>NC_059078.1:36339451-36990875 GCF_020497125.1 Mauremys mutica | reverse complement strand
AGAGCTGCACAGGTGTAGTGTAGTGTAGTGTAGTGTAGTGTATTGGAAACAATACAGGATGAGAACAGCTTCCAAAGCTCATGCCTTCTTACAGGTTCTCACCAGCATGTTGAGAAGGAGTAGAATGAAGAAGGCAGATTCTCCAGCAGTAGAAAGAAACAGAGATACCAGAGAAAGAGTTGTTTTATTAAATGATGGGCTAAGTGTAGAGAAAAAGAAAATGAATGTGTAATATTCTAGACCTTTCTGTTTGGTGGAACTTTTTGCAAGTAGGCACTTTTTAATATTTCTTTGAAACTGATATACAAGGGGCAGTGTGACAAAAACATAGAAACTACCTTCGGTATTTGACCATTTGCAAGGCTTAGCCAACATTTCCCTGTAACCTGAGCGTGGCTACCGGCTGACATCTTTATCAGACAGGACACCCTATGTTGACAATGAGGCAGTGTGAGCTCTAACATCAATTAATACCATGCTGTTGAAGAGGCAGTGTTACCCCCAAAATGGATGTTGGGGCACTGCTATAATCTGCCTATTGCCCCCTTAGTCTCTTCTTCCCAAGATAAAAGTTTCCTAGAGTTGTTAAGGAAACACTAAAGGACACGGATATAACTTTCCAATAAAGTAATTGACCCAGGCAGTATTCTTTCTAAAAGAAAGTATCTTTTTTATTAAAATAACTAATAATCCCTAGAAGCAGCAAAGAATCCTGTGGCACCTTATAGACTAACAGACGTTTTGCAGCATGAGCTTTCGTGGGTGAATACCCACTTCTTCAGACTTGCATCTGAAGAAGTGGGTATTCACCCACGAAAGCTCATGCTGCAAAACGTCTGTTAGTCTATAAGGTGCCACAGGATTCTTTGCTGCTTCTACAGAACCAGACTAACACGGCTACCCCTCTGATACTTAATAATCCCTACTACAATATGATCTAAAAATCCTAAACAAGGCACAAAATCCCTTAATACAAATTGAACAGCACGTAAACTACACTGCTTTCTTTTAAAAATCAAATCGCTGCTGCTGTTCAGCTCCTGGTCAGTCAGCTCTGCTCCGCTCTCTTTGCAGTAGCTTTTGTATGGCTTCTCTTACTGGCTCACCCTGCATGCCTGTCTCCCTCTCAGGCCTGGTCTACACTAAGGGGCGGGCTCGAACTAAGGTACGCAAGTTCAGCTACGCTAGCTGAACTTGAACTACCTTAGTTCGAACTACTCACCCGTCCAGACGCCGCGGGACCGAAGTCCGCGGCTCCCCCGTCGACTCTGCCACCGCCGTTCGCGGTGGTGGAGTTCCGGAGTCGACGGGAGTGCGTTCGGAGTTCGACATATCGCGTCTAGATGAGACGCAATATGTCGAACTCCGAGAAGTCGAATGCTACCCGCCGACCCGGGCGGGTAGTATAGACGTACCCTCAGACTCAGCTTCTGGATTCCTGAACTGTTGCTGGCAGTTGGCCTTTTATGCTACATTGTAGCTCTTTCGTAATCACAACCTTGTGTGTATTCCAGCTTTGATTTCTATAACAGGTGTCTTCAGTTTGCCAAAACTGAGACAATTGCCACAAGCTTTTAACAATGACATTACACAAACACTTATAAATGGTAACTTAACATTATGTAACTAAATCTTAAACAGAAACTATTATATAAACACATTTTTACAATCATTACCGAAAATGTAAGTTTGCTTATGTTGCTTTCTTTTCAACTTTCACACAAAAAGAGGGACATGCATTTGTTTACAGTTCCTTAAGTATTCTTAACAGGTTTGCCTTCAATTTCCAACATTTCCTGAACCATTTTTAGAGCTTTTAACAGACTCTTTTCAATTTCTAATCCTCTCTGGGCAAATTGGAATTTAAATAAAATTTTCCTGGTCCAACATATTATTATTATTATTTATTTTATTACAGATATTACATAAACAATATGTTTCAGTTAGCCATACAATAGGGAGCAGCATTTTATTTAAAATTCCAGTGGCAGTAGGTGAGCATCCCAAAAATACCTCTCACCAATTGTGTTTTGTATCTTTTGACTTGTTCCACAATTTGTTTAATTTCATCAGTTGAGTGATATACAGTGATCATCATTTTACATGCATTTTCCTGAGCGTTTTGCAAGTATCTTTGCAAATGAGAATGGTTTAGCAATTGTTTAACTCAACTGATATCCATACTCAGTGGCACTGAGTTGACACTTGATACTTTTGGTCCTTAACTTCCTTATATTCAGCTTCAGGTAATATAAAGTTAAAATCACATCCAATCACTGAAACTTTTTAATCTAAACATTGATTTTCATAAGGATTATGTCTTATATATTAAACAAATAATTCACATTAAACTGTTCTGCATCAACTGCTAATGCAATACTAAAAATAATAAAAAAGAATTCTCTAATAAACTGTTTAAGCAATCACTCCCCATAATTTTTTGTTCTACAAATCCACCACGGCATTTAAGGTCTGTAAAACGTCTATGCCAATTACCCCAAATCTTTTCTATCCATGATTCCAACCCTCCCATACAAGGTTGCTGCTCCAACTTGTAGCTCAATTGTTTTTGATAATCAGGATCACCTCCGATGCTCCATTGAAGCCTGTTGCATGCCTCTAGCTGTTGATAGACCACAATAAATGCCACATAGATTTCAGTGCATTGATTATTGTAGTACCGGCTACTGTATTTATTAGCATTTTTGTAACCACAAGTCCATCCTAGATTGTTACATTTATCAAGGGTCGTCCATTACCTTCCATCTTAATATCTGCAATTGGCCGGGAGTACAGTCCATAATAAGTTGGTTCAGTGATTCATCTCCACATTCTTAAGTTTTTTAAAATTCTTTTTCAATTGATCCTACAGATATAACTAGTATTACTTATTACAATGGCTATTGTTTTCCTACACGGGGACTCTTGTTTAAAGAAGATCTTCGACTTAGGGTTGGGGACTGAGCACATTATAATATAGCAATACAATGATAATACAGTAGTACAGCAATAATACAATTGTTTTTACAACCAAGTTGAAATTAAATGACAGTTTTCCTGGTCCAGCTAGTGGTTTTTAGCTGATTGTTAAATTAATTGTCCATATATGGTAGATAGAGGTGTATTTGACCAGTCTCTTATTTATAAAGCACTTCATTTTTCTTTTCTTGATGCTTGGAGGTTTCTTCACTGTATACTGATATGAACTGGTGTCTTCAGGGTGTGATATTTTTGGCGTCTTTGGTCTGTGGGATGCAACTTAAACAACTTTTGTTAGTTAACATAGTAACGTTTTTTTTGTTTGTTTGTTTTTAGTAACCCAAACTTAATAAACAGTTTTAACTTAGTTTCTTTACAATGTAATAAGAACAATGTAATAGGGACCAAGTCTTTTATAACACAACCTATACTTTTGCAATTGTTGTATAGACATTCATTTTTATTTGGGGTGCATTACTAATATTTAATACTAAATGTAATGCTTAATAGCTAAAATAAATGTTTACAATCTTTCATGAGAAGGTATATTGCTTTCCCTTGCTGTACACTTTGTTTCAGCAAAAGAGTTAATTTGCTTGTGATGCCAAATTTTACTCTTGTTAACTGTTTAGAAGCACAAACTTTAACAACCATTGCTTACCATTAACATAACATAACATCAAAGAAAAGCATATACAATTAAACCAACTATAAAATTAAACCAAAATAAATTTTAAATACCGATACATGCAAATACTTTGAGAGTATTTGAGAGTATACTTCCATGATGCTCTGCTATGTTTGGGAGCCAACGGTGGAAACCTGTTGAAATTGTTTGGTTAGCTTTATGCATAAATTGTTATTTTAAAACATTTTGGTTATGACATTCTTATAACTATATTTAAAAGTGCAAACAAGTTTATAAAAAGCCCAAACAAGAAATTGACATTTTGTTAATATTATCTTTACTTTAATGTTGAGGTTTTTGCTCTAAAGAGAAGTGATGCTTTACAACCAAATCACTAAGGGTGTTTGGTACACATGAGATGTAAATAATATAAGAAAGAGCAAACCATCTTTTGCTGAGTTATTATGGGCAGGGATAACTGAGAAATATGTACAGTCATTAATGAAGACAAGAATGAGGAATTCAGCACTTCAGTCACTAAGGTGATTTCTTTTTCTAACACCACTTTAGAATCAAGGGAGCTGCGTGAGCGCCTGTAGGTTTATTGCGACCTCGGACACAATTGCAGTTCCCTGTAGGTTTCTTAGCCTAACTCAGGGCATACTACGAGAAAGTGCCTCTTGGCAATGGACCCGGCTCAGTCAGTGGCGGGACTTTCCACTGCCCCCTCGGCCGGACAAAGACACCGCCCCAGGGATGCATACTTATACACAGATACAACAAGTTACACATCACACCTGACGTATGAGGTACAACCCCTCCACGTGGCAAGGTACAACCCCTCTACGTATTAAGGTGCTGCCTTTCACCTTGTACATGTTGGTTCGATCAAAACAACTGTATCCATTATATTACCCTTTTGCCCCCGTCATTGGGATGGGCCAGCCTGTTCTTTGTTATCTGTGTGGAATGTGCAAGTATGTGAATGTTCTGATATCTAGTGTTCAGTACCTTTTAGGTACGTATCTTCTTGCAGCATCAGCCCTTTCCTTGCCAGCTTCTGTGAGCAGGGCCTGCCTCTGGCTCACAGCTTAACTTTGCTTTATGTTAGCAAAGTCTTGACCATTAGTTTAGGCCTCAGGCCTCATACCAGGCCTCTGATACCAAGGTTTTATATCTCAGGGCCTCCTCTTACTACATGGGGAAGAGGGGAACATGACAGATGGCTTTGATTAAGTATTTTTCTTTTTATTTCATTACCTTTATTTAGCACTGAGTGAAGACACTAGTGCATGTCTTGTCTCGGCGGCAGAAGAGAGATACTGACGTGGTTAAACCACAAAATTCTGTAACTGTTGCTCACAGCCCGAGATGGGTGTGCACGTGCCACCCAAATAATAATTGCTACTAAAATGTTCTGACTACAATGCAGGGACACAGCTCTATCGACTGTGTTAATTATTATTGTTAATTATGATTTATTATTAGGATAGAAATGTACAAAGCCTGGTCTATTTGGAGCAATTTTCAAATTTGCCAGGATACTATTGATTTTAAAATCCTATTTTATTCTCTAAATTTTTAAGCATTTAAATGAAGTATAAATCAGCTGAATTCACTTTGGGACAATGGTGCACCAGCACTGGGGCTCCCCTACTACATTCTGAAATTGCTAAAAGAGCTAAAATTACTGAGCTGAGATCACTGAGTGCTGTGTTAACTAGTGGGGGAGCCTGAAGATATATTGCTAAGTGGCTGGCAGAGCGGAGCAGTTTGCAGGAGGGTTGGAGCAGCCCACGGAACAGTGAGCAGAGCGGAGCAGTTTGCGGGGATGACTGGAGTGTCTCACGGGACGGCTGGAGAAGCGGATCGGCTGGTGGAGCGGAGCCGTTCGTGGTGAAGGCTGCAGCAGAACTCCATGGAGAGGCGGGGCAGTCAGCCTCGGACCACGTAAGGTGCCTCTTAACACCTCGTGTGCCCCACCCTTCCTTTTCACCCAGGCTGGGGGGGTAAAACTCTGCAGATGAACTTTTGAACTCTGGGGCGGCACTGACCAGGGACAAAGACTTTTGGCTTGTTGGACATTGGGGTGATTGGACTTAAGACCCTGAGGGGAAAAGGACACTGCCAAAACTTACTTGGAGGTGGGTCTTTTGCTCATGGTTTGTGTTATGAATCCTGTTGTAGTGTTTCCCCAACATGATGCCACATAGTTTCCCTCCTTATTAAAAGGATTTTGCTACACTCAGACTCAGTGCTTGCGAGAGGGGAAGTATTGCCTCCTAGAAGCACCCGGGTGGGGGGTGGTATATAATTGTCCCAGATCACTGGGTGGGGGCTCAAGCCCATTTTCACTGCATTATTGAAATGGAACCCCTGGATACTGAACCCGGCCTTGTTGCTACCAACTCAGAGGGGCAGAAGGGTTCCATTTATAATATAAAATAATAATTTGTTTTAAGGCTTGAGTTCTCCTGCAGAGATTAAGTGTGTTATCTTATGCTATCTCCTTACGTGCCCCCCTTTACCCCTGGCCACGACCCCCCTGGGGCTGGGAGCAAGGCCACGACTCCTGGGGAGGTGGGGGGTCGGGGGAAGAGGGAGGCAGACAAAGGTAAGGAGGCTGAAACTGTGGCTGCAGCTGGGGAAGGGTCTGGGGCCAGGATTGGGGTTGAGTGCGGAGCCACACCCAGGCTGCGTTAGGGGCAACTGCTGGGGGAGAGGCCGGGTGTGGGGCCAGGAGCTGGGGTCGTGGCTGGGGGCGGGCTGGAGCTGAGTCACGTTCCCTCCCAGGGCTGGCCTGGGCCCCATTGTGTTCCCCCAAACATTCCACCGTGCCCCCTATGAAGACATGGCCCCCAGTTTGGGGACCTCTTCCTTAAAGGGTAAAGAAGCTGTAAATTCAGCTTCCTCTCAGTCAGCTAGCTCTTGGAGGAATTCGGCAACCTAATAGTGCAATGGTCTCTTCCAAGCTAAACTCCACAATAGGGCCAAGGCTTTTTGCTGTCTAGTTTGATAGGGGACAACACTGATGCCTTCATTTTCCTTTATCTCCCTTGCTGGTCACCTTTTGCCTGAGTACCACTGTCAGAGAAGGTTTCTATGGATACCTTCTCAAGTTTTTTGCTTGAGGGTGGCCACCCTTGCCTCTGTATTTTAGATACAGTTTTATTCATCATGGCATCTGAATCATTAAACTTTTTTACTGTTGCCAAACCTGGAAAACAGGACTTTATGCGAAACGATCTTAAGCAAATGCAATTTCCCCATAAGAATTGATGTAACGGAAGGGGTTAAATTCCAGGGAAATGTTTTTTTCACCAGACAAAAGACATTATATACACACACACACACAGACGCTCACCCGCAGTATAAATTTTAAACAAACAATTTACTACTGGTACACAGTAATGATGATTGTGAAGCTTGGTTGAGGTGGAGGAGTCAGAGGGTTGGATATTTCCCTTCCTGCTAAATGATGAATTAGCAATTGGCTGAGCCCTCAAGGGTTAACTCTCACAACACTCTACAAGGCAGCGGGAAAGGAGGGAGGGCAGAGAGAGCCATGTGTCCCCCCTGCTCTATGGAAGGTGGGGTAAGTGGGGTGCAGGAGCAGGGAGGAGGGGGAGAAACCCTGACATTTGCCTCTCTTTACCCCCCTCGCCCCATACAGCAAGCAGGAGTCTCTGGGAGCAGCTCCAAGGCAGAGGGCAGGAGCAGCACGTGTCAGTGGCGGGAGGGACAGCTGAACTGCTTGCAATTGATAGCCTGTAATTGATAGCCCCCTGGGCAGCTTCAGCACAGGGAAATTAAGGGAGCGGGGAGCTGATAGGCGGGTTGTTGGTCCATTCTGGTTCCAAGCCCCCACCAGCTAGCTGCAACGGGCTGCTCTTTCTGCAAGCAGGGGACAAAACAGGCGGCTGCCGAACGCCATTAGAAGAGAGCATTTCCCAACTTTAAACGAGCATGCTCCCTAATTGATCAGCAACTTAACATTGAAACAACGTTAACCAGGATGACTTTAAGTGAGGAGTTCCTGTAAAAGGCCAGACCACAGCCAGACAGATGGGGGAGCAGGTGCTAGCCCAAGAAAAGGCAGACAAAACGGGAAGGACTCCAGGGAAGAGGTCCTGAGGGTCAGTGACTCAGGGGGAGCTGGGCCTCTGATGACTCAGCAGTCTATGAAAAGAGCGGGAAAAACTGTGGAACATGGGAGGGGTAGCTGGCGGTGAAACGTTTGTAGAGACTTGAGCTCAAGAATGGTAGAGCTTATGTTCTGTTAATGTGGCTAGTGGAACTAATGACGGGCCCAGGTGGGGTAGAAAATCTTGCTTATTGCTTTTGATTTGTGGGATATCTCATTTGGTTTGGACTTTGGTTACCTCAGAAAGGGGATGGAATTGAATGTGACCTGGCTGGAGGGCCGAGTCCCCATCCTAGACAACCAGAGTGTGAAGGAGGAGATGGGCTGAAGTTGCTGCAGTGCTGGGCCCTGTCATGAGGAGGTGTCTCTGGAAGAGCGAGTCTTGTAACAGCACTGCTGTTCTTGAATGTTTCCTTCACATTTTAAAACAGGAGGACAGAGTGAGGAAAACCCTCCTCATAGTCACCTGCTGTTTCAGGGAGCATTGGAAGGCTTCTGACAAGAAGTACTTATACCCTGAGCCTGACAGCGGATATCTCGATCAGATAGGACACCCTGCATTGAAAATGCTGCAGCATGAGTTTGAGCATCAGACAATGCCACCCTGTTAAGATATGCGGTGGTGGGGGGTGTTTGCTGACAAGATAACTTACTTCCGTTCCAGAACTTGGAATAGACAGAGGGCAAACTGTACAGGTGGCTGGGTAAGGAGGAGAGGAGTATGTGCAGTGTGGTTATGACCTAAGTTGGGGGTGCTCAAGGAAGTGAACTGTTGGCTCCGTGAGGACAGGCTACTCACTGCAGTGTGGTTACTGAGAACAGTTTTAGCAAAGCCGAGTTTTCTGTCCTAGCAGAGAGAAGCATCTTACAGCATTCCTAGTGCAGAGATTGATTCACTGCAGTTATCCTCAAAAAGAACAGGAGAACTTGCGGCACCTTAGAGTAACAAATTTATTTGAGCATAAGCTTTTACATGCTACTTCATGGGATGCATGCAGGGGATAATACAGGAGGACGATATCTATCTATCTATCTATCTATCTATCTATCTATCTATCTATCTATCTATCTATCTATCTATCTATCCACAGAGAACATGAAACAATGCATGGAGGGTCAGAAGGAGAGGCCCCGAGATAGGACAGACTCTTCTGCTGGGCTAAGAGAATAGCTGGAAAGATTAACAATATTGCTGGGTGGGTTAAGGATCCACTGTTGTGGCCCCTTGTGGTATGTAGTTAGTTTAGCTAGTTGAGTATCCTTTTCCTCTGTAAAGAAGCAAAGTGTGTGTTGTAAATGGCTTTTCTAGTTTTTGTAAAGTCCAGCCACGAGGAAGTTTGTGTGGAAGGTTGGTTTTTGATGAGAGTATCCAGTTTGGAGAGTTCATTCTTAATCTTTCCCTGTTTGCTGTATAGGATGTTGGTCAGGTGGTTCCGCAGTTTCTTTGAGAGTGTGTGGCACAATCTGTCAGCATAGTCTGTGTGATATGTCGATTGTAATGGATTTTTTACCTTCAGTCCTTTTGATATGATGTCCATCCGTTTGCATTTGGAAAGAAAGATGATGTCTGTCTGTATCTGTGCGAGTTTTTATGAAGTTGATGGATTTCCACTCCATACGGCTAAATTCAGTGCCTTGCATAATGACAGGTTTCAGAGTAGCAGCCATATTAGTCTATATTTGCAAAAAGAACAGGAGTACTGGTGGTACCTTAGAGACTAACAAATTTATTTGAACATAAGCTTTTGTGGACTACAGTCCACTTGATCGCATGCATGTAGTGGAAATACAGTAGGAAGATAGATATAGATATATAAAGACAGAGAACCTGAAACAATGGGTGTTACCATACACACTGTAATGAGAGTGATCACTTAAGATGAGCTATTACCTGCAGGAGAGAGAAGAACTTTTTGTAGTGGTAATCAAAACTTTATGTAATGACTCATACACTCCCAGTTTTTATTTAAGCCTAATGTAATGGTGTCCATTTGGCAAATTAATTCCAATTCAGCAGTCTCTGGATGGAGTCTGTTTTGAAGTTTTATTGTTGTAATTTTGCGACTTTTAGGGCTGTAATCGAGTGACCAGGGAGACTGAAGTGTTCTCCGACTGGTTTCTGAATGTTATAATGTTTGACGTCTGATTTGTGTCCATTTCTTCTTTTCCGTAGAGGCTGTCCGGGTTGGCCAATGTACATGGCAGAGGGACATTGCTGGCCCATGATGACATTTATCACATTGGTAGATGTGCAGGTGAATGAGCCTCTGACAGTGTGGCTGATGTGATTAGGTCCAATGATGGTGTCCCCTGAATAGATATGTGGACAGAGATGGCAAAGGGCTTTGTTGCAGGGATAGGTTCCTGGGTTAGTGTTTTTGTTGTGTGGTCTGTGGTTGCTGGTGAGAATTTGCTTCAGGTTGAGGGGCTGTCTGTAAGCAAGGACTGTCCTGTCTCCCAAGATCTGTGAGAGTGATGGATCGTCCTTCAGGAGAGGTTGTAGATCCCCAGAGCAGTGCCGCTGATTGGAAGGGATATGTTGTCCCAAAATGTGAAATAGTTATGGGTGAGGAAAAAGCCACAAAGTTCGGCCCCCATGTTTGCCGTGACTTAGAACAACACTTCCTCAGCTCTCGTCTCCTAACGCCCCTGCTTTCCTTGCGCTTGTTCTAAGTCACAGCAAACCTGGTGGCCGAACTTTGTGACTTTGTCCTCACCCATAACTAGTTCACATTTGGGGACAACATATACCTTCCAATCAGTGGCACTGCTATGGGGACCCGCATGGCCCCACAGTATGCCAACATTTTTATGGCTGACTTAGAACAACGCTTCCTCAGCTCTCGTCCCCTAACGCCCCTGCTCTACTTGCGCTACGTTGATGACATCTTCAGCATCTGGACCCATGGAAAAGAAGCCCTTGAGGAATTCCACCAGGATTTCAACAATTTCCACCCCACCATCAACCTCAGCCTGGACCAGTCCACACAAGAGATCCACTTCCTGGACGCTACAGGGTTAATAAGCGATGGTCACATAAACACCGCCCTATACTGGAAACCTACGGACCGCTCTACTTACCTACATGCCTCCAGCTTTTATCCAGACCACACCACACGATCCATTGTCTACAGCCAAGCTCTACGATACAATCGCATATGCTCCAACCCATCAGACAGAGACAAAAACCTACAAGATCTCTATCAAGTGTTCTTATAACTACACTACCCACCTGCTGAAGTGAAGAAACAGATAAACAGAGCCAGAAGAGTACCCAGAAGTCACCTACTACAGGACAGACCCAACAAAGGAAGTAACAGAACGCCAGTAGCCGCCCCCTTATCCCTCAACAAAAACCTCTCCAGCACATCATCAAGGATCTACAAGCTATCCTGAAGGATGATCCATCACTCTCACAGATCTTGGGAGACAGGCCAGTCCTTGCTTACAGTCAGCTCCCGAACCTGAAGCAAATTCTCACCAGCAACCGCAGACCACACGACAAAAACACTAAGCCAGGAACCTATCCTTGCAACAAAGCCCCTTGCCAACTCTCTGTCCACATATCTACTCAGGGGAAACATCATAGGACCTAATCACATCAGCCACACTATCAGAGGCTCGTTCACCTGCACATCTACCAATATGATATATGCCATCATGTGCCAGCAGTGTCCCTCTGCCATGTACATTGGCCAAACCGGACAGTCTCTACGGAAAAGAAGAAATGGACACAAATCATTAAATAAGGCTTAAATAAAGACTGGGAGTGGATGGGTCATTACACAAGGTAAAACAATTTCCCCATGTTTATTCTCTCCCTCCGCCCCCCCACACACACAAACACTGGTCTTCACAACTTCTTGTCAACTGCTGCAAATAGACCATTTTGATTACCACTACAAAAAGTTTTTTCTTCTCTTTGAATATATATCTATATCTATCTTCCTACTGTAGTTTCCACCTCATGAATCCGATGAAGTGGGCTCTAACCCACAAAAGGTTATGCTCAAGTAAATGTGTTAGTCTCTAAGGTGCCACAAGTACTCCTGTTCTTTTTGCGGATACAGACTAACACGACTGATGCAGTCCAGTAGCACTGGTTTTGAACGGAGAGAATGTAGATGGATTTTGATTCCCGATAGCAGCTGTTTCTTTGTGCTGGTATAGTATAGAGTTTGCAGGGAAGGCTCAGAACTGCAGTATAGTTTACCTGCCAGACATCATGTGGTGGAATTTGAAACGGCATGGCCACGGGGACCATCCCTGGTGCTGTTTAGTCTCTCATCTGGTGACTGCAGGGAAGACAAAAAGCAACAAACAGGAACTTAGTAATAGCTTTAAAAAGAAGGAAGTTTCAGAGTCTTTGCTATGATGAGACATCAGGGACAAATGGCTTTTTCCTTCTATTTTAAATGGATTTCTTTGTACAAAGCCCATTCTCCATGGTATTAGCATTGTGTGGTGTATAGATACCCATAGAACTATAACCAGCTATGGTACAACAGCCTCCTCTGAGACAATATTTAGAAAAGGATAGGAATAAAAACCCCGATGGAAGCCTCTCTCCTGTGTTTCAATGAACTGGGGAGAGCATTCCATGAAGATGACCTGCTGGAAACTGGGAAAAGAGATGATCTGAGAGAGAGTTGGAATGTCCCTTGGCTGTGGGTCCCCAGGAAGAAATAGGATCCTGATTGATCTTTTACATCCTCTCTCCCTCCCCTTGGGCACCAGTCATTGCTACTTACTTTAAAGGCGGGCTGGACCCATGGATTTCCATGAGGAGCCTGAAAGAGAAGGGAAAGCAGAGTTAATGTCCCACAACCTAGAAGTATATTAGTCTGCTAAACATCAAGTGTTTTGGGAGAGGGGTTCCTTCTCAAATGTTGACACATTCACTTGGTATAATTCTCCACCTAGAAGACCTGCAGGGTCCCCAGGAAGAAATAGGATCCTGCTTGATCTTTTACATCCTCTCTCCCTCCCTTTGGGCACCAGTCATTGCTACTTACGTTAAAGGCGGGCTGGACCCATGGATTTCCATGAGGAGCCTGAAAGAGAAGGGAAAGCAGAGTTAATGTCACACAACCTAGAAGTATATTAGTATAACATCAAGTGTTTTGGGAGAGGGGTTCCTTCTCAAATGTTGACACATTCACTTGGTATAATTCTCCGCCTAGAAGACCTACAGGCGCTCACGCAGCTCCCTTGATTCTAAAGTGGTGTTAGAAAAAGAAATCACCTTAGTGACTGAAGTGCTGAATTCCTCATTCTCGTCTTCATTAATGACTGTACATATTTCTCAGTTATCCCTGCCCATAATAACTCAGCAAAAGATGGTTTGCTCTTTCTTATACTATTTACATCTCATGTGTACCAAACACCCTTAGTGATTTGGTTGTAAAGCATCACTTCTCTTTAGAGCAAAAACCAATCCTGGCAGTGTAAGGAAGGAAACAATGCTGAGAAAAGTGAGGCTGGGTTGATACTAATTATGTTGCATCTCCTGCAAGCAGACAGATCTCCCTTGTCTGTCTCCAAATGGCCACTGGTGGTAGCTGCCTAGCATGGGAATAGAGAACTGCTGTGGAGGTTGGATGTTTGCAAGTTCTCTTCCACCTCCCCCTATAGTATAATGGCAGTGGGTCCCACAGTCAACATTTCATCCTCTTTGTCTTCTCTGAAATATAGTTCTAGTTTATTGTGGCTGGAAATGCAGGATGTGGCCTCCAAAGAGGCACAAGGAGATTTTAAGAAGCACTAAATGTTTCATAATCGTTCAGCAAACTGAATGCTGCTGCTGCTGCTGCTAAAAAAAAAAAAAGACATCCTCTGAAAAATGCAAGAAGGTGCAGCAAACAGCACATTCAGTCATCCAGTTCAATCCTCCCCTAGAGAACTGTAGAAATCACTTACCTCCTGACCCTCTGAAAGGAGAGGAAGTAATATGGCTGCTCTTTGGCTGCGCAGAGTTGCTGAAAAAAGAGAGATGGCATTCATTAGATGGGGAAGACAGCTGCTACCGAATTGAGGAGATCGGGGGACATGGTTTGAGCTCAATAGCTTGTCCTTCAGAGGGGCTTGACATTAAGAGTGGACCAAGCTGGGGTGTCTGTAAAATTAATGGCAATTATTGCATTCTCACATGGTGCTGCTGGCCAGTTCCCAGCCCTCTCCATTCTTCTTTCTGAAGCCCACCATTCAATGGGCTAAAGTGAGGCATGAGAGGGTGTGAGTCATGGAAAGTCCACACCACATTTAAGAGTTGACATGTTTTTATTTCTGCTCCTCGTCATCTAGAGCTCACTTGCCACATTGTCCCTTTAGGGGCACCCTGTGACTCTGTGCAACTTCAGGGTGTTCACAGCTCCCCTCCACCCTCCCTGGCCTGTAGCTACAAGCTCACAGACAATCCTGTAATCTTCCCCAGCAGATATTAATGGAAAGATTCCATAGTTGTTTCTTGGATGCTACCATTTTTGTTCAAACTCCTCCACCTAACTCTCCTTTTCAGTTCTTAGTTATTCCGGATAGTAAGGAACAGGGCAGATCCAACTGCAGACCTTGGCAGTTAACTTGTTTGCCATAGCAATGACTGAGCCATCGAAGCATTGCACAAATGATATAATAAAAAAAAGACATTTCCCACTCAGCGAAGGAAAGGGATAGGAGAGAATAGGACTATCACTACACAGATAGTAGCAGGATGAGGTTGGGAGGGAGGAAAAGGACCGTTTGCATTGCAAGAAGATGTTAAGAGGAGGAAGAGTGGTTGGGGCCTGTTGGTGGTCAGACAAAACCCCATCTTTCTTAAAACAACTGCAGAGAATTTGTCTTGTGAGTGCATTTTTTTAGAAGGGTGGCAACCGTATTCCATGTCTGCACTCAAAACCTTGTATGTATATGTACATCTACCCACTTGCCCTCCCTCTCCATGTGCACACAGACAAAGAATCCTAATGCTCACTCTCTGGCAGAGGGTCCACTCTCTTCCAGCAAAGCTCTGTACTGGCTGTAGATCTGTGCCTCTGACAGACCGGGGGCAGGAAAAGGAAGGTCATTTGTTAAAGAGGCCCAGGAGGGAGCACTCATCCTAAAATAAAATGAACGGAAAGGAAATATTAGCATCAGGAGAGCAATTCCCTTCTGTATCTCCTGCTTCCCCATATGATATGATCCATGTGTTAACACCACCACATGATCCCACCTCCCAGTAAGATCCCTGTTAATCCAATTTCCTTCCATTTTCAAATGAAAGCTGTATTTTATTAACTAGCAGAAATATCAAAGCCTATTTTGGAAAGCCATCTCCTAAGTATCTCAAAAGTCTCATATCACGTAATTGGGCGAGAGACTCACTGGTGTTCCTCTCCAATGGCTGCCTAACCCCTCCATGGCCTTCAGCCATCACAGCAGGTGCTTTGTTCCATCACACCTTAGTAACTCAGTCAGAGATTAGGGGTCTATTACAGGAGTGGGTTGCTGCGGTTCTGTGGCCTGCAATGTGCATGAGGTCAGATCACGATGATCCCTTCTGACCTTAACATCTGTGAGCTATTGTTGTTGCTCTTGGTCACAAAGGGAGAAAACTCCATCTCATCAGGGAGGAGGTAGGACGTTACTCAGAGGCATTGAATCTTAAGGAATATTCTCCTTACAAGTGATTATTGGGCTCTTTAAAGGAACTGTCTGTTGCTTCTTCCCCAGGCTGGACAGTAGAAATGGCTTGATAAAGACCCTGACAACATAGTAGTTATAGTATAGTATCATAGTAGTAGTCTGAGCCCTCCCAGAGTATTTTAAACCCAGACTTGACTGGGGTCTAGGCAGGATAGAGATCTCTGCCTGTGGAAGTGTTTTTCAATGACTGCTGCATCCACCCTTTCTGAATGGTGGGAGTTCGGCTCCCCAAAGTGCTGGATACTCAGGTGAGGAGGAAGCTGATCCCAGAATTACCTGCTGAATGAGGCTTGATATGCCTTTGTGGCACATAAGGAGCCTTCACTGGGCATAAAGAATGCAGTGAGGGGCCAGAGGGATGCAGCAAATTTACTGTAGAATTGGGGTCTGGCCCTCGATGGCGCCTTCATCCTAAATAAAATGGAAACAACAAAATATTAGTAGTGAGTTCCCGATAATAATAAAGTATCAATAAGCACAGCAATTTAGGGACAGTGCTAGAAGGAAAACAGTGAAGAGTAGAGGAGCTAAATCATTGCTGACTCTAATATTGAACGGGAAACCCCATTGAAAATAGTGGCTTAATGCACCTTTCAGGTACCTAGAAAAAGGATATTGAGGAATGGGATCTCTGAGAGGAACCCAGACATTCAGCAACACAACAGTCAAGAGATTAAGAAGGAGACAGATTAAGAAGGAGACATGATTCGTTCTATACTAAGAGCTGCCTGCAGGGTTATCTGGGAAGCTGTCAGCCTCTGTGCCATTCGGAGACTGTTGGCTTAACTATGCGACTTTAACACTCATCTTTCCCGACCGCCCACACGATATAATGTGTGTAATGCAAAACTCTTTTCTTACCAAGAATCCAGCGTTGATTTGACGTAATCCATCCTTTTCTGATGGTACTCCGATTGTAACTGGATAAAAAGAGACATTCACACTAGACATTAATCAAATTTTCTAGGGAGTTAAACGGCAATCTCTGACAAAAGGAGTAAATTGCCTAGAATAGGAATTGAGGTTCCATCACTGGAGATCTTGAGAAATGACTTTAATTAGTGTATTCTCTATTTTCCACACTGTAGATGATCTTGTAAGAGAGTTCCCTTTCATGTACTTTCTCGATACTGCTTTGCTTTGTACTGAGTTTATTTCTTCAAACCATCAGAAAGGGCTGTGTTTACTTCTGATGGTCCATGGAGAATAGATAAAGAAGAACGGAGTTAGTTGAATTGATGGGAGATTCATATGGTGGAGAATCTTAAATGATGTGGGTGGAGGTAGGAGGGGTAGAGTCGATGATCAGCCAAATTCCACCCAAACCTGATCAGCAAGGAAGCTACTCAGGAAAGGGTATGTTTCTCATCATGACTGTCATCTTGTTTTATTATCACTGTACTCTGCAGGAGCAAAATCCATAGATGCTCTGGTGATTGGTAATACATACAAACCTTTGATCACTAGCTAGGGAAGGGATTAGAATCGACATTCGAAGGACCTTCCCCCAGGTGATTATCACCTCATAAATGACACAGGACAGGAATTTATCCAGAAATGATGTGATTTGTGCAGCTGGGCCTGGTAGTCAAACTGTTTCCATATCTCTCATACAACAGAAATATGGAAATCCTTCTCTTCAGAAGCCCCCAGTGAGCAAGTGTGACAATGGACTGCTCTGCTAGTTCCTTCAGGCGAAGTCCAAAATTAGGCTGGTAGCCCTTGGAAAGGCATGTAGCTTCTTTACCCCACACACCAGCTGCTTTTTCAATTCAGTTAATGTCCCACAAAATAAATGACAAGCCAGTATTTTCAACCAAGAGTGAAATAACTCCTCTGCCTCGCTGTGGCCGTTAACTCTCCCAGAGCCCTTATGTAAAGAAACGTCATAATATGCAGCCCTAGGGGCTGCATTCCAGCATGTGCGCTTTGACCAGTCCTTTCCCAGATGTACCCATCATGCACCACAGAACTGGATAACACACAGGGTGCTGCCCTCAGATCATCTAGGAGCTGCTTTAGGTATCTCATGAGTATATTTGAAATCCCTGACCCAGGAAGCGGGCAGAACTTCTAAAATAGCTACAATTCAGCAACCCACTAATCAGCTCTTCCTGATACAAAGCTGAGCACTGACCTGAGCTGAATGCACTGATGGCTGGTCTTGGGCCAGGGGACTTCATAATGAGGGGTGTGCCATGCCAACCAGGTCTGATCTCCATAAAAGGGCAATGGACATACAGCCTTGCCCTGCCTACACAAGCCTTTGTGATCATAGGGCCCTCTCTAGAGACTAGTCCAGTCAAAGCCCAATAGGAACTTACAAAAGTGTTGGTGTCTTTAAGGAAATATTGATAAATGTCCTTAAAGACCGAACTTTTCAAGAATGACTTTTTTGATACTAGTCAAAGTGCCTGCACTCAGCTAGCAACCAACTTGCTTCCAAGATTCTTAAAAGTGGCAACAATTATTAAGCCAGAATATACACTGTGGAGTAGATAACTATTATCTCTGTTTTAAAGATGGATAAACAGAGACTCAGTGATGATATTAGGATATTTATCAGCTATGAAAGAAATCACTTTCTGTTTATATGAATAAATATAGATGATATTAATAACATTTTCTACACTAAGGGTGTGATTGAGAGTTCACTGGAGTCCATAGGGTCACCACTGAATGAATGCAATTGGTTTGGAATTAGCCCCTTAGATAACAAAACATTGTGCTTTCAAGGACCTCAAAATGCCAAAGAATAATTAATTCATAACTTTTTAAATACTTACCATTATCCCCGTTTTCAGGATGAATAAAGTGAGACACCTCAAAGGTCGAGGATTGCCAAAATTAAAGTTAATCAATGCCTGAATTGAGTGAGGAGTTTTGCTTAATCCCTAATCTACCCACCAGAGCCCAAATGAGTGAGAATTCCTGCTGAATCTCCAGATGTAGTACAGCCCCACCACACAGACCCACCATGTGGACATTTCCTGAAAGCCACAATCTGATTAAAGTCAATGGGGTTTTGGATTTTATTGTCCAAATGTATGAGTGAGCAGAGAACTCTGACTGACTGTACTATAGTTGGACTCACCATGTCAGTGGACATTCTGCTAAAATTGCTCACATGCTGAGTTACAAGCTTGTATTTATTCCTTGTGTGTTACATGGGCATAGTGTAGCTTGACAAGGACAGAAGAAATGTTTTAAGAACTCCCTAACTAGTCTGAGACCCCTGTGAAACCACAACTCAATTATAGTATATAGCTTACACTGCTGTGTTACATTGGCCATCTGAAAAAATTCACTTACTTCTATCACAGGCCTGTCTGCCAAGTCTCACACTGATTGAAATATCCCTCAGCGCCAACCAGTTCTCCCAGAGGCCAAGCTGAGCACTGACTTGAGCTCAGTGCCCCAATAGCTATGTGTGAGCCCGGTGATGCCATAATGAAAGCTGTACCACAATCGCCATGACAACTAGGTGCTAACTCCTACCAAGGGAATATATTGGGTCTTATGTATGTGTGCATCCCTGCTTGGTCTGCCCAAGTTTTTGTCATTATCTTGCCCTCTCTAGCCCAGAAAGAGGATAAAAGCCCAAATGTTAAGGAGATCTGAGAGTGATGCTTCTTTTGTTCAAGTGACCGAGGCCCTTTTTTTGAATTTATGATCCTGAGAGCTTAGCACAGGGAGCATAAAGTACCTGGCTTCTGTTGTGTCTGTCTGCATTCAGCCTCCGATTTAGTAACCTCTGGGACAATAGTTAATTCTAGCGGAGTTTGGAAGAGGAGCTTGAGAATCAGGAGAGCTGGTTTCCCATTGTGGTTATGCTCCTGGTTGTCTGTGACTTGCCAAAGTTACTGAACAACCCTGCCCCAGGGATAGAATGGGGATAAAAGCACCTAGTCTCTTCTTTTTAGGTAAAGCAGTGTGTTTTTCATTCCTAGGATGCTTTGGGGGAGGGCCAAATAATTATTTTGTGCTATAGGGGTGCATTGAGAGCAGAGTTAAATTGATTTGGATCACTGGTGAGAAGTAGGGAGAGGGGTTTGGCCCAATCTATGAATCTTCTCTTAATTCTATTGATTACTTCAGAATTCCCAGTTCTCTCTCTGAGGTTTGACAGGTTCTTGTCCCAAGATCAGGCCTAGTATGATTAAAATTCCTATTTAGTTGGGAACCCTGATGTGCACAGTTGCAACACTTACATTTTAGGAACCCTTCCGCATTTACAGTAGTTAATACATTTAGCAAAGTCACAAACACTCTAACCCAGCAAGGTAGATAGAGGTGATACAGAATGTACATCTGAACATCCATATACTCACACCATCCTTGGAGAACAACCTGATATGCTAGCCATCACCTTCCTTATCATCACCAGTGGCTATCATCCTAGTATCTCCCAAGGGCTACATTTCTCTTTCCTCCTGCAGGCAGGCTGGCTAACAACTTTGATCATATGTTATGGTGATGCCACTATGTCCCATGTATATTCAGTGGGAGTTTCGTGCCCCTTCCTTATTTGAATGTCCTCGCTCTGCTCACGTTGGGTTGCCCTTCTCCTCTAGGTTAGTTTATTAACGATCTCAGCTTTTTGTAAGAGACATTAATTCGTTGCCATGGCACTGTTTTGGTCAGACTTCTGCAGATGTTCTATCCTAAGATATCCAAAAGCTGGTGTTAGCTCATGTTCGTGTGGGTCGCTGGTGTTGTTATGGACCGACTTCTCCCTTCAAACTCTGTTCCCAGTTCCCCCAAACTTAAGGGCAACCGTTCAGCCATTTATCTGAGCCAGACTTGGAAGGCTTCAAGCCTTATGCTAACTGCTGCAGCCAGTGTCTTGTAGGCTAGAGGCCTGTAGGTTCCTTGTGTTACTGCCAAATAAAATAAATGCTAAAGCTGGTTCTATGGGCTACAAGAGGGAGAGTGAATTTCCTTTTTGTCATTGGGGTGAGTTTGGGGGAGTTGGAGGAGTTGCTTTTTTTAGGAGTGATTTTTTTTTTCGTGGGAGGGGAAGTTGAATTAGTTTTGTCTGTTTGGGTGATGATTTGGGTGTGGTTGCTAGGAGAGGCAATGGCATTGTCTTTTGTTACTCCAGAGTGTAGGGCTGGGAGCTGAAATGGGTTTAATTGCTAGGACATGTTTGCATTAGCCCCAAGAGAAACACACATAATAAAGCCTCTATAATCAAAGCCTCTACAATAAGCACGTTTTTATGTCCTTTGGGGCTAATGCAAACCAAACAGTTTGGGGATCCTTCGTTTGTTTAGGAAGTAGGGCTGTCAAGAAATTTTAAAAATTAGTTGCGATTAATTGCGGTGTTGAACAATAATAGAATACCATTCATTGAAATATTGTTGGATGTTTTCTACATTTTCAAATATATTGATTTCAGTTACAATGTAGAATACAAAGTGTGCAGTGCTCAGTTGATATTTTTCATATTTTTCTAACAAATATTTGCACGGTAAAAAGCAAAAGAAATAGTAATTTTCAATACCTCATACAAGTACTCCTACAAGTACTGTAGTACAATCTCTTTATCATGAAAGTTAAACGTGCAAATGGCACCGTTGCAGCTGGCGTCGCAAGATAGTTACATGCCAGATGTGCTAAAGATTCATATGTGCCTTCATGCTTTGATCACCATTCCAGAGGACGTACATCCATACTGATGACGGGTTCTGCTCCATAATGATCCAAAGCAGTGAGGACTGGCGCATGCTCATTTTCACCACCTGAGTCGATACCACCGGGAGAAGTTTGATTTTCTTTTTTGGTGGTTTGGGTTCTGTAGTTTTTGCATCGGAGTGTTGCTCTTGTAAGACTTCTGAAAGCATGCTCCACGCCTTGTCCCTCTCAGGTTTTGGAAGGCACTTCAGATTCTTCAACCTTGGACTTGAGGTCTGTAGCTATCTTTAGAAATCTCACATTGGTACCTTCTTTGCATTTTGTCAAATCTGCAGTAAAAGTGTTCTTACAACGAACAACATGCTAGGTCACCATCCGAGACTGCTAGAACATGAAACATAGGGCAGAATGTGGGTAAAACAGAGAAGGAGACATACCATTCTCCCCCAAGGAGTTCAGTCACGAATTTAATTAAGACATCTTTTTAAGGAGCGTCATCAGAATGAAACCATGTCCTCTGGAATGGTGGCTGAAACATGAAGGGGCATACAACTATTTCGGACATCTGGCACGTCACTATCTTGCAACACCGGTTACAACGGTGCCATGCAAATGCCTGTTCTCCCTTTCAGGTGACATTGTAAATAAGAAGTGGGCAGCATTATCTCCTTTCAATGTAAAAATACTTCTTAACCTTAGGGATTGGCTGAACAAGAAGTAGGACCGTGTGGACGTGTCGGCTCTAAAGTTTTACATTGTTTTACTTTTGAGTGCAGTTATATTTTGGAACATGCCTCTACACCTGTAAGGTGCACTTTCATGACAGAGATTGCACTAGAATACTTGTATGAGGTGAATTGAGAAATGCCATTTCTTTTGCTTATCGTTTTACAGGGTACATATTTGTAATAAACATAATAATAGAACGCGTGCTGTAATCAAAATCAATCTATTTGAAAATGTAGAAAACATCCAAAATATTTAATAAATTTCAGTTGGTATTCTATTGTTACGAGTGCGATTAAAACTGCGATTAATCACGATTTAATTTTTGTGAGTTAGGATACGAATTTCCCCTTAACAGCACACTAGGATCACCTAGTCCCAGCGGTTTATCTGGTATCATCTGGGTCCTGACGTGTTCTTCTTTTACCTATAAAAGAAATAATAGAAAAATCTTCTCACTTCTCTCGGGAGTCCAAACATTCGATTAACAACTAGGTACACAGGTTTCAGAGTAGCAGCCGTGTTAGTCTGTATCCGCAAAAAAAACAGGAGTACTTGTGGCACCTTAAAGACTAACAAATTTATTTTAGCATGAGCTTTCGTGAGCTAAAGCTCACTTCTTCGGATGCATAGAATGGAACACACAGACAGGAGATATTTATACATACAGAGAACATGAAAAGGTGGAAGTATGCATACCAACAGGCAGAGTCTAATCAATTGAGATGAGCTATCGTTAGCAGGAGGAAAAAAAACTTTAGGAACCTATCCTTGCAATAAAGCCCGATGCCAGCTCTGTCCACATATCCATTCAAGTGACACCATCACAGGACCTAATCACATCAGACACACCATCAGGGGCTCGTACACGTGCACATCTACCAACGTGATATATGCCATCATGTGCCAGCAATGCCCCTCTGCCATGTACATTGGCCAAACCGGACAGTCTCTACGCAAAAGAATAAATGGACACAAATCTGACATCAGGAATCATAACATTAAAAAACCAGTGGGAGAACACTTCAACCTTTCTAACCACTCAGTGACAGACTTGAAGGTGGCAATTTTGCAACAAGAAAACTTCAAAAACAGACTCCAAAGAGAGACTGCTGAACTTGAATTAATATGCAAACTAGATACTATTAACTGTGGTCTAAACAAAGACTGGGAATGGTTGGGTCATTACACCAATTGAATCTATTTCCCTATGTTAAGTTCTCCTCACACCTTCTATGGGCCATCTTAATTATCACTTCAAAAAGTTTTTTTTCCTCCTGCTAACGATAGCTCATCTCAATTGATTAGACTCTGCCTGTTGGTATGCATACTTCCACCTTTTCATGTTCTCTGTATGTATAAATATCTCCTGTCTGTGTGTTCCATTCTATGCATCCGAAGAAGTGAGCTTTAGCTCACGAAAGCTCATGCTAAAATAAATTTGTTAGTCTTTAAGGTGCCACAAGTACTCCTGTTTTTTTTAACTAGGTACACAGTTATATTTGCAATTCTTTTCAGAATCTTCCTCCTATTACTTTAGTTGAGAGACGTGAAACCATTTTGATGCCCCCTTTTTCTATCTATCTATCTATCTATCTATCTATCTATCTATAGATAGATAGTGGGACTGGCTTTATTTTATCTGTCACTCTTGTGGGTGCAAGATCCATTTTAGTTTTATTCTCTTTTTTAATATTGATCACATTTCTCAGGGCTATTTTATTAGTTTCTTCTTTCTTTTTACCTAGTCTAGCCTAATGAATACATTTTCATTTTTAATTTGATATCTTTCACTTTCAATTGATTGTTAATTTGGGGTAATATTTCTTAACTAAACTAGTATCTCTGAACAATCCCCAATTTTTTTTCTCAAGATGCTTCTGGAGCTGTAATGGTTGTGCTCTTTGTGTTTGTTGGTTGGGTTTTTTTTTGTTTGGTTTTTTTTTTTTTTTAATAGGGGCACGGTATATTCTTGTTGTCCCGCTTTTATTCTCTGAATGCTTTGGTTAGTATACAAGGTACATACCTGTACCTATACATGACATTTTCTGTTTTAATTCTTATGTCACTAGGTTTTCTAACATGAAAACACACTTCCGTCTTCCAAATAAACAAAGGTTTTATCCCCTCCTAGTGTAAAAAGTAAATTACATTCCTCTTATTCATCAATACACATTGGATTTTTGGTGTCCCATTCCTCATTTTAAAACAACACTACGCATCTTCTTTTCCAAAGCTTTCTTTTATTAAATATAGTTTGTTATTTAAACAAATAATGAAAGAACAATTGTAACAATATACACAACTAGTAAAAATTTGTAACTTTCCAGAGAACCTTTATTTACTAAATCAATTGTAACATTGAGGTTTTGTTTAATATCAATACCGATAACACCATAGTTTCCTATGCTCTTTAACAAAAATCATCCTTTTAAATCTTTTGTCCCTATTTGGAATCTCATAAAAGAACTTAAGGGGACTAAACTTCTATATCCATTGATCCCAAATATTGTCTTCCAGGATACTGGGGAATCATTTCTAAACATTCATTGGTTACTATCTGGGACACTTCGATGAGAGCAAGTGGCCTCCCTATTCAGATAGCACCACTGGCTATAAACACCTTCCTCAATGACTACTTGAGTCATTGGCCTTCCCCACTAATCCACCATGAGCTGTGCTACTATTCCTGGACATAGTTTTAAAGAGGGGGTGCTCTTTAAATAAACAGAATCCGTAAACTGTACCAATCCTTGCCTGCTCCTGGAACTCCTGGTCCATTCTTCTGAATTCTTTTCTTTTCTGGTAATTCCTCTATCCTAAGTAAAGACAGAGAATTGGGATTACTTACTAGTCTAACTGCAAGACTTCTAATGATAACTAGATAATTTGATTATTCTTTTTAAACAACTATACACTCCACTATTTTAAAATGGAATTTTACTCTCTGCTTTATTAAATCCTTGTAATATTTTCCATTAATAAGCTTCACATCTTTTGTAGGGCTCCCCAGGTATCCTGATGAAAATATGCCATCAGCATGATCTTGTGTTGACCCTGGAGAGCTTGGGGGCATCTGGCCTCCGTAGGCTACTCCTCTGATGGTGGGGTTCAGCTCCCTTCTGATCTGCTCAGCTTCGAGCAGCTCGGCAGTGGATAGATAACCTGTCAGTTTGGTCCCTTCTCTCATATCACAATAGTCGCTTCCAAACCAAACTCCTGAATGAATCAAGGGCTCTCCATTTTCCCCTATTAGAACTTTGACCTTCCCTTTATTTTGTTGGCCCCCTCTTTGCTGAGGACCATTGTCAGAAACTGATACCTTCTCAATCTTCCTTTTCGGGGATGGCCGCTCTTTCTTTTGTATTTTGGACTGTACTGACCCCAGTCAGCCACACTGGTTAACCACTGCAGAGAAGAATTGTATAGGTCATCAAGGGCCCCAGCAAAGTACGCGTACTAACAGGACACTAATTTTACACTTGTTCCATCGAGTCACAGGTATTTTCAGTGTGGGCACGGGTGACCCTAAAAATAGTGTTTCACCCTGTTATGTTGTATTTGTCTCCTGTTTAAGATAATTATTGTGTGGAACATATTCTTATGTGTTTGTGTTATTTCTTGGAAGTCTCCAACTATCTGGCAAGTAAGTGGAGATTACTCTGTAGGTGGAGTTTTCTGCCCAAGCTGCCCTGGTGACCCGGCCAGGAAAAACCGCTAAGCTTTTATTTAACCAGATGAAACATGCAGAGTTTCTTATAAGGTTAATTTCTTGAACAGTTTCCTATCACAGAAGCTAGATTCCAAGGTTTCCCAGACACAAAGCTTTGTAGTATTAGGGGATTGTGTTGAGTAGACGGACGGAGAGAAGGAAACATTAGACAATTAGCAAAATATTTCCAAAGGAGGCAAACGTTAGAGACTTAATTTTCAGAATTGATCCTAGTTACCAACTTGAAAAAACTGAAAATGTGTGGGGGTTTTGTTTTTAAATTGACAAAATTGTTCGTAATCTGCCTTCTAATGGAACCTGGGTGAAATACTGGATGTCGGGAGGCTACAACACTCCCTAATGCAATGAACCGATAGCTAACTCTGTGAAGGTGAAACTGTGAGTAAAAAGCTGCAGTGCACCACTAATCCAGGAGCAGACTGTCCCATATGTTTACTGGGAAATCTCGTGGGATGCCCCTGCCAGGCAATGCCTTTGTCTATTTTTTAAAATTTTCCTCTGTTTACTGAAGGAGAGGTCTGTCTCTTTAAAGCATACAGAACCTCCATTCTCTTCTTCCTGCAGGGAATGTGCCAGGAAGCAAGAGTTGCTGCCCCATATTTATGGCAGCAGCACCTCACGTTACCCCAGAATGCACTGCAGGGGCTGCAGCCAGAGAAGGAAGCTGCCTGAGCCCTGTGCAGAGTGGATCCTCCCAGCAGCCTGGGGAGGGTGGAGGCAAAGGGCTGCCTGTGTCTCATCTGAGTCCTGATGGGGAATGGAGAATTTGAGCCTGGCAGGTGGCTGGGCTCAGGATGTTCCCTGCAACAGTATCTGTCTTCTGGCTGATGGAGGGTGGGTGACAAGGCTGTGATGGCTGATGAAGCAGTGGAGAGTAGCAAGTAGCCCAGGACTTAGCCATGAAAAGGAGTGCAAATAACTTCGGGGGGCGGGGAGAGGAGGAAATAAATATGGATTTTGATTGCAGGGGATGAGTTTTTTGGGGAGGGTATTGCAATTTTTTAGGTCACTGGGATGTGTTGAGGCTGGAGGTTTTGTTGATTTTGCTGACAGGGTATCTGATAGCCCCCCTGCAATGAGCAATCTATTCATGAATCCATCTGGGGGACCTGACAGGAGGTTTTTCAGTCTCCCTCTTCTTGTGGCAGTGATTTGGAATGCACACCTCTCCCCATGCTTAACGGTGGGCACCAGCCTGCTGGGAAGTCCTTCACTCCACTTCCCAGCACTCAGGGAGGGACACTGGACTGCGATTTGGTTCTCTGGCCAGGGCTCGTATGGGGCTTGGTGTCAATGAAAATTCGAGAGATGCAGACAAATCAAGTAAGCCCAGAGAATACAGCTGGGATTCTTGTACAGGACTTGAAGTGTCTGGTCAGGTGCTTTAGAAAGATGCATGGACCTACTCACCAGGTGGGGCATTCCTGATGATCATGTCCATAAAGGAGCCATCACTGAACTGTGTCTTTGTAGACTGCATGACGATGATTTAGTAGGTTGAAGAGGGAGGGAAAAATTGTTACTGACGCCCTCCTAGGAGTTGTTTTTCCTGTTTGGTGTGAAGTGTGGCACTGTGGATTCTTAATAAATATCCCATGTTACGGGAAGGTAGGAGGAGTAGGAAAGAAGAGCAGAAAAGCATTAGATTTAAATTTTCCAGAAATTCAGGAAGGTAGCTTGTAAATATCCACATTCGAATTTGGCCAGGAAACCTGAGTTAATGTGAACATTCCAAGTGGCTGATTCAGGAACCATGGTAATGAGTCCTTATTTGTCAAGAAGGCAGCAAAAGTGATGCTCATTGGGAGAGCATGTTGGCCTTGCAGTTTCCTTTATTCAACTTTCCTGTGAACAGAGTGCTGCTCTTTGAAGCACGGTTGAATTTTTACACCAGTCTTTCTCTGCCCTGCAGTGGAGTGAGGACATAGAGCGGAGCCTGTGCTCTGCCTCAGAGAA
The DNA here is from genome assembly GCF_020497125.1 of Mauremys mutica. Classification (NCBI taxonomy): domain Eukaryota; kingdom Metazoa; phylum Chordata; order Testudines; family Geoemydidae; genus Mauremys; species Mauremys mutica. Next base: position 36,963,389 of record NC_059078.1, on the reverse strand, counting down.
CTGAAGCCTGCGTGTTAGCAGGGGCGGCTCTAGAAAATAGGCTGCTCCAAGCAGCCGTGCGCAGCGCCGCCCCTTCCCCGGTCCCGCGGCGGGTCCCCTCTTCCCGCGGCTCCGGTTGAGCTCCCGCAGGCATGCCTGCGGCAGGTCAACCGGAGCCCGGGACCAGCTGACCTGCCGCAGGCATGCCTGCGGGAGCTCAGCCGGAGCCGCGGGAAGAGGGGACCCGCCGCAGTCATGCCTGCAGCAGGTCCGCTCCTCCCGGGCTCCGGTTGACCTGCCACAGGCACGCCTGCGGGAGCTCAGCCGGAGCCAAATGCCGCCCCCCAGGGAAAGGGCCGCCCCACGCGCCTGCTTGGCGCGCTGGGGTCTAGAGCCGGCCCTGCGTGTTAGGGAAAGTGGCATAGGACCTGGTCTTGGATTGGAAGACTTGTCCTCATACTGCTGTATACAACTTATCCAGTGGGATTTTGATGTCCTCGGGGAGGAGGATTACATAGTGACCTGGATGGAGGGCTGAGTCATGAAGAAGGAGAACTGTGAGTCCTGGAGAGCAAGAGGGGGCGAGATGTGAGCAGCTGGTGGAAGGCAGGCATCAGACTTGAGTGGAGCTAATCCCCAGACCTGGCCACAAGGAGGTGCCCCAATGGTGAGTGAACTCTGTGACAGTGTGAAATGAGGCCTTAGTTACCCCATGTATCAATGTCTTGTACCTGCAGTATTTAATTAAAAATACAATAGAACCCCATTTTCCAGGTAATTGGGACCAGGGCCAGATCGGAGTTTTGATTATCTGTATAAACCTGACAATGGGGAAATGAGGTGCTGCAGCACTATCTAGTGACCACAGGAGGGAATCACTCACTTCAGGCTCTGGAGTCCCGATTGTTCGGTAAATGTGGAGAACCGATTAAGTGAGGGTTGGATAAAGGGGTTCTACTGTACAATGAACAGCATGAACACAGCCTCCTAGTATTATTGGTCTTTACCTGATTCTTTAGCGAAATGGCTGAGGCTTACAATACACTTCCCGTTTCATGTCCCTCAACGTAGAGCTCAAAAGAGAGGGCAGAAGAAAAACTAGGCTGGCTGAATGACAGGAAACTTTAGGAAACTGGAAAAGTGCTCTCTTCAACTGGGGAATGGTCTCCCCAGGGAAGTAGGGAAAGTCTAAGTGCTTGAGGAATTTTGAACTTTAGGTGAAGTATCTGGAGTATGGTGGGGGGAGTGGAGCGAGAATGGGCAAGAAAATCTGCCAGACTTTCTCATTTCTATGTGGGGGGAAGCAAAGGGAGGCCACAAAGTTCTCTAAAGCCAATGATTCATCTATAAAAGGAGCTTTTTGGCTCATATTCATGAAAGCCTCCTGTGGAAACAGCTACCATTGCTCATCATCAGAGTGAGAACTGATTGGGGGACAAAGCTCAGGGTGGCTGAATTCCTCAAAGTTACAAGAACCACTTTTTGACCTACAGATTTTCATAGTGTAAACAGAGTCAGGATGAGCTCTACTCTGACATCTGGTGGTAAATTATGGCAAGTGTGGAAAAGAATTTCAGAGGCTGATCTTGTTTGCATAGGCACACCCACCCCGCCTAGCATAGCCCACGGCAGCCTAAAATGGTTACTTTCACAGCTGTGAGATCCCCAATTTCTTTATTATTGGGGCAGGAGGAATAAAGTGTTGTCACACCCTGATTAAGTAAATGAGGAACTATTTTGTGATAATATTTTTAATCACCATCAACTAAATAGCACTTGCTAGACAAGGGACATTGGTTCCAAAACCCAGTGAATTGAGAGAGGTTGTGGACAGGTATCTGTACCTGGTGGTGTGGGTGCATTGTGTGAGCCAGAAGCATCAATTGCACCTACTCCTCTCTCCACTGTTGAATATCAGAGCTGGTTTTTGATTTCCTTAAGAATCTAGATACAGGTTACTGAACTGAGCTCACTTTGGGCTAATGGTGCACCAGCACTGGGGCTCCCCTACTATGAGCTGAAATCACTAAAGAGCTAAAATTACTGAGCTGAGAGCACTGAATACTGTGCTAACTAGTGGGAGAGCCTGAAGCTATACTGCGGAGCAGAGCAGCTGGCAGAGTGGAGTGGAGCCGAGCAGTTTGTGGGGACGGCTGGAACGGATCACAGGATGGCTGGTGGAGCAGAGCAACTGGCAGAGCGGAGCAGTTGTGGGATGGTTGGAGCGGCCCACGGAGCGAGTGGAGCTGACCAGTTTGCAGGGACAGCTGGAGCGGATCACGGGAGGGCTGGTGGAGCAGAGCAGCTGGCGGAGCGGAGCGGAGCAGTTTGTGAGGACGGCTGGAGGAGCAGAGTGGAGTGGCTGGTAAAGCAGAGCAGTTCGTGGAGAAGGCAGAAGCAGAACCTCACGGAGAGGCAGGGCAGTTGGCCCCGGACCACATAAGGTGCCCCTTTCTACCCACGCTGGTGCGGGGGACGGGTGGAGAAAAGCCTCTGCAGATAAACTCTCGAAGTCTGGGGCCGCACTGACCCGGGACAGAGACTTTTTGGACTGTGGGTGATCTTTGGGTTGCTGGACTCCAGGGACATTTGGGGTTTTGGACTTTGGAGTCTTGGGGTGATTTGGGGGTTGCTGGACTCAAGAGCCCAGGCAAAAGGACACGGCCCAATTTCCTGGGGTGGGTCTTTGCTCATGGTTTGGTCTATGAACTCTAGTTGAGGTGTTTTCCCAATTTAATGCTTGTTGTTTATCTCATGTTATTAAACATTTTCTGCTACACCGAGAATCTGTGCTTGCGAGAGGGGAAGTATTGCCTCTTCGAGGCGCCCGAGGTGTGTGTAAGATTTTCCCAAGTCACTGGGTGGGGGCTCGAGCTGGTTTTGCATTACTTTGTAGGGAAGGGACCCCTATGTATTGAACCTGGTCCTTGCTGCTATCAATTCGGCCTGGCAGAAGGGTTACAATAGTTAAGTTCTACTCTGGGGCTGCTGGTTGATAGAGCATAGGACATGTGAAATCTGATATTTTGCTTGCGAAATAAGTGATCCAAGACAACATTATGGTCAGAGCTAAAGAAAATGAAACACTGAGACAGCTTTAGAGGTTTCAGCTCTGGCACTTACCAAACACAAAAGCTGTTTAATGCAGTTGTGTTACTCAGCAACATATTCAGCCACCCTTACCCATAAAACCAGGGTTCTGCCACCATTGAGACTTTCCAGAAAGGCTGAGATGGATGAACAGTGGTTTGGAGCTTTGAGAAGAGGGAACTGATCAAGCGCTGGTCTCTAACATGAATAACAAAAAGGAGGGATTTAGGAGCCAGGGTGTCTGTGACAGGACTACTTATGTAGGCAGTATTGGTGTGGATAAATTATTTAAAATATGTAATAAATGGCATGTTTCAATAATGTTTTTAGATGCTTTACTGATAGGCACTACAGATGAAATACTTCTACAGTGAAGGCGATGTGGCAAGACTCTCCTGTTGACTGTTGGTGGTATGGTTAGGCAAACTATAGAGGGATATAATTGAGATGCTGTATCAGTTTAGACTCCAGCCTATCAATGTATCTGAGGGGGAGGTCAGATCTGTGCACATTTCTCATGTATGGTATGGTACTGCATCCCCCACCCCCAGTGCCTGATCTTTTGCCTTTGCATCATCGTATCTGTAAGCATTTTGGAAATTCTAAACTGAAGTTAGTGTCTTGGGAAAACCTACATGCCATGGGGTTGCTACAGGCGAGGTGTAAGCCTTTTATTGTTTGCAATGTTGTTATATGTTGTTGCATTTGAAAAGTTTTCTTTTTAATCCTAAATTACACTTGTACAGTTTCAATAGGTCACCTTATTCAAGTTATAGTCTCACGCAATGTGGAAGCACTGGGTAAACGCTGTATGTGTCTGTGTGTGTGTGCGCGTATATAGAGGAAGGACACCAGGAAGCATGGAAGGAGTTTTGATTATGTCTGAGTCTCCTTTTCTCCCAGGTTTATGTGAAGGTCCCAAGAAGGCCCGTGTCTCAGGAGCAGAAATGTTATTCATTTAAATTTTCACGTTTGTGGGAGATGATGGGGGAGGGGTCAGACAATGGGGAGATCAGACCAGGGGCGGCTCCAGGCCCCAGCATACCAAGCGCGTGCTTGGGGCGGCAAGCCGCGGGGGGTGCTCTGCCGGTGCCACGGCTCTGCTGGTCCCGCGGCTTCGGTGGACCTCCCGCAGGCATGCCTGCGGAGGGTCCGCTGGTCCCACGGCTTCGGAGGACCTCCCATCCGCCGAAGCCGTGGGACCAGCAGACCCTCTGCAGGCAAGCCGCCAAAGGCAGCCTGCCTGCTGTGCTTGGGGCGGCAAAATGCCTAGAGCCGCCCCTGGATCAGACAATAATTATTCTGACAGTAGACGCAGAAGCTTTATAACCATTAAAATACACACTGTCAAGTCACGTCAAAATATACAAAGTGTAAATATCATTCAATCCAAGTCTGTTTTCAAGCAGCATTTTTCTTTGCCTCTCTGTGCATTTTGGTTATTATCAATGGAAATATTTTTTGTTGGTTTGTGTGTGTATGATGAAATTAATGTTTACTAACATTTACCGAGTTTAAAAAAAATCTAAACCTTCCAAGCCTAGATAATAGTTCTAGTCTTTTTTGCTTGGATTTTCAAGGCTGCCCAACAATGTTTGTATGAAGTGCATTCTGTGAAAATCTGGCTAACCATCACATGCTGTATCAGGATCTGATGTCGCAGTCAGAGGACAGCAGTTGTGTTTCACATGCTATAATACACTTTGGAATGCATTTCCCCCAAAGACCTGGGAGGCAAGGTGCCATACTAGCCCAGTTACATAGATGCAGTTAGGTGTCTCCTTCTACACAGAACTACTACTAGATCCTGGTTTCAGCTTGACAGTCATGATACGAACTTGGTGCAAATCTGACATCTAGGCTCTTCCCTAGTTGTTGTGCTGTGAAATGGTAGAATTGCCTGTGAGGGTCAGCTAACATGGTTCTATAGCCAACCTAGAGAACTGACCTACGTGTCAGAGGTGTCAAAATTGTGTTACAACAATTCTAGTCTTGCCTTTGTAGAGGTGAGACCTAATGGTGTTTTACCTTTTATGGCCTCATATTACAGCTGTGGACTTCACAAGTTGTTGTTGATCATATATATGCACTCTGGTATTTATTTTCATTCTCTTACACATTTGCAGATAGTACCTTGTAGGCTTGTAATCACAATATCTTAAAACTTGATCAAATCTCTCAAAGGTTTGAAACATGTCACTGCTATGTGCCATAATTATGTTACAGTTGTGTGTGGTACCAAAGAATTTTCCAGAGCATCAGGCACACTAATGGCAAAGTATAAATAATTGCATCCAAAACACTATGTTTTTAAAAAAGGGTATGGTTGCAAAGTCAAGATGTCGCTTATAAGGAAGGAAGTCTGTTAAAGAAGCATTTGAAAGTGGGAGTTTGGCATCCATATTAAGGGTGGAAAACTTGAATGTGTTCAGACTTGGTTTCCTATCCCTATGGGAAGTTCCTATCATCTTATTATAGTGCCCAGAAGGGTAGTGTTGACATCGTAACTGTGGTCTTGATCCTGAGAGATACTCAGCACCATGCTGAAAAAAGAAAATTATTAGTGTATTTTACAATAGTCTCAAATACTGCAGCAGTAGCACTGGAGCAGAGACATTTTACTGTAGGATAATTGCAGTGCTCTCTTAAAAGGGCATGTGCTACTCCCATTGAAGTGATTGTGCTAGGTACCTCCCAGTATTAGCCTCCTAGTTTGAAACGGTAGTATCAGTTGTTAAAACTGCTTTAGCTTTCTCCTAGTGCTAAAATGTGCATCTGAGTCAGAGTGGTGAAAGGGACTTGCTCTAATTAATTTAATTAGCTGACTGAGCTGAGATCAGATTCTGTGTGGTGTCTCTCCCCAAAAGTCCCCTTCTGGAGAAAGTAAACTCCCAACTATGATCTTCAAAGTTCCAGCTAGCTAGGAGTATCAGTGCATTAACTGTAAACCTGAGAGGCACTCTACGAAGTACAGACTTCCAGTATGTAAGTATCCACTTATAGTTTCTCATCTTGAGCCTCCAGGGATAATGGTCAATAGGAACCCTCTATGTTAGCCATCTTCACTTGAATTCAGACAGAAGCACAAGTGAGTGTAGGGATGCAGTTAATACTTTCATGAGAAGTGTATGCAAATTCCGTTCCTGCACAAATGGAAGACCATACACAGTGTCAGCAAACAAGTGAAGGATAGTGTACATATTTTCTTAAATTATTGGATTTAAGCTTCCAACAATTGTTAAATTTGTGGTGGGGTGTGTATTAAATGACAACAAAAATACTCATTCCCAAATGCATATTTTAATGAAATTTGTTTAACGATACACAGTTCCATGTTTCCACCGTAGGAATTTATCAAAAAAAAGCAGATTTCATATTTTTAAAAATAAACGTATTTTTATTATAAAGTCATAAATAGATGAATGTAAAATATTAAAAATCACTATAGAATGCAAGCTTGCTCCCTTGTCTCCACATTCCAAACAATCTGGTCAATATCATAGGAAAGTTTTAAATGCAAAATGGTTACCAGTGAGAGAAATGTGAGGCTTGCAGCTCTTCATGGAAACATTGACAATTAGCAGCAATCTGTGGTAGTAAATTAAGACTACTTTGTAACACTGGAGTTCTCCAACCCTTTCAGTAATTTTGGAATGCAATGAGTGAATTCAATATGAATTAGAGCTTTTGGCCCCCCAACCAAATGTGTAAGCCAGACTCTCTCGAATGCTGTGGATCCCTGGGCCACTGGATTTTCTAACCATCGGTCATTAAGTGAGGCACTGTTACAAAAGAGGGAAAAAGCACTGAGCACAATTAGGATCTCAAAAGTCTCAGCATTTATCAGTGTAGTTTTGCAAAATAACAAGCTTCCTCCTCTTCCAATATTACAAATAAGAAATCCACTTTTTCTTCATTATAGGTTGAACTCACAACTTTGCTCCACCTCACCCATAATTTATGTCACGCGGACCAGAGTCTGATCTCAGTTGCTGGAGTTATACTTGGGATTTACACTGGTGTAATGACGAACCATCCAGGGCTTTGAATTGACACATTTGCCATTCAAAATGGGATTTTTCACTCTATTCCACTGATAATTTTACTGAGCAGTTATGATATTCAGTCCTCTAGGTTGGGGGGGGGGAGTTAAACAACTGATGTTATTTTATCAGCATTATTCTCCTCCGTGTATCAGTCCTTGCTGTTAAAGCAACAAATATTATTTTATCAAGTATGAACGGCCTCCCATATTTAAAATATCTTTCTAATTTTTTTAAATATGCATTTACTTAGTAAAAAATGCTTATTTATACACAAGGGGTTGAAATAAATATGGGCTGGAAATGAATAATACAAAATACCAGGTACCCTTGTCTTCTGAGCTCTGCTTTTCATCTTAAGATGTGCAGTGTCTTTTAATAGAATCACGTTCTGTTAGTGCAAAACCTTTCCTAACATAAATCATTTTGTACTATACTTTTAGGTCCATACTTTTAAATGCAGATAGGCACCTAGTGGAATTTTCAAAAGTTCATAACAGCCTGACTCCCACTGAAAATCCCACTACACTCTTACTTCATTTTAAGCATCAACACAGCTTAAATAGAAAACTGGCCTTTATAGCCTTATCTTATTTTTTTTTAAAAAAGAAAAGGCTCCAAATTGCAAGTACAAGTTTGCATGCCCATGTTTTTAATGCACATTTTTTCACACCCATATTCTTACAACTTTGAATGCCCCACATCTCAACCACTATGTCCTCAGATGAATGTATATCACCTAAGAAAATCAAGCCTATCTGAGAATCAAAGGGAAGAATTTCCCGTTGAAAGCAAGAAAAGAAGCAACGTCTCATGGCCTCTTGTTCTATTGCAGAAAAATGACACTGACTTTCACCTACTCAGGAGCAGACTGAAATTGCTGCTGTCTGATAATTTACTGTAAGGAGATTAGCTTTTTAGGGGGTAATTATTAATTAGGGAATTGATTCTTGTCTCAGTATCCTTGCATAAATACATCTTTGGGTGCATCAAACAGATGTAACTAAGGGGAGAAATACACACATTTCCAACTTAATTCTCATACATAGTTTTTCTCTGGAGACTTGAGTGTTTTAAAACAGAAAGGGGAGGTGTTATTTTGTATCATCAATTGTCAGAGCAGGTATTATATATGTATACACTCTTACAATTTTGGGTGTGGTTGGGGTTTTCAGGGGCCATGGTCATTAAACCAATAATTCACCAGCTCAAATGGGATGGATGGGTCTCTTCCCACAATATCCCAACATTCGTTCAGGGTGAGAGCTGTAGGATTTTGTCCTTTGATAGCTGAATATGTGTAGCCTGATGTTGGAAATAACTTGACTGAGCTGCAATGGTTTAAAGGTGACTTGCCAAGGCTTTTTAAAATAAAATGGCTTGCACCCTTTGTTCCCTATAATATATAAAGGAAGCCTCAAAGGCTGCCTTAAAATATTTGCATTTTTGATATCTGGAATATCAAGTCTGATCTCCCCTGGTTTTGCGGGAGCTTGTTTGGGGGAAGGGGCCTGTGAGTATTAGGTTCTCTCACCAGAAGGGGCTAGGGATGTTAAATATTTAACACTACGTTTGGAGTTAGAGATGTCAAAAAAATGGCAAACTTCAAAACAGGCCCCTTCCCAATTGTCATTTTATAAGCTCTTGTCATATCGTAATTCCACTGGTTTTCCAGCTCTCCATGGAGATCCAGGGTAGACAATGCCTGCATTTCTAATGTGTGAGAAAAGCAAGCAGGAAAAACCAGTAACTGAATGGGTGAGGTGCTTAATCCTCAAGAAAAGAATTTTCCTCCAATTTTGTGTTTGTCTGTTTAGGTGTAGTTATTTAACAGTTGTGATGGAGCAAGGCCGGATGGCTACAGAAAAGTACTGAGGACCAGGTATGTTAGCCCCAAGCTAAGCAAATCCCTAGTACCATGGGAACCAAAATGGCAGTTGCTCCAGGGTAATCAAGGCACCTGGGGCCAATTAAGAACTTTCTAGAAGGCACCGGAGAGAGCTACATTGATTGGAACACCTGCAGCCAATCAGGGCAGGCTAATCAGGGCACCTGGTATAAAAAGGGGAGCTCACTCCAGTCAAGGGGGGAGGAGCCAGAGGAAGGAAGTGTGTATGAGGAGCTGGGAGCCAGAGACACAAGGAACTAAGAACTGAGAGGGTGTACTACTGGAGGATTGAGGAAACACCATACAATCAAGCAGTATCAGACACCAGGAGGATCCTACGGTGAGGATAAAGAAGGTGTTTGAAGGAGGCTATGGGGAAGTAGCTCAGGGAGCTGTAGTGGTCAAGCAGCGGTTACAAGTAGCACTATAGAGACTGCTGCAATTCACAGGGCCCTGGGCTGGAACCTGGAGTAGAGGGCGGGCCTGGGTTCCCCCCAAGCCTCGCTACTCCTAATCAGACATAGAAGGAGTTGATCCAGACTGGGGGTTTCATCCAAGGGGAAGACCACTGAGGGGAGGAAATCTGCCAATAAGCGCAGGACCTACTAGAGGAGAGGAGGAACTTTATCACACAGTCCAAAGAAAAATCCCCTCACATCTGATTGCTGAACACTGTGATGCCATCCTGCTTGTTTGCATTCCACTGGTCCACAAAATCTTAGAGGAAAAACAAGGCAGCAGTTTTGGGCAAGGACTCAGTGTGTACATGTACATGTACATACACCACCTAGCATGAGGTGTGACAAATACAAATTATCTGAATTTCTAATGTACAAAAAAGAAATGTGTCCCTCTTAAAAAAACAAAACCAACTCTGAAGAGGGCACAAACCTATTTTTACCCTTTGCTAGTCCCCCTTATAAGACATAATCTCCTACCCTGATCCTACCTCCCAACCATGCACTGGTCATTCTCATTTTACTATAAAAGACAGTATTCATGTGGATATGAAGTTTCCTATCCATTTTTGTGTGTTGTCAATATTTTTGAGTAAATTCAAAAGAAAACCCATTGATCTGATAAACAGAGGGATCCAGTTCCAGTAAGAAGTTAAGGGTTAGCTATCCTAAAGCAGTGCTTAATTTGTGCCAGGACTTGCTAGGGTTGGGCCCTGGAACCTCTAGGCTTGGCAGTTCATATCCCCAGCATCCCTGGGTTTGGTGCGTCAGGTATGAAAGTAAAAAAATTGCTTGAGCCCCAGCACCTCTTTTGTTGCAAATTAAGCACTGTCCTAAAATACATAATAGACCCTGCATCTGAATGCCTGAATCACTCTTTGCATCAAGACCTTTTACCACCTCAAAAGATTCCAAAACTTATTCCAGCTTTGGTGTATGCAAGCAGGTGTAACATTATTAGCCCAATAACAAATAAGAGCTAAGATTGCCAATTTTGGTTGGACATATTCCTGGAGGTTTCATAACATGATGTTCTCTTCAATTCAAGATTAATCTTTAATTCCTGGAGACTCCAGGGCAATCCTGATGGTTCATCTGAAAGCCAACAGGCTGGTAAGCACTGAAATGAAACACTGCAAAATCTAAAATGAGCCAAGGTTTCCAAAGGCCTACAAATCACTTGAGTCCATGGGAAAGAATTATAAGGTCTGATTGGTCAATGACACACTTCAAGCCACCTTTTTCCTTCCAATTATTACATGTAGTGCCTGAATGTTTTTTTTTCTCTCTCTACTTCTCATGAGTGTCTGTGCACAGACCTGCCAACTTTCAACTTTACCTCTGACATTATTTCAATTATACAAAAATCTCCTTCTGACATAAAGGTAAAGATGTGTATGTCAGGAAGGACACAATAGAAGTAGGTTCAGCTTCAAACATTATTCTCTCTGGACCATTTCACCTCTAGGCTTGGTGCAAAATAACCTCACTATGCTGCCCTTCAGCGCATGCTGCAAGATCTCCTCCACACCCATTTTTTGGGTGACATTTGGTGGGAGTGGAATATACAGAAAACCGGGGAGTCCAGGATAAAATGGAGTATTTGTTTGCTCTTTGTCTGACTCTGGCTGGCTTTTGTTAAGGGATAAGGACTGACCAGAGTCTGTATCAGTTCTGGTTTTTATTGAAACTAAATTAAATAAAATGGATCCAGAATTCAAAAGCTCAATGGCTTTACATGGAGGGATCTGTAAGATTCAATTCCCAGTTATTTTGAGCAGATATTCAACCCCCCCCCCCAATGTCTAGTAACAGAAAATAATTAGTTTTAAGCCTTCCTCCAGGGGCCTGATTCTCCACTGCCCTTGCATATGGTGTAGTCATTTACACCTGTGAAAAGTCAGTGTAAAATGCTACCTTTCTCTGACCTGGTAGGGTTTTGCATTCACTTTGCACTGGTGTAAATGGCTGCATAAGATTTAATTCTGCCAGGGAAGCTCTTCAAAGGCACAAAGAGGAGTTTGGGGGCTTAACTGCTCTTTGTAATGTTGAAAATCTGCCCTTGAGTGTTTCAAAGCACATTACAAAGTAGTCAGTTAAATCTTGGTGATGCTGTGACTTTGCAGGCCAAAGGGGCGGCCCGTGCACTGTGAACTGAATATAGTACCAACCGGGGGAAATGTTGGCCAGGGCAACACTTGTGCCAGTCCAGAAACACACAAAATGTCATGGGATGGCTAGTGTGCAGCCAGCAAACACAGGGATGGACCAAAGTGACCTATGTGTAATGTCTAATCTGAAGGATAGCACGCCAAGATACGTTAGCTAGAATTTTCTAGTAGCTTCATATTGTTACCAATAAGTTTGTATGGATTTCTAGGGGAAAGATGCATGACTGTAACCACGGGCTAAATATCTCCTTGCAACGGATAACTATCAATTTAGTGTGTAGAATACAATTCTACTTCATGAGGTCTGTAGCACATGGACAGTAACATAAACAATGAAACTGGTGTTGGAAAAGAAGCTTTACTCCCCTCCCTGTGCCAACCCATTTACAGACAGCTGCTAATCAACTTCATAATGACTTTCAATGTGTAGTGGTGAAACAATAGCCAAATATCTCTTGCCTTTGTGACTCAGACCTGGTCTACACTACAAACTTATGTTGGTATAACTGTGTCGCTCGGGGTGTGGAAAATCCACTCATCTGAGTATGCAGTTATACTGACCTAAACCTGGTGCAGACCGTGCTCACGGAGGTGGCACATCTTCACTAAGCACTACACTACTGCTGCTGCAGTGCTGTAAGTGTAGACAGGCCCTCATGCCCAGTAGAAGCAATGGCTTAGACCCATGGCTATGGCTGAGGAGTAACAAGAGCCAACTCAGCAGGGGGCTGCAAAAGTGGCCTTTGTGCTCCCAAAGCTGAAACACTTGTATGCTGGTCAGTCTGCAGTGCATCTGAGCAGCCTAAGGACCCAGTCTAAGGACCGGTCAGGTCTGGAATAACTTACTGCACTCTGGCATTCCTCCAGGGCTCTTATCACTTTTGCTCTGCCCACTTTCCCCACCTGTGCCTTCTACACCATGGCTGTGAGGAGCAGGTGCTCCACCATAGACTGCCTGTGTGACTTTGGGCAAGTCACTTAGGCCCTGTCTACACTACTACAATCTTAGTTATGCTACTCCACCTATGTGAATAACGTAAGTGGAATTGATGTAGCGCAGGTCGATGGGAAACGCTCTCCCGTCGACTTACCTTACTCTTTTCGGTCCAGTGGAGTACTGGAGTTGACTGGAGAGCACTCTGTGGGCGATTTAGTGGGTCTTGTAGACCTGCTAAAACAACCCCCACTGCATTGATCGCAGCAGTATCAATCCCTGGTAAGTGTAGACATGGCCTTAGTCTCTCTGTGCCTGTGAATTGGGACAACACCGCCTCCCTAGTAATATATGGAGATATACTTATCTCATAGAACTGGAAGAGACCCTGAAAAGTCATTGAATCCAGCCCCCTGCCTTCACTAGCAGGACTAAGTACTGATTTTTGCCCCAGATCCCTAAGTGGCCCCCTCAAGGATTAAGCTCACAACCCTGGGTGTTTAGCAGGCCAATGCTCAAACCACTGAGCTATCCTTTCCCTACACATACACCTCACAGGGGTGTTGTGAGTATAAATCCATCAAAGATTGTGAGGCATTCAGATAGTACGGTAATGGAAGCCATACAAGTACCTTAGATTTTCCATGAGAACTAAAAAAAATAATAATAATAATTTTAATTCTCTCTAGATTTGTCTACATCTGTTTAGTGTGTCCGTTTGTTTACCTCAGTCTTGAGTCTTGTTAATGTCCTGAATGATTCTACAGAGAACAGAACTAACAGTGCTAAACTGTATCTCCCAATCCTGGAAGATATCAGACAGTCACCCTTCCCTTTTATCTTCCAGCTTCTCAAAGAATGGGTTGTTCCCAATGAGTTTTCCTCCAGTGTACAAGCTGATCTGTTAATGTACACCTGAATGCTGGGAGACACAGTGGTTGAAGCTAAATAATTTCAACTACTCAGTAATTTATTAGCCAATCAATGCTCTTTAAATTTTAGACTTATATTGTACTAATTTCCTTGTGTGTAGTACCTTAATTTTCTTTAGACAAGGGTGTGTGTGTGTGTGTGTGTATGTACACAGTTGAGAATACCACTAGAATCACTGGGGATCAATACCAGATGGCAAGAGACATCAAATGGCCAGTCAGATACTGTTTTGCACTATAACATTAAATAATGGAACAATACATGTAGGGGAGAATCAAGAAACTGCTTTTCAATATTGTTTAAGAATAGTGCTGCTTGAACAATTTGTCAGCACTACACAACAATAAAATCTATTGTTTTAGTAAATCTGATCTTATGCAGTCTTGTTGATAGCGTACCATTCATTATAGAACTCCAGAGGCAATAAAAAACTGAAGTAAAGCCAAAATTATTGTGAAACTCCATGAAGAGGAGTGTCAGCTGGGTCAGATAGTATTTGAGGTTAACAAACACGGCAGAATGTGACATGACCTTGAGTGTAGTAAAACTAATACCATAATTAGGGGATTTTTATCTCCAGTGTTCAGTATTTTAGTTCATTTTACACTACAAATTATTATCAGGGTTCTATGCTAATACACATTTATTTGAAAATGACACAATTATAAATATTTGCACAAATTCTGCCCATCAAAATGGACTGCATCAGCAACAGGAGATGAATTTAAAAGTTTAAAAGATGAATCCAAACCAAAACAGGGAAGAGCACCGTTCAGACAAAGAGAACAAAATTCTGTAAGAATTCTCATTTCAGAGTTTGCCATTGAATTTCAGGCTTGTAAGCTGTTTGGGGCAAGGACCAATGCCCCTTTTTTGACTCTCTACTGTACTTAGCACACTTTGGGCACTGCCAAATGCAAACCATAAATTCTATAAAAGTAATGGTAGACTAAGATGATCTGCCTAAAGCAATTAATGCACTACCCAATAGTGCAATGGCTATATATTTTCTTGCTAATGTTCAACTGCCAGCAAACCGGGGTCTTAGCAAATATTTATGCCTTAAACTGTGTTCGTATGCTACTGAGCCACTCATTTGATGTACATCATTGCAGGTGCCTAACCTGAGATTTCCAAGAAATAGTTTTGTGTCTATAAATGTAGGGCTAAATCCTTCTCACCCTCCTCTAGCATGATTCTCCTTTTGGGTTCAGTGGGATTACTGAAAATAAAGCAAGCAGGATTTGGCTCCTACTGCTTAGATTCATAGCCATAGCTATTCACTTATGGATCTAAGGCTAGCGAAACAGTGAAGTCTATAAAAGGGATTATTGAAAAAGATATAAATTCTGTTTGTACTGAAATATATTTAACCATGAAAAGAACCATGCATCTAGTGAGGATTGTACCATTACTATCACACCCAAGTGATGTGTATGGTATATGCTGTGGGGTAGCTGAAACAGTGTATTATGAACCCAAACACTATACCGCTGACTGGTATGTGGCAAACTGGTGGGGTTTTTTTAAGTGAGAAGACACAGCTACTCTAAAACTAAAGGACTATAGCTTTACAGGAAAATCCAAGAAGCTAAAGCATATCCTTCATTTGAAGGCCCAGTGAACAAACAACTGGTACTGCATTTTATAATAACTTCTGACTGAAACAGACTAAGCTCTGCAGGTGGATTCTTAAACTTCAACGCTGCAGTTGAAACACCAGGTGAACCATGGCAAAGGATTAAGAAAAAAATAAAGTGCTTGATTTATTTCTATTTGGTTGCTAAACATAGGTCAATATTAAAGAAACTCCCATGCTTTTATTCTTTAACATGTTGGGCTCAAATCTGCCTCCATTTATAGTGAGTGGCAAAACTTTCGATGACTGCAATGGGAATAGGGTCCAGGTCCTTTTTGGTTCTTGATGAGATATATAGCTCATCCAGGCCTAGAATGCATGATCTAAGCTACAGAGGATCAGCTGTGATCTAAGTAGTTTCAATACTCTTGTTTTTACATGCACATGAATTTTTACCAGCATGGTTTTAAGTATGTAACTTGGCACCAGTCCTGCAAATAATGGGACTGTGGATTGATGTAAAGGTCCATGTGTGGGCACACCAAATTGTTGGATTTGGGCCTATAGCTGTACACTAAAACATTATGATGACAAGACGCAAGGATTCTCTGGTTTAAGACCTTGTCAGCTTTTCTATCGTAAGCACTTCAGAAATGGACAGAATAACTCTACCCAGCCTATTCAGGCTGATCAACAATCAGAAGAGGATCTTAAATATATTTGCTATAGTACCTTTTCACTAGAAAAAAGATTTCAGGACTGAATTTTAGTTTTTAATCAGACCTCTTTTCTAGATTAATCTGACTCTTACCCCCTCTTTGGGAACAGAGTAGGAGGTTTGCTGTTTACTAACCGATACTAAGTTAATTGCCTGGAGTTTTGGAAAAACTCCATCTCCAGTGTTTAGTTTCTTCTGGGCACTCGGTGCCTCTTATCTTTGGATGTAGGAGACCCTGGAGTATCCTGGAAAACTGCCCTATTTAAAACCAAAACCCATATTTGTGCCTCATCCTGCATTTCCATATAAAATAGAAATGTGAAAACTGAACTAAATGTTTTAAGGCCCCTTTATTCTTACAACTATAAAATCTGAAGTCAAGTTTATCTTAAATCACAAGCACACAGTCTACAAAACATACATAATTCTTTAATCAACTACTTCAGTAGAAAATAGTTCAACATTTTCTGCAGGAAAATGATTTTTCTGATTAATCAACATTTAAAACAGGGTCCATGATATTAGCCCTTTCCTAGTTTCTTGGCTTTCATGCTATGTGTGTAATGGCCATAAGCTGTATTCCTGGTAATAACAATAATCCAAATATACCCTATCCTTTTAGGGTAAGACTTTCAAAAACAATGACTGATTTTGGGTGCCTTCATTTTTTTTTCTACAGGTGCAGCAACCTGAAACACCTTAACGAGACCTGATTTTTGAGGGTGGGTAATCAGCACTTCTGAAAATCAGGATCTTTTAAAATATCTAGAGTCAGGCACCCAAAATCACTATTCTGAAAACCTTGGCTTTAAACTGTAGATTTAAAAAAAATCCAGCTTCTGTTCCTTTTGTAAATCCCTGTTTGTAAGGTGCTTGAGAGAGTAAATCCAGGGATAGTTGCTGGCGTCAGCACTTTCTAACGGCAGACACAACATAAGCTCCTAATAAAGAGCTACATCTTTAAGCCAACTACTTAGCTGGGTTATTAAATCAATTTAATTAATAATGCAGACTTTTTGGTCAACAGTAACAAGATTTTTCTTGCTGAAGATCTGCAAGAAATGAAAATCAACTGGCAACTTGTGATTGTGAGAGAGGGAATCAGAGAGATCTCAATATTTTCCGATAGCCAAGAAATCATGTTTCATACAATCCTCAGCTAATTTGAAGTTCACCGTCCCATCAAATGCCCAGGCTGTAGTTAAAGAATGGGAAAGTCACAGTCACTTGTGCAATGAAACCTCTGGCCACAAAAACTAATGCTAATCACACGTGATTGGAATTAACGTTCTATGTGACCAGTTAGGCATAATACAGCACTCCAAAGTCAGTCATGGTTAGCAAAGTCTGTTCAAGGCTTCTCCAGTTCTTATTTCCAGTGGTGCTGTTCTTGAGTTATGGAATGAAATGACTAAAGCTGAGGGTAAAAACTCCGTGACACCAAGTTGGAAAAGGAACTATTCACTGTGCAAATAAGTAACAAAATAATCAAACCCCTCCTTCTCCAAGAGTGAATTTGAGTCAGTACATTTAATGTTTCTTATCTTGCTAAACAAGCAGGCAACCGGTATTGCTCAGGCTGATTTCACTATTTGAATGATGATTTTTTAAAAATCAGCACGACAGCCCACTTGGGCTTGTACCAACAGTATTTCGCAGTCCATGTGCCACATTTCACTTTCAAGGAGAGAGCTTCCACGGTGGTCCAGTGTCTTGGACAGGTGACTGCTGCCTGGTCCCGTGTTCAAAACATTCAAGCATTTTGATACTTGAAACACCTTTGCCACAGTCACTGTCTAATCTGTCTGGTGTATGTGGTCATTTGTGGAATGCTGAGAATTTAAAGATTCTATCAAGGCTGACTGACCTAAAAGCAAAAATAGTTACACCTTTGCCAGCTATCCCATACTGAAGGGTTTAGGACTTTAGGTATGTGGTGGTTTCTCATCTAGTTACCTTCCCCTGCCCTCCAACAAACAGATCCATGCTGCTTCACTCAGATTCATAACTTACTGAGGAGGCTGCAGCAAAGAAAATAATGGGGGCAAATACAGAGTAAATGTCAAGGAAGGTTGAACTTTTAGGTCTAAACCTCAACAAAGTCCCTTTTTAAAAGTAAAAGACAAAATCTTGATTGCATTGGTGTCTAACGTCTACAAAAATGCTGGTCTCTCAGGAGGATACAGCTACTGTGCTACTCAGCCTTAGGGGGAGACATCCCTCTAAATTCCAGAAAAGTCAGGGGTACCACCTAGCTTGTATCAGCAACCGCATGGCCCCCAGCCTTCTACTATGTCTTTGCTGTCAAGTTTGATGCTGTCTGTGTTTTTCTCATTGAACATGGGGCCTCCATGCCTTATCATGAGCTCCGTTGCCATCTTCACAAAAGCTTCCTCCACATTGCTGGAGTCTTTTGCAGACGTTTCTATGGCACAGATGATATCGTAGTGTTCAGCCAGATTCTGAGCCTCTTCCAGCTGAACCTCTCGAAGGTCACTTAAATCAGACTTGTTTCCTGGCAGAAGAAAGTGGAATTGTTTACAGATTAACTTTTTTATAATTATTTATGTCTGTGCAAATGTTCAGGAGGGGGCGTGAAGGAGAAAAGAGACAGTAGCAGGAACCATGGGAGTGGGGCAGGAGTTCAGCAGCAAGAGCCTTTGGTGAGGCAGGGAAAATGGGCTGGAGGTCAAAGCCAAAAACGTTGCAGGGGCGGGGAATAGGGAACGGAAGGTAAAAGTGAGAGCGAGTGCAAGCTGTTGGTCAGCCCACAGGAGCTGGATGCAGAACTCTGACCCATGCCATTATATAAAATTAAACTAACATTCACTCTTTGGACTCTAAGACTACAATTTAGTCTTCTGGTGCTTATCTAGCAGGCATGATGACACAGCCATTGCCCTTGAGAAATGAAATTACACACATGGACTGGCTTTTCAAAGATCAGGGGTGCAACTGTGTGACTAACATTCAACTTGCACATAGAATTGCGGTAACTGACAGTACAAATCAAGTGCACAACGGTGCATGCATTTTCACCTCTGCCTGACTTTGAAATTCAGATCTACAAGAACGACACTGAACAGTGAATGAAGTCAGAGAACGCAAGCTCTAGCAGGGTTAATAAAAAGTGAAGAGCAAAGGAAACCTCCTATCTAACATAATATGAACTCAATACATTTTAAACTTCCAGGAACTGTTGTTTGGTGTGTCTGTACCTTGCCTAGCACAATGGGGTCCTGGTCCATGACTAGGGATGCCAGATGGTATGTAATACAAGTAATAAATAATAACACAATGTGATGTAAATGGTATATGCTGGACTGAAGCCATGACTGAAGGAAGAGAAATACTGATTCAATTACCAATATACTCACCAGAAAATAAAGTATTTAAAGGACAGAATAGTAGGCTGTCAGTCTCAAAACTAGCCCCTTACAAGTTGGGACTAAACATGTATGCTGAGGCAGCGATGTCTAAACAGGAGAGTGGAACCCAGAAACCTCTGCATTAGAACCTTGTCTCTGACAATGGCTCCCCATAAACAAATAATTTAACTTTATTACGGCAGTTCTGACTTCTGTAAAAGGAGGATAAAACTCTTACCTGCCTCACAGAGGTGGTCTGAGTGGTTAGTGTTTGCACAGTGCTTTGATGCTGTATAGTTTTATTTGAATTCCTCACCCATCCAGAAAGGGATTAATTTTCCAAACTCACCAATCAGTAACTGTACTATGTTGGAACCAGCATACTTTCTCACATCCTCAATCCAGCGAGGAATGGACTGGAAAGAGCTTCTCTTGCTGATGTCGTAGGCTAAGATTGCTCCATTGGCGCTTCGGTAGTAGCTCTGTGTGATGGTTCGGAATCTTTCCTGGCCTGCTGTGTCCCAGATCTGCAACTAAACAAAATAAAACATGCAGTGAGATACTGGCTATTCACACATAGGGAACTGGTCTTGCTTTCCAGGTTAAGACCTTTCCTCCTGAATGAAATGTGGCTGGGTCAGGATTTAAACACACACTGAGCTCTGCTGGTTAACAAGACAGGAGTTGGTTCAGTGACCTTATAGAAAATCTATGCACAAATGTAGTGCTTTTTAAAATTTCTCTTAAAAATTTGTGTTCCTCAGCTGAGATGAGAATTATTTACTTGGTAGCATTTTCATACTTGGCTGCCTAAAGTTAGCACCAAAAGCCATAATTAGGCACTTATGCAAAAGTGACCTCGTTTTTAGGGATGCTAGTATTTCCAACTCCCTGTCAAGTCATAAGGAGCTCAGACTGCTCGGTACTTTGAAAAATCAGGCTAATTTTGCTTGGATATTTAAATATTTTACCTAAAAATCTTCCCTTTACACAACTAAGAAGATAAAGAGTGTCACAGAACTGAATGTCTGTCAGCCATCCTCTTCATTTAGGAGGCTGAACAGAAATTATGCACAGGTAGTAATAGGCCTGTCTAAACTGTAATGCTCTCGCTTAAATCCAGTAACATAGGAACTGCCATCCTATATCAGATTGACGGTCCATCTAGACTAGTACACAATGTCTGAGTAGCCAGCATGGGGTGCATCAGAAGAAAGTATAATAAAACTGATGGTGGACAGTACAGAATAACCTGCTCATGGAGAAAGTTTCTTCTTAAACCCTGTCACGTTGTGGTTGTCTCACTTCCTGAAGCATGAGAATTTATCCCATACAGCTTTTTAATTTAAAGTAACTGTGAATAGTCTCATTCACTATATAAATTTCTAATCCTTTTTGAATGTTATCAAGCTCAATATATAGTAGCAATGACTTGCACAGTATTTTCTTTTCAGTTTTAAATCTGTTGCCTTTCAATTTCATTGAATGTTTCCTTTTCCTTGTATTCTGAGGGGGCAAATGGGAGTGTCTAGTTTACTTTCTTTGTACTATTCACTGTATTATGTACCTCTAGCATGACTTCTCTTTTTTTTATCCCCTCTCTAAGGTAAACAGTCTCAGTCTTTTCAATCTCCCCAAGCATGAAAGTCTTTCAATTTCTGAGCCCTTCTATTTCTTTTAGATTCTTTTTGAGATGACATGACCAGAATGTAACACAGAAATCCTAGTCGGGATATACCCTGGATCAGTATTGTTTTCCATCCCATTTCTTATGCATCCTAACATTGTGGCTGCATTTTTTTGACCACTGCTGCATACCTGATCAGAGGTTTTGTTTTTGCTGTCTAGGATGCCCTGGTCTTTTTCCTAGGTGGTAACAGTTTATTTAGAATCCAGTAATATGTATATTAGTTAAAATTAATCCTTCCAATTAACAGGTTATTAGAAATCTTGGTTAGAGAGCATTTTTGGAGGAGTGGAGATGGGCAGAAGCTATATTAGAACACAACCAAGATGGAGAAGAACTCCAGGCAACGGTTGTAAATGATCTGGAAATGATGGATGCTATGTATGTGAGGCAGTAACTGGAGAGTTGTAGGTTATGTAGGTAGTTTGTGACTTACTGAGTGTCCACGGAGATTGAAGTGCTCTCCGACTGGTTTTTGAATGTTATAATTCTTGATATCTGATTTGTGTCCATTTATTCAAAAGTGTAACATTCAAAAACCAGTCGGACAACACTTCAATCTCCCTGGACACTCAATAACAGACTTAAAAGTGGCAATTCTTCAACAAAAAAACCTTCAAAAACAGACTCCAATGAGAAACTGCAGGACTGGAATTAATTTGCAAACTGGACACCATCAAATTAGGCCTGAATAAAGACTGGGAAACTAATTTCCCCCGACTGTTACTCACACCTTCTTGTCAACTGTTTTAAATGTGCCACCCTAATTACATTGCCCTCAATACCACTACAAAAGTGATTTTTCCTCCCTTGGTATTCTACTGTTGAGAATAGCCCACTTCCACTTTAATTGAATTGTCTTGTTAGCAGTGACCCCCTACTTGGTAAGGCAACTCCCATCTTTTCATGTACTGTGTATATATACCTATCTACTGTATTTTCCACTCCATGCATCTGATGAAGTGGGTTTTAGCCCACGAAAGCTTATGCCCAAATAAATTTGTTAGTCTCTAAGGTGCCACAAATACTTCTCATTGTTTTTGCTGATACAGACTAACACGGCTACCACTCTGAAACCTCCCTAAATTGTGTTGTTTCCTTCTAGAACAGGAGTGGGCAAACTTTTTGGCCCGAGGGCCACATCTGGGTATGGAAATTGTATGACGGGCCATGAATGCTCACAAAATTGGGGGCTGGGGTGCGTGAGGGCTCCAGCTGGGGGTGTGGGCTCTGCGGTGGGCCTGGGGATGAGGAGTTGGGGATGCAGGAGGGTGCTCCAGGCTGGGACCGAGGAGTTCTGAGGGCGGGAGGGGGATCAGGGCTGGAGTAGGGGGTTGGGGCACAGAAGGGGTCAGGGGGGCAGGCTCTGGGCAGCACTTACCTCAAGCAACTCCCAGAAACAGCAGCATGTCCCTCCTCCGGCTCCTATGCGGAGGCGTGGCCAGGCGGCTCTGCGCGCTGTCCTGTGTGCAGGCGCTGGCCCTGCAGCTCCCATTGGCTCTGGTTCCTGGCCAATGGGAGGGGCAGGAGCGGCGCTTGGGGTGGGGGCGGCGTGTGGTGCCCCCTGGCTGCTCCTATACGTAGTAGCCAGAGGGGGAACATGCCACTGCTTCTGGGAGCCGTGTGGAGTGGGGCAAGACCCCTACCTTACTCCCCAGCTGGAGCACCGGAGCGAGACAAGCCCAGACCCTGCTTCCTGGCGGGAGCTCGAAGGCCAGATTAAAACATCTGAAGGGCTGGATGTGGCCCCCAGGCCGCAGTTTGCCCACCTCTGTTCTAGAACCTCTTGGTCTTACTTCCCTAAATCCCTCTACATTCCTATACAAGGACTTAGGTAGCCTCTTGCAGGACCCTTACATTGCTGACTTTTTACCAATATTACAATGACTATAGGCTGTGCTGTGCATACGTGTGTGACTAATTTACCTTCCTTGGGATCTTGTATCTTATCAGCTGTATGTTGAATGAGGAAGGCTATTATTTTGACCAGCACAACTCACCTCTTTTAATTTAGAAAAATAAATAAATATTAGGGAAAAACTCACCTTGAAAATTCTAAAAATCAAACAACTTCATTTAAAAAAGTTAGAGTGGCAACACTGTTTTGTTTAGACAGCATCACTAGAAAACCCAAGCACTTCAAATCAAGGAAATTAATCGTTGATCCAAACCAAATGCAATTTTTTCCAATAGTCTCAAATACATATACTTCACAAAATCCTATTGAAAAAGAAACACGATGTACACATTAATAAGCCTCAAATGCAAGTCATATTTATAATTTTATGAGGAACTGACAGTTACATATTCTCCTGTTAAATTACATATGCAACATCATTGGCAAGAAACAGCAATTACAATTTCTTTACCAAAAATTCTACTCTTAAAAGTGACTGTTTTTCATTCAAAGTATCCTTGAAAAAAAATTTTAACACTAAAATCAAAATAAATACATAAAGGAACTATACAATCCAGGGATCAGTGTTAAGGATGTGATAACATATTTTTATATTTCATAACAATGTTGTGTTCACACAGGCATTATAAGATATGAAGCTCTTAACTATTTCCTTAAGTGCTTAGGTTTTGTAAATGATGTGATAAAGTGCATTTGTCACTTAGCAACCTTAACTGTTGTTTAAACAATTTTTGTTTTTGTAATTACACTGGCAACAACTCACATTATGACAGTGAAATAGAGAAGTTGGGGAATAAGGGTTCAATTCAACTGAATACATTGAAAAGTCCAAAACAGCTATATATTGAGAGACTGGCAGGACGTTTTAAAGCAATTATCACCAGGAGCAAGTGGGTACAGGGTAAAGGAGGGAGGATAAATAGTCACTGTTCTCAGGAAGTGTGATAGGATACTCTCATTGAACAAAGCAGAGGAGCTGCCCTTGTCGCTAGTCTTGTGATAGTAATTTTGCTACTGAATGCCTATTTATTACATGAGTTTGTTATTTTGGTCTGTTTTTTGCTTTGAGTTTTGTGGACACCACAGGCCTTAGCATTGGCTGGCACTGGACTACAATGTGCTAAACAGAGTGTACTACTTTGACAGACAACCACCTACTTGTACAGGAGCTACTCCTATTGCAAAAATAATGAGCATACTGTACACAAACTTAGCCTCACAAACAACAGAGGTTTCTCTGGTTCTTTATTGCTGCATAAAGTTTAATGGCTTGAATGCTGAACAACTACCAGGTAAACTGGGTAAAATGCACATCCAATGCTGTGCACGTACATAGGCATGTTACTTTGAACTATCCCACAGTGATGCTAAAGCAGCAGTGAAAGAGACACTTTTAAAGATCAGTGGAGAACCATCCCCCCTCAAACCCCTCTTTTTTCCCTTTCCTCCTTTAACATTTTGATAGCAGATGGATCAAAATGTTACCAAGAATTTACCAGCTGCAATTACAAACCACACAATCCAAAAGATGGCAGCACATCAGGTATCCCTCAGGGATCGATGTACTATCACCACTTAATATTACACAAGAAAACAGAATTGATTGTAAAGAAAGCCTGAGAATGGAAAAATACCATACCATCCACATATTTCAATTTGGATTTAGCAATTCCATATACATTAGGAAAAGGATTACCAATATTTAATGGAATCCATCAATAGTCTCTTGTTCTCTACAGCAAACTCTCTTCTAAGTAGTTATATCTAAAAATTCAACAGTTCGTTGTTTTTAGCATAAATTTAGTTTTTTCAATACCCATGTACTCATCAAATCTAAAGCTATTTTTATTTCTTACCAACACACACTGTGAAAATTCCCCTGCTAATATTCACATGGAGTTTCCAGTTCCTACCAGTTTCCATCTCCCAGTATGGTGAACTGGGTGCCTATTATAATATAAAAAACATTCAGAAGGGCTTGTTTTTACTTTTTTTGGTTGCAATCTTGCAAAACAGTAAATTATCTATCACAGGTGAGCTGGCAAGTAAAAAAATGTCAATGTTTAAAATGGCACCAGTCATGCATAGGAATACTGTGATGCAATGTCATACAGATGTCTTGTCACGACAGCCCTATACACTAAGGGCACATCTACACTGCAACTGGGAGGTGTAATTTCCAACTTGGGTACACATGTGTGTGGTAGGTCTGATTGAGCAAGCATGCTAAAAATAGCAATGTGGCTGTGGTGGCACTGGCAGTGGCTTGGACTAGCCACAAGTATGTACTTGGGTACCTAGCCTGAACCACTGTGGCCACACTGCTATTTTTAGCATGCTAACTTGATAAGAGCTAGCACATGTATTTCTCCCTGAGCTGGGAATTACCCCTCCCAGCTGCAGTATAGCTGTACCCTGAGTGTGCAGTGACATTTTTGCAACAACCATGTAAAACATTCCATTCTATATGTTTTTATACCATGCTCATCACCACAGTATTGGAGTTCCTTCCGGTAATGCATTAAACAATGAGACTAAGGCCAGGTTTACACTAAAAAGTTAGATTGACCTAGCTACATCGCTCAGGGGTATGAAAAATCCACACGTGTAAGCAGTGTACTTAGGCTGACTTAACCTCTGGTGTAGACAGTGCTAGGTCACCAGAAGAATTCTTCATTTGATCTAGCTATCGCCTCTCAGGGAGGTGGCCTGGAGAATCCCTCCTGTTGCTGTAGTGAGTGTCTACACTGAAGCGCTAGAGCAGTGCAGCTGCAGTTAGAATCATAGGACTGGAAGGGACCTCGAGAGGTCATCTAGTCCAGTCCCCAGCACTTATGCCAGGACTAAGGATTATCTAGACCGGGGTGGGCAAACTTTTTGGCCCGGGGGCCACATTTAGGTGGGGAAATTGCATGCAGAGCCATGAATGTAGGGCTGGGGCAGGGGGTTGGGGTGCGGGAGGGAGTGCGGGATGTGGAAGGGGGTGTGGTGTGCAGGAAGGGGCCCAGGGCAGAGGGTTGGGGTGCAGGAGAGGTGCGGGGTGTACAAGGGGGCTCAGGGCAGGGGGTTTGGGGTGCAGGAGGGGTTCGGGATGCGGGCTCTGGCCTGGCGCCGCTTACCTGGAGTGGCTCCAGGGTGGCAGCGGCATACACCGAGGCCAGGGCAGGCTCCACCAAAGCTCCCATTGGCCGCAGTTCTCCGTTCCCGGCCAATGGGAGCTTGGGGGGGGGTGGTGCATGCAGGCAAGGGCAGTGCACAGAGCCCTCTACCCCACTTCTCCCAGGGGCCGCAGGGACGTGGTGCCGGACGCTTCCAGCAGCGGCGCAGGGCCTGCAGCGCCACAGGGGTGGCAAGCCCGCAGGCCAGATCCAAAGCCCTGACGGGCCGGATCTGGCTCGCAGTTTGCCCATCCCTGATCTAGACAATTCCTGACAGGTGTTTGTCTAACCTGCTCTTAAAAATCTCCAATGATGAAAATTCCACAACCACCCTAGGCAATTTATTAAAGTGCTTAACGACCCTGACAGTTATGAAGTTTTTCCTAATGTCCAACCTAAACCTCCCTTGCTGCAATTTAAGCCCATTGGTTCTTGTCCTATCCTCTGAGGTTAAGAAGAACAATTCTTCTCCCTCCTTCTTGTAACAACCTTTTATGTACTTGAAAACTGTTATGTCCCCTCTCAGTCTTCTCTTTTCCAGACAAAACAAACCCAATTATTTTAATCTTCCCTCGTAGGTCATGTTTTCCAGACCTTTAATCATTTTTGTTGCTCTTCTCTGGACTTTCTCCAATTTGTCCACATCTTTCACCTAAAATGTGGTGCCCAAAACTGGACAAAATAGTCCAATTGAGACCTGATCAGCACAAAGTATAGCGAAAGAATTACTTCTCATGTCTACCTTACAACACTCCTGCTAATACGTCCCAGAATGATGTTCGCTTTTTTTGCAACAGTGTTACACTGTTGACTCATATTTAATTGTGGTCCATATTTAATTACCCCCAGATCCCTTTCTGTGGTACTCCTTCCTTGGCAGTCATTTCTCATTTTGTATGTTTGCAACTGATTGTTCCTTCCTAAATAGAGTACTTTCCATTTGTCCTTATTGAGTTTTATCCTATTTACTTCAGACCATTTCTCCAGCTTGTCCAGATCATTCTGAATTTTAATCCTATCCTCCAAAGCATTTGCAACCCCTCCCAGCTTGGTTTTGTCCGCAAACTTTATAAGTGTACTATCTATGCCATTATCTAAATCACTGATGAAGATATTGAACAGAACTGGACCCAGAACTGATCCCTGCGGGACCTAACTTGTTATGCCCTTCCAGCATGTCTGAGAACCACTGATAACTACTCTCTGGGAACGGTTTTTCAACCAGTTTTGCACCCACCTCCATCTAAGTTGCATTTCCCTAGTTTGTTGTGTTGCTGTAGCAGTTTAAATGTAGACATAGCCTCACATCTGTTTGTCCTCTCCCCAGGGCTAGAAGTGTATTCAGGGGAGTGTTCTGTTTTGGATTTTATATACATTACAAACACATTGCTGTATGTTTGTTAGAAAAGGCAAGGTCAAAGAAATGTGCCTTGCACTTAGAAAGAAAGATGGTGAGGTTTCTAATGATCCTTTGTTCGTTTGGGACGTAACTCCACACTCTTGAGCCAGTGTCACATTCCGGGGAGTAATCCAGATTAGTGAGGGGTTGTGTCACCACCTGCTCTGCAACTTTGGGTGCCTCACAATGCTTTGCTGCTTTAGCTCCCAACCTGAACCAGTCATAAACAGATGCAGGTAACACGCTGAGTGGCTGTATATCTGCAGCCTGCCAGCAACACTCCAGTCACACTCTGGCTTCCACCAATGCTGGTTACCACTTGCAGGGTGATCCCAACACACTTCCAGTCCTGGATTTTCCCAAAAACGTATGTTCTACTTTGTCCAGCTCTCTCCTAGACAGTTCAGATATTAGAAGTCTGTTACACCGGTATGGTGTCAATAAGCAACAGTTTGCTACTTTAACTGGAGTTACCCAAACAGTTCAGTTAAATCAAACCTAATTCAGCATTGTGTGTAAGAATAAGACAAATGTATTTAACTACCAATCCTTACCATATGTTCCCAGCAACAGGGCTGACCAAATTCTCAGGTCAGAACCCCTCCCCAAAGTCCAAAGCCTGGTTCTTTCGTCTTCTTGGGGCAGAGCACAAATACCTACGGTGTTTTCCCCCCTCACTTTTATACTCCAGTCATCCTTTGAAAAGCATTTTCCTGGGGGTTACCCCTAGATAAAGTTCCTTCCCACTGTGGGGACAGAGACATGGAGTCTCGTGGTAAATGAGCTTCCATGTTGTTTGTTAAAATGCAGATTGATCTGTTCCTGCCCCCTTTCATTGCCAAGAAATGATTACTTGAGTGGTGATTGCCAGTCAACGTTGAATCCACTTGGCTTGCGTCATTAACTTGTCTTTTGTCCTCGAGAAACAGGTTTAACCCCTCCCAAGACTTGTCTGGTAAATACATTTCAGTCATAATTTTATCTTATGTTCATAACTTTATATATAGTGTCACTGCACACATTTCACCACGATATTATTGACCAGTGAATTATTAGTTTTCAAATGATACCTCACAAGGCATATTTTGTATGAAGATTGTTACAGTGCTGTATAGGGTATGATTACATGGTGCACACGTGATTACTGGTCACAGCTAGCCTCTAAGAAAGTTCTGATTCAACTAACTGAAAATGGACAATGTTTCCATAATCTTGTCATTGAAGAAAATGGTAAGTTTCTCATTGGCCATAACAATACAGGATTAGGTCAACATATGTCATGCAATGTACATCTAGAAGAGAATTTTATTTGTGAAATCAGATAGCAAAATGAATATTTTTCAAGTTGTCCAGGACAGAATTTTTAGCACTGAGAAATATGTTGCATAGCAAAGGTTCATGTTGAACAAACACACACAAAACCCATGAAAATAAAGTTGTCTTGCCTCCCCTGCTCCCTATATAATTTACTAAGCACTGGCTTCCTTCCCACTCTGTATTCCTGTGATATCCCCACTCTGGCACTTTGAGTGCAGAAGGTAGGGGCCCGCAAGGATTTTAAAAATTAATATTTGCTACTCCAGGCTTGTATTAAATGCCCAAGGTTACAGTTTTTCTCTGACCTTAGCTTGGTAACTGCTGCCACCACCCAAATGCAAAACCCCCTTTGGAACCCAGGAAGACACACTTGGGAATTCCTTCTTGTGGGGTACCCTCAAGCCCTTTCACTCCCCCTCTGGGGAAGAGCTGAGAAAGAAAACAAAGGAAATTAGCTGTTGCCACCAGCTAATTCAGGGATTCTCAAACTGGGGGTTGGGACCCCTCAAGGGGTCGCAAGGTTATTACATGGGGGGTTGTGAGCTGTCAGCCTCCACCCCAAACCCTGCTTTGCCTCCAGTATTTATAATGGTGTTAAATATATAAAAAAGTGTTCTTAATTTATAAGGGGGGATCATACTCAGAGGCTTGCTATGTAAAAGGGGACACCAGTAAAAAAGTTTGAGAGCCACTGAGCTAATTAAACAACATGCACAAACCTCTTAGGACACCAAAAATCCAATCCTGTCCTTAAAAAAAAAAAAGGGGGTAAATTTTATTAAAAACAAAAAAGAGAAAGAAAATACATCTGGAACTTAGACTTTTGCTAGATTTTAAAAGAGCAATTCCAAAAATTAAGCACCCAAAACAGCTTTCTTGAGGGTTCACCTTAAAGGTTACAAGCAAACAAAAACATCTGGGGTGAGCACAGAGGAGTCCATTAGCCATAAGAAATAACAGAAATAAACCTAATCATGTCTTTCTAAACCAGGGGTTGGCAACCGGTGGCTCGCGGCTCGCCAGGGTAAGCACCCTGGCGGGCCGGCCCGGTTTGTTTATCTGCCGCGTCGGCAAGTTCGGCCGATCGCGGCTCCCACTGGCCGCGGTTCGCAGTCCCAGGCCAATGCGGGAGGCAGGAAGCCGCGGCCAGAACATCCCTCGGCTCGCGCCGCTTCCTGCCTCCCACATTGGCCTGGGACCGCGAACCGCGGCCAGTGGGAGCCGCGATCGGCCGAACTTGCCGACGCGGCAGATAAACAAACCGGGCCGGCCCGCCAGGGTGCTTACCCTGGCGAGCCGCGAGCCACCGGTTGCCGACCCCTGTTCTAAACATTCCTGATCTACTTACACATTTGGGAGTTCCAAATAAGTAGTTCTAGGTATGATCTGATGATTTATTATCATACCTGGCTTAAAGCTTCTCATAGCATAACTGCTCCCTGTTCCCCTCTTTCCTGGAGAAAAAACAACAGAGCAAAGGGGAAGTTTTTTCCCATTTTAAAAAGTTATAGCCTTCCCATTGGCTCTTTTGGTCAGGTGCCCACTCCCTTTCCTTCACCTGGGGGACTTTTTAAAACCCTTTACAGGTAAAGCAAGCAGTGAACAGCCACCAAGAGGGACTTTACAGCTAACTTGCTTGCTGGGTGTCCATAAAAGGGAGCTCCCCCCCCTCCCTTTATTTATCACAATTCCTAAAGAAGTAGGAGATAGTGGGGGGTGCATGTTCACTTTGTTTGTGCAACCGCATCAGTGATATTTCATCTCTAGGAAGTATTTAATTGTTTAGCACTACAAACACAGCAGGGGAGTTTGCATGTTATGAATCCCGCAGAGAGTAGAAACTTTCATATAATTTCTTTGGTAATGGATGCAAAGGGTGCTTCCTCCTAAGTGATTCTAAGCCAGTTTACCATGTTTAAGTCCTTTCATATCAAATGGCAAACAACAGTATAGATTTCAGTACACCAGCAAATTCCTGTATGTACTTGGAAAAAGCTTTATCAAAACAATTTTTGTAACTTAATCTGTATGATCTTTCCCAACAAGAACAAACCCAAGGTTTGAACAGGCAAGACCTCCTTTCCACTAATGCATTTCAGTTCAAAATTCTATTAATATACAGAATGGCTCATCCTGTCATGTGACATTCTAAAAGAAAAAAGGTGCCAGGCTGAATTCCAGTTTGTTGGGAACGTTGCACTCCTATTTTCTTCAATACCAGGGGTGTCAATTTCATTGAGGAGAGGGCCAAATTCTACCTTTGTTTATGGTCTGTGGGCTGGGGTAAAAAGAGATCCAGGGGAGAATATGGCCTATGTATAGATCTGCTTTGGTGGATCCCCACTGGCTTTTGTAGATCCCATTCTGAGATGATATCTCTCCCCCTGCATTGTAATGGGAACCTAGGCGCCTAACTTAGGGTCCGTGCAGGACACAACTATTTCTGTCCTTTGTTTCTCTTCCTTCCCTATCTTTGTGTCTCATCTGTTCTTCCCTCTATTTCTTTCTGTGCTGCAACTCCCAAATCATAACCCCTGTGATCTTCACCCCCTTCCACCGTTCCAATTGATTAAATGACCAGCGATTAAATAGTTCATGTTGCCACTGATGTGTGAAGTCATTAGGCTTTAGAACTGACACTCCAGATTGGGATGAGGAATATGTAACACCTAAATCACGGTATGATGAGGTTTACAGACCTCTCGCTGAGACTCAGGGAGTGATGGAGCAGTACTGGTCCAAGATGACCCTGCTTCTCAGCTGCAGCAGAGCATGCTCCAAATGTAAGACCTGCTCAAATGGGGACTTTGGCAGGGGAAGAGTGAAGAAGAGGTTGTCTGCAGGAAGGAAGCCAGTTAGTAGCTTCTGGGGCAGAGAACTTTACAGGGAAAGGCTCTGGACTGTGGGCAGGGGCGGCTCTAGGCACCAGCAAACCAAGCTGTTGCCTAGGGCGGCCAAATCTAGGGGGCGGCAGGCTGGGCCGGTGGACCTGCCGCAGTCATGCCTGCGGGAGGTCCACCGGAGCCGCGGACGAGCGGACCTGCCGCAGGCATGACTGCGGAGGGGGCGCTCGTCCCGCGGCTCGGCTGGACCTCCCGCAGGCATGACTGCGGCAGCTCAAGCGGAGCCGCCGGACCCGCGAACCGTCCGCAGCCGTGCCCGCGGGAGGTCCGCTCGTCCCGGGGCTCCGGTGGACCTGCCGCGGGAGCTCAACCGGAGCCGCGGGAAGTGGGGACCCGCCGCGGGACCGAGGAAGGGCGGCGCAGCACACCGCGCTGCTTGGGGCAGCCTATTTTCTAGAGCCGCCCCTGACTGTGGGTAAGGCCTGATTGGGCAGCCAGGGGCCGCCTGACCCCACTTTCTCTTGTCTTCTATCTCCCTGATAAGGAGCAATAAATGGACACTGAGAAGGGAGCTCAGAAGCTCCCACTGACTATCTGAATAGTTGAGACTGTCTGAGGCTGAGCAATCCTCTGCTGGGAGGGAAGCAGAGTGCTGTGACCACACCCCAAACAGAGGAGAGAAGAGAACAGGGGAGGTAGGAAGTGACCTAGGGAGGTTTGCCTGCAGTATTAGCTAGAGGGGACTGACAGGTGGTGGAGAGGGAGGGCCTGGGTTCCCCCATCCTTCCCTCTGTCCTTTGTTTGACTGAAGGACCCTGAGATCGCTGGGGGATGATAGATTTTCACTCAGCTGCAATGCCCTTAGGTTGCCCAATAAAGCCATCCTAGGACTGTGGGGACTGTTGAACTGCAGCCTGCCCACTAGGCATGCTGGTCCCTAAGTGATGTCCACTACACGCTGTTTCAGGCTGTCTGAAGATTCAGGCAGATGTCACTGCACTAGTTGGTAGCATTTGGAAGACTGTCACTGCAGCCACAAGGGCTGAAACTTCCTTTTTTCTTTTTAAATGAAAGCTGAGAATTGAAATATATGCCCTGTGATCCACACAGAAGCATCATGTAGGCAGAATCCAGCCCATGGGCCTATGTTTGACACCTTGGCTCTACATGTGTGAGCTCCACAATTGTGAGTACATTATGTAATACATACATAAACTGATGATGAAATAATCAATTAATTCTTAAATGAGACAAAGCCCAATAACCAAAATGTTGAAGATCTGAATTTTTTCAAAATATTTAGCAAACCAAGGAAACCCATGAAATCACATCAAAAGGACTTGAAGGAAATCATCATACTGACTCCAGTCCTTTAGACCTCATTGAGACGGTCTCCTTTAACTGTATCACACTCTCATTTTCCCTATCTCATTGACATAATAGATTTTATCAGCTCTGTATTTTTTTTTATTGTAAGCTCTTGGACAGAGTCTGTGCCTCCTTTTATGTTTGGAAAATGACTCACACATTGTGGATGCCATTGAAAGTAATGAATAATTTGAAAAAGCCACGGCAGTCTATCATACCAAGGGAGCCTTTGTCATGGATCGATTCATACATTGTAACTCTGTGTTCTAAAAATCTTTAGCTATTTTGCAATTAAATATCAGCTATTTGGTTATCTGACAGTGCCCTAAACTGGGTGATTAGGCAGAAATTAAAAAACTGTCAAATGAAGGACTGGGTAGCTCTGGGGAGACTACTCCTGAGGCTGGTTGATGGCTTTTTCAACATGTGAATTAATAAGTCCGGTACGCCATAAAAAAGGATTCGCATTACAAAAGCTAGTTTCCTGGTTTAAAAAAAAAGCTTCTCTCTTTTCTGTTGCTTTAAGAAAGACAAACAGGGGGAACTGACTACACAAAAGAAATAGTAATATTAACTACATACAAAGTGCTATCAAATGAACAAAGTAAGCAAATGGGGGGGTATTCACTAATCTTTCAGTTATTACAATCTTAATTGGTACTTTTAACAACAGTTGCTAAAGTTTTTAGAAGTGTAATTCATAAACTGTTGTCCCTTTAAGGGACAATTGTCAGTCTCACAGACTAATGCCCTGATCTCTCATTCAAATCTTTGCAGTCAGATTTCTGAAGATAGAGATCTAGAGGTGTGCCTGCACAGATACAACAACAGAATTGGGGCCTCTGCTGTTTAGGGTAAACTTATTTTATAAATGAAAGCTTCAGATACCCAACCTCAGAGCTTGTGTTGAATGGACAGTTACAGGCAAATTAACTTTGCCTGCTCATCTGAGGGCCACTACTTTTTCTGAACGATTACCCTGCTATTGCTTTAATTTTGGCATTGACTGTTTAAATGAGAAGATTGAGGGGTTCTATTTAGGACACAGCAACTTAAGGAAATCCAACAGGTGTTTATGCAGAACTTTAAAATGTGTATCAGCTGATATGTGCTTTTCTCACAAACCAGTACGTAAGTGTAGTTTTTAAAACGGCCAGTCTAACAACTAATCCCAAAGATTAATGTCAGATTTAATTCATGTTTTTTGTAAATTTTCTGCCAAAATAAATCACTGTTAGGTAACCTAAGGGAACTTCCACCTGTGTAAATACATAAAGATAAACAAAGGAAATGTTGCTACCATGCTAATAAGGACTTGTGGATTTGTATTTTGTTCTCTCTCAAAAGCTTTCTATTGCTCACTCAGAACAAACTACTGTTTTATTGATGGGAGTGTTACCATTTACTTCAATAGGGAGCAGTTAGACCAATGCTGAACACTCTTAAAATCCCACCATCTGTCCTCATGGGTTTTAATCTGGTTAGAGGGATACAGTTAGGTCTTGTATACTATACTTGTATACTACAACTTTTAACCATGCTGCACTGGGTTGCCTGGCACTGTTGTTGCTAGAAATCGGGCCTATGTTTTTCATCTTTAATAGAGTTGGTTGGAAAAAAATCAGATGAAATGTTTAGCAGAGACTGGTTTTTGACCATTAAGTTCCAGTCAGGCAGGTTTCCTATATATGCTGATCTTATATAGTCAGAATAAGGAATCCTCCCATCATAAACTGCACTGAAACTAAGTTTGTTAAATATGTACGGCCTATGAGCTTCATGATGTCTCATTTAAATCCAAGTTGTAAGTGTCATTACAAAATGAAAATAAAATGCCTCCCTATTCTCAGCCTCCTGTAACATGCTGAACAAACCTATTTAGATTAGATCCTCAAGAGCTGAACACCTCTAGGTAAGTTTCGAATCCAGAGCTGGATCCAAATTTCACAATCAGTCACTATCTCAATAGGCCAAACAAAAGACCCACATCCAAACATTTTCAAGTTTTGGGCATGTTCTGATCTTTGGCTCCATCTCTAATTCAGACCAAAATGTAGTGCCAACTAAGTTATGTCTACTAGCTGGATCTATTAGTACACCTTACTAAATAAATACTGTAGATTAATTTGCCTGCTTGTAATGCCTATTGGTGCTGAATTAAAGATTCTTTTTCTTTTTGTCAGTACTTCTGCAGTACCTAAGGGTCTGGTTTAGTCCCTGAGCTGGAGCTGCCCAATTCTCAGTTTCCCTAGCAGAGACACCTGGCACGAGAGACACATTTGTCACTTTGTGTGTGTCTGGCGTTTAAATTGAGCCAAGTTTCAATCTTAGAGGGGAAAACCCCACTTCCTGTGCCTCCTAACTTGGTGAAAAGCAAGAAAGAGGAACTAATATAAGATTAAAAAAACCCAAAATGATACTTTTTGCAGGGTGACTTGAAACATGAACTGCTTACCCCAGCTGTTCAGACAGAACTGGAACCAGAAAGACAAAACACCTGCCAAGGAAGTAAATGACCTAAACTTTGAGCTGTCCATAGAAACCATACTCCTTACTGTAAGCTCATCAACCCTCTCCTCCCAATAACCTTGATCATTCTCTTCTGTCACTTTTTTCGTACTTGCTAGGATTGTTGCCCTCTCTCCTCACCAAAGCTACTCTGAAGGAAGAAGCATTGATTAGAGGACCTGGCCCCCTACCTTGGCACACAGCTGCGAGACAGACCAAAATACAATTGTAATTACCATATTTATATAACTCTTTCATATTAAAGAGGCCCTGACTCTAGGCTGTGACCAAACTGAGCTCTGCTCAGCCCCTGGGTGAAAGGGAAGGAAATGAGCAAAGATGGCTGCATACTACCTGGATTCTGGAGGTAACTGGGCTAGTCCACAGAATAAATTAAGCAGCCCCATAGGCTGTTCAGCATCAAAGAATAAACAGTTGGAGTGCAGTGTGCTTTCCCTCTTCTGAATTGCCCCAAGAGATGGTCTGGATACAATGGAGCTATTTCCCAGTGGGTAGCTATGCCAGTTTTGTGTGGCACCTGTATGCCCACAGAGCTGATATACACAGGATGAGCAGGGTCCAGAATTAAGGCCACCGAATCATTCTATTTTGTAAAAAGGATCCTCCAAGTGGCTTTGTGTGTGGTTCTTTGTACACTGGGATCTCAATGTGACAAAGTGCTTAGAAAAAAATCTAAGTTTCAAATTAACTACCAGCCCTGCAACCTCAGACTGGGATCTGAAATTCAAACTGTGTTTTTTCTAGCTTGAGCATTATCATCAATAACCAGAACCGACTGAGATTCTTTATTATAGTCAGTTGTACCTGACCTGTCTTGACGATTCTGCAGTTAGAACTTAACTGATACTGCTGAGAGGTGAGCAGAAATCAGTCCAGTTCACTGTGCCATAGTTGACTCCTAAGTGGTAAATGCAATAAAGATAAACTTATTTTTGTCACACACATAGGCAGTAGATCTTTAGAGTAAAATAAGGTCTCACTTCTGAACACAACAGCACTTTTAACTGTCTGCACAAACTTGCATAGGGATCCCAGCACAGAGCACTGAAATGCAGCCACCTCTGCAGGGAGCGGTGGCAGTTGTTTCATGGCAATGCTATAGCTAAGTTTAGAAAAAGTATACACATTGTTTGTAGGGATCTCACTGCAGAGGGAGAGGTGGAGTGAACAGGCATGGGGCAGTAATATGCCAGGGCTGTGATGTTTGCTGCCAGCCAGGATATCCTCTTCCTCTCCCCATCCTCCAATAACGGCGCTGGTTTCTCTGTCAGGGCAGCTCAGCGCTTACGTGACAGCCATCCTACAGGCTCCAGTGCTCTCTCCACCTCTGCTCAGGTGACCACATGCTACCACCAAACAAAGGCCACTCTATGAAATGCAGAATACTGTTTTGACAGCTGTCTCCCTCCCTTCCCCTGCCCATGTTCTACTTATGGCAGAAACCCCCACCTCTGGGTGCCAGTCTTGGCTGGAAACCAGGCTGCTCGGATCACAGGCTGCTGAGTGCCCCAGGGCGGATATGGGTCCTGGCTTTTTAGGAACCACCTGAGGGGCATCACTTCGGATACAGGGCAGGGGTGGTCCCTCTGCAGAGCTGCCACCTGTGCCCCCTGGACTCCCCCCATGGCTCTGGGGCTCTCTCCCGCCTGCAGCCCCGCGGCTCCGGCCCACCTTGACCCGCTTGCCCTGGATCTCCAGGCTCTTCATGGTGAAGTCCACGCCGATGGTGCTGCCCTGGCGCTCGGCGAAGGCCCCGGTTTTGAAGCGCTGCACCAGGCAGGTTTTGCCTACGCTGGCGTCCCCGATCAGCACCAGCTTGAAGAGGAAATCGTAGCGCTCCTCCGGGTCCGGGCCGGGGCCTGCCGCCCCCAGCGTCGGGGGGCCGGGCATGGCCTGGCCGGGCTCGGCTCCCTCACCCTCCGCAGCGGGGACCCGGGCTCTGCGCAGCGCCCGTCGCTCCGGGCCTCAGCGCCCGGCCGCCAGCGCCCGCCCTGCCGGGCCGGGCCTCGTCTCGGACCCGCCTCTGCGCCCGCCCTCCCTAGCATGGCCCCGTCAGCCGGAGCGTGCTCGTCACCAGCGCCCGCCCGCCGCGGGGGCCCAGGGAGCAGAGCCCGGGGGGCGCTGGCGGGCCCCGCGGAGAGGGGGCGGCTCTGGCCTTAGCCCGATGCGTGGCAGAAAGGGAGCAGCCGCCTGTTAGGGCCCTGACCCAGCCACCGGCCCCTCCGGGGTTGCCGGCTTCTAGGCGTAGTTTGGGATTTTAAAAGATAAGCCCACGTGCCCCTTGGCACACACAGAGCAGAGGCATGAAACGGGGGGAGCTGCCCGCACCAAGCATGTTTCTGATTAGTACTGTAGTAACACCAACATGGACCAGGACTCCATTGTGCCAGGCCTTGTGCAAACCCAGAAGGAGGAGAGCTGCCCCCCTGGGCGTTTACAATCTGTCATCATCAGAGTTGCTCCATGGCCATCTGGTTACTGGCTTTTGAAAGTATGGTCCAGATTCTCTGCTGGTAACCTAAAGATGATGCTGTGCCCCTTTACACCAGCAGACAACAGGGCCCTAGTTTTGTTGTTGAGTAATTCAGGTGGGACAGCAATGGATACAGTAGGAGGGAAAACACTATTTAATCTAGGATGCACATTACTTTTCTCCTGAATATCATTCCCAAACAATTAATAAATTACACCACACAGAGTATCTTTTTTTTTTAACAGTATTCACAGGTGGGTCATAATTGGAAACAGACATTTTCTAAAAAGATAGTTTCATCCCAAAAAATTAAATTAGTATAACTTTAAAGCTAAACAGTAGCTCCTTCAGAAGGGAATAGTAATTCTTGATTGTGAGATGATGCACCAGGCAAAAAGTGCTCCCCCTTACGACAAGCGCAGAGAATAGGTGGGGAAAACTGTTTGTATGTGACAGATGACAGAGAAGTGTGTCAGAAACTGTCCCCAGATTATCATCAGCTCAGGTCCAGAGGATGCAATTTCTGAGGGAAGCCAATGAAGTGTGTCAGAAATTGTATCCCCTGGAATATAGTTGAGGATAAGATGGGGGTGGCGCCCATCCTTAAGAAACTATATCACCTCAACCAGGGGCTGAGGAAACAGGAAAGCCAGATGCAATTTCTGACAGTGTTCCCTCTAGAAATTGTATCCTCTGAATCAGGGCTGAGCAAGATGCAAATTTTGATGAGGGTGCAAAAACAGATGTATAACCAGATGCAAAATCGGACAAGATGCTTGTTCTGACACTGCACCTGGCCTCTGCCCTTCCCAACCCTGCCGTCCTGCCATTCTTGAGTACCCAACTCAGCAGCCCCCATTGGTCTTTACATCACCCTTAACCATTTTTCAGCTCTATCTCCTCCACTGAGCCTCCAACCCAACACCCCTTTACCTTCTGGATTTTTGAAGGAAGAGTTTGGCAAAAGCAATCTGCTCTCTCATTCCTACTCATCATTTGGTGGCAGCGTGCCCCACATCTTTACTGTTCAGGTCTGCACAGTCCCTCGAATGTTATAAAGAACAAAAATTTTCTGGTAAGGGACAATGTCCTTTTCATCTAGCGTTGCAGGTCCAGGGAACAACTCCCTCCCCCCTCCAAGCATAGGCTCATCCTTTGTGGGAAAGTTCCTATTCTATATGGATAGACAGTCTCCTGCCTTGTGGGAAAAAATCCCTCATTAATGGAGGAGCTTCTAGGGGCCTAATGCTCAGCTATCTCTCCCAGTCTACAACTCCAACCAAACAACCCTGCCACTCCCCCACCCAACATCCCTCCTTTTATCTCTCCCAGCCAATCCTCTCTTCCTGCTGCCAAATCCCACACATCAGCTACTCTGTCTGCCTAACAACCTTGTGCCATTTAACCAGATTTATGGCGTTGGTGATGGGCTCCTCAAGCACAAAGCTTTTTTTTCTCCTTCCCAAGTTTCAGGGATAGCTTTCCAGATGGGCTGGTTTTATTCCTGCCTGCGTGGGGAATGGGTTACTCAGATTGTGGGGTAGAAACTGTGGAACCTGACTCACGCTAAGATATCCTGTTTGCATCAAGGTGCTTCCAGTAAACATAAAGGAAAAGGGTGGGTGGCAGTGTTAGATGACACACTAGTTTGGGGGAATTTCCCACAGCCATCATACATACAGTA
Organism: Mauremys mutica; assembly: GCF_020497125.1. Lineage (NCBI taxonomy): Eukaryota > Metazoa > Chordata > Testudines > Geoemydidae > Mauremys > Mauremys mutica. The sequence continues at coordinate 36,923,852 of NC_059078.1, read as the reverse complement.
GTGAATCAACTTCTTTCTCACTATGTTTATAGGCTGGAGGTCAAAAAGAAAAATAAACAGTCTATTTTCATCCCATCCATTATGAGTAGTTCTTTATGTAGATAAAAAGCAAATTAAAGGATTTAAAGGGGATTCATTTTTAATAATGTTTAACAAGACCTTCATAAACAATGACCAAGTCCTGCAATGAGCTATCTGTGTGTGAAAGAATCTACCCTGTAGGATCCAGTCTACTCTGGATATTAAATATCCAAATAGTGTACTGATAGTAGTATATATGATTAGGCAGGTGCAGTTACAATATTATCTGTCAGCTTCATTTACACCATGTTGGATTAACATGCTGGCCGTTGTTTGCATGGCTGCGAGTGGGGGTATGGCTTATTTACAGGCTGACATAATATTCAGCGCTATATTTTTGTGCCCTGTGCAATGTGTTGTGCTGCCCAGACACATCTTTAAAAATGGCAACACTGTGTTGGGGTTAATTAAAAGGTAGCAGTCTACAAGGCAGTTATTTGAGATCAATACATCTCTTTAGCAATCTGAAAATCTTTGCCTGTGTTTTTCTTTGCACATTAGTTAGAGTATCTATAAAACACAAAATATTGTTTTAATAGACATGCTTTTTTGTTTGAGAAATGTATGGCAGAAGTAATTGAGATGTGTTAATATCACGGAACATTGTTAGTGAAGAACTTTGACAATACCTGTCCTGAGAGTATCTTTTTTATTTGTATTTAGTGTGTGCCAAACTTCAGCCTCTGTTACATCCATTAAACTCCACTGAGAAGGCCCCATATCTGTAAATACAGTTAGTAGAATTAAGAAGGTTGTAAGGTGAATGTGTTTAGTGGTGTTATCCAAGAGGGCACAAGGTGAGGTTTGTCCTCACCTAGTTGTGCCAGAGGAGGGAAGCTTTAATTTATGCCTGAGACAGAGGAGACTGACCAAGCAAGACTGCCTTGGACTGGTACTGAATCTACACATTTCCTGGGTTTCCTGGTCACTACCCTTCTTAATTTGTCTACTTTTTTTAGTGCGGGTTCCACCAGCTGACTCCAGACTCCCAGCAGAATGGAAGTTGTAAGCACCTTGTACTGTTATGACACCCCATCCCCCTCAAGGAAGAAGTTCTGCTAGTGGGACCTGCAAATGTGGGTTAAAAAGCCAGTGTAGCCCTAAAATATTGGCCAGCCAGGGAAAAACATTTGTTAATAAGGAAATAAAATATTGCTGTAATGTACAGTGTCCAGTTAACTCATTTCCATTTTACACTGTGCTATTGAAATGATCAATGTCTGAGTCTAAACTACATTAGATAAATAGATTTCTTAGGAAAGAATGTCACATAGTCTGCCAATTTAAAAAAAATGTTGTAGCTTGATTGGAAAATTAGATGTATTACTTCTGTGCAAGTGGTTACAGAATTATGCATTTCATTAATCCTTATACTTACAGATCAACACAAGACTCTGTAGCTTGCATTAAACTGTCACTGCTGCTGATCATCTATGAACCCCTTGTTAATTCTAACAAAAATCCCCAACACAGCATAAAAATAAATATTTATATAATATATAAAGTAATAAAATAACTTGAGTAATTCTGTACGTAGGAACTTTCATTAGCTCCACTGAGTCTTAATAATTGTAAAACAGAAATATTTTGAATGTTAAAAATCTCTATCTTTGTTTAGAAGCTGCCTTTGATTAATTCCTAGTCTCCACCATTGTTAGCAGTTACACCTTTTTCATGAAAACTGCAGGGAGAACAAACTCCCTTGATTCACTCCCAGTTTACACCTTGCTACATCTGAACAGGGATTCCTCCCTGAAAGAGGGGCCAGTGTTGATACTTCTGCCATCCTCTGCCAGGTGAAAGCAGCATTAAACCACTGAAGGGACTACCTAGGAGGTGGGCTGAATCAATGCAGCTTGTGAGTGCCTTAGCCACTATCTCCTCCCCAGCTAGCTGCACACTACTTTGTGGGCAAAGCTAGTTGATTGCAGGCCCCACAGTAGCTTGAACTGTGCTGGCTCTGCTCCAGGAGCAACTTGCCTGGTAGAATTTAGGGTTGCCAACTTTCTAATTGCACAAAACCGAACACTCATGCCCTGCCACTTCCCAGAGGCCCCACCTCTGCCCTACCCCTTCTTTGAGGCCCCGCCCTCCCTCACTCGCTTTCCCCCACCCTCACTCACTTTCACCGGGTTGGGATGCAGGAAGATGTGAGGGCTCTAGGGTGGGGCTGGGGATGAGGGGTTTGGGGTGCAGGAGGGGATTCAGGGCTGGGCCAGGGGGTTGGGGTGCAGAAGAGGGTGTGGGATCCATCTGGGGGTGTGGGTTCTGGGGTGGGCCAAGGATGAGGGGTTTGGGTGCAGGAGGGGGCTCCAGACTGGTGCTAAGGGGTTCGGAGTATAGGAGGGGGTTTGGGCTCTGGGAGGGAGTTTGAGTATGGGAGGGGGCTCAGGGCTGGGCAGGGGGTTGGGGTGCAGGCTCCGGCTGGACTGCGCTTACCTCAGGTGGCTCCCGGAAGCAGCTGCCGTGTCCGGCTCCTAGGTGGAGGGGCCAAAGGGCTCTGCGGACTGCCTGCGCCCACAGACACCGCCCCCACAACTCCCATTGGCCGTGGTTCCTGGTCAATGGGAGCTGCAGAGCCAGTGCTCTGGATGGGGTCAGTGTGTGGAGCTATCCTGGCCACTCCTGTGCCTAGGGGCCGCTTCTGGGACCCATGCGGAGTCAGGGTAGTCAGGGAGCCTGCCTTAGCCCCGCTGTGCTGCTGACCAGACTTTTAATGGCCTGGTCAGCAATACTGACCAGACCCGCCAATGTCCCTTTTCAACCGGGTGTTCCAGTCAAAAAACAAATGCCTGGAATTTGGCCTGTGAAGCTGCCCTTGTTTTGAAGGTGCTTTCAGATTTAAAGTTGCAAGGTGGAGTAATTAAGTTCACACCTGTGATAGGGTGTCCACTGGCCCCCAAAGACTGGAAGGATTAAGGGCACCAGGTAGGATTATTAACCCCACAGGCTGCACCTGGAGGAAGTGGGGTGTGTGGGGGGGAAATTGATTGCAAGCAGGTTCAGCTGTACAGGAATAGGCAGAACCTATAAAGCCCAGAAGTTGGGGCTGTTAGGAAAGAACAGTCATTCCCTGGGAGGAGGGCTTGGAGCTGGCACTCCCAGGGAAAGGAGGGAACTAAGTGTGGTGGAAAGTAGTCTAAGGAAGAAGCAGTGAGGGCTGAGAGAGTAAAGAATGGCATCTGAGGCAGTGAGTGGGAAGACTGCCTAGGAAGGAAAAACTGATATACCTCAGAAGGGGCGGCACTGAGTGACCTGGCTGGAGGATTGAGTCATGAAGAGGATGCTGGGGTTCCTGGAGGGAGAGGGGCTGCAGACCAGAAAGAGTGACAGCATGCAACAGTGGGAAGGAGTGTTGACCTGCTGAGCTAATCGTCAGAGTGGCTAAGAGGAGGTGCCCAATTAGTGGTGTGTGTGTGTGACAGAGTGCACAATGTCTAATAAGATGTGGGGAATCATACATGAAATACTTCCCTCCTGTGGAAAAACATGTTGCTTTCTGAAAAGGTTTTTTAGCCGCATCCTTTGCTGTGCCTTTAGAAGGAGCAGCAATAGAACTTTTATTTATAGAAAAAATGCTAAGTAAATTCCATAACAATATGTAACAAGTTTATGTAATCCAATGCCATAAATACAGTAACTCCTCACTTAACGTTGTAGTTATGTTCCTGAAAGATACGACTTTAAATGAAATGATGTTAAGCAAATCCAATTTCCCCATAAGAATTAATGTAAATAGGGGGGTTAGGTTCCAGGGATTTATTTTTTTTGCCAGACAAAAGGCATTATATACATTTTAAACAAGCAATTTAATATAGGTATAAGTTTTAAACAAGCAATTTAATATTACGCTGGGGGGGAGTAGTGTGCATGTGCTGTGTGTTTACAAACATACTGTACATACAGTACAGTACTGTAGTTGGGATGTGCCCCTGCCTTACCCCACACAGGCACAGCCCACTGGCATTGGAGATGAGGCAGGCAAGGAGGCTGAAGGTGCTGTAGGCGAGAAGCACATTGCGCAGCAGCGGCAGCTTCCCCTACTCTGCAAGCACCAGGGGCAGGGGGTGAGGTCTCAACCCTCAGCCTGCCCACTCTCCATCCTTGACCTGCCTCTTCTTCCCCCCCACCTCCTCCCCCTTTACTTCCCACATTGCATCCCTGCTCCTCCCTCCCCTCCCTTCTAAATACTGCAAGCCAGCTGATTGCCGCTGGCAGGGGAGGGGGAGCCTGCATGCCTGAGTCCTTGCTCCTCCCTCCTGCCCAGGGCAATCAGCTGGCTTGCAGTGTTTAGTGGGCAGGAGGGAGGACTCGGCATGCAGGCTCCCTCTCCCTCCCCCCTGCCTCCTGCCCAGGGCAATCAGCTGGCTTGTAGATTAGAGGAGGGAGGGGGAGCCTGCACACCGAGTCCTTGCTCCTCCCCCCCCTTCCCCCAAAATGCTGCAAGCCAGCTGATTGCCATGGGTGGGGGAAGGTGCTGATCCATGGGGTCTGCCGGTGGCGGGGGAGGTGCTGTGGGGGGCTCAGGGAGGCTGCTAGCTGTGGAGAAAGCAGGCAGCCAAACAAGGTGAGAGTGGAGCATTGCACAACTTTAAATTATCATGTTCCCTAATTGATCAGCAACGTAACAACGAAACAAAATTAACCGGGATGACTTAAAATGAGGAGTTACTGTATAGTAACTGGTGCTAATAGGTAATAACTTCCAGTGTTATACATGTATATCAGTAGCCAAAGTGGTTAGTGAAAACCATGATTCAGATATATTTTTGGGCACTAGGCTGGTATTCATTTTGTTTCAAGATAAATTTTGAAAAGTTCAGCCTGTTCTTGCTCACCTGCTGTAACATGGAGGCATGTTTCCTTCTTGACTTGTTGAAACTCCTTAGGAAGTTAGACTTTGCTTAGGTTAAACTTTAGTTAACCCTGAACAGAGTTTTGAATGCCTTGAGTAATTGTCTCTGTGCTTTATATGAGTGTAATTTTATTAATATTGTAAGTGCTAACATTATTATTTAAGAACCGATCACTTCAGCCATTATTATAAACAGAAGGTAAACTAAAGTGGCACAGGCATATGTTTTTCATCCCTGATGCCAGACCATGTGTGTTAGCTTATCTGGAAGGGGCATTTAGGCTGTGCTGGCTTTTTGATTTTTTTTTTCCATAGAGAGGTTCAAAACATCCATGCTTAGGCTTTTGAATGGGTAATAACTTAGTCCTCAACTTTATGCTATTTTCTTTTAGACAAATGTACTTGTAGTGGATATTAACCGGAAGAATTTTGTAATAATACACTGTTTGCTTACTGAACTAAAAACCATGCATATGCTGACTTGAGTTACTAGAACTTCACTTTAACATTAATGATTATAGATCTCTGCCAAATGAAATCTTGGAAGCACCTGAATAGAGAACTTTAAATGGTTGAGATCTAAAATATTCCTTTTATTCCATGGTTACAAGCAGCAATGGAGTTGCAAAATTATGGGGGGGGGTGTAGCAGCAGACAAGAATGGAGGAAAAGAACACAGATTTGTGGATTTCAGACCTCTGCAGATTAAGCAGAGGTTTGGTGAGAAGTGTCTTATATCCTTTCTCTGGTAGATTTGCTGAGGAGTAGTCTATTGCTGCTAGTATGCTTGTTAGCCTTCTCCATGGATGGTTGTTAGCAGTGAGATAAGAAATTCTGATATGCAGCCCTTCTCAAGGGTACCCTGCCCCGAAATTTACAACTCAGTCACATGTGAAGCTGGGTGTCCCACATGAAGAGTGTTGAATTAGTTACCTGCTGAGTTATACGGCAAGGTGGCTACATGAATTTTAATTGCATTTGTGGTTCACTGTTACCGGTTTTTAATATTCTAAAGCAAAAGCCACTTCCCATTGTTGGATGTCCTAATTGTAGGTACTGGAGTGACTGCCGCAGGAAAAGCCACTTGTATAATTCCTTTGTACAGTGTTTATATGAACAAAATGCAAATTCTCCACCACTTAGTTTTTAAAGATTTCAATCAGCTACAGTCAGACAGCATTTTTCCTTGGAAACTGTCTTCTGTATAGAATGCAAGCCAATCATATGCATGTTTTTTTATCTTGAAGGCTGTAAAAGTAGACTTGGCACTTCAGAGAGACCTATTCAAAGAGGGCCAATTCCCAACAACTTTCTCTAATGGAAATAGAATTGTTAAAGTGTAAGATTGGTGAGAATCACTCTAAAATTCTAATTAGCGAAGAGGTGTTGGTGAAACTAGAAGCTTGTATTCTTAAAGGTGGGTTGTTTGGCAAATCATCCTAGGTCAGTTACCAATTTGTTTGCTTGGTGTGGTTCCTGGAGTTGTTTGCTCACCTGCATCATCTCTCCACTAGTGGCTGAAGATGCATCTTTAGGAATGTAGCATATAGGAATAAGGTAATATCCCTTTAGATAGTTTGAGCCCTCTAGTGGCCCTGTCTGCTATGTTCCGAAAGCTGCCAGAACATTGCCAGAGCAGCAGTGTATATATCTGTAGCTAGGACTTGCATGTTGTATATCGTTATCAAACATGATTATTGGACCCACACTGTGCCCATGTGGTTCCTTCATATTACGTATCTTTTGTAAAGAGCAAAGAACACAACAAGGAACAACCCGGAAGCCTGCCTAATTCATTGCTCCACAGCTGTCAGTTTGACCTTTATCCTTCTGAGGGATATAACTCTGTGACACTAAATTAATCAGAGAATATGAAACCTGAGCTGTGGCAAGATCTTTGTGTATGTTTTAAGATCACTTGGTACTTTTCTTAGGAATAGAAATTTAGTTTGGTGGCCTGATGAAAACATTGTACTCTGCAACAATAACCAGAAGGAAAGACTGTTCTGACTGGCTGCTAGCCCTTCATTTAGGTGATGTTTGTAGAGTTTGAAGTTCATTGGAAACCTCCAGGATGAAAGGTTTTCTATAAATAGAAACTAATTATTTATTTAAAGTGATCCAGAGGTTCTGGTATAATATATAGTATACATTATCAACCTTTCATGACTGATTGTATTTTCGGCTCTTAAGAATTCAGTCCTTTGAAAATTTTGAAAATTTTTAGTGAAATATCTACCCTTAAAACCTCTTGGACGCTTCAGCCTAAGATCTAGCATATAGCGTCTCTTTCATATCTGATGTGTCCTGACTGCGGGACTATACTCTGACCTGTCTGTATTGAGGAATGAATTCTTGTCTAGTGCTTTTCCATCTCTGGCTACTCTTTGTGACTCAGTTTCCATATAAACATAGGAATTGCCATACTGAATCAAACCCATGGTCCATCTAATCCAGTATCCTGTCACTGAAGTGGACACTTAACCAGATGCTACAGAGAGAGGTGCAAGAAACCCAGCAGTAAATAGTTGTGGAACAACCTGTCTCCAGGGAAGTTTCTTCCTAACTCCCAGTAGTTAGAGCCTGGTTCATGCCCTGAAGCACAAGGATTTACATCCCTTCCAAAATTCTTCATTTTCAAAAATATTTGCAATTCTAACTCTTGTTAGCCATGTAAGGGCTAATCCTTTTTTGAATCCTGCTTAGCTGCTGATTTCAATGATGTGGAAATGATTTCCACAGGCTAAATTGTGTGGAGAAAAATATGTATTTCTATTGCTTTTGAAGTTGCCACCTTCCAATTTCATTAAATGCTTCCTTATTCTTGTGTTACGAGAGCATGACCAGAAGTTCCCCATTTACTTTATTATTTTGTATAGTTTTATCATGTCTCTTGTCTCCTCTATAAAGTAAACAATCCCAGTCTTTTCAGTCTCTCTTCATATGAAGCGTCTCCATATTTCTAATAATTCTTGTTGCCCATCTCTGACCCTCCTCTAATTCTGCTTCTATCTTTTTGAGATGGAGTGACCAGAATTGAACACAGTGTTCCAGGTAAGGGTGTAACTTTGATCTACAGAATAAGATCATAATATCATTCTCCATTCTTTATGCATCCTAACATTTTATGTCTTTTTTTACTGACATAGGAAACTGAACAGAACTCTTCATGGTGCCCAGGTCTTTCTTCTCAGCTGATGCAGTTAATTCAGAACCCAGTAAGTTGTATGTGCAATTCAAATTATTCTCTGGTATGCATTATTTTTGCATTTTTCAGCATTGAAATTCCACTTCTTCTCTGTATAAGTGGGTGTTGGGAGGCATAATGAAATAAAGCTTATTAAGTACTCTGGGATAACTGCGTAGATACCTTGGTGCTGGTGGGACCATTTGAGTATCTAGATCTTTTGGCTTGAAGACAATATAAAAGCAAGGTGGGGAGAACATTTTGTCTTGTCTGCAAAGTTCCATGCACATCAGTAGTACTCTATAAATATCTGTGATCCCCTGATAAACTGATTCTCTTGTTAGTTAAATCATAGATCATTCCTCTGTGGTGCTTTCTAGAACACCTCCCCTCTCATACCAGCAATCCCTTTCCTCTCTGGCAGATCTTCACCTGTGAAGGCAGAAACAGAACAACCAACATGTGCTATTTCCTTATCCCTAGTCTGCAATTTTCCATGCATTTCTTTGACTTACTATTTTTTTGCAACTTGTAGTATTCTCTAAAAATGCTTGCATTTTTAAAAAATGCAGATTCTCCTATGTATTGATGGATACACTTTTCTAGGTCCCTACTTAAAACATGTTAACCTCTATTACCTTTTGAATTGTGTAATTGGGATACATTGCAACTGCAGACTTTCCATCTGTTTTTCTGCAGAGGATTTCATATTTCTGCTAGAATTGCAGTCACTATTCTGGGGGGAGGAGGGGAGGAAAGGGGGGATGGGACATGAAACACCCAAAAGTGAAACATTCTGGTAAGTGCAACTAAGGGAAGTAAAACTCTAATGTGTATTTTAGCTCTATGGAGACTATGCAAACTAGGGGCTTTCAAAGTTCATCTTTGTCTATTACACTCTATTTATCTTCTAGGACTTGGTTCTATCTTTGTGAAACATGAGAAAACAATCACTTGCTACATCTAGAAAATAGAGCTGGGGCCCAAGTTGCAAAACTCAGCTTCAGATTTAAATGCCATTTCCCCCAAATTCAGATAGGTGACTTTAATATGACACATTTGTGTGTGGATGATAAGGGGATAAGCTTGGGTTTAAACAAGTGTTAGAGCCCATGTCTGTGCTATAGTGTAGATGTACTTGTGGAGACAGGTCCAAAAATCACTTTCTCCTCCTTAGTGTTAATACTTTTTCACTCTTAATTTTTTTAGTGCATTCATTCTGCAGTCTATTTTTTAAAAGCTTCGTAATGAGACCTTACTGTTACTACTGTCATATTAAATGAAAGGTATAATATTTTGGCATTTATAACGTGTACAAGTTAATGAATTGTGGATAAATGAGGTTCTGCTAGAAGGATAATCCTTGGCACTTGTCAAATAATTCATATTTTCCAACATGAGTTTTTAAACTTGCAGTTGTATATGGCAGCAAAGCTGGAGAAACTATTTAAAAGCATGCAGTAGATAGGGGCTGGTAAGGACAGCATTCCCTCCCACCTCACAGTTCAAGATCCCATTAAAATCCCCCTCAATAGTTCTAGAATTTATTGTGAATTTTAATTCTTGGGATCTCCTCAATGCTTTCATCATCCCCTCCCCTTAGATTTAATGTGGCTGGAGCTCTACTGCACTGTAGCTTAGTTGCTAGACTGAATGAGGCTAGGCCGAGAATACAGCAAATTCCAAAACGTGTAGTTCTGGTCTGAAAAGTGACAGTGTAAAAATGGCACTGTACAGATTCCATGTTTGTGTGTGTCTTAGACTGAATGTTTTCAGTTTACAGGGAATTTTTTTCCCTGTAAGCTTCCAGCCTTAAAAACTTTGGGATGTGAAGGCAAAGCTGGGCTCATTCTGTCTCATGCATCATCACCAGTAATAAAACTCTGAGGTCAAATTAGACCCAAGTTACATCTATGCAGCCCCATTTTCCTTTGGACTTGCATAGGTGTAACTGATTAAACTTAGGTCTTGTCAACATGGCACATTAGTCCACACTAATGGGGTGTAAATTGTAGTGCACACTACAATGTTGTATATTAACTGGCCTTTGAGGACCTTGCTGGCGTGCACTAATCGTTCTCTACTGTGCATTAATGTAGCACTGTTAGAAATGGGACTACATTAACACCCATTAGGGAACTTTTAGTGCACACCAGCAAGGTCCTCACAGGTAAGTGAATACACAGCATGCTAGTGCGCACTAGAATTTCTCCCCCTCAACTCAAGCACTGTGTTTAGAAGCCCTTAGTAAACAACTCTGTTGCCCAATAAGCAATGGAATCTGGGTTTTTGTCTGTCTTGTTGCCTCTGCAGCATTATTTTTTACGCGAAAATAGGTAGATGTCCCTGCATACATAAAAGGGGAAAATCTGTTAGGAAAACGCCACTTTTATTTACACTGTCACTTCATGGGGTATATTCAGTCTCCATTTCACAGACAGCATGTTCAACATTATTGTTCAATCATTAAAGCGAGTAAATAAGAATGAAAAAGGGCCCGTGTTACCTTACTGTAAGACAACAGTATGAACTCACTAATCATGGCACCAGAAATACAATCTCAGACGATGAATAGTTTGAAATAAAGGTACTCTTTGGGTCTAAATCTAGATGGCAAATAAAAATATACTACAGTTGGACTATCCTAGTCAAATATCTGTCTTGCCTATAGTTTTGGAATATACTGTGAATTGACTTAAAATTTTGCACTGCTGCTGTGGTCTTTGGAAGAGGATGTTGTATGTCAAGCATTAATAATAGATGAAAGATCACATTTCTGATGTGAAACTGGATTTGCAGCTAAGTTCAGTAAGTCTCTGCTTCAAATCTTTACAATGAGACTGAAAGGTCAAAGTAATCTGAGTTTGCTACAAGTGTACTCTACACATCTCTGACGTTTACCTTCACTTAAACACTTCAAAATTATTACTAAAGATCATCTTCTCATGGTTCCTGTTAAACCGGCAGTCACCAGCAGGATTTAAATCTGCTGGCACCAAGGGCCTGACTCAGTAATCAAGTCAGGGCCTTGGTTCTTGTTTGTTTTGGGTGCATGCTATAGTGTGTGTGCAAATGTAAATAGTTATAAGACTAGATAAGCACATAAACATGCTGGCTGAGGTGAGGTGAGTGTCTTTGAGAGACTGGATTTGTATGTGCAGTAGTATGCATTGTGACAGACCCAGGCCAGTGCGGTACAGGAGTCTGGTCCTATTTGGCATCCAGGAAGTGGGCGGGCGATACAGGAGTCTGGTAGAGGGCAAATATACCGGTCACTGGATGAGTAGTTTTCTGTTCCCTGAGGGACCAGAGCAGGGGCTGCACTAGAGTAATCAGGAACCTGCTAGAACCAATTAAGGCAGCCAGGCTGATTAGAACACCTGCAGCCAATCAAGGCAGGCTATCCAGGGCACCTGGGTTTAAAAAGGAGCTCACTCCAGTCAAGGAGGGGAGAGCTAGAGAAGAGGAAGTGCGTGTGAGGAGCTGGGAGCAAAAGGCGCAAGGAGCTGAGAGTGAGAGGATGTGCTACTGGAGGATTGAGGACTACAAGCATTATCAGACACCAAGAGGAAGGTCCTGTGGTGAGGATAAAGAAGGTGTTTGGAGGAGGCCATGGGGAAGTAGCCCAGGGAGTTGTAGCTGTCATGCAGCTGTTACAGGAGGCACTATAGACAGCTGCAATCCACAGGGCCCTGGGCTGGAACCCAGAGTAGAGGGCGGGCCCAGGTTCCCCCCAAACCTCCCAACTCCTGATCAGACACAGGAGAAGTTGACCCAGACTGTGGGGAAGATCACTGAGGTGAGCAAATCTGCCAATAAGCGCAGGACCCACCAAGGTAGAGGAGGAACTTTGTCACAGCATGTAAAGCTAGTGTGCAATTGCATGTGAACATATGTTACAGAGCTGGCTACTAAAAATCACACCTCAGATAACCAGTGCAATCCCCTCCACTGGCTTGTACTTGTTTTATGACTGTTCTCCTGTACTAAATCATATGTGCCAATATTTATGAATTCAGCAGTGGTTTCCTGCTGATTTAAACACTATGCTTTCTTCTGCACATAATCTGATGTTTGTCCCTGATTCTCGAAGGTACTGATCCAGCAAAAGTCAGTGGGACTATTTATGTACTTATAGTTAAGCATGTGCTTGCATGCTTTGCTGGATCAGGGCCTAAGAGCTATTGAATTATTATGTAACCATGCAAAATCCTTTTTATTTTCCCCCAGGATGACCTAATAAATCTTAGGTGGACCAATGACGTTATGGCATTTTTATGCTTCCATAGTCTTTAAATGGAGTGCTGTTATAGACTGGTAAACTTAATAACTAGAATGTGCTCTGAAATGCTCTAATTAAGAGGTTTTTAAATATGTGCAAAGCAATATTTGGATTCCTTATAAGTCTACTAATGTTTCATAAAATTGCATATAGTATAAAAAGAAGATAACTTCTTCACCCTTGCAATGTAAATTTAATAACTTTGGACTAACTCGTTTATGGGTGCAAAAACAATTCTTATCAGAATTTATTTCAACTTTTTTTTTCCCCACAGCTCCCTGCTGACCTCTGAGCAGGCAAAGTATGAAGCAGCTTTATTCAGGATAACTTAAACTGTTACCTTATAATGATCCTTTAAAATGGGTCAATTCTTCACAATTTTCCACAAAGAGTGGTGAGTTTTCCATGGTCTTGGCTTAGAAAATGAAATATACACTTTCTGCCATGCTAACAAATATTGTTTTTCAGTGTCCCATGAAATACCAAACGCCTACTGTGTCCCCCCAGCTACTGTGTTTTAAGGAAACTGCAGTTTGAAAGATAGTACCAAGATAGAGAAATTATTTTTGTACTCTTTCCTTTAGAAAGAGCCTCAAGTATGGTAGTGAAGTACCCTTATATTGGAGCACAATGGGGTACTGGCCCATGACTAGGGTGCCTAGACACTATATGGTAATACAAATAATTAACAATAGTTCAAACAATGCAAAGCAGGATGCAGAACTACCTGGGGACAGCTTGCCATACAGCACTCCTACTAGCCAGTTAAGATGGGTAACACTGACTTATACCTGACCCAATTTTCCTGGATTTTTCTTCATTGTTTTATTATTTGTATTCTGGTCATGGACACTGTGTTATAGGCACTGTCCAAACATACATAGATGAAGTCTCTGCCCATGGAGACTTTGTCCATTTCACACATCTGCTCCTTCGAGAGTTTAATACCTCCATTTAAGGAGTTGAACATGCCTGTTCCAAAAATTATAACTCATGGAAAAATTAACTGAATCTACTAATACTCAGTTATAGGTAGGTCCCGACATTGTTAAATATTTATTAGTCAAGGTTTAATCTCTTAATTTGTTTGGTTTTTTTTTAAAGGGTTCAATTGTAACTTTCTCTTCTGAAAGCACTTCTGTAGTAACTGTCATAGTAACTTTCCTTCCCTCCACATCTTGATCTCAGGGCATAGCTACAGGTACACTTACACAGCAAAAACAAACCGTGGCAGCAAGTCGCAGAGCCTGGGTCAATTGACTTGGGCTTGTGCTGCAGGGCTAAAATACAAGCATAGACCTTCCGGTCTGGGTTCTGTCTGGAGCCTGGGCCAAGATCCTCCTTCCTCACTGGGTTTCAGAGCCTAGGGTCCAGCCTGAGTCTACGCTGCTCTTTTTAGCCCTGTAGTGAGAGCCCCACAAACCCAAGTCAGGTGATCCGGGAGATTAGTCTATGGTGGTTTGTTTGTTTATTTATTTTCTGTGTGGACGTACCCTGCACTGCCCTGCAGTTCAGACTACAGGATTGTGAATACCAGTGCGCACCAAAGGGTTGTGCTATAATGCCTCTGTGGAGACACTGCAAGCGTGAACTAACAGGTTCCTAGTTCAAATTAAAGTAGTTCTGCTCACAGAGGGCTAGGTTTATATGAACTTGGAACCTTTTACTTCATGCCTGCAGTGTCCACACAGGGGTGTTAACCACAACTCTGTAGTCTGAAGTTCAGGGCAGTGTAGATAAGACAGAGGATACATCTAAACTGTCAGCCAAATTCTCATTCATGCCCCCAACTTGCCCAGCCCCTGGAAAAGATATGTGCCTACACTCTCCACAAGGGATGAGATGAAAATGAAAGCTGAGTGCCATCAACATAATGAAAGGACTAATGGGGATGAGAATGTAGGACTTTGACACCTCTCATGAGAGAGGCTGCAAGGCAGAATTTATCTTTCCAATTTTATCCTTGGTGATCTCTCAGAAAGAAAGGAATGAAATCACTGCAGGGAAGGGCCATCCACTTCCCCCAAGCACTCCAGTCCCACCAACACCAATTTAAGAACCACAGTATCTAAGGCAGCTGATGGATCTAATGCACATTGGCATGAACAGGTCATTATCCAGTGTCAGGAGAAGACCCCCAATGACCATTACAAATGTGGTCTCTGTGCTATACGGAGGTTGGAATGCCAATCTACAAAGGGTCAAGGAAGTCTGAGCTATCCAAAAGACAGAGTTGTCTTGCCACAACCTTTGTCAATAAACTTAATAAAGTTTAGATATTGATTTATGTTGTCTGCATCAAAGGATTCCCCCTCCCACCCCGCCCCCAAGCATAGGTGAAATACATGCTCCTTTTAAAGCAAATGCCTTCCTTTGGAGATGACAAGGTGCTACTGGTAATCCCTTCTGTCAAAGGACTGAGTACTTCTCTCTAGCTTTCACAGTCAGGAAGGACAAAGATCTAAAACATAGGTTGTGCCACTAAGTACCCTCCCCTCCCCAACCCAATTAGAACCTCGGTAAATTACAATGTCTGAAATCCAATCATAGACGTAGTATTTTTCCCTCCCGACATTGCCCTTCTTCCAAGGACACAGACAAGTTAGTCCAATTCAAATACATTTTTTTATCTGAAAAGTAACTAAATCAGGGGTCGGCAGCCTTTCAGAAGTGGGGTGCCGAGTCTTCATTTATTCACTCTAATTTAAGGTTTTGCGTGCTGGTAATAAATTTTAATGTTTGTGATGGTCTCTTTCTCTAAGTCTATAATATATAACTAAACTATTGTTGTATGTAAAGTAAATAAGGTTTTTAAAATGTTTAAGAAGCTTCATTTAAAATTAAATTAAAAGGCAGAGCCCCCCGGACCAGTGGCCAGGACCCAGGCATCGTGAGTGCCACTGAAAATCAGCTCGGGTGCTGCCTTCGGCACACATGCCATAGGTTGCCTACCCCTGAACTAAATAATTCCTCCCAGTCGGAGGAATTTGCAATAGAAGCCAGGTAGAGGCAATTCAGATTTACAAGGCTTCATGGACTTGTATTCCTCTTCTATTGTCCAGCAAGGGTATCCACTCTAGGCTTCTAGCTCCCCAGCCATTGCCTCTGTGGGGTGGAGACCTGTCTTTCCCTTCTGACAGAGGTAGTTCCAGGCTGAACAGGTCCCTTCCTGTACTGTGACATCCCCAGCAAAAGACAGGCTGCCTATGCAGACCTGCTTTGCTTTTCTCTTCAGACAATACACACTGTAACTGCCACAGCTGAGTTACCACACAGCCCTTTATAAGAGAGCAGGGTCCTTAAGGTGAAAGCGTTACAAAGGGAATATATTAAAAACAATAAAAACCTATGTAGGTGCTAATAAGTTCAACAGCTATCACCTCCTTTCTCCACCAAGAGCTTGGGTTGGTGGTAAGTCCTTCAAACCTCTCACAAGCGTGTCTCCTGTGGTCACAAGATGAGCAGAGCTTCAGCTCAGAACCAGCATGCTCATGGTTCTGAGACGCTCTTTTAATCCATTTGGGTCCCTGAAGCCACAGAGAATAGGTAGGCCACTGGATGATGGGGTTTCTGCTCGATGCACTGCTTCAAATGGTGGATGGCTCCAGAGGTGTGATACTTGCATTTCCCTTGTCCAGTTATTTCCTAGGAATTTCCCTACTCTGTTTGTCTAGCACATGGTTTCAAAGAGTCCTTTGAAGTGCATAACACATCCTAGGGTTTACATTAGCCCTTAAAGAAGTTCAGGGCCGGCTCCAGGCACCAGCCTACCAAGCACGTTCTTGGGGCAGCACCTTGGGACGGCGGTGCTCGGGGTTTGTTTTTGGTTTTTTTGGTTCGGCTGGGGGGGTGGGGCTTGGGCGGCATGGCGCAGCGCTGGGGGGGTGGGGACTTGGGTGGCGTGGTGCTCGGCGAGGGCGGGCTTCATCGGCGTGGTGCTCGGCGAGGGCGGGCTTCATCGGCGTGGTGCTCGGGAGGGGCGGGGACTTGGGCGGCACGATGCGACGCTTGGGGGGGTGGGGACTTGGGTGGCACGACGCGACGCTCGGGGGGGCGGGGACTTGGGCGGCGCAGTGCGACGCTCGAGGGGGCGGAGGCTTGGGCGGCGTGATGAGACGCTCGAGGGGGCGGGGACTTGGGCAGCAGGAACTTGGGTGGCGTGACGCGACGCCCAGAGGGGCGGGGACTTGGGCGGTGCGATGCTCATGGGGGCGGGGCTCCAATTTTTTATTTTGCTTGGGGCAGCAAAAATGTTAGAGTTGGCCCTGAAGAAGTTACATACATTCTCTCTCACTCACTCACTCTCACACACACACGCATTTTTAATACAATGAACTCTTAAAATACTGAGCTTAATTCAATAAGTTTAAACTTAATTCAGGGCAGGCCTACACTACTGCTTAAGTTGATATGACTTCCGTTGCTCAGGGGTGTGAAAAAGCCACCCCCCTGGGTGACACAAGTTACAGTGGCCTAAGCGTTGTCCACACTGGCTCTATGTTGGTGGGAAATGCTCTCCTGCTGACATAGCTCTATGTTTCATGGAGGTGCAGTAATTATGCTGATGGGAGAGAGCTCTCCTGTCGGCATAGAGTCTTCACCAAATGCGGTGCAGCTGTGCTAATGTAGCACTTCTAGTGTAGATTAGCCCTCAGTAAGGTTAAATGAGGATAATGTCATATCTACCACACATACTGATTGGATTTAGCCATGTATATTTTAGGGGTGCTTTACCGGTATGGGAATATCAGTAAACTAGACAGCAAAGTGCTCCTTGTGTGGACTCAATTTATTCTGGCAAAGCTGTGTTTTTACTGGTATAGTTTACTGCACATTCCTTCCACCCGGGAGTGAAACAAGCTATCCTGTGAAAGTGCAGTTTTGCTGCTATAACTCTGTCTACACTAGGGGCTTCTGCCCTCACAGCTGTATTATGAAGAAGTGTGGTCCCTGAGTGTCATGGCTGTGCCAGCAAAGTGTGTAGACATGGTCTTAGTAAATGCTGTGGTGGAAGCAAGGAAAACAGCACAGCAAAAGTATTTTAAAAGTCTGTTAATGCATATGATCAGCTTCAGCATTTCTGGAAGTGCTCAGATTTCTGGAAGTGCTCAGGTTCTATTAACCTCTGATGGTGGAACATCAAAACAGCTTCCACACCTCAACAGAAGATGTGTGCCCTGACTTCAAACTACAAGGAGGCCTTTTAAAACAGGATGCTCATGAAACCTTAACTATGGGCATCACTACTCATTCTGCCCATAACATGTAGGAAATCTTACTGAGACTATGGATTATGCTATAAACAGGCAATGCTGATCAAGATGGAACCATGCATATTGGGATATGTAGTTTCCATTGGCCACTGGTCCATGGTTTTTATTTTGTAAAAATTTTATTACTGAAATTTTCCCCCCATAAACAAGAGGAGACTAGAAGGGGTGTGTGTGTTTGAGAGAGAGAGAGAGAGAGGGAGGGAGGGTGGGGGTTGGGAATGAGACAAAGGAACAAAAGTAAAGGAATAAGAAGAGAAAGAGGAAAGAAGAGCAACATTTTGGTTTGTCTGCTAGGAACTATTGAGAGGCTTCTAAAAAGTTAGACGAAATCTATTCAAATTTGTCTAAGGTCCCTCTTCTCTGAAATGCACTTCAACCTAATGTTTAACATGGGCCATGAACTTAATGATTAGATCTTGGTTTCATTTTGGATGATGAAGGGGCTGCACTGCTGTATCTTGTACATTCATTGACGTAGCTGGTTCTGTCTGTATCTGGACGATATCTTTTGAATACATTTCTTTGAGTGCCCTCTTAGAACAGTTATTTACCAGGAATTGTTACAGTCCTTTCTTGGAATGGCTAGCAAATATGCAGTTCTTAATATTGTGGGAAAATTTAAGGGTTCCTGCTTAATTATCATAATTATTGGCTATTATCACGATGAATTTAATTACACTAGGATTGAATCTTTCCATTAAGAGAAACTAAACCTATGACATCTACAGTATTTTGGTTGAACAGTTTTTTTCAAAGTGATGTAATCTGATGAGTCACTTCAGCTTAGTTTAAGAAATCATTTAAAATGTCTGTAAGGTTATTCTTGTAGGTCATGTTTTTGCTCTTCTTCAGTAAAGATTAAAAAGAAATGGGAATAGTTTAGGCTGTTTACCAGCAGCAAATTCAGGGCCAGAACTTTAATTCATGAAAGTGTTTGCTCTGATGTATTTATTCATGCATCTGTCAGAGCCAGGCATATGCATGTGGTTCTCTAAACCAAGTTGCTGATCTTCAGTTGGCTCATATCCGATTGCTGGCACTAGAATTCAATAAAATGCTATAGCCTGTTGCAGAATTCCATTTGGTGCTTGATTTTTTTTGTGGGGTGTCAGCATATTAGCAGAGTGCTTGGTGGCTTTATAATGCAAAATTTACAGGATCCATTGAAGCCATCCATAGTTTAATTGATAAGTTGGATGTCTATCTGGAAAATTAACCACTTTGCCAAACTGTAGGTAAGGCATATGAAAATGTAGGATGGAAATCAAGCCTGCTACAATTTCAGAAGATCATACTTTGGGGCAGGATGTTTTTCCTAGTTGGGTAAGTTCTAACCATAAATGAGTCACTAGCATAGGGTGACCAGATGTCCCAATTTTATAGGGACAGTCCTGAGTTTTGGGTCTTTTTCTTATATAGGCTCCTATTACCCCCACCCCCTGTCCCGATTTTTCACATTTGCTGTCTGGTCACCCTACACTAGTATGTACATCAGAAGCCAGAATGCTTTTGCTTTCTCAGAAAATTTCAGGTTTAGAGGCTGAAATATTTACAAAATCAAAGTATGAGATGTTTGAGGAACATACTATTAGAACCAAAGAAATGTGGAATAAAGCTTCGAGAGCTTTGTAATGGAGCATGGGAGCAGTAATGTAGGCTCTGGGGCTAGGGTAGGGTTAAAGATGAGATCTAAATTCACAACCTAAGCTGAAACCGGGGATTTCCTGTCTGAAATTGAATCAGTACTGATTTTTAAAGATCAAGATCAGTGTACACTCTTGATCAACAGTATTAGAAAAGGCCAGAATGGAAAATGCCCATAGTTTACATGATCATTTGTATAAATAAAGCAGAGGCCTTTTCTTGCCAACAATTGTGGTACTGAGCCATTGGAAATGCAGCTTTGGCAGAGCTGGAAGGGGAGCATGCCAGTGTTAAAGAAATTAGTCCGTTAGAAGCAGATTAGCTCTCAACACAGAAAAATAAGTGTGTGTGAGCATGCAACCTTCTGTTGAGGGATGTTAAGGGCTTAAAGAAACCAGTCTAAATATTTTTGTTTTTATTTTTCCCCATGTTCTGTTCTTTAAAAATCTGCTAAAATATTAATTTGGGGACTACCTGGTTATGCTAAAGAGTGCTTCAGAAAAATAGCTTCCATTTTTAGCTTAGCAACTTCAAGAAATATTCAAGGAGGGTGTATCCACAAACTATGAATGAGTAATGAAAAGAAAAACAAATGAAAAACACCCTCTGAATGAAGATTAAGCAAAAGGATAGAATTACATCCCCATTTTTCTCTAACACACAATAGTGTGTGGTCTTGTCAACTAATAATCATGGTTCTTGTGCTTAAACAATGTCAGAGAAGACTGTAGCATTGCCACAGCTAAAAGCAAGGGGCCCCATGTATGCCCCAACTCTGTGGCTATGGAATTTGCCATAAGATCTAACCCTTGCTCCTTTACTATGCTCCAGAAATTAAGGCCAAGATTTAAAAAAATAGGTGCCAAAAATTAGGCTTCTAAATCCGTATTTAAGCACCTTAGAAAATCAGGCCATTTGTTTAAGTGCTGAGCAATCAGCAGCTCTGAGGTTAACAACAAGCTCACGTGTGTGTGTGTGTGTGTGTGTGTGTGTGTGTGTGTGTGTATTGCTGTACCAGCTGGCAGCCCTAATCATGGAGCAGGACTCCATTGTACTAAAATCTGTACAAACATAACACAAAAATCATTCAACTTTCTTCTCATCCCCTGAAATTTTCCCATTATCCATTCTTTGCGGGCTGGGTGGGATTCACAGGGAGAGGTAGATAGAACTGACTGCTTCAGCCAGCACTTCACTCAGGTGGTCAAATGGGTATGCTGCTCTCTTCTCTGTTACGCAGTCACCTTATTTCTTTCTTCAGCTACTGGAGGGAGGAGGGGAGGAACTGAGGACCAGAAGGAAAATGTTGATAAATAGGGTAGTGGGGAAGAAGGAAAAACCAAGGAAGGCTGGTAGGTGAGGTGTGCGTGTGAGTGACAGACTGAAATTCAGTTTTCTCCTTCCCTGGCCCTGTGAGAAGGGAAAATAGGATGAAGAGTGTTTGAAGTAAGAATGGCTCAGAACAGAGAAAATACTGAAAGCAGAAACAGATTTGTGGGAGAGAAGGCGTAATAAGGAAAGTCTGAGAGAAAGAGAAGATTTTAGAGGAAAATACCCCAAATGCTTAAAAGCTGAAGAATTCTAGAAAATGTCTGGTTAACTGCTCCCTCTTTCCTCCTTCCTTCCTTTGCCTTCTTTCATGCCTGCCCTACTCCCCAGTGCCTGAGAAGACCTGCCCACTACAATGTGCCAGGTTCCCATGCTTCTATTTAAATCCCTCCTGAAACCTGCTGCTTCCATGAGCCTAATGAACATTAAAATAACGTCACTATGCCCATCTTTAACATATACAAAAAGACAAAATTGAGTTATCAGGATCTTCTCAGTCTCCTGGTGTTTCCATGTTTGATCTGTCTAAGGTCCTGATACTACAATTTGGCCCACATGGGTGCTGCTTTGTGCCAGTGTGGAGCCCCGCTGAAATCCATGGGACTCTGCTTGGTTGTAAGGATTTGCCTGTGTGAATATGATTGTAGGATGGGGCCTTAGAGTTTAGGCCCAGATTCTCAAAAGTATTTAGATTCCTAACTTCCACTGAAATCAATGGAAATTATAAGCCCAAATACCTTTGAGGATCCTGGCCTAAGTGCATTAGTTTTGCATCATGTACAACACCATGCACGCTGCCAGTACCTTGATGATAAAGCTGTATGAGATCTTTGGCCTTAAGTGGTTGCAAGTGCCAGGTCTGGTTGCTTTTTGATGCAATAATTTATTTAATATACTTCTACTCATAAACTTCTTTTTCCATGCTATTTGGTTCTAGAAAATACTCTGTGCTGCTGTCAACAAAATACTTAAAACAATTATAAACTAAAATTGTATAATGTGAAATTGTATGTAAGAAAACACTGAAACTTGCTGCTTCCCTTTCCTGGGATATACTGTCCTAGTGGAAGTTCACACTATCCCTGTAGTTTTATGCAAAATACAATGCCCTTTTTATTTTAAATAAGTAAATAAAACCTGGTAAAGTCAGTGAGAGTTCACATATACACAAATTAGTGGTAGGGTAATGACCTACGTGTGGAAATAATCATGTTTGAAAAGACTGATTATGGTAGTAAATGACTTGTCCTAAAGATATCTTAGTAAGACATCTAACAACCTTTTTCTTTGTTTCCTGATGAAGTGAACTGGGTCAGCAGGAATCTTTTTTCTTAATCTTCTGGGTTTTTTCTTTTTTTTTTTTTTTTTTGCTGTTTGAAGCAGTCCTTTATAAATAAGCCATGCCTTTAAGTTTTCAGGCCCTAAGGAAATATGATAGCAAGCCCTTTACAAGAATCTTTACTTTGTGTGTTTTTTATTTCAGTTGCTCAATTAAAAGACTAACTGTAGAACCTGTTGTAATCTGGTGATCGTAGGAAAACAGGAAACTAGAGAGAGTAATGAGATGGTAGATACAAGCAAAGTTCTTCACATAGTAGAAGCTCACAGCTGGGGAGAGAATATAGAGAACTATTATGTAAAGGGGCAAAGCAGAGATGGACCATATCTAAGCATCCCCGATAGTTCTGGTAGCATGAAATCTGAAAGATGGTCTCTAAAAGGAAAAGAGATAGCAAGGAAAATAACCGCGCAAAAGAATAGTAATTTAAGTTCCCGTCAACACACAACTGCTTACTTAGTGCAAAATCTGACACACTTTGAGACAAAACTTGTATTAAAATACTATAACGAACTAGCAGTAAGTAACTGGCTGCCTGCTTAGAAAATATTTCTATCACATTCCACCAGTGATATCCTTGTGGGGAAGGCTGAGGGCCTTCAAGGAATTTCTCCTGCTTTGGAGGATCTCAGTGGCCACTAGGTGACAATGTTGATCCAGTTTTAGAGCAGCCTTTTTTGTTGACAGAGCTTTCACTGAAGTCAAAGGAAGCACTTTAGGGCAGAGGTGGGCAAACTGGCCTGCAGGACCCTCCTGCCTGGCCCCTGAGCTCCTGGCCCAGGCGTCTAGCCCCCCGGCCCTTCCCTTGTTGTTCCCCCTCCCCCGCAGCGTCAGCTCGCTCTGCTGCCAGCGCAGGTCTCTGGGGGGCAGCGGGGCTGCAAGCTCCTGGGGCAGCGCAGATGCAGAGCTGCGGCCTGACCTGGTCTCTGTGCTGCGCAGTGGCGTGGCTGGCTCCAGCCAGGCATTGTGGCTGCCTGTCCTGCTACTCTGGGCAGTGTGGCTGTAGTGCTGCCAGCCACCGGTGCTCCAGGCAGTGCAGTACGGGGGCAGGGAGCGGGGAGGTTGGATAGAGGGCAGGGGAGTTCGGGGTGGTGGTCAGGGGGCGAGGGTGTGGATAGGGGCTGGGGTGGTCAGAGGGCAGGGAACAGGGGGGTTGAATGGGGGCAGGAGTCCCCAGGGGGCAGTCAGGAAGGAGAGGGGATTGGATGGGGCAGTGGAGGGCAGTCGGGAAGGGGTTCTGGGGGCAGTCAGGGGACAGGGAGAAGGGGTGGTTGGATTGGGTAGAGGTCCCTGGGGGGCCATCAGGAATGAGAAGAGGGGTTGGATGGGGTAGTGGGGGGCAGTCATGGGAGGGAGTTCCGGGGGCTGACAGGGAACAGGGGAGGTTGGATGGGGCAAGAGTCCCAGGGGGGCCCCTCAGGGGGTGAGAAGCAGGAGGGGTCGGATAGGGGGCGGGGCCGGGCCATGCCTGGTTATTTGGGGAGGCACAACCTCAGCTAACCGGCCCTCCATACAATTCTGGAAACCCGATGCGGCCCTCAGTAAAAAAAGTTTGCCCGCCCCTGAGGTAACACATCGATAAGATTGATAACATCTCACGTCTCCTCACTCTCTCGTGCCTCAAATCCTCTCTTACACACATGCATGGTGCACTTGCATGTTGGTGTGCAGACAGCTGCTTTATTTCAGTGGTTTTGATTTGTTGTTGCTTAAACTGTGGAAGTGGGAGCATTGCAGCATTGTAAGCTGGACACAGAAACTTTTAACATTAGATATCCCCATGTATTGTGGTGATAATGCAAATCTTTAGATACATGTAAAAAGACCAAAACCCTGGCAGATTAAATTCATTTTTCTGGCAACTGGCAAATCCATAAAAAAACCCGGCCAGGCTAGTCAAATGCCGGCCAGGTGGTAACCATAAATACATGATAGGATTCCTTCAGTAGACTTGCCAGGAACAAACCTAGGCACAGTTTCTTTAACTGTTCCAACAAAGAGAAACCCCATAGTTCCCAACTCAGCTCCAAGAGTGGGAAGGAAAGAGTCCCTACTGTAACGCCTCCACACCAGCCTGTAAACTGCAATGATGTATCCTCCTGCTATTGCTACCTTTGGCTTCTGCCAGAGACAGTGTGTGTCTCAGCCCAGCGCTGGCCCTCTGATCTCACCTTCTGGGCTGCCTGCTAATCAGCATTCTCTCTGCACCTCCCAGGCTGCTTTCTCCAACCTGCTGCCCTTGCTCTAATGCAGCTTACAGCTCCCCTCCTGAGCCCAATGCCCTCTGATCTCAGTACAGGGAAGGAAAACATAAACTCTTGGAGAGGGGAAGAGGTGCTTCATGGGAGACCCTGGACATGGTGCATCACAAGAAATATATTCTGGCTGGGAAACCTATGGGGACATGAGGTAACCAAGCTACAACTCCCTTGAGGCACCAGAACAGCACTTCCTAATCCAAAATATTTTGCTTTTTGGCCTAACTTTTTTGGTTTGGGGTATTTGGTTTTTGAATGACATTTTCAGTGGAAAATAAACACTTTTGTGAATGATTTTGTTTAATCAAAAACCCAACTTTTTGGTGAGAAACAGTTTTGAAGAAATTTTTTGACCAGCCCTAGCCAGCAGGTTCATTATACTATTATACACAGTATAAATGTGGCGAGAACTTTCTTACTAATCAGCTCTTTTTAACAGCCTGAACTACAGATTATGTAAATAATACAGTAAGTAAATCATCTTTCAAATGCTCTCTGTATGTGATGAAGCTGCTTCTCTTAAACTCAGTAAAAGAGAAAATTCTGGGTTCAATTTTCAAATGTTGGTGCCACAATTGAGTGTTCAGACACCCATTTAAGGCACCGGACTTCTAATTTGAAGATATAAATGAGGAATTAGTTTCCCACATTGGAAAATGAAGAATGCCACTATAGGAATTATATTCATAATAAATACTAGGATTTATATAGTGCTTTGGCAAAGACCTTAAACACTGTCACTAACAGACCATGTAAATATTTTCCAATGAATAGTTTAATAGTTTCAATTAATTTTAGATTACATTCAATAGTGGGGGTGTGACAACAAATTACTGTAGTTCCATGTAAAGCCACCCATTTGCTATTTATATTGAAATCTTTCCCCAAGGGCAACTTGTTCCATGATGTATCCTCTTAGAACACTTTCCCAATGGCAAAAGAGACAAAAGACGGTCCATAAGCAGGAGAAATAATGACATATTAGAACACATGTAGCTACTGACCTTGGCAAAATGGACTTGAGACAGCAGTGGGGAGTTCTATTCAGGTTTCCATTAGCTGAATGCAGGTTAGGATGAACCTTTTGTTTGCCTAAAGGTCAGGGGCCTGAGCCTAGGCCCATTTAAACTCCACAGCAGAAGTTTCATTGACTTTAATGGTGCAGGATCAAGCCTCATGTTTCCTAGTACTTCCAAGTACAATAGTGCCACAAATATGCCCTTGCTGTCAGCCAGCATCACAAAATTTCCATTCCTCCCAGCGCCTCAGGGTGAAAATCTGTTGTTAATCATGACCATCCTGTGAAGCTAATATCTGAGCTTTTACCACACACTGCAAACCACGGACACATTGTGAATTTGCATCTCACTAAAATACATTAAAAGGTTTTGTCCAGCGGAAAAGCTTCATTTGTCACAAATGTGGGGCATGCTGTTTCCATTAACAGTATTCTTCTCTCACCATATGGGGCCAGATGCTTGTAGCTATTAGAGGAACTACTCACAAACAAATGCTATACTTGAAGTATAACCTCTGGTATGTTCAAAAGTATCTTATAGTAAAAATGCTCTTGTTCTTGGGCTCATACAGTGGGCCAAAAGCTACTTCCCAATGTAAATACTCATGAAACAGGTGCACATAGACACTGCAAAAGCAATTTTAGTGTGCAGCCATGTCCTTTCTTGTAGTAGTCATCCTCCCCCCGCCCCACCCTGTTTCCATGTTGATTGTTCCCTCTAGGATTATTAATGATGATTCCATTCTAGCAGGGCAGTCCTTAGGATTTATGGGGCCCTACACAATAGTATTAAACTGGTGACCCTATGCCGGGGAGGGCGAAAGGGACAAGGCAGCAAAGGATAGCGAGATGCCCGGCCCACCTCACAGTGGTGGAGAGTCACAGTTCCCCTCAGAGACCCCCCTACCCTCTCCCACATGCAGAATGGACATGCAGAAGGTACCTAATTAAAAGCACTAAACTTGGGAATAAAAAATGTCAGGCACAGGTTTTTGATATGCCTTGAAGTTTGTCAGAGATTTATTTGCAAAAACTTTGTAGTAAGGGCGAATCAGCTCTCTATCTGAATACAACATTAAATATTATGGAATACATGACACAGCTCGTCTCTGTTTTACATTTTCTTAATCGGTATTTCTAAGCTGATTTTATATTTTAAATGTACTCTTAAGCCTTCATAAAGTAATCATTCCAGATTACTACATATTTAACTCACTGAAACAAAGACATTATTTTAAATTAATCAGTCACAGAGGTTTAGTGTGTTTATAACAATGTTCATTGCTTTTAGAAAAAGGGAACACTAATTTACTTTGTGTGAGCTCCATAACAATAGACATGTTTATGAAATGTCACCAACTTTAAAAAATATGTTTCCAAATATTTTAGGCATAACAAAGGATTTTATATTTTACTAAGGTACTGATTTTGCTGGAGGGTTCTCTTAAAACTAGTCCATCAGATAGTCAGAAGTAAAGAAAGGGAAACTCTTTGTCCAGTTATCTGGAAGGAAAGGAGTGTTGTCCCTTTAAGGCTCTCTTTGGGGGGGGGGAGAAAGGGTGAAGGGATGGACAGAAAGGACAGGAAGACTTTAGAAGCAAGCTTTTTTACTATAGTAATAAAAATTAAAATATGTATTTTAGATCAGGGTGGTCTTTTGAAGGATTTATTTAAAAAACTGTATGTCTGAAGATCCAAGCATTTAAGGCTAAAGATGATTGTGCATCTAAAAATCTATGTAAGGATTTTTTAGAGATGTGATTTTATAATCTTCACCAATTCACTAATGAAATATTTTTAAAGCAGTTTTTAAACTAAGGTCCTGTAGACTAGCATGTTCTGAGTAAATATTACAGTAATGCACAACTGTTTTTGTCAGTAAATTCAGAAACTGACAGTATATACCTGGGGTTTGGCAAATGCCTGTTAAATGGCTTCATTACCACTCGAACGACTCTTTAACAGTTTCAGTGTTGTGCTAACAGGTCTGGCAGGCTGGAAGGCTTTTTCACTTTTAAGTTACTAGATCCCCTCCAGAGTAAGAGTCACCAGGCTGCAGCAGGCAGCTGTGGGAGCCTGCAGGAAGGGTCAGAACAGCCGCCTGTCGCCCTCCCGCAGGACGCCACCCCAAGCGCACGCTTGGCGCGCTGGGGTCTGGAGCCGGCCCTGGGAAGAGCCGGGAGAAGGACACTAAAACCCAGTGGTGCCCCAAATTTTCAGGTTCCCTACACAGCCGTGTATTCTGAGTATGCCTAAGAACGGCCCTGCATTCTAGGAAGCATTTAGGCATGTGCTTATGCCCACACCTATTCAGGAAAGCACTTGAACATGTGATTGATTCATACGGATTTAAATGGGATTTAAGCACATGCTTAAGTGTCCTTCCTGAAAGGGGATGCTTTCCTGAATCAGGGTCAATGACTGAAAGTCACTGCCATTGCTGAGTTTGATGCACTGTGTCATAAACAGATAGTTAAGGGTTAATGTCTCTTTTACCTGTAAAGGGTTAAGAAGCTCAGTAAACCTGGCTGACACCTGACCAGAGGACCAATAAGGGGACAAGATACTTTCAAATCTTGGTGGAGGGAAGTCTTTGTTTTGGGGGTTGTTCGCTCTTGGGACTAAGAGGGACCAGACGTCAATCCAGGCTCTCCAAATCTTTCTGAATCAGTCTCTCATGTTTCAAACTTGTAAGTAGCACAGGCAAGGCGTGTTAGTCTTATGTTTGTTTTCTCAACCTGTAAATGTTCCTTTTTGCTGAGAGGATTTTACCTCTATTTGCTGTAACTTTGAACCTAAGGCTAGAGGGGTTTTCTCTGGGCTATATAAATCTAAGTACCTTGTAAAGTATTTTCCATCCTGATTTTACAGAGATAATTTTTACATTTCTTCTTTAATTAAAAGTTTTTTTTTAGAACCTGATTGATTTTCCTTGTTTTAAGATCCAAGGGGTTTGGATCTGTGTTCACCAGAAAATTGTTGAAGTCCCTCAAGGCAGCCCAGGGAGGGGAAGGTTTTGGGGGGACAGGGAGTGCGCCAGACACTGAATTTCTGGCTGGTGGCAGCGTTACCAGATCTAAGCTAGGAATTAAGCTTAGAAGGGTCCATGCAGGTCCTCACATCTGTACCCTAAAGTTCAGAGGGGGGGAGGAAACCTTGACACACTGGCACAAACGTGCAGTGATCATGCCTTCTGGACGTTAGGCCCCATTTCAAAATCTCCCTCCATGGTTCTTATTGCAGAGTAGCCTCTTTGTGTAGTTTTTAGGGAGCCAGACTGGGAAGGAGTTGGTTCTGCTTGTGGATCTTCTGGCAGTTCCTTAAGCATATCAGACAATAAGAATTTGCCTGTCTGATGTTGGTTTAATGTCAGAATCTGACTGCTGCTTTTCAGGAAAAAATGCAAGTTGTTTACATCTGTGTGCATGTGAGTGGATGGCTTATGCATTTGTTATTCTCCTTCCCAGCTCCTCGTCCCCTCTCCCTTGACAATACTCTGGACCATGCTGCCTATTTATTTGTAACATCTCTTTGTTAGACTGTCTGACACCCAGAAACTTCTGGACTTGGAGTGGGGAATTTTCAGTGAAATTTAATAACCATCACATGGTAATTGCTTTAGATCATGCTGACCTGGTTTGGATTTGAATCAGTGACCTAAAGCTGAGTCTGTTACTAACTTTCTGAGTAACCCAGTTTCCCCTTATTAAAAATAAGTGCAAATTCATTTGGTTTACCTTTTTTGAGGGGGGGGGGGGAAAGAGTCAAAAGTTCAATATAGCGTAAGCACTAGCCAGTGTACATTAGAGTGTTGTCTTCCAGAATTATTGAGGTTGATTTTCTGTTAAGTAAATTACATCACTCAATACAGTACATTGTAGGTGAAAAATTCATTGATTTAAAGCAATCCATATACTGTATAACACTGGAGAAATCTGTAATGTTTTCCATAAGGGCAATTCAGTAAAGTGCATTGCATCTTTCTTTCCTCCTCTTTCCCCATCTCCTCTGTCCCTTAAAGAATGAGAGATGCTACAGGATCAGTAAGGACCATGGATTAATTCAGATCTGGAATCAATATGAGGAAGATAGATAAATGCTATAGATCCACAAGCAGAAAAAGAGACCATAAAAGCTACTTTTTTGTCTTGGCTGTCTTTGACTCAATCCATCAAAATACATAAGCACATACTTAACTTTAAGCATATGAATAGTCCCATTAACTCCAATGGCACTAAGCGCATGCTTAAGCTCTTTGTTGGATTGGTGCTTCTATATCAATACCTCCTTCTGTGGGAGCTGTTCTCTTCCACACCTCAACACCGAAGTCTCTGAGCAGTAGGGCAGACAAGAGCCTCACTAGAGGCTTGTCTACCTCACTCAGTCATCCTACATTTATACACACAGATCCCCAGACAAAACTCTCAGGGGTTCAATGTTACTTAGTGTGAATGGAAGGATAGTACATTATCACCCACCACAACAGACCAGATTGAAGTAGGGAGATTGTTTCACACTATATTTTCTCTGTTTGTGTTGAGACTTGACTACTCTCCTTTCACTTGATGCTTCTCAGTCTTCTGCTCAGAGATTCAGAGGGGCCAGATGCTTCTTCAACCAGCCTGTTGTTGTGTAAATCACACCAGCATAGATTCCCAGGCCTGCTTTCTAATGTGTAACATACAGTGCCCCTACAGCACCACGGTGTTTGGTCTTAGGACTCATGTGAAGTGGCTGCATGAGCCATTGTACCTTCCAACCACAGCTGCTCTTGCTGCCAGATCACTAGCCACAGGCAGCTTCCAGCAAGTGAGCGTGATCAGAGTATGGAAAAAGAGAAGTAGCAGCAGCAGTAACTGGAGTGAGGCAAATATGTGTCTTGATTCTACTGTGACTTTTAGTGAAGGTGAAACATAAGAATGGCCATACTGGGTCAGCCCAGTATCCTGTCTTCTGATAGTGGCCAATGCCAGGTACCCCAAAAGGAATGAACAGAACAGATAATCAAGTGATCCATCCCTTGTCACCCATTCCCAGCTTCTGAGTGGGCTGCTTTGAACCCCTATATTCACCTACACAAGTATGGTAGTGCAAGCTTGATGGCTTTGCAATGTGAATACTAGGAATGGGACTGGGACCAACAGCTAACTTTATTGGCTGCCAAACCAGAATTGGGGATGTAACAGTTTACAGTCACTATCGTCCCAGGCTGGATTTGACCCAGAGACCATAGGGACCCGTAGACTACTGCAGATACTGAGCTACCTATCGCAACTGACAAACTTTTGAGGGAGACCACTGAAGAGGTGAAAGGCTGTGTATCCATTTATTAGTTCTTTGGGCTATCCAGGCTCCTGGAAAAGATTTGAATATCCTTCAAAACCTGTGCAGTACTACAATGAAGGAGAAGGAAATCTGTACTGTTAGGAAACACTTTCCTTTCTTGCTGTGGGGGATATCAAGGTGCTGAGTATCCTCACTTCCCTCTGTGTCAGCTGGAGCTGTGGGTGGTCAGCACCTCTGAAAAACGGGACCCCAAACACCTAAGCTATGTGTCCCCAGAATAGCAACAGCTTGTCAAAATGAATGAAAACAGGTCCTACGAGGCCCAGACAAATTCACTGAACATAGAGCACCTCAGAAAATGATTATCCTACACGTATAAATAATATTTTTAATAAGTGCCTGTTTCAGGCAGCTATTAAACTGTTTAGTTGTTCACATTTCCATTAGAAGATATGATTGCTTTCTCCAGTTCTCCTTTTCCATCCAGCCCCACCCTTCACATGCAGGGCTGTTCTGTGTTGTGCGCCCCGGGATATTCTTTGCTGCCTTTGTGGGCTTCTCCTCAACAGAGCCCCTAGCAACATGATGGGGACTCCTGGTGAATGTTGCGTACTCTCTCTTGTTCTCAGTGCCCCAAACTCTTTCAGAGAATTTCTCCCCTTGCCTGGAAAATCTCAGGCTAGACGAATGATGTTTTCACTCTTAATTATTAGGCTGCTTCATTGAAGAGAACAACAGTGTGATATTCTGAGTGTGGCAACTTCAAAAGGCAGATCCCAAGTGGCTGGATTCAGAGCAAGGGCATTAGTGATGCAAAGCAAAATTGTCAAGTCTGAATAACTGCATAATCGTGTCACAGTTTGACTCCATTAATATACGGAGGCTGTTATATTTGCCAGAGGAGTCTCAGCTTAATCAGAGAGTTGGCTGAAAGGCATGAGACCTGGTAATTTTTAGAAAATGAGCTTTTCTCTCATTATTTGACATTATATAGCTCCAGAGCTGGCTGTAACACATTAATCAGAAATAAGGGCTTTCCATCAATGGCCTATAGGCATTGAACATGAAGGAGAATAATGTTCTGTGATGTATCTGTGTGGCCAGAGTGAAGGTTGTACACAGTATAACACAATATAAATGACACCATAAACACCCAGAACTAGAGTCATCCCTGATGTAATTTCACTTATTTAAATGGACTTGCAGCAGGACCGCATCCACAAATAAGCTAAATCTCCTATTCCGAGCAATAGTGGTAACTAGTTATTTACACATTAAAACAGTTGAGGTTTCAAAGGTACCTAGCTGGACAGACCTGGAGACTGTAGCCCTCTGTCCACAGAAGACAAGGGTAACACAAGCTGCTGCCACCTCCTCACATCCCACCAGTATGTCCCAATCTTGAACTGGATGGACCTACCTCTGCCTCTCATACTAGCGTCATACTCATTCAGTCTTTGGCCTCGCTGCTGAAATTGCCAATTCCACAATTTACAAATGTGGTGGTAGTGATAATTTTTTGTGATCTAACAGTCTGCGCACTAGGAGCTGGAACGCAACCATCCAGTTAATTCATCAAGCATTTGTTGTTTTTGATTAATTAATCCGCTGATACAGACTTTGGTCACTAGTGAACCTAGCTGTATTCAAACTCATGATCTTGCAGTAAAAAGCTTTGTAGCCCACTACATTAACGATCTACATAAGCCATCCTATTACGTACAAACACCTACTCCCTGAGTAGCTTACTGTTTGTAAAATGGTATTCATGAAAGTAGCTGTGCAATAGCAGAGGCTGGTTGAAGAAAGGAAATGTCAATGGATAATTCTAGCAGTCTGCAATTAAATCAACTTTAAGAAGATGTAAGAAAAGAAGGTTGGAGAACCAACAAAACAGAATTAAAATTGCTCTGCCTTCAAAAATTCAAAGAATTATCTGAACCTGCAGTAATGTAATTAGAAAAGGACTCTTACAATGAATCCAATCATCAACTTTTTGTGCGTAGACTCATTAGTTTCTGTTGAGCTGCTTGTCTTTGCCAGATTGTGACAGGGTAGAGGATCTAAGACATGGCAGCAATACAGACTTGCTTTATAGGTTTTGCTGTACAAAAATAATTACAGTCAGCTTGATGGCAGGACTAGCACCACTCTTTCTGGAGTAGGGGGAGGGCATTGGAGGGGAATAAGTTCCCAAGGGTCTCCATGACCCATCCTTTTGAAGGGGACTTTGTAAAACTACATAAGTATTGCCCAGGAAAAGGGAGGATGGAAAAACTGCCAAAATTGATGAACTTATTGGTGCCAAGTGTTAGTGTCTTCAGAATTGACTAGAAGCCTTCCTAAGGTGGCTGGCTGTTTTCTTTCTTAGGACACAGTGACGCAAGTTTTGCGGGGAGCCTAGTGGTGGTCACTAATCTTCAACAATCAGTGGTGCAGAGGTCAATTTTGCAGGTGGTAGGTTGGGTCAAAATTCCCATGAAGGTAATGTTGCATGGTGTTCTTGGTTGGTTTTGCAGCAAGGCCCTCTCTAAGTCTATTATTTTTTTCCACTCAGCGAAATAAGTTGCTAACAGTCTTTGAAAGTGAAATTTGTGCAGAAACCGTGGTTGCATGTCCATAATATGCAGGACTTGCTCTGTTCTTGAACAACGTGGAGGCTCAGCTGCATATTTTATGCAACTATTGGGCCACAACAGGTTCCATGCAGGATACAGGTTCTTAGGGACAAGAGCTCCCAGTTGAGACTTTTGATGAGAATGAAGAGAAAACTGCCTGAAAGTCTTAATATGTCTTTTAAAAAGAGAGAGAGAGCTGTCTTTTTTTCTTCTTGTATTTTTACATTTTTGGGTTTCTTTGCTTCTTTATGAAAGACTGGCAGATGCAGATCTCTACTCCCAGTTCCCACTGCTCTGCACTAGTGGTTATTTATATAACACCAAAAGTGTGTTTTGCATTATACAGACCATAGATCGGGGTAGGCAACCTATGTCACCCATGCCGAAGGTGGCACGCAAGGTGATTTTCAGTGGCACTCACAGTGCCCGGGTCCTGGCCATTGGTCCAGGGGGCTCTGCATTTTAAATTAATTTTAAATTAAGCTTCTTAAACATTTTAAAAACCTTATTTACTTTACATACAACAATAGTTTAGTTATATATTATAGACTTATAGAAAGAGACCTTCTAAAAACGTTAAAATGTATTACTGGCACACGAAACATTAAATTAGAGTGAATAAATGAAGACTCGGCACACCACTTCTGAAAGGTTGCCTACCCCTGCCATAGATATAGGCAAGGATCCTGCCCCAAAGAGCTGACAAGCTAAACAGAGGAAAATGTAGCTGAAGAATGTGAGATGAAAGGGGTGGGTGGGGATGTGATGCAACATAAAAACAAAGTGATCAAGCAGATGTGTTTGGCACGTTTGTCAGTTAGCTTCAATTAAACATTTTAAAATGTTTAATAATGTCTCCCTCTTCCACTTGCACGCTCCCTGCCTTAACACACACACTCTGTCTCTCTCCTCTTTATTTTTATCACAAGATATTTGATATGGTCTGACCAATCTGTCTCTTAAGATTCTCATTAAGAGAAGCTATTCTACATTAGGATACTATACATGTGAATAGAATTTGCTGTGTGATGCTCTATATTAACATAATCAATACTTTCTGAATAAATAGTTATATTTCAAAACTGTTTATCTGCCCTATATTTTACCCATAATCACACATGTTCCAGAAGCATAAGCAAAACCCAGTTATGCTCTCAGCTGAATTTACCAAGCACTGGAACAAATCTATCAAGCATATTTGTTCATTGTCCTTTTCCAGCTGGTTTCACATCCAATTATTAAACCTTTTTTGCTGCATTGTTTTGTCAAGCAGTACACTTCCTATTGTTACTCACATTCAGTGTATATCTTGTGTCTCATGGTGCCTGCTTCATGGATGAAAATGCACAATATGCTTTCTCACTTGGACATGTTTAATGTGTTTGTGCAAAATTTGTGACACAGTGCAGCAATAGCTAGGGAGAAGTGGGGGATTGGGGGGAGGTGTGTGTGTTGGGTAGTTTAGAATGCCCTGGGCAATTCCTCTCCTTCTAGCCAAATGGCATGGTTATTGTGGCCTGATGGATCACCAGCAATATGGATGCTCACCATCACTATATGGATCGCTGATTCCTGAAGCTCTTGGAATGTAGTGGTGTGGGGCAGAGGAAGGCTTTTGACACCAAAATGATTTTCTGAAAACCATTTATGAGCCCCATTGTCTGGGCACTGATGACAAAATATGATTTATTTTTATAGTATATACACACTAAAATATTAAGGATCTGATTTTTTTAATAAACCTAAGACCCAATGATCTCATGCATTTTTGTGTATTTTTATTTGCACACTATGGTGTAGGGGATAATTGCCATGATTATGCTTGAAAACTAGGCATTTGTACAATAATAATTTTGAGAAGACCATGGAAATGTGTGTAGAAAAATATATGTGGACTTCAGGCCTTACCTCTGACAATTAGGCCATTAAAATGTAGGTTTATATAATGGATGCTTGTAAAAAAAAAAAGCATTTTATCAGCAGTTATGTTTTGGTATCTGAGATACTGAAGTTATTTCCTGTTCTAAGGACCATTGAGCCATTTGCAGTGATAACTGTTAACGAAGGTTGACTTTCCAATGGTGAGGACTATACTGTAATATGAAGTTTCCAAAATTATAGTAACTTAAGATTTGGCTCATTGTGGAGATACGTTTGAACCGTGAGCTCTGATCTGTGAATTTGGTTTGGATCTGCTTCTAAGCTGAAACTCAAATCTTTTGGTGTTGTGTTAATACATCAGAATCTAAAAGTGGAATTGACACGCTTACTGTAAGCAGAAGTGAAACTGGCTGCTCTATTTTTACTGTCCAAATGGAGAGAAATACAAAAACTAAACAAATATAGTGATGATTGATCTAGATTTCAAAATAGTTATCTATGATCTTATGTAACATAAGTAAAAATTGTGGTTTAAATTATTATTTTTAACCTAGTAGCTTCAATTTTCTGTGAAGAGTTTTGAGATACAGTTAATATAAAGGGTGCAATAGAAATTAAGGGTCCAAATTTGCAAACCCTTACTACTAGGAGTAGATTGACTACTTAGACCAAATCAAATAGTAAGTACAACACCTGGGGTGAAATGACTTCAATGGGGTCAAGGTTTCACCCCAGTTCTCATAGAATATCAGGATTGGAAGGGACCTTAAGAGGTCATCTAGTCCAACCCCCTGCTCAAAGCAGGACTAATTCCCAGACAGATTTTGCCCCAAATGGCCCCCTCAAGGATTGAACTCACAACCCTGGGTTCAGCAGACTAATGTTCAAACCAGCGAGCTAGTTAGTTTAGGGCTTGCAAAAGCAATTGTATGTCATGCTTTTTGTTTAGTGTGCAAATTCTTGATTAGATTCCTAATACTGCAAAGTGCCATTCTCATCTGTTCTTGTCAGTCAAATGCTTTACTAACAAATCATCTACAGAAACAGATGCTTTTGTTGTCCTTTCCTACCCAGTATTTTAGCATATATAAGTTAGTAGCATGATGCATTGCTTAGTGCCCTGTGATTCTTAAGTTAATTAGAAATTGAAGGTGATGTAGAGGGGAGCTCCATTCTGTCACTATAAACATCCGTCTGAAATGTGGTAGTTCTTATCATCAAGACCCCATAGATTAGTAAAATAAACAACAGCAAAACAATAATGAAGAGAAATGCATAATTGAACAAGAAGCCAGAATAATGTCTTCTAGGACTGGAGCAAGAGGTAAATTCACTCTCTCAGCAACAGCTGAGTGAAACAAATAACCCTGCTGGTAAGTGTACTTGCAGCTTGGGCTTCTAACCACATTTTCAAGTAGAGAATCTGACTGTCACAGTAGCATGCATTGTTAGATAAATCGATCCTTTTCAGGATCCAAAGGCTGTCAGATGTTCCTGCTGTTTTTGCTTTTAGTTGGTTGTGCTGCAGATAACGTTCTTGTGTTGCACTGGGTAACAGAGGAAGTCTCTAAAGCTACAGTCCATCTTGAGTGACTTTAAGACCCAAAGAAGATGATGGGCAGTGATGGGTGCAGGAACCTGGACAGGAGGCTTTTAGCAATAGAAGCACCAATAATCCTGGACAGGCAACATTCTGAAAATGGAAAATTTGAGAATCAGTGAGGATTCAGAGCCTAAAATTATAAGAACATGTGCATTACTGCTTATTAGATAATGAGAGAAAATAATTTACCCAGTTTACTTTATACTGCAAATACAATAGCCACATAATTTCTTTGATACCTGTGAATAAGATTGCCATTAAACTATAACCAAGTGTAAAGAACTGTTTGTGACAACAGTACCATGAAACCAGGAGACAATTATTAAGTGCACACAGCATGGGCAGTGGGTAATCCATTATTAGACATCGTTTTGTCAATGATTAGTGTGTACACACAAAGGGAAGGGAGAGGGGAAATATGCTAAAAGATGCTGAAATTGATTCTCCTCGAGTAACAATTTACATCTCAGCAAAGTGAATGACAATAATACTACTAGCATCATTCATTTTACGTTGGTGTAAATAGCTACTCAAGATGGAAAGCAACAGAGGATCAGGCCCATTATCCTTAGTGTTGTTGCTGGAGAAATTTAAGAGGGCTGGACAAATAGTATTATTAACCTTATTTTAAAATACAGGTATTTGAAAGGTGTTACCGTGTGGTGGCTGTTTTGGTCTCAGTACAGGTGTTCACTCAGTACAGGTGTTTACTGTGCTTAACACCAGTTGGCATCTTTGTTGACAGTCCCAGTAGAGAGGCCAGCATCTGAATGGGCATGGGGACTAACCTGTCCTATCCTATCATCTTAGGGTATGTTTATTCTGTAATCACGGGGTGTGGTTGCAGCGCAAGTAGAAATACCTGAGCTAGCTTGGGTCCTGGAGCAGTGAAGCTGCAGCAGCTCCCACTTCAGCATGAGCTGTAGAAGCCCACCTGGACCCCTGGGTAATTACTCGCAAGGGTAGCCCGGTCTGCTGTGGACCCACCACTCCAGAACCCGAGTTAGATAGCTTTAATATATCTTGAGTATGTCTACCTGAGCCACCCCTTTGATTACAGTAGAGACCTACTCTCAAGTGGCTGCTCTGTTGTGTTAATTTTGATGGAATAAATGGGCTCAAAGAGTTAAAGATGTTAACATGACCCTGTTAACCGGTCAACATTAAACAGACTGAAACAAGGGTCTGGTGTCTAGAGACTCAGCCTGTTTAGTACCGTGGTGCAAACACCATTAAAAATCTTTTTAACCTTTTAATAAAAATACAGAAAAGAAGGGGGAGGGGAATAAGGCTTTCATTTTAACACTCTCCCTTGTCTCCTTTGCCTTTAGCTGGAGAGAAACTTTAGAAAGAAACCCTTTGTCTGACACTGAGATGGTATTAAAGATGGTAATAACTGTCTTTTTTGTTTGGGGGAGAAATAGAAAGCTAGTTGAGGTGGGCTGGAACTGTTGCTGAATTCCGATCCCATTTCCAAAAAGACACAGCAAGACAAACGCACAAGAGGAGAGAAAAGAACAGCAAAGATAGAAAATGCAGCTTCTGTCTTTTGTGTTGACTCCCAGCCAAGCTGCTCGAGAAACACAGACATGGCACACGGTCTCATTAGCCACTCCAAGATCTGACAAATTTGTACAGCATGGGGCTGTTTAGGGAATTGTTTGTAACAGCCTCTTTGGTCACAGACTTACAACACTGTTGCAAAAGATGAAGTCCTGGCCAGGTAGGCCAGACTCTTATTAGACAGAAGGGGAAAAAACAAAACAAAACAAAAAGAATGGGATAGGAGAGTAGAAATAAGGTAGGGAATAAGCAGGATGGGGGAAAAACCAAGTCTTATACTCTTGGCAGTGTTCAAGATTTAACCAGAGTCAGTGGAAGTGATGGTGTCATCTGTGCCCCTCTCTGACTTGGTGTGGTCAGGACACCTCCAGGTCTTCACTTTCCTGATCCTGAGAGATATCACTGTGGATTTCATAGCCCCGGAGGAGATAGCTGGGGTGGCAACTAGGATGGTAAAGCTCTCCTCCTGGTTCACCTATCTTCCAACCAGCAGTTATCAGACAGTTTCTTAATCCCTCTCTCCCCCCATCCTTCCCTTTTTAAGGACCCCAAAATAGGGTTGCCAACTTCCTAATCGCACAAAACCGAACACTCTAGCCTTGCCTCTTCCCCGAGGCATTGCCCCCTGCTCATACATTCCCCCTCCCTTGGTGGCTCATTCTCCCTCACTCACGTTCACTGGGTTGGGGCAGGGGGTTGGGGTGCAGGAGGGGGTGAGGTCTCTAACTTGGGATGCAGGCTCTGGGACAGGGCCAGAAATAAGGGGTTCAGGGTGTGGGAGGGGGTTCCAGGCTGGGGCAGGGGGTTGTGTGTGGGAGCGGGTGAGGGCTCCAGCTGGGGGTGCGGGCTCTGGAGTCCGGCTTGGGATGAGGGATTTGGGGTGCAGGAGGGGGCTCCAGGCTGGGGGGTGGGGCAGAGGGGTTCAGGGTGTGGGAGGGGGCTCTGGGCTGGTGCAGGGGAGAGGGCTCCATCTGGGGGTGCAGGCTCTGGGGGGGGCTGAGGATGAGGGGCTTGGGGTACAGGAGGTGGGGTCCAGCTGGGGGGTGGGGCAAAGCAGTTCATGGTGTGGGAGGGGGCTCTGGGCTGGGGCAGGGAGTTAGGGTGTGTGGGGGGTGAAAGCTCCATCTTGGGATGCAGGCTCTGGGGTGGGGCTGGGGATGAGTGGGTTTGGGGTGCAGGAGGGGACTCTAGGTTTGGGTGGGCTCAGGGCTGGGGCCAGGGGTTGCGGAGCAGGCTTACCTCCGGCGGCACCCAGTCAGTGGCGCGGCTGGGGGGCTAAGGCAGGCTTCCTGTTTGTCCTGACTCCGCACTGGGCCCCGGAAGCGGTCAGCAGGTCTGGCTCCTAAGTGGAGGCGCGGCAGGCAGCTCTGCACACTGCTCTCACCCGCAGGCACCGCCCCCGCAGCTTCCATTGCCCGTGGTTCCCGGCCAATGGGAGTGCAAAGCTGATGCTCAAGGTGGGGGCAGCATGTGGAGCTCCATGGCCCTGCTGCCTAGGAGCCAGACCTGCTGGTTGCTTCCGGGCTGCAGCGCGGTGCCAGGACAAGTAGGGACTAACCTGCCTTACCTCTGCAGCACCGCTGGCCGGACTTTTTAAAGGCCCAGTCGGCAATGTTGACTGGAGCCGCCAGGGTCCCTTTTTGACTGGGTGTTCCAGTCAAAAACCGGACACCTGGTCACCCTACGCCAAAGGGAGTGATGGGTGGAATAACCCGTCTCCACATTATTTGTTTGGTTCACCAATTAGGCCTAATTTCTGACCCACCAATTCTGGTTGGTTGAATTCCAGTCCCCCACTTTTCTTGTTTACCAGTCATAAAATTAACGCAGTCCTTGAATTACACCAGTAGGCCTTTCTGTTTGTACTAATTCAGTCTTGCACCTTTTCCCATCAGCTTTTATGGTTATAAGGTTATTGCGACATTATGAACTTTCACTCCCTCCGTACAGTTGAAATCACAATTAGGATACATGTGTAGGCCCAACTATTTATTACATCAGACCCTCCAAGTCACTGCAAGCAGGGGAATGGTCCCGCTATTGTGGGGAACTTTCCTGGCTTCTGCACTACCCCGGTGAGGTAGTAGTGGAAGGATCTGAGTCCTCGCTCCCACTTCCTTTACCCAGAGGCCTCCCTGTCCTTGAGGACTCCCCTTCCACTCTCCTGTCTGGCAGAGTCCTCATAACCCCAAGGCTGGGCCCAGGATTCCTGGGGGACTCAAACCCCAATCTGCTGTGGTCACCTAGGACAGAGGCTAGGGTGTTCCCACTCCGGCGTGCTCTCTCTGCACTGAGCACCTCCCTGAACCACTGATCATTTCATACAATTTAAAGCAATACAAGTTATTTAATCAACAATTAATTAAAAAAAGAATAAGGAAAAATGGGAAAGGTTAAAGGAAATCACATCACCCGCTCTGTGGCAGGAAACTTTACAAACAGTGTTTCTGGAATGTCAGGGCAGTTCACAATCTGTTCCTTGTAGATCCCCAGGTCTCCTTCTCAGGCCCTGGCTGTGCTGCAGGGATGCTGCAGGTTGGACACTTGCTCTGGTGGTGGACACACACCTCTGGGCTTTGGGTGGTGGGACCCTTCTTCCCAGCGTCAGCCCCCCGTCAGGTTAAGATCCCCCTCCCAGTCTGGCCTGCAAGGACCCTTGGCTGGGGGTATCTTTCTGCGCTGGGCCCTTTGCCCAGGGTCCTCCCCCCCCCCCCCCGCCCCCGCCCCCGTGGCTGGCCCCAGTTGCTCACCGCACCCGGCTTCAGACTGCTCCACTTCCAGCCCCAGATCGACTGTTCTAGCTCCAGCTCCACTCTGCCTCAGCACTGATGCTGCTGCTCTGCCTCCAGCCCCTCTAGCTCTGTGGCTGCAGCCCTGCTCCCAGCACAGGATCTGCTCTCCCTGGGCTGTGTCTCTGTCTCTGTGGCTGCAGCCCTGCTTCTAGCACAGGGTCTGCTCTGTGGGCTGCTTCTGTGACTCTGCTCCCAACTCTGACCTGCTTCCTGGGCTGCTTTTCTGGCCCCTCTGGCTGGCACAGCTCTGTTCCCTAGCTCAGCTTGGGCCCCTGTTTTCTCCATAACTTGGCCCCACTTTGTCTGACCCAGGCAATTCCAGCTCACATGGAGGATGGGACCCACCTTGGCCTCCTGACTCCCTGATTAGCCTGCCCGCTCTGTCATTCAGGCTGACCTGGAACATTGGCCTTTCCCCATTCTTTTAGTGCTGGGAGGTAGCCAACCTAAACACCTCCACTGAATATTAGTAAGGGGACCCTTACATCAG
Organism: Mauremys mutica; assembly: GCF_020497125.1. Classification (NCBI taxonomy): domain Eukaryota; kingdom Metazoa; phylum Chordata; order Testudines; family Geoemydidae; genus Mauremys; species Mauremys mutica. The sequence continues at coordinate 36,882,353 of NC_059078.1, read as the reverse complement.
GTTGAGGCACATTAGTAGAGCAGAGATGGGAAGCTTGCACTGTATGTGTCCTGTGATACATGGTGGACTTCAGTATCCATTCCAGGACCGTCAATTCAGCAACTGCTAGGAGTACTAAATTAGCACATGTTGTGGACGTGCTGCTAGTGACTTGAAAATCTCAACCTCTCACTTAAAGCAGGACTAAATCCCTCTGCATTACAGTTCAATGACTGAATTGTATAAATAGATAGCTTCCTTTAAGCAACACAAATATAAATATTCTGTACTCTGAATTCTGGAATACTTCTGTGTGTGTGTAAAAGGCCCAATTTGCAAGGTGGTGAATGCTCTTGGCTCTGCAGGATTAGGCCTTCAGTGAGTATTTTGTAGGTAGAAGAAGAGGTATTCTTATTGCCTTCTTAGCCAGTAAAATACATTACTATGTTATGAAGGTCTTGTGAGTCCGAACTCCTGGGGTCTATTCCGGATTCTGCCACCGACTTCTGTGTGGCATTGGGTATGCCCCTTAAGCCTGATTTCTACAAGTGCAGAGAACGTCTCAATTTAGGTCACTAAATGGGAGATGTAGTACTCACTTGAAGACTCTTAATCTCTATATGCCTCAGCTTCTCCATCTGCAAAATGGGACTAGTGTTACCCTATCTCTGAGGTGTTGTGAGGCTCAATAATGATTGAAATGCTCTGAGTTACACAGATGAATGTGCACATTATTTATATGTATGTATTTAGTTCTCAAGGCATATCTGCAGGATTTGTAACTCCCATGTTGTTCAGGACCAGACTAGTCAATCAGCCAAGGAAGAATATTAAAAGCCATGGGCCTGAAATCAGGAATAGGTCCCTTCAGATGATGGAGCAGAAATTTCCCTCCAAGCAGTACAACCAACCATGTAAAGAGAGGATCCTGAACCTCTTCAACATGCTGCCCTCATGTAGGAACAAACTTGAGAAACTTGCGCTTTCAAACCCCCACAGGGTTATATTGCAAAAGAATCTGTCTGCTGACCCTCAAGAGAGAGGATCTTGTGTGCTTGAACTCTCCACCTCTCAGTCCACTTTGCACCTCACTATAGTACTATATACATATCTTTTCTTTAAAACAAAGAGGGGTTTGAATGCAGAGCCCCAGCCCTGTGTGAACATCTCCTTCAGTGACTTAATAGAACTCTGCCTAATCAGGTGTTACATGGACTGTGGAACTATGCAAAGAGCTAACTGGAAAAAAATATGCCAAAGTTTGATTGCCCCAGAGACAGGGGCAGCTCTAGCCATTTCGCCGCCCCAAGCACGGCAGCACGCCGCAGGGGGCGCTTAGCCGGTCGCCAGTCCTGCGGCTCCGGTGGACCTCCCGCAGACGTGCCTGCGGAGGGTCCACTGGTCCCGCGGCTCCGGTGGACCTCCCGCAGGCGTGCCTGCGGAGGGTCCACCGAAGCCGCGGGACCAGCAGACCCTCCGCAGGCACGCCTGCAGGAGGTCCACCGGAGCCGCCTGCCACCCCCCGCGGCATGCTGCCCCAAGCACGCGCTTGGCGTGCTGGGGCCTGGAGCCGCCCCTGCCCAGAGCCTGATAGCTTAGTTTGAGTCCTCCTTTTTATTAGGAATAAAGGGTCTGATTCTCTACCGTTCTTTTACCTTGTGTAGTTATTTATAGCTGTGAAAATGGGGAGTAAAATCCTACCATTCACTTCGCACTGATGTAAATGACACAAGATGCAAGGCACTGGAGAATCATGCCCAGGATAAGTGAAAGGGATATCTGGCTTGAGCCAGAATATGTATATATGTTAATGCTGCTTCTGTAGAACCTACATGTATAATACACTGGCATGGTCTGTCTGTATCCCTGCCTCCCTCCCTCTCGATCCACCAGAGGGCAATAGGAAACACCCATTCATATTTGATTATACTAGTAGCCTGCTGCCTACAGATAAAGGAATTCTTATTTCACAAAAGTGGTGGCAAATGATGCCTGTTGGTGTTTTTTTTAGTGCTGAGGTCCTGGGTTCTAGTGTCATTGAACAAACACCTGTATGTTTGCAGCCACTATATATTAAGTGCTAATATTAGGCATTAGGTTGTTACAGGCTTGAAATATATTAAGGGCTGTTATAAAGGTGATCAGTTGTTCTCCATGTCCTCAGAAGGTAGGACAAGAAGTAATGGTCTTAACCTAAATCTCCCTTGTTGCAGATTAATATTAGGAAAAACTCTCTAACTGTAAAGATTGTTAAGCACTGGAACAAGCTTCCAAGGGAGGTTGTGGAATCTCTCACTGAAGGTTTTTAAGAACAGGTTGGACAAACACCTGTCAGGGATGGTCTAGGTTTACTTGATCCTGTCTCAGCACAGGAAGGCTGGACTTGGTGACTTGTTGTTGTCCCTTCCAGCCCTATGTTTCTATGATTTTGGGTTGCACCTGTTTTGAGTGGGAGGGCTCTATTACACCAGTTGGAATTTGCTCCTTTGTTCTGAGGACTTTTCACATTTGATAGTACGTCCTGTTACGGAAAGAGCAACACAAATCCACATACATCAGAAGCCAGCTGCTGGTGGGTGAAATAAGCAACAAAACCTTATGATGCATGAAATTAAAAGTGAGTCTTTCATGGACCTAATTATATGTCACATAATAAATGAAAACATTAAAGTAAATTAAAGGTATTCATGTTAAATTACTCTGCGTGCATATGATTTATGAGTATTGTAAGCATGTCAGTTATTTAAGAGAAGAGGATGTTTTTGGCTGCTTTTTTATGTAGCAGATACTTCTATTCAAGTGAAGCCTAAAAAACATTTTCCACTACAGCATTTTAATTGTCAGTTACATAAACATATTCTCAGCTTATTGTAGTTCAGGGAACAATTGTTTCTTATGAACATATTTAGTATGATCAATATTTTTTTACTGCCCTCTGCTTTAATATTGTGTAAGGCCATTTGTCTTGTTAAATCTAAAACCAAATATCAAACCTCTTAATTACTCAGAATCCCAGCAATTATACTTTGAGGTAAACTTTTCCCTCACTGAAGGTTTTGTCTTTTCTGAAGTCTACCAAGGCTTATTTTATGATCATTTTGTGAATATGAACTTGTATCTCTTATTAATATGATACACAATTTTTCATTTCTATAGTACTGCTTGTCTGAGGATTTCAAGTAACTACAAATATTAAGTCCTAGGGACACATCTGTGAGACAGGGAATAAACTATTTAGTTTCCTTACCTGTAAGCCACAGAATAACAATGATAAAGTTTGATGTCCAATCCTTCAGCATTTACTCATGTGAACAGGTGTTGATTTTAATGAGACTATTCACATAAGTATTATAGGAACAAGCTGTTTTGCACAGCATGCTATGTACTGGTTGGTTGGTGCCATCCACACCAGCAGTGGCTGCATTCCAGTATTTCTGTACAACAAGATTAGCTGTTAAACAATAAGCTCATCTCAACCTTAATGCTTTGGGAGTCTAAAAGGCATAGCACCTTGTACATGTACAATCTTCCTTATTAATACCAGCAACTGTTGTCTGATCCAAAATCTCCTGCCCTTTCAGATACAGAACTGCTGCTGACTTTTGATAAGCTCCTGGATCAAGGATTTCTTGTTATAAATAGACTGATTACAGATGGATTAGACACTTATCTTTGAACAAATACTGACTCATCCGTCTCTGGTGGTGTCTTTCCTACTCATTCATTATCTTAAGTTACTTCCCTCTTTATTTAGATACAGGGAAAAGTATGTGGTCATTAAGCTTAAATCACAAAGTGTAAATTCCTTTTTAAATAGTACATCACTTACTGTGATTCCTAGAGAAATATGAAAGTGGATATATTCACTGCTTTGCATACTTGAAAGTATGAGATGGTGGAATAGGGCATTGTTGTCTTCTGGGCCTTTCACAATATGCTTTGGGATCGGTCTGTTTGTTCTATTGTAGGTGGCCGGTGTAGCATTTATTTATTTTTTGCTTCTGTCTGTTGTGAATGGGCTGTAGCTGACAGATTTGATTGGCTGTGGGGAAAGCTGACTAGAGAACGTGTCTTACATAGACAGCAGTGATCTGGTCAGATAAGCATTTAATAGTACTCTCCAACCTAGACAGCCATTCAGGTCAGCTGCCTCTTTTTCAGGGCTTCTCTGGATAAAAGCCAAGTGGTTCAGAAGTGATAAACAGAACTCTGCCTTGTGGAACGGAAATGCTGTATTGGGAATGATTCTCCCCTTTTCCTCATTTACTATTGGGCTCACAATACCAGAGACCAGGAAACGCATCTTCCTGAAGCAACCCTTTTGCAAACTGTATAGTATGTTGATATTTTTTTATCTACAGTGCTCCTTATTCAGCATAAACTCTTCTACAGGCTCAAAGTAGAAGCTACCCTATTTGTCCCTGGTTCATTCCTGTGTATGTTCTAACAAACAAAATGCTGCAAAGGTGAGGTGCACTAGTTGAGAGTAACAGGTAAGCTTCCCAGTTATGCATGGGATCTATATGATAGTTGAATCTAGTAAAACTTCCCTGTCCCTTAACTGCATGTAGATTGGTATGTAAGGAGCCATGTTCTGCATCGGGGCGGGCAAACTTTTTGGCCTGAGGGCTGCATCGGGTTTTGGAAATTGTATGGAGGGCCGGTTAGGGGAGGCTGTGCCTCCCCAAACCACCAGGCGTGGCCCAGCCCTTGCCGCCTAACCCCACCCCTGCTTCTTGCCCCCTGACACTCGCCCTGGGACTCCTGCCCCATCCAACCCCCCTTTCCCTGATGGCCCCCCCAGAACCCCTGTCCCATCCACACTCCCCCCACTCCCTGTCCCCTGACCACCCCCGGAACCCCCATCCAACCCCCTCTCCTTCCTGACTGCCCCCTGGAACCCCTGCACCCATTCAACCGCCCTGCCCCCTATCCACCCCCCCACCCCCTGAGCACCACCCCAAACTCCCCTTCCCTCTATCCAATCCCCGCTGCTCCCTGCCCCCTTACTGCACTGCCTGGAGCACCGGTGGCTGGCGGCACGGCTGTGACTGGAGCCAGCCACACCACCGTGCAGCACAGAGCACCGGGTCAGGCTGTGGCCATGGCTCTGCAGCTGCACTGTCCGGCTGCCCAGAGCATTGTGCCAGTGGCTGTGGCCCATGGGCCGTAGCTTGCCCACCTCTGTTCTACATTCTATTTCACCCATTCATCGTAGTGGGGTTTCACAGGGCAGAATGTAACCATTTTTGTACAAAAATACATATTTGCCTTTCCATGCACAAAAGGCAATCATGTGCTTCAGTCTGAATAATTTATGTTTTAGATGAAGGGAATCAAGACAATAGGGAAGTCTCCATGAGAGAATACTTCCTCTGCAATGGGCTGCAGTAACACTCCCTCACAAAATGGCAGCTGAATTTTAAGGTGCAGAGAAGACAGTCCTTGAGCTACATAAGCATAATACGGGTGTCTGTTTCCTTGAGATTCTCTCTTGTAGAGGTAACGTCTATGTGCCCGATTTAACAATGACAGCCAAATTCTAATATTGGATTTGTGTTTGTAGCTCTCACTGAAATGTGCACATGAATCTGGAGCTAGAATTTGTCCCTGGTTTTTCACCTGAGAATGGTCAAACCTCTATAAGTCATGCAACATCCTGGTTGGGTAGATAAGGGCACCATTGATTGTAGTCCCCTCATCGCAGCTGGAAGATTTAACATCAAACAGTATGTTGCACTGAGGAAAAGCAGTGAAGAATACAATATAGAATTGAAAGATCGGGGGAAGTTAGCTGGGTGGAAGGTGATTGACACTGTTGGAATTTGGCCAGGACACCAGGGTTAGCATGCACCTACTTCAGAAATGTGCTGCCAAAATTGTGAGGAGGCTTCCTAAAAACCTCTCTGCTGTGGTTTCTCTTTTGCTCCCCTCCACCACATTTTCCCCTCTCTCCCACCATAAAGCACCTTGCTTTCCCTACCTTCAGTTTAAGTCTCTGTGCCATTGGATAGTCACTCACACCCACTATGCTTCTCTCTCCCCTAACAAGAAACCGCCAGCACCTCTTGGACACTCCTCTCAGCAGCTTGTGTACCTGGTGTGCTTTTCCTTGAGTTAGAATTGGTGGCAGATGGAGGGGGTGTCATCGTGTGGCCTCTGGATCTGATGATTGAGTGGGGAGTGGCTACTCTTTGGCAGGGGAGCGGCAGGTCACTTTTTTGATTTTTTTATGGGAAGAGGTTTGGATGGACAGTAGGTAACTTGTGGCCTGAGGGGTTGGAGTTTGAGTCCCTTCTGACCTGAAGGAGGGCAGCTGGGTGAAAAGAGGATCTCCTGTGGCCTGGAGGGGTAGATCCTATGCCTCTCAAGTGAGGTGTGCTATGTCCCCTGAGGCCTGTGTTCAGGGGTCAGGTAAGAAGTAGGCTTCCTGAGTCCTGGGAGATGAAGTAATTGGTTGAGGACTGGCCCCCTTGAGGCCTGGGGAGAGAGGAAAGTCAGTTAATCAGGATGTCTTCCCCGCCTGACTTGTAGTGGGGCCCCTGGTTGCACATTCTGGGCTGAGTGGATGGGGAGGTTGGGAAAGAGAGGGAGGCTGCTGCAGATGGTGCAGCTTAGCTCCAAGCTCCTAGATCAGTGTGGCTCATCAGTAGTGAGCACAGACAGGTAATGGCCCCTTATCCCTCTACTGGCACTGCTGTGTGTGTTTGAGGCTGGAGGCCTAGCTCCTCTTAGAGCAGTTCCGATAAACAGTCATAGCAAGCTTACTTGCATCATGGAAGCTGAACAGCAACCAGCTTCAGCCAGGAACCTGAGGCATTTTAACAAGTAACTTGCACAGGTACCTGCAAGAAACTTCCTTTGGCTCTTTCAAAAAGGGCCATGCAATCATGCAATAGTGACGTCAGTGCTATGTTGCATCCAAAAAAGAGAAGCCCTAGAAGCAGAGAACTTCCTCCAGCCCTATGCTAGGGCTTTGGGTTAGCAGGAGCTGTGTGTGAAGTGTGCCACATACTGTGTTTCTTCTAGGAGTTATTCACAGTTCTCCAATCTAAGTATTGACCCAGCCTAACGTGACAGATCTGAGAAGATCACAGCATAAAGTCTCATGCCTGGGGCCCTTATAAGTAGTTCAGGTTGGGGAGAAGATAGAAGCTTTAACTGCTCCTGTAATTTTCCTATGAGGAGATGTTTTACTCCCCAGAGAGAGAGAATCTTTTCATGGTTTCTGCAAAAATCCTAGTAATTTGTGGCCCCCCCCAGAATAACAACCCAGAAATTGTGTAGGATGTTTAACCAACATCTGTGGTTGTCCCATGTAATTATGCAACACAGACTTGGATAAGTGTGGATGCGTAAGAAACACCCTTTATTTAAATACCACACAGAATACAATTTTTCTCAAGTGTTTTCTAGGAAATTCAGTAGTATTTAAAAGGACTCCTTAATGGATGCACATTAATTTTCAGGAAGCTTAAAATCATGTTTATTAAGGGGTAAATCCAAGGGCTGGCCCCAATAGCCACACTGGTTCTGCTGCCAGGGGAATCTCTGCATGCTGTCAAATCCAGCCCTCCCCTCTGCAGGTGCAAGTGTGCGCCTGTTCAAGTCAATAGGACTCCGCTAGCATGATGGGGTGCAGTCAGCTTTAGGATCAGAGTCTAAATTAGTAACAATAGTGCAATCAAAATCCACCAGAAACTAGCTGGCAGTAGACTGTAAATAGCCTTTTGCTAGAAGAGCTGGGATTTCATTGGTAAAAATGGGAAATTAATTCTTCAAAAATCACAAGACTGGACAAGTAAAATTTCCTAACTACTTTCCTTAGATATTTAGAGAATGTAATATTAATATAACTTATTCTGACTTGCCAGTAAGTAAATTTAAGTGCATTTTAGAGGTGGCCTCCAACCAAAACCTTGGATCTGAATACTGGCTCTTCATACAAACTTCTCCCACGGCAAACTTTGTGGTCTGGGATCCATCTCGAGTACACTTACACTCGCATAGCCAGTAATAGCTAAGGGTATCCTTTGTATTAGGTTAGTTTGGCATTTCTGTGAAGAGCTATTGGTGACAGCAACATCTCACTGTGACATGTAATTTTCTAGGTTATGCTTCCGCAGCAGCGGGGCAGCAGAATAATAATCTCTTGTGGTAACCGGGTAGGCTAGCTTTTTGGAGAACCTCAGAGCACATGATGTTAAAATAAGTACAATTACTGCAGAAGTGATCAAAGCAAGATCTCGCCAAAAGAAATCGAGGCATTTAATTGGGAGGGATTTCCTGCAGCTGTCCAGCTCATTCCCACTCAACTGGCTCAGAGGCTTCATCTCATTGGAAGCTGGGGTTGCACAGATGACGTTAGCAATAGAAGATTCGGAGAAGTCCTCCAGCCAGAGTTTGAGATACAGAATGTCACAGTCACAATTCCAGGGATTGTCGGACACATTCACTTCCTCTAGGTTATGTAAGTTGTCAAATGCACCAGTACGAACTGTGTTCATGCTGTTATTCTGTAGATAAAGTTTCCTGGTGCTGACATGCAGGGCAGGCACTTCCTTTAGTCCCTTTGAGCTGCAGTCTACTAACCAACCCTTCATTTCTCCAAGTGGCTTACAGATGCAGGACAGAGGGCAGATTTCCGCATGGACTAAACAGAACAGCATTAATGTAACAAATCCTGCAGCTGCGGGGATCTTCATGGTGGTTATGTTTTCACTAAATAAAGGACAAAAACATATATCTAAAAACAACTGATGAATTGTCATGGTTCTAAATGTAAAGCTAGAATATAAAATTGTCCCCACTTCATCCTGCTTTAGGATCAGCAGGAAATCTTTAGTTTCCTGGAAGATTTTTTTCACGCCCTACAGTTCCCATAATGCCAGTCTGTCTTAACCTGGTTAATACTAATACATTTATGAAAGAGTGTGGTGAGTCGTTGCCACTCTCACTTCATGCTTTATTATACAGAATATTACTGCCAAAAGCTCCTGAATAGAGATGGCCCAGGTAGGTGGTGGCTAGATAGAGGTTAGTTTTAGGTTAGGGTTTCTGATTTAGGTTCAGGGCTAGGGTTTGAATTTGGTGTTGAAATCATGTGAGATTACAAATGCTGACTTGAATGGCTTAAGTTGATTTTAAGAAGTTATCGCCAGAGATTTTTAGCTACATCCCATTCGGAAAATGGATCCTTTCTGTTATGGATCTGACAAGAATTGGTACGTTAGAGCTGAGTTCTGATGTGAGAATTTGCAGGGTGTGGACTAGAAGTTCTCTTTTTTTGGCCCATCACTGCTCTTTTACTTTGTGCCTGAATTCATGCATCCATCTGTAAGAGCTTATTGTTTTAAGATGTAAAATAAATACAAAACTACACATTGTGTTTATCTGTGCTCTGACAAGGCTCAGAGCTTACTTTTGGGGGGATACCACCATCATGTCTTAGATTGGCAGGTAGTTTTCCCTTTGCTGTGGCAGCCCCTGTTGTTTGGAGCTGGCTCCCGCCTAACATCCATCTTGGTCCCATCCATCCTCTCTTTATACATCTGCAAATATTTCCTCCCCATCCCCCAGGTTTTTTTTTTTTAAGTATGGCCAATCAAGGGACCTAACTGGAATTCCAGATCCAAACTTCTTTGCACTGTTGGGGAAATCCAGATCCAAACTTTGTATATTGGAACCATCTCTAATTATGACGATAATTCACCCCATAACTAGAACTTTTCTTTTCCTCTTACTTCTATATGGAAATCCACTGATTAAATGTGAGATTTTAAGAAAATAATTTTGATTGTATAGTGCCCTGAATACTTATCTGGGGAGTGGGATATGCTGTTAATAGGAGTCAGTTTTCTTCTTATTGTATACTCAGACTTTCCCTGTCCTCTTTCTCCAGCCCCACCCCACCCCAAAAAAGAAGGTGAGATCTACTGTATTAGACTATAGAACTTACTTTGCAGGTGAACGTGCGAAGCCCAACACAAAAGCAATTTAAAACTGAAGTAGGCAAAGCATTGGAGTTGGCCGACAAATAGAAATTATCTAATGGATCTAGTCTATCTATCTCTAACCTCATGTTAGAGTGCCTTTTACATAAAAATAATATAGAATGGAAATTATACATATATAAGTATAGAACCTGGACAGAATATTCTTTGAGATCTTAAAATGTGACCAGCCTTAATAGCCCCAGTAGGAAAATGTCTCATTTGACAGGGTAAAAATTGAATTGATATTGCTTTCTTTCAATAAACTTATTAAAGGCTGAGGTTGGATTGGTTTTGCTTTTAATAACTTTTTGCTTCAGAATCTAGAGAAGGTATCAGTTTCCTTTAAAGTAGATTGCAATACAAATGATTAATTCAAAGATACTGAAGGCATGAATTCTGGTCAAGTCTTGAATTTTTGAACAAGAAATTATTTAGGTATCTACATGTGCCCAGATGTAGATACAACACTACACTTTTATTTTCAATCCAAAAGCCCTGCATAATGAAAAGTGACCAGCGTGGGATGACGGACCTGCTTAAAACTCATTTTATCCATTCTGAAATATGATGATCTAAATGCTGGTCCTGTTTTCTTAATGAAATCCTAGATCGATCAGAGAGAGCGAGAGAGAGATCTAAATGCAGCTAACGTGACAACCATAACACAGAAAAACAAGGGCATGAAAACCTTTCTTCTAAACTATAGTGAAAGCAACAAATATAAACAAAAGCCATTTGTTTCAATTTCCAGCTGATTTGGATACTGGGAAAAGACTTACAATCTTGGAGCTTTAAATCCAGGTAATGCTGCAATGCCAGCTTTGACCTATTTAAGAAAATCTTTTGCTTTCACGAACTTGATAACCCAAAGTAGTTTTAAACTCTTATATTGTCTAAGCAAACCAATCAACAAAACCAACCCCCCACAATTCTCTTTTAAACACTTGTAAGAAGCACACCCTGCTTAAGGGAGATTTCACATTTTACTAATTCTATTTACAAATATGTGACTGAGACCTGTGTTTAAAAAATAATAGTACAGCCCAGGTAATTTGTTTCGTAAAATTAAGTGAGGCACCTCTTGATTTTTATCATAATTGTCCAGTGAAATACCATTTCCCTATAGCTTATGTGGGATTTCTTCTCCATAATACTATGAACTTCATCACAGAACAGATGGAATATTAATTTTGACAGTTTCTAATCTCTTCATAATCACAATTTAACCCTTTGGTGCTGAGTCTAAAGGCGTGCCCTGCTGCAGCTTCAGGAATCCAGCAGCAGTTGGTAACTTCTTAAAAGTGGCTACACCTTTTAAGCGCAACCTGACGTGTCAGTTTGTGGATAAAGATCTTTATCTAACTAAAAACAGGGTGAGCGAAGCCTATGCTAAGGATCCACTACCATGGTTTACTGAGTAAACACAAAGAAACCCCAAATCAAAAGGATATGAGACCTGGGCAAGAGAAGCAGGGAGAAAGGAATTGGTGAGCTGCATAGCTTGCTTACCTCTCTGTGTATGTGTGTGTGTGTGTATATATATATATATATATATATTCGAGCGTTCGATCCTTTCCCTCGTTTGCGTAGTAAGGCTTTGAAGATCTGCAGTGCTGGATTAAACAAAACATTGTCGGGTTTTAAAGATCTAGGAAGGAAATGAATGTAACAGATGACAAGCCTTCTGTCTCGTCTGTTAGGCAGCAATTCCTCTTGGGAAATGCGTAGAGTCAAATAGCTCTTTGAGCTTTTTTTATTGTTTCAGCAGGAGAGAAGAATTTCATATTTTATTATGCTTTTGTTTTTTAAATATTTTTCCTCTTTGAAAGGTGGCAGGTTTCTTAAAATCCTGAAATGACTCACCTCCAGTCTGACAAGTATTTCTTCATCAGAAGTAAAAATCTAGAGGTATAAAAGTCAGCTTGGACTTTATCAATCAGTGGGACAGGCAGGATAAGACACAGGTGTTAAGTTCCAGAAACAGCAAAAGCTAGACCATAAGAGTTTTGGGGGGTTTTTTTCATCAAAGCTAAGAGTGTTTCCATTCAGCCCTTTCCGCTGAACTTGTACATTTTGTAAAATTAAATCTAAGCCACTTTAAGTTGACAACATGTAAGAATAAAACATATATAAGGCAATGAAACACTCCAGCAGAAGTTATAGTGCCTGTCAGGTGAGGAGACTGGCCATGATTTTTTATTGCTTCATCCATCTTTTGGAACAGCAAACCAATCACCACTCTTACAAAAAGTTACCCAGGTCCACATTTTCAGCTCTGGCCTTCATTTAGTATCTTCTTTTCATGTGCACACAACTGATTGTACCCATAAAAGTGGACATGCAACCATTTTGTGGGCCAAAAACCTATTTGTGCATATAAACTGGGCATTTGGCTACCTACCGGTAGTTGCTCTATGTGTGCTAAATGGACATGTGGTCATATTTGCACCATACACTCAGATGCATGCACAAAGGTGGATGTGAAAAACCACACAGGTTTGAGATTTGTCAAAACTGTGGTTCTGAATACTTAAACAGCTGAACTTATACTTTGCAATTCCTTCTTCCCTCTTGTAAAGGAGGACCAATAGATATTATCACTCCTTGCACATCTGTTCTATACATTAACTGTAAATGTATGGCTACACATTCAAGTTGGGAATTTAATAAATGATCAGTCATTGAGGACCTCAATTTTTAAAACTGCATACCTGTATGTACATGTACAAAAGTGATTTTGTAAATTCATGGCTAATTTGCAAGTGCCATTATCCAGGGCCGGCTCCAGACCCCAGCGCGCCAAGCGCGCGCTTGGGGTGGCATTTTGCCGGGAGGGCAGCAGGCGGCTCCGGCGGACCTCCCACAGGCATGACTGCAGAGGGTCTGCTGGTCCCGCAGCTCCGGTGGAGCATCCGCAGGCATGCCTTTCCTCTCACCTCCTGCAATGAAGCTCCCCCTGTGGCAAAAATGTGATGGATCTTAACTGGAATCAAAAGGATGCCTGACATTTCCCATTTATGAGACCTTGTTTGCAGTTGTTTATAACCGTGCCAGATTTTAACCATTTGAATTAATGATATTGCCCATGCTCAGTGCCTTCCTCAGGGTGAATGCTTTTGGAAAATTTAAGCAAAAATATTTTTCCTATTCCTGAGAACAAGGCTAGGGAAATATACATTGTTTTACTCTGTTTAAAAAATTCTGTTTACTTTGTTTTTTAAAAGCTTTTGTGCCCCCATGCTTTGGCGCAGGGACTTGACATTTGGCAGGGAGTGGTCTTTGTGTCAGGGATTTGCCGTTTGCTGTCTCTCTTCAAATCTGCCCAAATTTGGCTTGGGTAGAGACTGGCACTAGTTAGTGAGGAGAATGGGTCTGGATCGAGGGGCCAGGGATAGGAAAGAGACAGGACTGGACAGGGATAGGTTGGAAGGAACCAGGAAAAGTGGGTCAAACTTGGAGTATGGCTACACTGAAGTTAAAAACCTGCAGCTGGCCAGTGCCAGCTGAGGCCGGGCTTGGGCTGCAGGGCTGTTAATTGCAGGGCAGAGATTTTGGGCTTGGGCTGGAGCCCGGGCTCTAGGATCCTGCAAGGGGGGAGGGTCCCAGAGCTCAGGCTGCAGCCCAAGCCTGATCAGCTACACCACAATTAAACAGCCCAGCAGCCTGAGCCCTGTGAGCCTGAGTCAACTGGCATGGGCCACCTGTGGGTGTCTAATTGTAGTGTAGACATACTCTTGGAGGGAATGGTCAGAAGAGTCTGTGCCTACAGAGCCCACTCTCCTCTAGAACCTGGAATGGAACCCAAGATTCCCGATTTCAGAGTAGCAGCCATGTTAGTCTGTAGCCGCAGAAAGAACAGGAGAACTTGTGGCACCTTAGAGACTAACAAATTTATTTGAGCATAAGCTTTCGTGGGCTACAGCCCACTTCTTCGGATTCCTGAGTCTCACTATTTCTCTGGTATCAATAAATAACTGTGAAATGTACTGGTAAAATGTCCCCTCCCCCTCTACTATTGGTCCACATACAGGATGACAGCCTACTACTACTCTGAGTTACTCCGTCAGCTCAAGCGGCAGAGGTCTGTGAGATGGATCTAAGCAAGGGCTCCAACACTGCTGCTGATTCATGGAGGTGTCAGTAGGATGCTACATAATGGAATTTCTGTTTTATCAGTTTGCTTTTTAAAAAATATATAGGAAATTAACTGCCCCACCTCCCACAATCTCTCACATGCCCACCCAAAACCCATATGCTAAAAGAACACTATTAAAGTTGCAAAGTCAAGCACTCAAAAGTCAGGAGATGCCAGAATTAAGGTGGTTCTTCGAGTGCTGTCCCTGTGGGTGCTCCACTCCAGGTGATAGTGCATCCCGGCGCCATTGATCGGAGATCTTTGGTAGCAGTGACTGATCTGGACGCACATGCTCAGCTGCTGTCTCGCGGTGTTGTTAGGGTATGCCTAGGCGCGCACATCCCGCACCCCCCTCATTTCCTTCTCAACTGTCCTCAACTGAAGATGGGACTCGGGGCAGTGCTGAACCTCTTCCCTGGTCACTGAAGAAAATAAGTAAAAAGAAATAGAAATAGTTAGATCAGGGGTGAGCTGCAGACGGTTCGCAACGGTTCGCGCGAACCGTTTGCTAAAATTAGACGCCGGACAGAGAACCGGATGCTAAAGTTCTCTGTCCGGCGTCTAATTTTAGCAAACGGTTCGCGTGAACCGTTGCGAATTCTGCCTCCACCTCCTGCCATGAAGCTCCTCCTTGCTTCTCCTCCCCCACGGCTTCCCGCGAATCAGCTGTTCACGCGGGAAGCCTGGGAGGGCTGAGAAGCAAGCAGGCTTCCCCGGCCCACGAAGACAACGCTGAGGTAGGAAACTGGGGGCGGGGGGGCGTGTGCCCCGGCCGGTCCCTGGCCGCAGCCCGTCCCCGCCTCCCCGGCCGCAACCCTGCCCGGCCACCCGGGCCCCCCCCGTCCCCGGGTCCCCGCCCGACCCTCCCTGGCCGCGTTCCCGGCCGCGACCCTGCCCGTCCCCAGGTCCCCGCCCGACCCTCACCGGCTGCGGCACGGCCCCGCGTCCCCCCCCCCGTCCCTGGGCCGCGTCCCCCCCCCCGCGTTCCCGGCCCCGCGTTCCCGGCCGCGACCCTGCCCGGCCCCCCGGCCCCCCCGTCCCCGGGTCCCCCCCCCCGCGTTCCCGGCCGCGACCCTGCCCGGCCCCCCCCCCCGTCCCCGGGTCCCCGCCCGACCCTCACCGGCTGTGGCACGGCTCCGCATCCCCCCCCCCCGTCCCCGGCCGCGACCCTCCCCGGCCCCGCGTCCCCGACTCCCCCCGAACCCCTCCCTGGGTTCCCGCCCGACCCTCCCTGACCGCGTCCCCCCCCCGCGTTCCCGGCCGCGACCCTGCCCGGCCCCGGGTCCCCGCCCGACCCTCACTGGCTGCGGCACGGCCCCGCGTCCCCGACCCCCCCCCGAACCCCTCCCCGGCCGCCCGGCTCCGGCCACACACACCCCCCCCGGCCCTGCCGTGCCCCCACCTACCGGGATGCTCGGCTCTGGACACGGCCCCCCACCTCCAGCCTGGCCTGGCCCCGTGGCTCCAGCCGCCCCTGCTGTTTTGCCAGGGGGCCGGGCTCCGGCAGCGCGGGTCTGGGCGTGGCGGCGGCCCCGGCTGCCCAGCTCCAGCTCTGGCCGCAGCCCTCCCTGGCTCCACCCGGCCAGCCACCTGGCTCCGGCCGCCGGGCTCCCTCCGCATCCTCCGGCTCCGGCCGCGCGACTCCTGTCCCGGCCCAGCCACGTCCAGGCAGCGCGGTAAGGGGGCAGGGAGGGGGTGTTGGAGAGAGGGTAGGGGAGTTTGGGGGTGGGGGGGTTAGAGGGCAGGGAACAGGGGGATTGAATGGGGGCAAGGGTCCCGGGGAGCAGTCAGGAAAGAGCAGGGTTGGATGAGGTGGTGGGGGCACTCAGGGACAGAGAGAAGGGGTAGTTGTATGGGGTAGGGGTCCTGGGGGGGCATTGAGAATGAGAGGAGGGGTTGGGTGGGGGCGGCAAGGGGCAGTCAGGGGACAGGGAAGGGGGGGATGGGTCAGGGGTCTCGGAGTGTGTGTGTCAAGGAACATGAGGGGTTGGATGGGGCACGACCCCCCCTCCCCGAGGGGGGGGGGGGAAGGAGGGAACCCGTTGTTAAAATTTTGGAGGGAGGAGGGAACCGGTTGTTAAAAATTTGGCAGCTCATCACTGAGTTAGATAGAAATATCCTAGTTCTCTCCCTCCTTTAGAATAGATCATTAGTTTAAAAAAAAAACAAAAAAAAATTCTCTCACGTTCATCTCCCGTTGAGACACTCTCCGCAGGCAATCATAGTTCAGTGATGCCGGGGTCCCCGGGCTTTAAGAAATGCGACTCCTGCAAGGAGCCTATGCAAGGAGCGGTCTGACAGACACTTACGGTGTGTAAAGTGGCTCGGCGAGACACACATCCCTGCCAAGTGTCTCTATTGTACCAGCCTGAAAACCAGGGCTCATCGTGACAGGGACTTGCAGCTAATAATGCTCCTGATGGAGAAATTTCTACAGCCGCCTATGGAAATGGGCAGTACACCCTCTCCCTCATACTCACCAGCTAGTCGGAACCAATCAGGAGCGCGGCTTCACCCTCTCAAGTGAAGAGGCAGGAAGCCCCAATGTCTCTGCACAGAGACTTTCAAAAGGGTAAAGGGTCTCCTGCGAGATCTTTACCCTCGGTGCTGACAGTGCCAAAAGCAGGTGCCTCCGACCGCCCTAGCACCTCAGCCGTGGCTCACACGGGGCGCAAAAGTAGGGACCCGACTTCCCACAGTGGGAAGCTCTCCTTGGCACCTGTCCTGTCGGCATCGAAGATAGACCCGGCACTGGCAGCACATTCCACCCCAGTGCCAACAAGAATGTCGGCACCGAGCCTGCCTATCACCCCCGCAGCAGACGCGGACCCCATGCAGGGTGCCTATAAACGGCCTGCTGCACCCGCGAAAGCAAAACAAAAGTCACTGCAGGCTTCCGCTCACACTTCGCACTCTTCAGGACCACAGGACCATGAAGCAGCAGCAATTTTTGCATCAAGATGATATCTCCATGGCCCCTGAGCCTGACTCTCCTCTACTCGGCATGGAGCACTCACTGTTTGAACAGCCACTCTCACCACCCGACCTGGCTGCCCTCACTGACAGCGAGAACGACATGCAGCAGCAGGCAAAGTTCTCCCCGCCTGATTCTCCTCCTCCACCGGAGCTATATATATCTCAAGGCACAGTGCCTCACAAGAACCAGTCTCAGTTTCCCTACTTTGTCCCCCTGTGGGTGGGCCTCACTTCTCTTACCCTATGCCTTGGCCTCAGTGGTACCCTTAGTCGGCTCCTGCCACACTCCTCCTTGCAGCTCCTCCACCAGACCACAAGCCCGCTCTGCATTCTCCATCTACATCTAGAGCTCCTGAACCCGCTCCTGAAGAGCTGGGCCATGAACCCTTCCCTGATTCACTGGCTCCTAACTCTCCATCAGCTGCAGATGGAGCCTTCATGCCTCCACCTCCACAAAATGTGGACTACATTAAGCAATTCCAGGAACTTTTCAAGAGGGTGGCACTCAGCCAGGGCATTCCTTTGGAGGAAGTCCAGGAGACACAACACAGACTCCTCAAAATCCTCCAATCCTCTGTGCCCTCAAAGATCACACTAAATGAAGCCACCTAGAACCAGCTGACACTCTCTGGCAGACCCCTGCCTCCATCCCACCAACATACAAAAAGGCTGAATGTAAATATTATGTTCCCACTAAGGATATAGATTTCTTATTTTCCCACCCACAACCAAACTCTCTTGTAGTGGATACAGTGACACACAGGACAAAACAGCCATAATACTGGCCCACCCCGCAAGACAAGGACCTCAAACGGCTTGACCTCCTGGGCCACAAGGTTATCCCTCCTCTACTTTGCAATTTAGAATTGCAAATTACTCCGCCCTCCCCGCAAGCTATGACTATGACAACTGCAACAAGCTCTTTGATTTTACCTCCCATATTCCAGAGGACAGGAGAGCAGACTTTAAGTCAGTCCTTGTCGAAGGTCAGTTGGTGTCCAGGACAGTGCTACAAGCATCCCTGGACATGGCAGACACAGCAGCCTGCACTACTGCAACTGCAGTGGTCATGCGCAGGTCTTCCTGGCTGTCTGCATCTGGTATCCCCAAAGATCTTCAGACCAAAGTGAAGGACCTTCCCTTTGACAAAGATAAACTTTTTTCTAAAAAAAAGATGAAGTCCTTCACACTATGAAAGACTCTAGAGCCACCCTGTGCACGCTGGGCATATACCCATCCCTCCCCAGGAGACAACAGTATCAACCTGATCAGAGGTCCCTCGCACAACAATATCACTGGCCCCAGCCCAAACTGTATGGTATTGGGAGGAACCTCAACAGACCTCCTAGGCGCAGACAAAACCATGCGCAATCAGCTACCTCCCACCCATCGGGAAACAAACAGCAATTTTGAACTGTTGGTTGGGCGTCTGCACGACCACCCATTGACTCCACTGTCTGTTTTCCCATTTGGCCACCGCCTCCAGGTTTTCCACCATGTCTGGCACTGGGTCCTGGAAATAGTTCAGTCAGGTTACTTCATCCCGTTCATATCCTGCCTGCCCACCCTTCCCTGTCCCTCTTCAGGGACCCCTCTCACAAGCACCTACTTCATGTAGAAGTTGCTCATCTTCTACAGCTAGGTGTAGTGGAACCTGTACCAACACAACATCGGGAAAAAGGTTCTACTCCCACTATTTTCTGACCCAAAAGAAAGGCGGGGGATGGAGACCTATACTAGACCTACGCCGACTGAACAAATGTATACGTGTACAGAAATTCAAGATGGTCACATTGGGCACAATAATACCCGCACTGGAACAAGGGGACTGATTCACAGCCTTCGACCTACAAGATCCCTATTTTCACATATCCATTCATCCAGCACACAGATGCGTCCTATGATTCACACTCGTACACAACCACTTTCAATACAGAGTGCCTAGGTTGGCACCAACTGAAAGTGGATACCACTAATAACTATTCAGTGGCCTGTGTGAAATAAATGGAGTTGTTTTAGGCCACTTCCCAGGGGACACATCTGCATCACCAAAACCACCCCACTATTGCCACTAAATAGCGCACTTGTTGACAGTCTTAGCTGGAAGGTCAAGAGACCAAATAGGCTTTGAGACCAGACCAGTCTTTCACTTCAAGAAGTGAGACTCTGACCTGCAAGTACAAGCACAAAGGAGGAACTGAGTGGGAAAGCTTGCATTAGTACTGCTTGTGTTGTAGCTGGTTCTACGGATAAATCCAGCACCTCAGTCTGGAGTAGGGTGACCAGATAGCAAGTATGAGAAATCGGGACTGGGGTGGGGGGTAACAGACGCCTATACAGGGGCGGCTCTAGGATTTGCACTGCCCCAAGCACGGCGGCACGCCACGGGGGGCGCTCTGGCGGTTGCCAGTCCCGCGGCTCCGGTGGACCTCCTGCAGACGTGCCTACGGAGGGTCCGCTGGTCCCGCGACTCCGGTGGACCTCCCGCAGGCACGTCTGCGGGATGTCCACCGGAGCCGCGGGACCAGTGGACCCTCCGCAGGCACGTCTGCAGGAGGTTCACCGGAGCCGCGGGACCAACGGACCCTCGGCAGCCATGCCTGCAGGAGGTCCACCGGAGCCGCCTGCCGCCCTCCCGCGGGACGCCGCCCCAAGCGCGTGCTTGGCGCACTGGGGTCTGGAGCCGGCCCTGCGCCTATATAAAACAAAGCCCCAAATGTTGAGATTGTCCCTATAAAATTGGGACAACTGATCACCCTAGTCTGGAAAGCTGTCAGTCTAGTACTTCATAACTACTACATTCACATAAAATTTAAACAAAAAATTAGACCACCTCCAAAGTATCTTTTGTGAGCAGTCAGATTTGGATTTGGGCTCTACAAGCAGAAGTCCAGAGCACTAGATAAATTCTCCTTTGCTCCATTCCCAAAGAGACTTTTTAAAACTAATCCTTGCTTTGCTTGTACAAATATAAAGTAAATGTATGGTTTACAATCTACTAATATAATCTATTTCCATTTATTCTTGTCTACCTTCTAATAGTAATCCATCCCATAGATCCTGCAGGTCAACTGGCTGGGGAAAATGATAACATGTATCTCTGTTCCCTGAGTACAATTGTCTCTGATACCATTCTGTTGGGGGTAACCCAAGGGAAGAATTGAGAGTAAATGTTACATTTTATTAGTAATACACACAGAAATGATTGATATACATTTAAAGAATCAAAATAAAACTTTTGGGATTCATAAAGTAAAACTCCAAAGGAAAACATCTGGAAGCCCTAACTAGGGTTAATTTGGTGAAAACTGTCTTTAAAAGCACTGATTTTTAACATAAAGAACAGTTAGTGTCAAAAACATAAAATAATCCACCTTCCTTAAAAAAAAATATTAAAAAATGCAGAGGTTCCTGACTCCTTCAGTATCATCTGGGCCAGCTGCCTGAAGCTTTTATTTAGACAAACTCTCAATGGATTTAATGACTAAAAGTGGTAGCATAGGCCTTGATCTAATAATATTGTATTGAAGTTATGCACATTTTCAGATAAATTTGTTCATTATTGCGCTAAGACCAAAATGTATAATGCTTTGTATGCGTTTATGTAAAGGCGTGTTATTCAATATTATATATGAGTGTGTATTTGTGCATGTAGCTATATCAGTTGATGTATATAATGAATGGTTTGTTTAACAACACAACATAACAATCATTTGCTTTTCACCTTTCTGGGCTTTCTTCTATGAAAGTTAAGAATGGACTTGAAATAGCTTTTCCTTAGTTTCACCCACCAGCTATGTGAGTTTTACTTGCAGTTTTGGTTTCAAAACCCATTTCTCAAAAGTGTCCATGTTAAGATGGACCCTGACTTTTTGAGGTTTGGATCAAAACCTAACGAAAGCTCGGAAGTATTGTGTTCTGAGAGTTCAGACTCAACTCTGCTCAAGTTGCTTGTGAACTTTAGCACATCTTTTCAGTGAATCTGATCTGCATTTAGAATGTGTACTAAAACCCAGGTGAGTTTTGTGTGTGTTACAAACATGCTACACATCCCTACTTTGCAAGGCCTCTCCTCTATTTCATGAATGACAATGAGCAGCTGTCCACTGGGGAAAAAGAAGAGGGAAGAGAAACTTCTGGGGTTTATTTATTTACTTTTAAATTGACTGACCTTTAGGGAGCCCAAACCTGTGACCAGCAGCCCAAAATTAGTTAGGACCTTTTTCTTAAAAGATGATTTTGGTGCCTGTTTGTTTGCGAATGTTTTTAAAAGCTGTTTTGAACAGTGCTATGATGGGGGAAAGCTAAAAGGATTTGTAGGGCTTTTATAATTCCAATCTTTTGCCTATGAATTGGAGAAAGTGATTTGACCCCTATTTAAATAAATAGTCCATCTGCCTGTCAGGTGCACAACAGTCTGATTTGTGAACAGACTGCTGATGTTATGAGTGGTGGGGATGGGGAAGATCTTGCTGATTTAGGATTGTTTCTTGGAAGGTTTTGACAGGGTGTCTGTGTTTTAACTGCTTTGATTCATTAGGACTCTGTGGCTTAAAAAACCTTTAATAGAGAGTAAAGGCAACTCAGAAGGCGAATTGTAAATACAGCTAGTGATGCATCCAAGTAAAGAGAGATCAGGAAGGGTAGTACATTCTGAAATGGAAAATAAAGGCCATGATGATATTGCAGCTATGGAATTGCCTTTGGAACACAGAAAAGAATAAATTTAGAAGCTAGGTAGTTGTGTGTCTACTAAATATACTATATATCTATATCTTCCTGCATATATGGTTCTCTTCCTTTAACAGCAGACAAGTTTGTTGAAAGTGATGCAGCTTCTTAGAATATAAAGGTTCCTTAAAATGCCTAGTTTCCCCTATTCTTCCCTGTCCCTGTGTGGAGAGGAATGGGTCAGATTCTACAGTCCTTATTCATACAGGTTAGTCCCAGTGGGTCTTAACGTGTCTTTGGGATGAGTAAAGCCTGCAGGATTGGGCCTTATATTTACAGCATCAGAGTTGTTGCTACTTTCTTCTGGACTTAAGGAACAGTGAAGATTTGATGGACATTATCAAGTTTTCCAAACAACCTCATTCACAACCTTGTCTCTTCAAAGTACTCTTGGAGACTTTTCTTCTGGGGCCTAATTCTCTCATCAGTTGCATGAGTGCAGCTTGTATTCACTTACAGAGAAGAAATGAACATGCAAGGGGCTGGATGACTGGACTCCTACTGTTTAGGAGAAAGGACACAAATTAAAACTAAATGCCCAAGCTAGGTGCATCACTAGCCGGGCTGCCTGCTATGTCAAGTCCAAGTAACATGCATAGCAGAAATCTGAATCCTCTTTATGGGAAGTTTATAAAGAGCTATTGTCATTCATTGCCATCAGCTACTCTTAAACACTTCAAGATGGAGGTCTTTAGAGAACTGTACCCATTCCTCCTGCTGAATGGCTTTTCTATTACCTTGTCACACCTTTTCAATATGCAACATCATTAACCCACCTCTTTTCTCCTCTGAGTTTTACCTCTGATAAAACCTGGTCTTGATGCCTTCATTAAGGGCTTTTTGGTAGGATTGCTGCCACTGAATTCTTGGGAAGTATCAAAGTAGTCCTCTGTATGACAAATATGCAGAATTAACATTCGTCATTGGGAGACCCATTGTAAATGAGTGAGTAAGCAAATGATTAAAGAAACAAAACAAAGGATAATGGATCACAACATGCACTTGTTCTGGCTGCTTTAACATATTCTTGAGGCTGGTGTGGCTCCCCGAACCAAAGGGGTGGACAAAAGCCACCTATACCTCCGTGTACTGCTCTAACACACAGGGTCCTCTAGCCTATTAAGTGACTATACCATTTGGACACTGAGAAGACATTTAAGTCCCATCTTCTTGTCGTTTGTAGGCTTCTTTTTTATTGTATGTTCACTATGGATTTGTACAATTTAGCTTTAAATACCTCAAGCATTCTACCACTTGCTTGGGAGATTTTTTTCTACAGGTGAATAGATCTTACTTTTAAGAAAATCTTCTGCCTAAAATATCCCTAGCTGTATCAAAGTACTCCTAGTTTATACCCTTTTTCATTATGGAAAATAATGCCTCTGCCTCCTTGGTTTACATCCTTCAAATATTTGTACATTGTTACAATGTTCACCTCAGTGATTGCTGTCTCCAAAACTTTCATCATTCTCTCGGAATGAACACAAATGACAAATCTGATGATCTAGAAATCAGGGCTGGTTAGACATTAATATAAAAAGAGTCTACGCAGAACAAGTCAAACCTGAGTGTATTTTTTAAAATGTGCTTTTTCATATTTTTATTTTAGCTTCCTTTTGCATTTAAAGTTTTAAACGGTGTGCCTTACATGCTGGGTCAATGTAAATGTGAGGTCTGATTTTACATATTGACAATTACATAGATAGACTCCATTAGAGAGAATTTACAAGAAACAAAACAAAACACCAGATCATCTTCATTTTTTTCCACTAGGGGTCACTGAAGTCATTTTTCTTGATGGATGCTGTGTCTATGGCTTCTGGCTCAATCTATATTATACATGTCTTAAATTAAAATAATTGTCTGCAAGACTGAAACATTGTTTTAGAATATCTTCTGAGATCAAAATATAGCAGAGATACATGTGTGTGTGTGTGTGTATGTGTCTGTGGTCAAAAGGGCTAATGCATTCCTTGGCTGCATAACCAGGAGAATCTCAAGTAGAAATAGGCTATTTTACCAGTTTGGTCCTGGTCTGACTGATATTGTAATGCTATGTCCCGATCTGGTATCCACAATTCAAGAAGGATGTTGATAAATTGGAGAGGGTTCAGAGCCATGTTCCCTCTAATTTTTTTCCATCGATGTGCGGAATGAATTTTGTTATGTGCACCAATATGGAGGTAATGTGTGGATATAAATCACCCTCACATATTATATAGTATAGTTTAACCCAACCGTTTTTTTTTCATTAATGGAAAGGCAGCAATTTAAACATGGGCCAAAGTCTGTGCTCCTCACTTGAGCAGAAAGCCCGTGGGAGTTTTGCTTAACTAACGATGGCAGAATTTGGCCCTAGAGGTGAATACTTTCAAAAATTTACAATCAGCAGCATATTTAAACCTGGATTGTCACCTTTAAGTTCAACAAATTTAAAAATTCAGTCTGCCCACTGTCTGGCGACATCAAATGTTCAATCCATCAGTTTGAAAACAGCTGGAGCATAAGTATGTGCAGTGAAGTATTTGTACACAGTATTTTATTACTGTGAAATCTGCAAACAAAATCCAAATCTTCATGTACAAGCTTCATAGCTGAGACCTGCTAGCAATGTATGCAATATGAAAATTAGAATCCCTATTAGTCTTCTTTAAAGTGAGTTACAGGCACAGAGAATGTAATTACTCCAGTACTAACAGCAGTACATACACTGTTAAAATGTTCTTCTCATACTAAAAAATGCATAGTACATTTACATTCAAGAAGAGAAAATTACCTGATTCTAACAGTGGATTGTGAAACAACATGGAGCTTATAGAAATGCAGTATTGCCTGTTACATTACTTCAGTGTGTTGCTATTTCTACATATTGAACTGATGGTCAACATTTGCCAACTTATTCAGCACGTCAAAGTTCATGGGAGTTTTTGCAATAGGAGCAGGAATTAGCATACAATGAAGGAGCCAAATAGATTAATACCAAGCCCTTTTATTTAGGAAGTGTTTTGAGCTAAGTTTTTAAAGATTCAAAATCAAACATGCATACCCACAAAGATCAGGCTTTCCCTGCAAAAAATTCATAAGAAACCTCTTTCTTTGGATGTGCAAGTTGTTTATAGACTCCTGAAGATTATCTACAGGTACTAGTCCTTAATTAGTTTCCAAGTGGAAACTTACAACTATATAGCAAAGGGCTTTTTCAGTTTCTTTTTTTCTTTTAATTCTTCATGTTTTTTTTTAAACTAATTAAATGATTTTAAAAAAGCACAGACTTGTGCCACTACAATCTATACAGAAAATAGCTGCTGTTTTTTTGGAGAAGCAACAGTTGATTGATTATTTCTTTTGTAGACTGTTGCAGCTGAACTCCTGATAGAGTGGATTGATTTATAGTAACCATTTTTTTTAGAAGTACTTGCTAACAACTACAATGTCTCTCTAAGGAATTGATGAACTTTTTTTTTTTAAAAAGGAAAGAAGTGGGGTAGAGAAAGCAATGCAGTGTCCAGAGTTGAAGTGCAATTACAATTTTGCTTTAAAAAAAATCATCCCTTACTATTTCAGGGCCCTCCCTCTACTTTTGCAGAGCGCAAACAGCATCACTAGCCCAGAATCAGACCCATGACTTTGTGCCTAGAGAAGTTGCCTACTCTCTCCCCAGGCCCAATAGCCCTGAGTCCAGGTTTCCCAGTTCAGGTTCCCTTGTGTGTGCCAATCACATGCCCACCCAGTGTGTTGAAGCAGACCCAGAAGTTGCTGGTACCACTCACTTGGGGTTGCAGCTGCACTAAGCACGGCCAGGCAGCTCAGCCGCTTGTTTCCCTGTCCCTTTGTTACTCCCCTGAACTCCTGACTACTTTGCAGCTATTCACAATGACAAGCCTCTGCTCTTGCTGGTTCCTTCCCAGTGTGGGGGGGGAGAGAAAAGCATCCCCATCCTGACAACTCAGCATGGCCTGAGGGAGGAGGATGGGGAGGGTTTTATGCAAAAATCAGAAGGCAGGGTACTGTGCAGTGGCCCTGTGAGTCCTGGGGTGGGACAGGGATGGGGGCCCACCTGGTGCTGAGCCTATCTGCTGCAGAGAGAAGTGCCCAACCGCTGCCCCCTCCCCACAAGCCAGGTTGGCTGGCACTCCCCACCGCCCAGTTCCCCTTCAGCTGCCTGGCCCCAGCTGTCTCCCTCCCCTGCTCCACAGCCACCCCTGCTGCTGTTCTCCAGCCCTGCCCCGCTCCCCAGTGCTGCCGTCCCACCCTCGCTGAGGATGTGCGCACCTGCGCGGCACTTGGAGTGCTGCGTGGCCATGCAGGCGCGCAGCTTAGAGGGAACACTGGACTTCAGAGAAGAGCCGCAAAAACAATTAAAAGATTAGAAAACCTGTCTTATAGTGATGGATTCAAGGAGCTCAATCTATTAGGTTTAACAAAGAAAAGCTTAAGGGGTGACTTGATCACATTCTCTAAGTATTTATACTGGAAACAAATATTTAATAATGGACTCTTCAATCTATCAGGAAAAGGTGTAACACAATTCACTGGCTGGACGTTGTAGCTAGACAAATTCAGAGTGGTAATAAGGCATCAATTTTTAACAGAGTAATTAAGCATTTGTACAATTTGCCAAGGGTTGTGCTGGATTGTCCATCACTGACAATTTTTAAATCATGATTAGATGTTTTTCTATGCTCTAGGAATTATTTTAGGGAAGTTTTATGGCCTATGTTGTGCAGGAAGTCAGACTAGATGGTCACCATGGTCTCTTTGGGCCTTGGAATTGATGAAGTTTTATAAATCAGATGACTGATCACATTTGTTTGCTTTATAAAAATCCCCTGGGCTTGCATTTCTTAGTGAAACGAATGTTCACCCAGGGTTTGGATTCAAATAATCCTTGGTAAAATATTACTGTCATTTATGGTCCATTATAACAATGATAGAGGTACACTTGGGGAACGTCTCATTATAGCTGACCCTAAGATCATCATCTTTAAGGGATGCATCACTAATGCAGTGTTTTTCAGGACCTGCTAGCGCCTATCCTGTTTGCTGTGCTCCCTGGACAATTAATCATCTCACAGAGTTACTAATTAATGGTCAGTGATCCTAAGGACAGTCAATAAGTTTTAATGCATGTTTCATTAGCAGAGTGTGTTGTCAATATCCTGCTGGGAAGCTTTGGAGGTTTCTGTTTAAAAAAATAAAAATCAGCTCTGCCCCTTTCCATCTTGCTTGTATTACTGAATTAAATATCTTGCTCTTATTAAAAGCAACTAGTTTTCTAGCTCCCCATCCAGTCTCTTTCTTTCATTCTAAACACCATATCCGTAGCAATCGCTTTTCAGTCAAATCATCACCCATTGTGACCCTGACAGGACTGATCGAGCCAAAGCTGATGCCTGGGGGAGCAGATAAGGATTTAATTGAAAGTGGCATCATTTTTTTGAGGAAAGACAGGGCCAAGAAGGGAGTACAGGCATTTCAAGCCAATATTGGAATGAGGTTTGAACTGGTAATATTCCTCTATTATACATTTGTTGTTTTATTACGTTAACACTTCGGGTAATGTATCATCATAATTGCTGCTTTGTAAGAAATATTGCTGTACGGAAATTAGCAAAATCTAATACCTCATCAGGGTGATTAAATTGCTGCCTATCTTTTTTACTATATCATATTTTAAATCGTAGTGAATATGTTAAAATCTTACCATAGTGTTTTTTCCATTTTACAGCTAGGCTGTAGAAGTTAAATTACAATCACATTAAAGAGACTGACTTATCTGGTATTTTTTGCTGTTGCTTGATACTGCTGGACTTTTGATTGTAATATTTTTACTTTTATGATCATTAATTTGTTTAGCAAAAAATGTTAGTTTCCCTCTCATATAAATCACCCTGACAAAAAAGCTCTCTTGTGACAATACTCTTGTTTTGTTTTCATGGGCAAATTGTGTCTAAATTTTTCTTTGTCACTTCAAAACTGTCACTCTTGTTAATTTTCCCCTAGGCAGTGTGACCTAGAGGGTAAAGCACTGGCCTGAGACTAAGGAGAGCTGGGTCCTGTTCCTGGCTCTGCCGCTGGCTTGCTGGGTGACCTTAGGCAAGTCATTTCACCTCTGTATGCCTCAGTTTTCCCATCTCTAAAATGGGAATGATACTAACCTCCTTACTAATGTGCTAGAGCTCTAGGGATGAAAGAGGGGTAGGTGGTGGTGTGACATTATCTGATTAAAATATGACTATATAGATCATTGTTGCAACCACAATTATATATTTGCAATGAATCTTGTACAAAATGTGGCATGTAAGATATCCATGAAAAGGTTATGATTTGCTGGTTATGATTATGCTATCTGTATGCATATATCATTTTTGTATTTGCAGTTATGCATGTTGGCTTTATACCTGGATTTCAAATGTTTGCTCCTGGGGTAATGCCCACAAAGTAGCTAGCCAGTATATCTTGGCGGGACTATTCAAATTGAGTGGCCCATCAAAAGGACATTTAACTCACAGTGGACCATGGGATACGCCCATCTACACTGAGTGGACTGTCCTATAAACGTGCTGTCTGGAATATAGGTAATGGCTTTCTGCAATGACCAAGCGAAATTGGGCATGAACATGTGACTTGCCCATGTGACTCCAAACACTGTCTGGTCACCTGTGATTCTCCATTAGCTGTGCTGAGGTTTTTGTTTGAAACAATGGGTTTCCATCCACATGGCCAGGGGCGGCTCTAGACATTTCACCGCCCCAAGCAGGGCGGCATGCCGCTGGGGGCGCTCTGCCGGTCACCGGGAGGGCGGCAGGCGGCTCCGGTGGTCTGGAGGTCTGCTGGTCCCGCGGCTTTGGTGGATCACCGGAGCCGCAGGAGCAGCGGACCCTCCGCAGGCACGCCTGCGGGAGATCCACCGGAGCCGCCTGCCGCCCTCCTGGCAACCGGCAGAGCGCCCCCCTGTGGCATGCCGCCCCAAGCATGCGCTTGGCGTGCTGGGGCCTGGAGTCGCCCCTGCACATGGCAGAGGATATAAATGGCCCTGGAAACCCCTCCATTTTGCCTCTATCCTGGTCCAGCCTCTGGACTATGAACTTATACTAATAGGAGCATTCTAACCAATGGACTGAGGACCTTCCAATGATTTGGAAGCAACCAGAGACTTATCAAGCCAGCAGTTTATTCCATCACTGCTAACAAGCCTAAACTAGGAACTTTGCAATTACTGTATGTATTTGATTCCTTTAACCAATATTAACTAACTAACTTTCTTTCTTTCTTTCAATAAATCTTTAGATTTTAGATACTAAAGGATTGGCATCAATGTGATTTTTGGATAAGATCTGAGTTACGTATTGACCTGGGTGTGTGGCTGTTCCTTTGGGATCAAAATAACCTATTATTTGATGAGACTGGTTATAAAGAACCACTCAGCTCAGAATCCAGTGTTTTTTGGTGGGGATATAAGAACTGGAATGCACAAGGAAAGGGCTTTTCTGACTTCTTGTTAGCCAGTTTGGTGAAACAGGAGTTTACTTTTGTTGCTGGTTTGGTATATCTTATGGAAGAATAGCCACTAGTTTTGGGTTGTGTTTGACTTATTTCTCAGCAGTTCCTCCTGAATTTGGCACTCTCAGTTGTGGCCCACTGAGGCATGGTTACAGGTGGTATTATTATTACATAGGAAGTCTGTAGAACAGGGGTCGGCAATCTTTCAGAAGTGGTGTGCCGAGTCTTCATTTATTCACTCTAATTTAAGGTTTCGCGTGCCAGCAATACATTTTAACGTTTTTAGAAGGTCTCTTTCCATAAGTCTATAATATATAATGAATCTATTGTTGTATGTAAAGTAAATAAGGTTTTTAAAATGTTTAAGAAGCTTCATTTAAAATTAAATCAAAATGTGGAGCCCCCCAGACTGGTGGCCAGGACCCGGGCAGTGTGAGTGCCACTGAAAACCAGCTCACGTGCCGCCTTTGGCACATGTGCCATAGGTCGCCTATCCCTGCTGTAGAATAATTTTCTAAACACCATTATGGTTGATCCCACACATATAATATTTCTTCATCTGTTGACTTCTTTTTTTATTCCGTAGTATTTTTTTTTTAAATCTTACTATTTGTATGCAGTAGCACCTGGAGGCCACAACTGTGATTTGGGCCCAGTCGTGCTGGCACTGTACCAACACATAATTAGAGATGGTACCTACCCTAAAGAGCTTACATTCTAAATAGACAGAACAGATAGGGGAGGGAGGATTACAGGTAGAGAACCGAGGCACAAAGATTATGTGGCTCACTCAAGTTTGTACAGGCAGCCTGCAGCAGAGCTAGGAATTCAACTCCGATCAAGTCCCAGACCAGTCTCCCTCTCTGAATAAGGCCATTTTTCTTTATCTTCTTTCTTTTCCCCATTTATGTAGTTCACTTTCAATGACATCCAGTAATGTAAAGGCTTTCCCTAGTGTAGAAGCTCTCCAGGGATGTTTGGATCTAGCTTTTTTCAGG
Organism: Mauremys mutica; assembly: GCF_020497125.1. Lineage (NCBI taxonomy): Eukaryota > Metazoa > Chordata > Testudines > Geoemydidae > Mauremys > Mauremys mutica. The sequence continues at coordinate 36,852,036 of NC_059078.1, read as the reverse complement.
CTTGTCTCTAGTTTTTTGTGTTTGTAATATACAGCTGTTTCTGTAAATGTGGGAGTGAGTTTCTTGACTGCACATTTTAGCCACATCTGACAGCTCCACTTCTATTTCTGATGTTCACAGCAATACCTACTAATGGGGCAGAAAGCAATACCTGAAATTGTCCCTCCTCCAGAATGCTTCTGAGTGTTGACTTTTTCATCCAAAAGCCATGAAGGCACCAATCCAACTTCACTGCTGTCTCTCTCTGCAGGAATATGTGCCCTATCTTGCCTATGTTTTTCTAGGGGATTTTTAAAGTATAAAACTTCTTCAAGGAGGAAGGATAATCTGGAGAGCAAACATTACACCCATTAATATTTTGGTATGGGTTAGTTGGCTTCATCAGAAATGAAACTTGTAGCAGAGCCAGTCAGTTGCTTGGTAGCTGAGCAGTCCATAGGAGTAAAAAATATTTAATTGCCGTTTCCCCACCTACTTTGTAATAACTGTGACAGGATCATAAAATATGCAACAAGATTAAACAGCACTCTGAATACTTTGTTGCTTTCTTTATTTAAAGGAGCTTGGATATGAAGAAACTTTGGCTGTGCCTCTAGTAGCAAGAGTGCTGCTATTTTCTGCTTGAGGAGCAGTAAATGCAAGGGCGGGGCATTGAGTTTTACCATCACATTGACAGTTGTTTTCCACAGCATCAATTAGAAATGAATTTGTGGCTGATGCGAGAGACTAAAGCTGGAAAAAGCCACGTAATGCAACTTCCCCATTAGCCATCCCCACAGGGCCGTCTGTAAATGATTAGTTTGGCAAGTTTAAAATATCTCCTCTTCCCACTCCTACAAGCCATGACATAAGCACTGCTCCACTAAAGCAAGCTGACTATGGGTATGTCTTTCCTGCAAAATTAATACCAGTGATTGTCACCCAGCTCTGAGCACCTGGTCTAGCCTAGCCAGGGTGTAAGCATCCACACCGCAAAGCCCTACCTGAGTTATTGCATCTTCACTGGTGTTGCACTCACCCATATGTATCGTTAGGACTTCTGGGGGCACATCCCATGTTTTTTGTGCTGCAGTAAGCTGAGCGGCTCTGACAAGTTCTTTCCCAGTGAGTTGTGAGAGGACTTGTCTGTCCCTCTGGGCTCATAGGGATTAGCGAGAGGAGGAGAAGGAGGGCAGGTGTTGGAGGACTATCAGCACTCCAGTGATTTTAGTCTTCACTACAAAGTGAGTGGCTGGGTTATTAGCCCGAGAGAGCGGAATCCAGGTTCTAATCCACACCCCCAGCTAGCCCAGGCTGAAAGCACCACTAAACTTGGATGAGTGGGTTTTGTGTGTGGGTTAGGAGCTGTACCTGAGTAAAAGTCTGAGATGACTGCAGTGAAGACCTACTTTGTGAGGTCTGAACTCTCTAACCCTGCAAAAGACAAAATTACGATTCAGATCTATCTATGAATTTTTGGTAGAGTGACTCAAACCACAAAATTTGGATCTGTGTCCAGGTTTCAAATACCCATTTCTGTGCTGTTGGGATTGTGTATTTGTGCACGGCTATCTGTGATCTTGCTGTGCTATAGCTTTCTACACAGCTCTCACAAAACCTTCGCTGTACAAATGAAGTGTCAGTGTTATGAAACACCTCACCACCACCATCACTTGCACCTTTCTGTTTAATCTGTAGATGTCCTGGGTCTAGTCACCTATTTTTCTTTTCCTCTTTCTAGGAGTATCCATAGATTCCCTTTCACTTATTTAGGATGGGGTCCATTATCATGATTTTCCATTTCACTCCCGTGAACATGATTTGCTGGAGTATCTGAGAGAAGATTCCTCAGCCAGTATTGCCAACCCCAAGTACGTCAAATTAATGCATCAGGCCCCCAAAACCATGAGATTGGCTTTAAAATCTCATGATTTTTAAGCCAAAGCAATAAATGTGGGCTCTCTCTTATTTACCTTGTCAGTGGCTCAAAAAGCCTCCACCCACATTTATATTTTCCAGATTCTTTCCACAACCATGAGGGCTAGAATTTGTTTTAAAATGAAAGCTGAGATTCTTCTAGATAGAATCACATTACTTCAGGTGCTTAGACAAAACCATCAAATATCACAAAATTTGGGATGAAATCACTAATCTTATTTGTTCGTATAATTGAATACTAATATGCTGACAATTTGGAGACTCCATTTTACCAAGGTGGCAGATGAATTAAGCACAGAATCCCACTGCCACGTTACAAATATGAAACATTGAAAAGCAGAGTTGCTTTAAGAAGGATTGTTAGCTCATTGAACGATGCTGCAAGAGTCCATTCCTGCCTTTGCCCTCATCTGCTCCCTTGTGGTCAAGTGAAATGTTGCTGGTTGGAGTTCAGTGAAACGTTCTTATTTAACAGACTTAGTTGGAGGTTATTTATAATTTAATTCCTATGTCAGTTTGGATGAATTCCGATAGATTGATGCTGTCCTGCAAAGACACTTGTGTCATTGTCTCTCCTCTGTCAGACAGAGATACAACACCAAATGGTGAGACACCATCTAATGGGGGAAAAAAATAGGAGCTTGGAACTGGCAAAAAGCTCTCTGTCCTCGTTGGTCAGCAGCATGCCACTTGTGTGCATCTGAAATCAATCAGCATTAGTCTAATACCTTGGCTGGCTGCCTGCTGCATGTCTAGGTGCAGCAGTATCACTTACACAGATTCAAAGGACATTGTGCAGGGTCTAAAAATATGTAAAGCCCACTAACCAATTGTTTTGAGTAAACTTCAAGATGATGAATCATCCCACATGACTCTCTGAAACAGAGACTCTTTGGGGACTGTGGTGAAAGGACAGGCTGCTTGTTTAAAAATTCAACATGGATTTTTTAAATGCTTATGGTGGTAACAACTTTCTCATGGATGTCTATGCTTTTTTAGACCTGGTGAAAGCATCTACAGCTGATTGCCAGTTTTCTGGGTCACCCGGTCACCTCAAAAACCCACTTTTTCAGCTTTTCACTGTTTTGATGGAGGACAAAGTCGCTGGGCTGAACCCAGAAGAGAGGGAGAACCTTGGTTCCCCAACCTGCACCAGGAAAAGAGCTTTAAAAAGCCCTTCTGATGCAAGGAGCAGTGAGCCTGGGGTGGGGGCTGAAGACCCGGAATAAGCTAATTGGACTCTGTGGATTTATTACTATCCAGAAGGGGTGGGGACTCAAATGACCTGGCTGATGGGCTGAGTCATGCGAAGAGGCAAACCACTGCAGGGTCGGAGTGGCTGTCAATGAGGTGCCAGAGTTGAAGAGGCTGCAGTAAAACATCCAGCCAAAAAGGTACACATCAACCAGTGGGTGACCCTTCACACGAGAACAATAAAGGAAACAATAAGAGTTGTTTCTTCATATGAGCTTACAGAACAACACAGGACTCTCCAAACCACAACAAAGTTCAGGTATAGAAAACAATGACTGTAGAGTTCTCACAAACCCAGAACGCTTTCTTCAGCCTGGCCTTGCCAAGTACCAACCACTCAGTGAAAGTGGAGGGAAAGAGATCTACTTTTCCAGGTCTTCCCATCCCCATGACCAGTAAATCACCAGTTTCTTATGGGGTGGAGGGGGATGGGGGGGGGGGAAGAGAGAGAAACATCCTGCACCAGTATTAATGTAGTACATTCTACAGGACTTTGAATAATCTTCATAGTGATGGTCAATAAATTAGGTTCCATATTTTTTGTGGATGGTGAAATGGCTGTTTCTGAGGAATAGAGAAACACAAGCTGTTTATCACTAGGACACTCTGGTTTCATTGTTTTTCCCCCCTAACATGCAAAGTAGGGACATCAAACCCCTGTGTTCAGTTAAAATAAAAGAATTGCTTGCTGAAGCAGCCTCCATGTTCCCTCTGATTAATGGTGGGAATAAAGGAATAAGGGGTTGTCAGGCAGGGCAGAGTTCCTGTTGGGTATAAGTTAACAGCCCAGGGAAAGAAGAATTGACACTAATTCTCAATTCAGCAGAGTATGAGTTTGAGATTTTCTTCTCAGCCTTCAGAATATTAAGGATAAACAGTGCAGATGTTGCCTTATTTTTAGTCTTTTATTATTTACAAGGATGTCTTTGATCCATAATTCAGTGTCTACTTTTTTATTTAGAGTCTGCACATGAAGTGGTTTCTTGCAGAGATGGAAAATGGCTAGGATTCTGAATAAATGTTCTTGAGATTCATGCCTCCAGACTTTTACAGGTCTCGCTAGAATGCTGGCATGATGAGAATTTTCATAATGTTCAGTGTTGCTAACAGCATTTTCCATTTAGATGAAAAAGTCCTGAGGGTGGAATGCTTAAAAATACAATGAGACGTCTGGGCTCAGTTTCATGAAATAAAGCTGAGGTCATCTCTTGATTTCTCTGCAGCAAGTCAAATATGTGGAAAGGTGTGTATGGAGAACTGCCAGCTCAAAGTGGAAAGGTCCTAAATTATGTTCTGGCAGTGACAGGGGGCTCATTTGAGGTCATGTACGGGGCAATTAGAAAGGAATTCCCTTAGAAAGGAATGTGGCATTGCCTTCTGAAGTTAGAAGGACATGGTCAGCTTTGTAAACGTTGTGATAGAAGGTGACATTCTCCCTATTTCAAAGGCCTGCTCAAAGCCTCAGCATCACTCCAGTCCCTCTGAGCCCACAGTTTAAACAAAGGAGAGAAAATATAAAGCAAAAGAAGCAGTTTCACATATTATGCTTACACTTGTCATAAGAAAAACTAGATAAGACATTCTCTTAGTTACAGGGGGGAAAAGGAATGTTTAAGAGCTGTAAGCTGGTCACAGCAGTCCCTCCTGCAATCCCTCCTCTCTGTCTGCTCTGGGTCTGCCTGTCAGCATTGCACTGCTGTCCAGAGGTGCATTTCCTTTTATCTCTCAGCCAGTATTAGCAAATCCCCTTCCCTGCTCAGAATCCAGGGCAGCTAACCTAGCTTTCCAAACCTGTTTTCTCCAGCTCCATACACACAATAGGGGAAAAGATGCATGATTCACCCTGTAGAAGATAGCCCACTGAGGAGAGGATGACTCTCTAATTATGATTAATAAGCACCTTTCAAAGGCTTAATGATGGTTCAGATATCACCTTTCACAGACCAGGTTGCCTGGTTGTATCTATTGTCTGTCAGGGCCTTGTTAAACTCATGAAGCAATCAGGTAATGGGAATATTTGATGGTCTTTCCTGGCTATAACTTCAATTGTATAATTTGAATTTGGGGTTTTTGAATGGTGCTGGGATATCAGCTCCCACCTCTGAAACCTTCCCATGATTTACTAATGCAGCTAACCCAAACTGATGATATAGGCCTGAAAACCTGAAGCAAAGCACTGAGGCTAGAAGACCAAGTTATGCAAGTCATTGGCTCTGTAAGAATGTGCAGTGTGAAATTAAATGTGGTTAGTAAAAAATTGGCACTTCCTGGTGGAATGCTCAGTGAGATATCTTAGAAGGACTTATGGGAGCTGACCTTGAAATTGCTTATTCTTCTTTAGTAATGATTTCAATGCCTGTACTTGCTGGGCGGGAGGGCAGAATAAAAAGACCCTGGTTTATTTATTTTTTAAATCTTCATTTAAGGTTTTCTGTCCTTGTTTAATGGGGTCTTTGGTTCTGCCCTGTGTTGGCACTTTACTGGCATGATGGGCTACCATGCCACTTAGTGGCTGCTATATGAATAGAATATGTCCCATCTGGTTTTTACATCAAAATGAAATCAGATAATGAAGGATTGTTGAGCCAGGCCACTCAAAGTAAAATCACTAGCATTAAGCCATAGAGGCTAATCTACACACGCTTCTGGAAAAGATTTAGAAAAAAACTTTTATTCTGTTGGTTCTTGATGTTTTGCCCCCCAGGCTGTCTCAGACTCTGGAAATGGGAGTACACATAGTCTGAGAGGGAATTAATGATATAATCTGTCTGACGAGTGAACAAAATGGCTACATGAAATGTCGTTAGTCTTGGCCATATCTGTGACAACAAATGGATGTGAGTATAAATATTAGGCCTCTTGGTCAGCTGGACACCAGTGACAAAGGGATGAGTCGACAAATTTTAAATTCTGACACACCGAGCTCAAATTGTTTCTTGCAAAGCTCAGACAGGTTCCTTTCTCTCAGCTTTTTAAATTCATGACAGAAATTTGTTTTTCAGCCTGAGGCTGATCACTCTTTGCAGTTCTCAAGTTGGTAGATAAATAAAAGTTGGAATTATTCTTGCTGATAGTTTAGTAGAAACAGGAAATCTGGAAGGCTAGAAAATAATCTTTGTAGTCTAATCTTCAAGGGAGGAGGCTAAAACCTGAGCTAGCAACACAGTAACATTTGAGTAGGGTTAGTATGCAAGGAAGTCATGATTTTTTATCAGATTGTATTAGTGCAGGGGTCGGCAACCTTTCAGAAGAGGTGTGCCGAGTCTTCATTTATTCACTCTAATTTAAGGTTTCGCGTGCCAGTAATACATTTTAACGTCTTTAGAAAGTCTCTTTCTATAAGTCTATAATATATAACTAAACTATTGTTGTATGTAAAATAAATAAGGTTTTTAAAATGTTTAAGAAGCTTCATTTAAAATTCAGTTAAAAAGCAGAGCCCCCCCGGACCAGTTGCCAGGATCTGGGCAGTGTGAGTGCCACTGAAAATCAGCTCGCGTGCCGCCTTTGGCACCTGTGCCATAGGTTGCCTACCCCTGTATTAGTGTGTAAGAAATAACATGATTTCTACTTCTATGGCCACAGCTTATGCTGAATTCCTTTTATTCATATCTGTATTGTACCTTTGGGGGATGAAACCCATACTCCATGGTGTACTGGACTGCTTAGGGGATTGCAAAAGGGGCTATAAACCTTTCTCTCTTAGGTCACTGACTTACATCCCATTCAAATTACTAGTGAGCAAACCCTTTTACCACAGGAGGACTGTTCAGTGGCTTATGTGAAATGAGTTTTGTGGTCTGAATTAATTTCCTTCTGAATGTGGGCACACAACACTTGAAAACAAACAAAATCCACATTAAATATCACTGGCACACTTGAGGACATTTGCAGCAGAGAGGGGAAGTATGGAATGTAAGTTGGTGACACTCCTGTTCCCCCTAGAGTTGTAGATTGAGGCACTGGGGGAGAGACAAGGTGGGGGGAACTTGTAATGTCCTAGCAGAGGCCATTGGTCTCCTGTCAGTCTAGCACCTTTCATGAGCCATAACTCAGGCTTCATTTCCAAAAGAGACTAGTGATTTTTTACTTCCTCAGTTTTGGGTGGCCAACTTGTGACACCATAAATGGGCCTGATTTTCAGAAAGCGTTGAGTGCTCCTTCTCTGACATTCAGGCCTTTTCTTAGGATGCCTTAAACTGAGTGCTGCAAGATCGAGTTGCCCAAACCTCTAGTCACTGTTTAAAAACTACATTCTTTAATCTTTTTTTTTTTAAACCTAAAAGGAAATTGCTTCCCTTTTACCAATCACGTGAAATGTTTGTAATTTAGTTTTTAAATAAGCTTTGATATGCCACTACATTTGTATGGCTGCAGGGGCGGCTCCAGGCCCCAGCACGCCAAGTGCGTGCTTGGGGCGGCAAGCCGCGGGGGGCGCTCTGCTGGCGCTGCGAGGGCGGCAGGCAGGCTGCCTCCGGCAGTTTGCCTGCAGAGGGTCCGCTGGTCCCGTGGCTTCGGCAGACGCCTGCGGGAGGTCCACCGAAGCCCCGGGACCAGCGGACCCTCCGCAGGCAAACTGCCGGAGGCAGCCTGCCTGCCGGCTTGGGGCGGCAAAATCCCTAGAGCTGCCGCTGTATGGCTGCATATCAGAACGTTTGCAACTTGATTGGACTTCAGGGGCTGAAGTTATAAATATGCTGAATGAGCTGGTTGTGACTGTTCCTACAGAGGATACAAAGACTGTGCCTTGCAGAGGGAATTGACTAAGATAGCAGTGATTGTTATTAGCATTTATTGTGTGTGTGTGCGCGCATAATAGGTCTCTGATGTGAGTCAGTGCAAAATACTATTAAAATAGTATTTTTATATAAATAGATATTTTAATGAGGTCATTGGTTCTGCCCTGCTCCAATCTTCATAAAATATGATGTGAGCTGTAGCTCAAAGAGAAGAAGCTGGAAACTTAATTACTGCCAGTCTGGAAAGGCTTAAGTGACAGGAAAATGGATTTAAAAGACTTGAAACAAGGGAAATAACAAAAGCAAAGAGAAGAGGAATTATGTATGGTAGAAGAAATAAATGCTTTAGTGTAAGTATGCTTGAGGTTTGAGCTACAATCCTTTTTACGTGTGCAGAGTGTATTTGAACCGTCTGCAGGAGTGCCTCTGGCATTTTGAAAACAATGTGTCTCTTAAAGATAAAATAATTTTTTTCTCTGAAATCTGTCCCCTTTTAGTAATGTATCAAACACACTTGTTGCTAGTAATAGATCCTGCAGAATGAGAGGGCACTTGAAAAACCATGGCCAGTGTTTGCAAGCCATGCACATTCTGCCCATCTGAAAGATGAGTGTTGCTGGGTGGTTTTAAGTGAGTGTAATGCTAATGAAGGAGCTGCGTACACAGAAATCCTCTGTTCACAGAAAAATAGATAGAATGCAGGCAGCTACAAAGTAATTCAGTCTTCTCTTCATGCCCCCTGAATATTTAGCCTCTCTGCTACAATGAGCAGCAAGGGGACAGCAGTGATTAGTGGTGGTTTTTGTGATGTGGGCACCTCACCATGTGAAGCTGAAATGGGACCACAATTCCTTTTGTACTTAGGCCTTGCCTGCACTAATATGTTACACTGGAGTAATTTAAACCAATATAATTGTACAGGTGCAAAAGGCTGTGTGGATAGTCTTATTTCGGTTTAAGAGCAGCGTATTTCAGTTTCAGCTGACTAGGAACAGATTTAGCTCCAAAATAAGCCACTTTTATGCCTTGTCTACAGAGGAAAGTTGTACTCATTTTAACTTAAAGCATGAATCTAAATTAGGGCTGTCGATTAATTGCGGTTAACTCATGCAGTTAACTAAAAAAAACCTAATAGTGATTTAAAAAAATTAATCATGATTAATTGCAGTTTTAATCACACTGTTAAACAATAGAATACCAACTGAAATGTATTCAATATTTTTGGATGTTTTTCTACATTTTCAAATAAATTGATTTCAATACAACACAGAATACAAGGTGTATAGTGCTGTGATACAGCATGGCCAGAGGGCAGCAGGAGAGTGATAGATGGGAGATATGTAAAGCCCCAGGATGATGAGAGCCTTATTCCCTGTAGAGGGAAGAGAGGCTGCTACAGTTTAATTAGAGCACCTGAAGCCAATTAAGCCAATTAGAGCACTTGAAGCCAGTCACCTGATCTCCCCCCACCCCCCGCGCTTCAATGAGACAGTTGAAGGAGTTGAAGCAGAGTGGTTTGGTGTTGGAGCAGAGAGCAGTTTGGAGGAAAGCGGAAGAGAGTTTGGAAAAGTGCTGTGGCAGGCCAGAAGACCAAGACCGTAGGTAAAGGGAAACCTGGTTTGTACAGAGCAGAGGGACTCCACAGACAAAGGGTTGGGAGAAACCTTGCCCAAGCAGAGAGAGGGCAGGAAGCCCCACAAGCTGAAGGGCCAGAGAGGGAAGTAGCCCAGGGGAAGGAATCGCTAGTTCAAGTGGTTTGCCGCTATCCCTAGGGCCCCTGAGCTGGGACCTGGAGTAGAGGTGGGCCTGGGTCCCTCCCTCTCCACTCCCCTTCTCTGGGATACTAGTGGGACAGTTAATACCCCAGATCAGGGGTGAGCAATGGCACCCTGAACACCCCTACAAGAAGAGAAAGTGCGGGATCCATCATAGTAGTGCTGGCAATTTGCCACAGTACTTACTTTATTATTTTTTATTACAAATATTTCTACTGTAAAAATGATAAAAGAAATAATATTTTTCTATTTACCTCATACAAGTACTGTAGTGCAATCTCTTTATTGTGAAAGTGCAACTTACAAATGTAGATTTTGTTTGTTTGTTATATAACTGCACTCAAAAACAAAACAATGAAAAACTGTAGCGTGTACAAGGCTACTCAATTCTCCTTCTTGTTCAGCCAATTGCTCAGACAAACAAAATTGTTTACATTTACAGGAGATAATGCTGTCCACTTCTTATTTACAATGTCACCTGAAACTAGGAACAGGTATTTGCATGGCACTTCTGTAGCTGGCATTGCAAAGTATTTATGTGCCAGATGTGTTAAACATTCGTATGCCCCTTCATGCTTCGGCCACCATTCCAGAGGACATGCTTCCATGCTGATGATGCTCATTTAAAGAAATGTGTTAATTTAATCTTGGAGGAGAATTGTATGCCTTCTGCCCTGTTTTACCCGCATTCTACCATATTTCATGTTATAGCAGTCTCTGATAATGACCCACCACGTGCTGTTCGTTTTAAGAACACTTTCATTGCAGATTTGACAAAATGCAAAGAAGGTACCAATGTGAGATTTCTAAAGATAGCTGCAGCACTCAACCCAAGGTTTAAGAATCTGAAGTGCTTTCCAAAATCTGATCAGGACAGCGTGTGGAGCATGCTTTCAGATGTCTTAAAAGAGCAACACTCCAATGTGGAAACTACAGCACCCGAACCATCAAAAAAGAAAATCAACCTTCTGTTGGCAGCATCTGACTCAGATGATGAAAATGAACATGCATCAGTCCGCACTGCTTTGGATTGTTATTGAGCAGAACCCATCATCAGCATGGACACATCCTCTGGAATGGTGGTTGAAGCATGAAGGGAAATATTAATCTTTAATGCATCTGTCATGTAAATACCTTGCAACGCCGGCTACAAACAGTGCCATGTGAATGTTGGTTCTCACTTTCAGGTGACATTGTAAACAAGAAGCAGGCAGTATTATTTCCTGGAAATGAAAACAAATGTATTTGTCTGAGCGATTGGCTGAACAAGAAGTAGGACTGAATGGACCTGTTGGCTCTTAAGTTTTACATTTGTTTTATTTTTGAATGCAGTTATTTTTTGTACATAATTCTACATTTTAAAGTTCATCTTTCATGATAAAGAGTGCAGTACTTGCATTAGGTGAATTGAAAAATACTATTTCTTTTGTTTTTTACAGTGCAAATATTTGTAATAAAAAATAAACTGAGCACTGTACACTTTTTGTATTCTATTGTAATTTGAAATCAATATACAGTTGAACCCTGTTATGTCGCCGGCCTAGGGGTTTGCCAAAAATAGTCGAGATAACCGATGATCGAGATAAACCCCTATCCAACCCCCCACCCCTGAACTCCCCTGCCCTCTCTCCAACACCCCCTCCCTGCCCCCTTACCGTGGTGCCTGCACGTGGCTGGATCCGGCGAAGCGGGACGGGGAAGCGGGGCCGGGCGGCCGTGGACGGGGACCCGGAGCCGGGCAGCCAAAGAAGCGGGACCCGGTAAGCGGGCCGGGCGGCAGGCGAAGCGGGACCGGGGAAGCGGGGCCGGGCGGCAGGCGAAGCGGGGACCGGGGAAGCGGGGCCGGGCGGCAGGCGAAGCGGGGACCGGGGAAGCGGGGCCGGGCGGCAGGCGAAGCGGGGACCGGGGAAGCGGGGCCGGGCGGCAGGCGAAGCGGGGACCGGGTAAGCGGGGCCGGGCGGCAGGCGAAGCGGGGACCGGGGAAGCGGGGCCGGGCGGCAGGCGAAGCGGGGACCGGGTAAGCGGGGCCGGGCGGCAGGCGAAGCGGGGACCGGGGAAGCGGGGCCGGGCGGCAGGCGAAGCGGGGACCGGGGAAGCGGGGCCGGGCGGCAGGCGAAGCGGGGACCGGGGAAGCGGGGCCGGGCGGGCGGGCGGCAGGCGAAGCGGGGACCGGGTAAGCGGGGCCGGGCGGGCGGGCGGCAGGCGAAGCGGGGACCGGGTAAGCGGGGCCGGGCAGGCGAAGCGGGGACCGGGTAAGCGGGGCCGGGCAGGCGGGCGGCAGGCGAAGCGGGGACCGGGTAAGCGGGGCCGGGCGGGCGGGGACCGGGTAAGCGGGGCTGGGCGGGCGGGCAGCAGGCGAAGTGGGGACCGGCGATGCGGGGCCGGGCGGACGGGCGGGCGGCGAAGCGGGGACCGGCGAAGCGGGGCCGGACGGACAGGCGGGCGGCGAAGCGGGGACCGGGTATGCGGGGCCGAGCGGGCAGGTGGGGACCGGGTATGCGGGGGCGGGCGGGCGGCGAAGCGGGGACCGGTGAAGCGGGGCCGGGCGGGCGGCGAAGCGGGGACCGGGTATGCGGGGCCGGGCGGGCGGGGACCGGGTATGCGGGGCCGGGCGGGGGCGGGCGGCGAAGCGGGTACCGGCGTAGGGGGGCCGGGTGGACGGGCGGGCGGCGAAGCGGGGACCGGGTTTGCGGGGCCGGGGCGGGCGGGGACCGGGTATGTGGGGCCGGGCGGCGGGCGGGCGGCGAAGCGGGGACCGGCGAAGCGGGGCCGGGCGGACAGGCGGGCGACGAAGCGGGGACCGGCGAAGCGGGGCCGGGCGGACGGGCGGGCGACGAAGCGGGGACCGGGTATGCGGGGCCGGGCGGGCGGGCACCGGGTATGCGGGGCCGGGCGGGCGGGCAGCGAAGCGGGGACCGGCGAAGCGGGGCCGGGCGGACGGGCGGGCGGCGAAGCGGGGACCGGCGAAGCGGGGCCGGGCGGACGGCGAAGCGGGGACCGGCGAAGCGGGGCCGGGCGGACGGGCGGGCGGCGAAGCGGGGCCCGGCGAAGCGGGGCCGGGCGGACGGGTGGGCGGCGAAGCGGGGACCGGGGAAGCGGGGCCGGGCGGGGCGGGCAGCGAAGCGGGGACCGGGGAAGCGGGGCCGGGCGGGCGGGCAGCGAAGCGGGTACCGGCGATGCGGGGCGGGGCGGAGGGGCGGGCGGCGAAGCGGGGACCGGCGAAGCGGGGCCAGGCGGACGGCGAAGCGGGGACCGGGGAAGCGGGGCCGGACGGACGGGCGGGCGGCGAAGCGGGGACCGGCGAAGCGGGGGCCGGGCGGACGGGCGGGCGGCGAAGCGGGGACCGGCGAAGCGGGGCCGGGCGGACGGGTGGGCGGCGAAGCGGGGACCGGGGAAGCGGGGCCGGGCGGGCGGGTACGCGGGGAACCGCGGGGCTGGGGAGCCAGGGCTAGGGCAGGAGTCGCGTGGCCGGGGAGGGATGCGGCAGGAGCCGGGCAGGGCCGCCGCCGGAGTTACAGTCGAACCCATTTATCTCGACCTCGGTTAGTGGCAAAAGCTCTTCTGTGCTCGAGATATTAGGGTTCGGCGAGATTAAAGAATCGACATAACCGATGAGAAACCGATAAGACAAAGAGGGAGTTTGGCGGTTCCACTACTAAAACGTTGACTTAATAGGGTTGGCAAGTTAACCGAGGTCGAGATAAATGGGTTCGACTGTATTTGAAAATATTTAAATAAATGGTATTCTATTATTGTTTAACAGCACGATTAATCATGCAATTAATTTTTTTAATTGCTTGACAGCCCTAAATTTTTATTTTTTTTGCTTTTGAATGAATTTGAAGCAGAAACCTACCAGACCAGGCAACTGTCATGGTCAGTTGCTTGTTCTATCCAGTGCCGCTGGGATTTTGATTGTGTTTTTGAAAGCTCTGTCCCACCCTTGAAAGTAATTCTTACATGGGAATGAGGCTGTTTAGGGTACCAGAGGGTGCAAAGATACTTAGCAGGGGATTTTTAGATTGACAAGCCATATCTACACTGTGGCAGTATAGCTGCAACATTGCAGCTGTGCCACTAGCACATAGTGTAGATGCCTCCTACATCGACAGAAGGGATTTTGCCATTTATGTAGTTAATCTGCCTTTCTGAGATGCTTCCATCAACCTAGCCACATCTATACTGGGTTAGATTGACCTAACTATGGTGCTCATGGCTTGACATTTTTCATGGCCCCCTAGTGACCTAACTAAGTCAACCTAATTTTTAAGTGTAGACCAGGCATCCTGTCTCTTAGCTGCCTCCAAACTGCGAGTTCCTTGCATGGGGATTGCAACTGTGTTTTTCCCCAGGAATTGAAATTAGGGGGGGTATTCGATTATACGGGGGTGAGGGTGACGGCTGACGCGGGGTAAGACCAGGAGGGTGAAGGTCGGCTGTATGGCACAATAGTAAAAATGTTTTGCGACCATTTTATTAGATTTCACTCATCTTTTAAAATCCTGACACAAATTAAAGTTGGCTACTCAAGCACTACATCTACACCCTTCTTGGTTTCTTGTAATTTTGCTCAACTCTGTTAATGAACTTCTTGAATGCAGTGCATTGATCTTTGCTGGCTTCTCGTGTGTCTGGTACTTCCAGTCTTTCATAATATGCTCATGATCAGGCAGAAGGCAATTCCTTTCAGAACACAAAATTCTGTTCAGTGAGGAAAGACTGTGGCTGTTGTGACTGGGAGTAGCAAGAGATGAATTCCTACTTCTTTCATCCCAGGAAACAGAACACAAAGTTTGGGTTTAACCACTAGTGATGATGAAGGCTACATTTTAGTCATGGGTATTTTTAGTAAATTGATGGACAGGTCATGGACAGTAAACAAAAATTCACGGCCCATGACCTCTCTATGACTTGTACTATATACCCCTGACTAAATCTTGGGGGGGAGGGGAGGAGGAAGGCCAGGAAAACCGGAAGGGTGCCGCTGGCGCTGGGCGTGGGTTTGGGGGCAGACGGCAGGGCTGGCAGGCTCCCTACCTGGCTCCATGCCTCCTGGAAAGTGGCAACATCCCTCTCCCTCAGCTCCTAGGTGGAGGTGTGGACAGGCAGCTCTGTGCGATGTCTCTGCACCGAGTGCCAACTCCATAGCTTCCATTGGCCAGGAGCCATGGCTGATGGGAGCTGCAGGGCTGGTGCCTGCAGGCTGAGGCAGCATGCAGAAACCTCTGGCTGCGCCTCCGCCTAGGAGCTGAGGGATATTGCTGCTTCCAGGGAGCCCTCCCCCCCCCGGTAAGTGCTGCCCAGAGCCCTCACCCCATCCCGTGCCCCAGCCCTGAGCCCCTTCCCACACTCAAATTCCTGCTGCTGTGGGGGCCGGGGGCACCTGGGCCCAAGACTGCCTCATGCGGCCCCCAGGCCAGCCACACTGGCCACTGCAGAAGTCACAGAGGTCCCAGAAAGTCACAGAATCTGTGACTTCCATGACAAACTCGCAGCATTAGTGATGATAAAGAAGAAGTTGAAGTCCAGTCTTCATTTGTTTGTCATATGATATATCACTCAGTGTTCAAATTCTCTGTGTCCTGATCACATAGCAGCCCCACTGCTGGTAGTACCTCACTCCACTCAACTGTCGGTGTTTTATACAACATGCATCTGTAAAAGTTACATAGAGGTTGAGTAGAATCCAGAATTTGCTGTTTTCGATATGTGAGAATCAAGTCTGTGTACTTTTTCAGCTGGCTTAAACACTGCTTGTCCTCTGCACTTAAGGATTCAATATAAGTGCCTTGATTAGTCAACTTCTGAACTGAAGTCTTTGCTTCTTCCAGTGTGTTTTCAATGGATAGCTCTCTGATTGATCCAAGCATAGCTTCTATTGCTGGACAAAGATCTACTACTGTTGTAGCAGATGCCTGGATTGCATTGTTTAATGACCCAAGTGGTTTCAACAATAGACTTATTTGAGACAGAATGGCGATAGTCTTCTCTGAACTTAGTAACAAATGTAGTTCACCAGCCTCACTACTTAGATCTGTCCCATCTTGGGGGTTTCCTTCCAAAGCCAATAATAAAGGTTGCAATAATTTTAAGACAGCCAAGGATCGCTCATGAGAAAGCCAGTGGGTTTTCCCAGGTCAGACTTCTTTGAACTTCAGTCCCAGTGTATCTATTTTTTTCCAAGACATTTAGTCCTTTTGGATTCTTGCTGGAAAAAAAAAGTATAACAAAGACATTACATTTATGGCTTTTTAAATGTCTTTTTTGAAGATTCTGCAGCTCGTACTAGTGCTAGTTAGGGTAGATAGCCTCTAGGAGAGATTAGGGTTATACTTTTCCCTGAGCAAAGCCAAGTAGCCATCTCTTCGGGGTTCAATTTATAAGCATTTAACTCTAAGATGTCACAGATGCAGCCAATGTGTCTTCTATAACCTGAATATCTAGAAATGCATCTAATGGCCTACCACTGACATCAAGATAATGTACGCAATGACTTAATACTTGATGTCCATTTGCATTGGTGCATTCATCGGCCACGTATGCACATTTTCTGAATGTGGTGAGAGTTCTTCGCTTTTTCAACTGCTGAGTCTTTCACTGTTGCGCTGCATGCTTCCAACCACTCAGTTGAGTTTCTTGCAGAAAAATAGTGAGAATTTGGTCAGAAGCAGTGTCCAACTTCAGGATTAACAAGTGACAATGTACTTAACATTGGCCTCCAGTTTGTAGTATCTCTTGCTTAAATAGAAAGTATGATGTGACAGCCATGTTGTTTGCATAAACTGTGTTTTCTCTCCAGCATTCTTAATAGCCACATTAAGTATTTCTAAAATTGGCTTTGACAGTGATTGGTTGATAAAGTTTTCTGCATGCCGATGCAGTCCAGAGGCGTAGTGTTTTGCAGCCTTTTCACATAGGTTGTCAGCATTGGTTTGCTGATCAGTCTGGCAAACCGCTTTTACAATATACATCCTTGGTACACCTGCATCTTGAATACTGAGTGCAGTTCTGGTCACCTCATCTCAAAAAAGATATATTGGAGTTGGGAAAGGTACAGAGAAGGGCAACTAAAATGATTAGGGGTATGGAACAACTCTGTGAGGAGAGATTTAAAAGACTAGCACTTTTCAGCTTGGAAAAGAGCCAACTAACGGGGGATATGATAGATGTCTATAAAATCTTGACTGATGTGGAGAAAGTGAATAAGGAAGTGTTATTTACTCCTCATAACACAGGAACTAGGGGTCACCCAATGACATTAATAGGCAGCAAGTTTAAAACAAATAAAAGAAGTACTTCTTCACACAACATAGTTAACCTGTGGAACTTTTTGCCAGGGGATGTTGTGAAGGCCAAGACTATAACAGGGTTCAAAAAAAGAACTAGATAAATTCATGGAGAATAGGTCCATCAATGGCTATTAGCAGGATGGGCAGGGATGCAACTCCATGCTCTGAGTGTCCCTAGCCTCTGTTGGCCAGAAGCTGGGAGTGGACGACAAGAGATGGATCACTCAATGATTGCCTGTTCTGTTCATTCCCTTTGAAGCACCTGGCACTGGCCACTGTCAGAAGACAGGATACTGGGCTAGATGGACCATTGGTCTGACCCAGTATGACCGTTCTTATGTAAAAAGTAATTTATAATATAATAAAAATGTTTAGTACAGAAACTCCCCAAGATAGTAATCTCTTGAGATAGTGACAATGAGATAACGACCTTGGCAAATAATGCATTTAAAAAATATTGGCCTACTAGGAAATGTATATTTATATTAGTTTCCCAGTCACAAATATAGTATTCTGGAGCAAAGTCACTAAAACATAGTCCAACAAACAATTTTTCCTTTTACGTGCCCCTCCCTTCTCCTTCCACCACATCCCGCTCAGAGTTGTTGTCCTTGGTCAGTAGAGACCCAGAATTCAGAGGTGCTTTCATGACATATCTGGGCCGACCTAGCTTTCTAGCGTAGACCTGGCCTAAGCCTCACAACCTCCTATAAGGTAAGTGATTTGGTAACAGAGCTGGGAATAGAACCCAGGAATTCTGATTTCTTGTCCCTTGCTTTGACCAGTAAGCTACACTGACTTAGTAAATAAAGGGTCCAGTTATTAAAAAAAATTATATCCTTATCAAGGGCAGTACTGATAGCAGAGCTTTAAGTTATAGGAGCTCAATAGCTTCCTGCAGTACTAATCTGTGCCATGCTTGCTTTTAGTAAAATAAAGTTATATAAAAATAAAAGGAAGATTGATGATGTTCTTGTGGCAGTATACCAGGAAATAGCTCTCTTTGTCAAGTGTGAAATACATGGAAGGGAGAACTGCACTTTTTACAGTGAAATAAAATATCCTGCTTAAAATAATATCCTGCTTAAAATATCCTGCGTAAAATAAAATAATGCTTATCCTGGGAAACAGGATAAGCATTAGTCTGGGGCCAGACAAACTTGTACAGGGAATCCTACCAGACCACACAAGTGGAGGATGGTTAGGTCATGTAAGTACTTTGGTGGAAAACTTCTGAGAAGCAAGGAGGTGCAGCAGGAAATGGTGATGGTCATTGAGATGTGGCACTCTTCTCTGAGAAAATGTGGGAACCATGCCTCCGCTAAGGGTGCTGAGTGTCTAGAGGTGTTGGATGAGATGTAGAACTTAGGTCCTGACTGTTCTAGCTTAGGTGAGGTAACCAGAAATCTTCTCTTCCCTTGTATGTGTGTGTTGCATGGCCTTTTCCCCTCCATTATTTCCTCCCTGTGGTCACTCAGGAAAAAAAAAAAGAGGCTAATTTGACTAAAAATTCAAGTTTCTGGTGAATGCTCTTCAACAAGATGTCATTACACAACAAAAATCCTTTGGAAAATTGCTTGAAAGGTTTTTCAGCTCCCCTAATTTTGTTTAGACTGTTCAGGCCCAACCAAAAGATCTAAGAGCAATCCTGCTATCCCTCGCCCCTCTTCCTTCCTACACTTTCTTTCTGTGTGTTTACCTGCTTGCTGCCTGCCCAGTTTAATTTCATCAATGGAACAGGGAATCTATGTACAAAGTGCAGACTGTGCACAAAGTAACAGCTGCTCCTGAATCCCTTCTTCTCCTGTATGGGGCTTATATGCCCCATCACAGCCAAAAAATCCAACATCTCCCACTGGAAGCTCACACTCAGATCAGGCACTCATCTCTTTTGGGGTGATTGATTATTCTGCAACCCTCTCTTCCTGTTCTTCGCATTCCCTCTGTTACCTTTTCTCTTCCTGCCACACTCCGTTACTTTAATCCTTACTTTCCATTTTTTTGCATATACTGTATGTCACTAATACACTATCCTCACTCCTGTCCTCTACTGCTGCTCAAATCAGTTGCCACGCTTCCTTTCTGAGCCATATGAACCCAGTATTTCCATTCCTCCTCCTGTCCAAGGGACATCAGAAAATAGCTGCTACTGTAATTTTGTATTGGTTTTGGAGTTAATCACTGTAAAAAACAAACCAAAAAAAACCCCAACAACACAGAGTAACAGACAATCCTTCCACAGAAGAGTGTACATTCTAAATAGACAAGGAGGAAAATGTGTGGGAGAAAGGGACAAAAGATTGGGAGCTAAGGCACAGAATTGTGAATCCACATCTCCTAAATTCCAGCCCAGTGCCTTAAAGCCCACCCTTCCCATAGTGTGGAGAGAAGGATATCCCACCTTCTTTACCCCCAATACACTGACCACTTCTCATCTAAAAGGGCCATGTGACTTTCCTAAGGGTGGGGGTGTTAAATCTGCTATCCTGGGCAAATTCATTAAGTCTACTCTTTCTACTTGGATACACTGAGCAGTTTCCTTTGTGATATTGTTGTTAAACAGCTGCCTATTTCACTCCAGCAGTGGGTAAGTAGTCCCTGCTAGTATTCCTGCCCTACCTCACAGAAGTGCTGTGAGGTTCAATTATTTGCAAAGTGCTTTGAGATCCTTTGTTGCTAGCCAAGGTGCTACAGGGCCAAAGTATACTTTTATTTCACTATACTTGTCTCAGTTCAGTTTCTCTTTTATTTACTTACAATACGTGAAGTTGTTTAAAGGTCGTGCTGCTGGAATTGTTCTTTGCCACAGCATAGAGCACATTGATTTGCCAGCTTTCTAAGGGCTCCCTATGCCTGCTGTGAGCTTTCAATTTCCATAGTGATGTGCTTAGCAATCATTACCATGTGCAGGACTAATTTCACATTCTAGATACAGCAGCACTCAGTTTCACACTGACTTCTTATATAGTCTTCAGTTCTATTCAGTTGACTATCAGACAATAGAATAGAAAATAAATGTAGCCTTCTTTTTTCTTCCTAGTGCTTTCTGAAAAGAGACCAAATTGTGCCTGTCCTATTATTCAAGCTAGAGGATTTTTATGTAAACAAATTATGTTCTCCTCCTGCAGGTTCAGACAACTTGGGGATATATTTTCATGGCATGATTCTTATTGGGTGTTGCCCCTAGCTACCCTGCTGCCCACGTACACAAGACTTTTCACCCAAGTTTGGTGGTGCTTTCAACCCAGGTGAGCTGGCACAGTTGGGAGCATCGGTTAAAGCCCGTGTCCCACTTTCACTTGGGCTGGTAACCTACCCACTTAAGAGTGAGGATGCAGGCTAAACTGTCCTGCATTCTCTGTCCCGCAGCGCTTCCCCACGATTCCCTCTGTGCCCAGAAGTTCTCCTACAATTCATTTGGAAAGAATCATAGTAGCTTAGTTTACTGCATCACTAAGAACCATGGGATGCCTCCCCAGAGGGAGTGCAGCATCCATGAGGACATGGTAACATGGGTAGGCCTTTGCAGGGTGGCTGCTCACTGGTTAACTCAGATGCTGATCATGTGGGCTAAGACATGCTCTTGATGACTAGCATAGAGAAGAACTCTTAATTTCAACAAGCCACTTGAGGCTACAAACTAAACCAAACCAGCCTATTAGTGGGCCTTCTGTTTCTGCTAAGGCACAGTGCAGTTGACACAATGATAGCATTCTACCATGCTCACTATTCAGATAGTCAATAATGATAACTGACAGATTATGACAACCTACCGCTGGTATGTGGACCAGCCATTAGAGGGGATGAGACACTTTTGCCAGTGATTTCACAGCCATTTGCTGAGAACAGAGGAATGTTGAGACAAAAGCAATTTTGGGTTCCTTGCCTGGTTCTGAAAAGGAGTGTTCTCTAATGGGCCCCTACTTCCCAAACCTGACTCTGTCCCAGTCCTGTCAGAATCTAAATATTTTGGTTTCTGGATTAAATATTTCAGTCTTCACCTGAAAACCTTTTAATTTTGAGGTATACAGTTTTCCAACAAAATATTCCACAAAAAGCAGATACCTTTTTTTCCACCAAAAAAATCTCATTTAGTGAAAAAAAACCTAGTTTTGTTCTAAAATACAGATTAGATGGTGTGACAAAGTTCTGTCCTTGTTTCCACGGGTCCCACGTTTCCTGGTGGATTTTGCTAGCCTCAGAGCCTCCCTGTGACCCTCCACGTAGCCCTTCTCTCTCTAGAGGCAAGGGTCACAGCTTACTGAGCCATTTTCCATCATAAGCTAGCAAGGGAGGTTAGGAGAAGCTACCCTCCCTTGCACAGTCTCCGTT
The DNA here is from genome assembly GCF_020497125.1 of Mauremys mutica. Classification (NCBI taxonomy): domain Eukaryota; kingdom Metazoa; phylum Chordata; order Testudines; family Geoemydidae; genus Mauremys; species Mauremys mutica. The sequence goes on along the minus strand of NC_059078.1, from coordinate 36,830,730 downwards.
GTCTCCCAGTCTCAGTGATTAATTGGGGAGGGGAGGGAGAAGCCCTCTACTCTGGGCTCCAGCCCAGGGACCCTAATAGTAGCAGCTATGGTAGCTGACTTTTTGGAAATAGGACATGTACAATTCCCTGGGCCACTTCCCCACAGCAGCCCCACTCAATATCTCCATCACCATTACCTCAGGGCCTCCTTCCTTGCACCTGATATGGATTTGTACTGCTTAGTTCCTCCAACAGTGCAGCTCCCTCCTACAGCTCCTGATGCATGCACCTCACTGATTAACTGGGAGGCTTTTAACTAGTTCCAGCCAGCTCTTGATCGGCTTCAGGTGTCCTAATCAACCTAGCTATGTCCCAGGTGTCTTGATTAACCTGGAGCAACTGCCATTTGGTTACCATGGTACCAGGGATTTGTTTAGCCTCGGGCTAACATACCTGTTCCTCACTACTTTACTATAGCCATCTGGCCTTGCCCTCTGCTCAACACCATAGAGTTGGGCAACTTGGGACACCAGGTAGTATGCTCATGACAGACCAACAGTGTGGGGTGTGAAATCAACCCATTTTCTGTCTTTTTTTCAAAATTTTTGTCATCGTTTTTGCGAAAAAATGTTATACTTTTTTTGTGAACTTTTTTGTTTTTGTTTTTTGGGAATATTTAGAAGCAAATAGCCTTGATGACACATTTTGGCGCAGTTAATTGTTTGTATGGGGCAAGCCTTTGTTTAGAAGATGCAATTCAGGAGAATGAAGAGAGGCAAGGAGTCTGAAGATTGTAAAAAGTAGAACTCTGCCATTTAGAGACAGGATTTTGCAGATATGACCCAATAGGAATAAGTAGCCCATGGATTAAAAACATTATACATATTGTTAGGTCTCATACATGAAAGCTCACATTTTTGGACTGGCAATCTTATCTCATGTAGAAGCTTTTTATTTGCACTCTATAAGAAACATCTGTGTGTACTGTGTGTCTACTAACTATTCATTGCTTAAACAGTTTATCTCCCTCTTCCTCACTTACAGACTATTTTAGAAAATAAATTTTAAATATGGGTCCAAATGACTCTGTCCCTTTTTAAATTGTGTTCTTATCTGTTAATTGTGTAAAATAATGCTACAGCTTTTTTTTTTTTGCCTCCTTCCGCAGTAATATCCTTCTCGTGTGGTGGCCATAGAGTGACTAGCTAACGCTCTGCTCCCACAGTTGCTATAATTTGTATTGAAAATTTTATGTGGTGTTTGGTTGGCTGTGATGTGGTAGGGAAAGAACAGAGGAAATTAGATTGCATTTGACATTCAGCTGTGTGACAATTTATATGAGCCAAAGGATAAACTACAAGAACAAACTATTTTCGAGGCAATTACACTGTCACTTTAAGATCCCCTATTGTTTATTTCCAGCAATAGCCAGTGCCATGTCCTCATAATATTGTTCAAGAGCAGATGCAGCTTTAAAACTATTTACAACTTCTATTCTGTGCAAAAAATGGAAGTGAATCTGGACTCTGTAGCATACGATTTCCTACGGGTTCATTCGAAGTGCTGGATTCCATCATGCATATTTTTATGAGAAGTAACAGGATATGAACTGCAATTTGTAGCATTTTAGTGTTGTGTTTTTGTTAGTTTTGCCTCTACATATTGTGGGAGTACAAAACCCCACACAAGGATTGACACTGACTATTGTGTGACTGAAGTATGAAAATTGTTTCAAACTAACCTGCCTTTCTTCCCAAAAGAACCTAGGAGCTGTAGGAGCAGGTGCTCCTGTTTCTTCATTTGCAAGCACAAAAGATTCAAAAAAGTATTTCCGTCTCCATATCTTTGTTATTGTAATGATCCAGAAGAAAACTCTAAAATCCTTATTGGAGAATTCAAGAGCTGGTTAACTTTGGCTCTGTTTTGTTTTATATAATAATAATATAATAAACACTGCCCTTTTTTGTGTCACCAGTATGCTTAGAACAGCCTCCCCTTCTCCTCACAGTTTAACCTAAGGAGATCATGTTTTCAAAATCATATACCGAGACACTTTTTTGTGGCAACATTTCATAAGTCACAGAAGAGTCATATAAAAGACAAACTACTTTGTTAAACTAAATGTATGATGGTGTCTCTTCTGAAACAAGAGCAACACATACATACATCTCAGAGTGGAGGTTTTCTGACCAGTAACTTAGAGTTCTGGGCATTAACATTCGCTATGAGCAAAAAAAAATAGCATTGATGTCTACTCAAAACCCATTATTCAACTTTTCACTTCCAACACTGTTCATCTCATTGAACGCTCATTCCACTGGACAGTGTTCCTGCTATAACACAAGCAAATTCTAGGGAGATGTTTATGGCAGGGTGGGAGGTTGAGACAAATCACCTGGCCGCTGATTATGCGCAGCCAGACACCAGGGCGGTTAGAAGAGCGCAGCAGGACGCGCTGCGCATCAGAGAAGCTTTGAAAACCAGTTTCATGACTGGCCAGGCTACAGTGTGAAAGTTCTGTTTGTTTCTCCTTGATGAAAACCCGCCCCCTGGGTTCACTCTACTTCCTTGTAAGCCAACCACCCTCCCCTCCTCCCTTTGATCACCGCTTGCAGAGGCAATAAAGTCATTGTTGTTTCAAATTCATGCATTCTTTATTAATTCGTCACACAAATGGGGGGATAACTGCCAAGGTAGCCCGGGTGGGGTGGGGGAGGAGGGAAGGAGGGAAGGAAAAGGCCACACTGCACTTCAAAACTTATTTATTGAATGCCAACTTTCTGTTGTGTGGGCAGTCCTCTGGGGTGGAGTGGTTGGGTGCCCGGAGGCCCCCCCACCACGTTCTTGGGCATCTGGGTGAGGAGGCTATGGAACTTGGGGAGGAGGGCATTTGGTTACACAGGGGCTGCAGCAGCGGTCTGTGCTCCTGCTGCCTGTCCTGCACCTCAACAATACGCCGGAGAATATCAGTTTGATTCTCCAATAGCCTGAGCATTGCTTCCTGCTTCCTTTCATCATGCTGACGCCACCTATCATCTTAATCCCACCACCTTTCCTCTTGCTCCCGCCACCTGTCCTCTCGCATGTCCCTCCTGTCCTCGCATTCATTTTGTGCTGTCCTGCACTCTGACATTGTCTGCCTCCACACATTCTTTCAGTGTGGGAGGACTACATGAGCTTAGAGAACATTTCATTGTGAGTGCATTTTTTTCGCCTTCTAATCTTTGCTAGCCTCTGGGATGGAGATGATACGGGGAGCATTGAAACATTTGCAGCTACGGGAGGAAAAAAAAGGGAGAGTGGTATTTATAAAGACTCATTTTAGAGAACAATGGGTAGACTCTTTCATGGTGAACCAAGCTGTTAATATTACATAGCACATGTGCTTTCTTTACAAGGTCGCATTTTGCCTCTTATATTGAGGGCCTGCTGGTTTGGTGTGAGAGATCACACATGCAGGGCCAGCTGGCAACAGAATTTGGCTTGCAGGCAGACATGGTAAGCCACAGTCTTTTGGCTTCTTTAACCTTCATAACATGTGGGAATGGTTTCAAACAGCAGCGCCCTCATGTCCCATACCAAGCACCCATTGGGTTGGCCATTTAAAAGGAGGGGCTGCGGTTTTCAGGTTAACGTGAAGCAGAAACCCAACTAACACCCCCCCCCACACACACACACCCTATTCTCTGGGATGATTGCTTCACCCCTCCCCCCCACCGTGTGGCGCACAGTGGGGATGATTTCTGTTCAACCACAGGCAAACAGTGCAGCAGGAATGGCAACCTCTGAATGTCCCCTTAATAAAATTCCCCTATTTCAACTAGGTGACCATGAATGATATTACTCTCCTGAGGATAACATGGAGAGATAAAGAACGGATCTTGCTTGAATGCCAGCAAACACAGGGACCATACGCTGCCATGCTTTGTTGTGCAATGATTCCAGACTACGTGCTACTGGCCTGGCATGCTAATGGAGGATGGAATAAGTCTGCCCTCCCCAGAAACCTTTTGCAAAGGCTTTGAGAGTATATCCAGGAGAGCTTCATTGAGATGTCCCTGGAGGATTTACGCTCCATCCCCATACATGTTAACAGACTTTTCCAGTAGCTGTACTGGCCGCGAATGCATCCCAAATCTTCAGGGCAAATTAATCATTAAACACGCTTGCTTTTAAACCATATACAATATTTACAAAGGTACACCCACCAGAGGTCCCTTCTCCGCCTTCTAGGTCTGGGAGCCGGCCTTCGGTGGGTTGGGAGGGTACTGGCTCCAGGGTGATAAACAGTTCCTGGTTGTCGGGGAAAATGGCTTCTCCGCTTGCTTGCCATGTGCTATCTTCATCCTCCTCCTCTTCATCATCTTCCTCCTCCTCCAAATCCAAATCCCTGTTGCGTGAGAATCCATTGACGGAGTCCACACACAGGGCTGGAGTAGTTGTAGGAGAACCCCCTAAAATGGCATGCAGCTCATCATAGAAGCGGCATGCCTGGGGCTCTGACCTGGAGCAGCCGTTTGCCTCTCTGGTTTTTTGGTAGGCTTGCCTCAGCTCCTTAAGTTTCATGCGGCACTGCTGCAGGTCCCTGTTACAGCCTCTGTCCTTCATGCCCTTGGAGATTTTTTCAAATGTTTTGCCATTTTGTCTTTTAGAACGGAGTTCTGATAGCACGGATTTGTCTCCCCATACAGCGATCAGATCCAGTACCTCCCGTTCGGTCTATGCTGGAGCTCTTTTGCGATTCTGGGACTCCATGGTCACCTCTGCTGATGAGCTCTGCATGGTCACCTGTGCTGATCAGCTCGCCATGGTGGCCAAACAGGAAATGAAATTCAAAAGTTCGCGGGGCTTTTCCTGTTTACCTGGCCAGTGCATCTGAGTTGAGAGTGCTGTCCAGAGCGATCACAATGGAGCACTCTGGGATAGCTCCCAGAGGCCAATACCGTCAAATTGCATCCACACTATCCCAAATTTGACCTAGCAGGGTCGATTTCAGCGCTAATCCCCTCGTCGGGGAGGAGAACAGAAATTGATTTTCAGAGCCCTTTAAGTCGACAAAAATGGCTCCGTCGTGTGGATGGGTGCAGGGTTAAATCGATCTTACGTTGCTAAATTTGACCTAAACTTGTAGTGTAGACCAGGCTCAGTGAGAGTTTATGGGCCTATTACAGGAGTGGGTAGGAGAGGTTCTGTGGCCTGCAGATCAGATGATCATGATGTTCCCTTCTGCCTATAACACCTACGAGTAAGTGCTGGTGTTTCCTCTCCAACTACATGATGTGACCAGATTCTCAAAATTGCTCTGCTCACACCTAGGCAACTAAATGAAGTGATCAAATATGCAAAAACTCCCATTGGAACTGTCTTTTTGTTCTGTGGTTGTACAGTGGGGTCCTGCTCCATGATTAGGGCCCCTAGGTGCTATAGTAATGCAAATAATTAATAACAAAAACAATGGGGGGTGCAGAACACTTTTTAAAATCTGGCCCTTTCATTTAGCTGCCTAAATGGGAGTTGAGCTCTCTAGAAAATTTAGCCCTTTATCACATTTTACCTGGCACACATACTTACCATTGACCTAAACACAACTGAAGTTTGTCTCTACTCAGTGATTTGTTGTTTTCTCCTGAATATTGTACGCTGTGCTATCATCAGCATCTATACTCCACTACCAGGGTCCTTGTGCTGCGTTCTTAACATGCACAAAACTCCTGTTGATAGCAGGATTTGGTCCTTAATATTTATATATGATAATAAAAGAACATAAAATCTGATTCTTCAGTTAGGGCTGCTTCCCTTAGGAATGTAAGTGTGAGGGTGTAAAGCGTATGCTTTCTGCAATGTGAATTAATATCAGATTAATTTAAAATACAATCTTTTGGACTGTTTTTTTTAATTGAAAACTAAATAGCTCTGATTTGTGCTTCCAGGGTTTCACAAAGATATCTCCTGTTTTATCCATTTAAAAAGTCATTTGTCTACTGATTTTCTAGTAGCCTGCCCATCCCATTGTGAGTTTCTTTAGACCAAAAAAGACAGCTCTTCTCCATGCTAGCAGGAAACAAACTGATCATGCTGTGAATTTGATTTCTAACTTGGCTGGTTGTGTTAAAATGCCAGCCATGATTTCTGGAATTTGCTCTAGGGTTTTCTTTCTTTTTCTTTCTAATGCAGAAGTGTTTATATTACTCTTTAAAAAAAATCTTGTGGTCGCTGACAGGGTTTGTTTGATATGGAAGATGCATTTTAATTCACTTGTTGATTTTTATAAAAACCAACCAAAAAAACCCTCTTTTAGTCTTATTGAAAATACAGTTGTTAATGTTTGTGGGTTAGAGAGAAGTTTGCTCAGCTAAGTAATATAGCTTAAAACAATTTAACAAAGTATAATGCTGAATTTGCTAATTTAGATAATTCTCTTGTCTTTGGTTCAGAAGCTTTGGGCTGGTTTTACTCTCTTGATTCTATATCTCTCTGCTTTTTAAAGGTACAGTTCTTATATTTATCACAGATTTTTTAAGGCCAAAAGGTACCATTAGGATCATCCAATCTGATCTCCTGTATATACCAGGCCATATAATTCACCAAGTGATTTGATCCTAAAACCCATAATTTCTGTTTTGAACTAGAGTATCTCTGTTAGAAAGATATTCACCTTAAAGTGATGCAGAATCCAGCATGTTCTCTATAAGGTTGTATCTATCCGTAGGGGCAGACTGCTGAGCGGGCAGCCGAGCCCTGAGTAGGGGGCGGAGCTAGGCTGAGGAGGGGCCTATAAAAGTGGCCGCCCAGCCAGGCAGCGTCATGGGAGCCGGCGAACAGGGCTGCTAACAGGGGAGTTTGAGTGGGAGTTTACAGGGGGAGGCAGAAGGGGGCGGCACCATTTTTCCTGTGTTCCCCAGGTAGGAACGCTGAGCGAGGCCGAGACAGCAGCAGCCATGAGCCAAGCAGCAGAGGATACACTGAGGATGAGAGCATGCAGCAGCTGCGGTATGTACCTGGTCCTAGCGGGGGACCCAGAACAGTACTATGTAAGCATGAAGTGCCGCCTAATAGAGCTGCTGGAGGAAAAGATCCAGGGTCTAGAGCTGCAGGTAGAAACCCTGGTAGAGCATAGAAGGGGGTTCGAGCAGCTGATGGAGCAATGGCAAGCAGTGGCTGAAGGGGAATGCCCAGGAGTACAGGGGGAAGCAGGGGCTAAGGCCAGTGAGGGGGGACTGCCAGATGAGGAATATGGGCGGTGGAAGCATGTGACCGTGAGAAGCAGGAAGGGGAAAAGGAGAGCCAGTGAGGGAGAAATAGACCTAAGGAACAGATTTGAAGGTTTGGAGAATGAGGAAGGGGTACAGCAGGTGGTAGCTGACGGTGGGAGGGCAAGGAAAAAGAGAAGAGCGGCTAGTCCGATAGAAAGAGGGGAGGAGTCCATGGAGGCAGCACCAAGTTTGGGCCACGGGAGGATGCAGGATGGCTTAAGGGGAACCACAAGGGATGATAGGAATGGAAGGAGCTTGCAACCAGGGGGGATGGAGGATAGGTTAGAGGACCGCACTGTCCCCAGGCAAAGGCAGGTCTATCTGATTGGGGATTCCATACTGAGAAGGTTGGACAGGCCTGTGACCAGGGCCGATCCAGAGAACAGAAGGGTGTGCTGTCTACCAGGCGCTAAAATACGGGATGTGGACCTGAGGTTGAAAAGGATCCTAAGAGGAGCAGGTAAGAACCCATTGATCATCCTTCATGTAGGAACGAATGACACGGCTAGATTCTCACTAGAGAGAATCAAGGGAGACTATGCCAGGTTGGGTAAGACGCTCAAGTAAATTGAGGCTCAGGTGATCTTCAGTGGGATTCTACCTGTCCCTAGGGAAGGGCGCCAAAGGGGTGACAAGGTCGTGACGATAAATAGTTGGCTGAGGGAGTGGTGTTACAAGGAGGGCTTTGGGATGTATGGGAACTGGGAGGCTTTCGGGGACAAAGAACTGTTCTCATGGGATGGGCTCCACCTAAGTAGGGAAGGAAGTAGAATTCTAGGAGGGAGGCTGGCTCATCTGATTAAAAGAGCTTTAAACTAGACATTGGGGGGAGACGGTTGGGAGAGGTCCAGGTACTCTCCACACCAAATTTATACATTGAGAGTGAGAACAACAGGATAACAACAGATATAGCCAGAGGGGGAGGGTTAGGTATAAGGAAGATGGGGGGGACAGATACTAGACCAACAGGTCATACTGGTAGTACTGTGTCCCTACCAAGTTGGGTGAAAAGGGTGAGAGGAGCCAAACAGCAAAAATTAGGATGTTTGTTCACCAATGCGAGAAGCTTAGGTAACAAAATGGAGGAACTGGAGCTCCTGGTCCGAGAATTGAAAGCGGATATCGTAGGAATAACCGAAACATGGTGGAACGGTAGCCATGACTGAAGTACAGGTATGGAAGGGTATGTGCTGTTTAGGAAAGTCCGAAACAAAGGTAAAGGTGGGGGAGTAGCATTGTATGTCAATAATGAGGTGAAATGTAACAAAATAACTAGCAATGCAATGGATAATACGGAGTCTGTTTGGGCAATGGTGACATTGGGGAAGAAAACTACTAGAGCGTCCCCTGGGATAGTGATTGGGGTGTGCTATAGACCGCCGGGATCTAGCCTGGATATGGATAGAGAGCTCTTTAATGTTTTTAAGGAGGTAAATACTAATAGGAACTGTATGATCATGGGAGACTTTAACTTCCCGGATATAGATTGGGAAACAAATGCTAGTAATAATAATAGGGCTCAGCTTTTCCTAGACGTGATAGCTGATGAATTCCTTCATCAAGTAGTTGCTGAACTGACAAGGGGGATGCCATTTTAGATCTGATTTTGGTGAGTAACGAGGACCTTGTTGAGGAAATAGTTGTAGGGGACAACGTTGGCTCAAGTGATCATGAGCTAATTCGTTTCAAAATAAATGGAAGGATAAACAAAATTGCATCTGAGACTAAGGTTTACGATTTCAAAAGGGCTAACTTTACTAAATTAAGGCGACTAGTTAGGGAAGTGGATTGGACTAACATATTTAGGGATCTAAAGGCGGAAGACGCCTGGGGTTACTTCAGGTTGAGGTTGCAGGAGCTGTCAGAGGCCTGTATCCCGAGAAAGGGAAAACAGTTCGTAGGTAGCAGTTTTAGACCGAGCTGGATGAGCAAGCGTCTCAGAGGGGTGATTAAGAAAAAACAGAAAGCGTACAAGGACTGGAAAATGGGAGGGATCAGCAAAGAAACCTACCTTATTGAGGTCAGAGGGTGTAGGGAAGCAGTGAGAAAGGCAAAGAGCTGGGTGGAGATGGACCTAGCGAAGGGGATTAAAACCAATAGCAAAAGGTTTTTTAGCCATATAAATAGGAAGAAAACCAAGAAGGAAGAAGTGGGACCGCTTAAAACTTTAAACAGAGTGGAGATTAGGGATAATCTTGGCATGGCACAATATCTAAACAAATATTTTGCCTCGGTCTTTAATGAGGCTAATGAAGGGCTAAGGAATAGTGGTAGAGGGACTGACGGGAATGAAGATATGGGGGTAGACATTACGGTATCTGAGGTAGAAGCCAAACTTGAACAGCTTAACGGAAGTAAATCAGGGGGCCCGGATAATCTTCATCCTAGAATATTAAGGGAATTGGTGAGTGAAATTGCAAGCCCGTTAGCGATGATTTTTAATAAATCTCTAAACTCGGGGGTTGTACCGTTTGACTGGAGATTAGCTAATATAGTTCGTATATTCAAGAAGGGGGAAAAAAGTGACCCAGGTAACTACAGGCCTGTTAGTTTAACATCTGTAGTATGCAAAGTCATGGAAAAAATTTTAAAGGAGAGAGTGGTTATGGACCTTGAGGCCGATGGCAACTGGGACAAATTACAGCATGGTTTTACGAAAGGTAGATCGTGCCAAACCAACCTGATCTCCTTCTTTGAGAAAGTAACAGATTTTTTAGACAAGGGAAATGCGGTGGATCTAATATATCTTGATTTCAGTAAGGCGTTTGATACGGTACCGCATGAGGAATTACTGGTTAAATTGGAAAAGATGGGGATCGAAATGAAAATCCAGAGGTGGATAAGGAGCTGGTTAAAGAGGAGACTGCAGAGGGTCTTATTGAAGGGTGATCTGTCGGGTTGGAGGGGGGTTACCAGTGGAGTTCCTCAAGGTTCGGTTTTGGGTCCGATTTTATTTAATCTATTTATCGCTGAGCTCGGAACCAAAAGTAGGAGTGGGCTGATAAAGTTTGCGGATGACACCAAGTTGGGAGGTATTGCCAATTCGGAAAGGGATCGGGATATCCTCCAGGGAGATTTGGATGACCTTGTAAACTGGAGTATTAGTAACAGGATGAAATTCAATAATGAGAAGTGTAAGGTTATGCGTTTAGGGATGACTAACAAGAATTTTAGTTATAAGCTGGGGACGCACCAGTTGGAAGTAACGGACGAGGAGAAGGACCTAGGAGTCCTGGTTGATCGTAGGATGACTATGAGTAGGCAATGTGATGTGGCCGTTAAAAAAGCTAATGCGGTCTTGGGATGCATTAGGCGAGGTATTTCTAGTAGAGATAAGGAGGTGCTAGTCCCGTTATATAAGGCGTTGGTGAAACCTCATTTGGAGTATTGTGTGCAGTTTTGGTCTCCCATGTTTAAGAAGGATGAATTCAAACTGGAACGGGTACAAAGAAGGGCCACTAGAATGATCCGAGGAATGGAAAGCCTGTCGTATGAAAGGAGACTTGAGGAGCTCGGTTTGTTTTCCTTAACCAAAAGAAGGATAAGAGGAGATATGATTGCACTCTTTAAATATATCAGAGGGATAAATACCAGGGAAGGAGAGGAATTATTTCAGCTCAGTGCTAATGTGGACACGAGGACAAACGGATATAAACTGTCAGTCAGGAAATTTAGGCTTGAAATTAGACGAAGGTTTCTAACCATCAGAGGAGTGCAATTCTGGAACAGCCTACCGAGGGAAACAGTGGGGGCAAAGGACCTCCATGACTTTAAGATTAAGCTGGATAAGTTTATGGAGGGGATGGTATGATAGGATAACGGGTTTAGTCAATAGGTCAATAACGTGCCACACTTGTAATTAGTACAAAGGGTCAATGTTGGGATATTGTTAGCCTTTTCCAGAGGGTCTGGCTGGAGAGTCTTGCCCACATGCTCGGGGTTCAGCTGATCGCCATATTTGGGGTTGGGAAGGAATTTTCCTCCGGGGTAGATTGGCAGTGGCCCTGGAGGTTTTTCGCCTTCCTCCGAAGCATGGGGCAGGGGTCGCTTGCTGGTGGATTATCTGCTACTTGAAGTCTTTAAATCATTATTTGGAGCATTCAACAGCAGAGTCAAGGGAGAGAATTAGTTCAGGAGTGGGTGGATCGGCTTATGTGGCCTGCATCTTGCAGGAGGTCAGACTAGATGATCATAATGGTCCCTTCTGATCTTGAATTCTATGATTCTATGATTCTATGATAAGCTGTTCCAGTGGATAATTACCCTCACTGATTTAAAAACTGTCCTTATTTCTAGTTGGAATTTGTCTAGCAACTGCTTCAGCCTTCGGATGCTGTTATGCTTTTGTCTACTAGATTAAAGACTCTCCTGTCAGAAATCTTCTCTCCGTGCAGATACTTATAAACTATGTTCAAGTCACCTCTCAACTTTCTCTTGGATAAACTTATAAATTGGGTTTCTTTATCCTTTCACTATAAGACAGAGTTTCCAGATTTGAATAATTCTTGTAGGTCTTTACTGAACCCTTTCCAATTTGTCAACGTCCTTTGCAGTGCAGACACCAGACCTGGACACAGTATTCCGGTAATGGTCTCACTAATGCTACTTGCCATGCCAACGCTACCTCCCTATTTTTACTCACTAATCCCCTGCTTGTGTATCCAAGGATCACATTTGCTCTTTTAGCCACCAAATTGCACTAGAAGATGATGTTCAGATGATTATTCACCTTCTGACCCAAGTTCCTTTCTGAGAAACTGCTTTCTAAAAATACAGTGCCCTTCTCTATAAGTGTGACCTACATTCTTTTTTCCGAGATGTGACCTTGCATTTAGCTGTATTAAAAATGCGTGTTGCTCAAATGAGCCCAGCTTACCAAGTGGTCTAGGTTGTACTGTAGAAATGACTTGTCCTTAATATTATTTACCGCTCCACCAATTTTTGTGTCCTCTGTGGATTGGGACCCCATTTTAATTGGGGTTGCCAGGGCTGGCTAAGACTTGTTGGGGACAGGTCTGAAGCCTGGGCAATGGGGCTCAGGTTACAGGCCCTGAGCCTGGGGCTGAAGCCCCTAGGCTTTGCCATCCACCCACCCACCCAAGATGGTGGAGCGCAGGCTTTAATCTCCCCCCTCCTTCCCCACAGGGAAATGGGGCTCAGGCGGCCTCAGGGTTCGGTTCCCCCTTCTGGGTTTGTATAGTAATTTTTGTTGTCAGAAGGGGGTCGCGATGCAATGAAGTTTGAGAACCCCTGTTCTAGCTCATTGTGTGATGCTATCTGAAGTGGCTTACAACAGTGAGTGCTAATTTCAGGTCAGACTCAGAAAACAGGCTAGATGCTCCAAACTGCTGGTCTATTCTATAATTAGATTTCACCAAGCCAGTAACAAATGTGCTATCACTATATTACTATAATCACTATATTAGTCTTACCAATGAGTCACAAACAGTCCCCATAGGCCTGGCCACTCAGACAAACTGAATTTTGTGATAATGGTTCCTTATACCACATATCTCATCACATTAGGTTACTTCCAACCTGAAAGGGTCAGTCACTTACCCCAGGTCAATGGATACTCTCGGTGTCACACCAAAGACAATGCTGGCAGCCAATTTCTCTAGTAAACTAACTAACTATTAGCTAAGAAAATAAATAAGCGTTATTGAGAGGTTAAAGCAGGTAAAATACATTAACGGGTGAGTCAAAGTTTGTAAGTCCAAGTGACAGCAGAGTTGTAGTGACCTGCTCATTTTCCACAAGTCTCTTAAGGTTATCCAAAATAATTCTGGGGATCTCTGTCCACTTGTTCAGTATTCCACCCTGTTAAAATCCAAAACAGTTAAGAGATACAGGAACGATCCCTGGAACCATCCTTCTAATGCCTTTCCCCAAAAGTCAATTTGGCATGTGTTTTCGTTCACAGCATGGGCTCTTCCTTTGTTGATTAAATGCAAGCAGAGTCTGAACTTCCATTGTCGAACACAACAACTCATGCTTTGAAGTCTGCAATTTTTTTACATTTCCAATGCTGCAATCTTGTGTGATGGGTAAATGTAATGTAAACACAATGTGATAGCCAGAAACAATCCTTCATTAGTTTTCATGAAATTTACACATCCAGTACAATCACATCTTAGCACACTTTAATCTAGGGTTATCTAATTACTGAGTATACATAATGTAATGCAGTAGTAAATGAGAGGTTATAGGTAAGTGAAGACAATAATATTAATGTTTCTTTGATATTCACCCACAAGTGAATTAGTCTATGGCTTTAATCTGAGCTGACCTGTCAGTGTCATACATTGATTTTATATCATATATCACTAACTGATCAACTGGCTGAACAATTATTACTTTGCGATGTTGTCTGTCCAATACTCGGAAGGCTAGAGAATTCTCATTGTGTAGTACCTCTTAATCCGGTGTACAAATCCACCAGAATTTGTCTCTAGAATATCCTGGACAGCTGGCAATGCCACTGAACCCGAACCCTAATAATACACTGTATAGTGCTTTCCATCCATAGATCTCAAAGTGCTTTACATAGAAGGTGAGTGTCATTATCCCCATTTTACAGATGGGGAAATGGAAGCACAGAGGCATGAAGTGATTTGCCAATGGCCCATATTAGGCCTCTGGCAGAACTGGGACTAAAACACAGGTCTCCTGATTCCCAGTCTGGTGTTCTAGCCACTAGGCCTTCCCAAACTGAATTTGAATTTGTGGCCTTAGTCTGATTTTAGTTACACCTGTGTAAATTAGGATTAATCCTACAGCAGTTAAAGCAGTTATATATGAGTAAGTGGCTTATTGTTTTCTCATCTAATTTCTAAGCACAAGCAATGCTCCCCTTGACAAGCTTACCCATTAGCTTCTGCAGAAATTCTGCACAGTCCACAGTTAAGAATAAAGTAGTCATTTTAGGGGAGAAATGTCATTTTAAAAGCAAATCTCACTTTAAGCATTTAAATCTCACTCCAAAATGACATACTTCATCTGAGTGAGTGAGAGAAAGTGAAAGTAAAGCAGACATGCCTAAAAGAGAGCTGTCCCAGAAGCTGAGTGCTATACTCCAACTGTCTCAGCTTGAGGGCCAAATTTATTTCTAAAAAGTTAAGGTGCCAAAATAAACTTCAACTACTTTGGTAGGCAGACAAAGCCAGACAAGCACTCATCTCATTTACAATGTCACCTGAAAGTGAAAACAGGCATTCACATGGCACTGTTGTAGTCAGACTGGCAAGCATTGGCCTAAGTATGAAGGGGCATACAAATGTTTAGCATATCTGGCTTGCAATGCCAGCTACAACAGTGCCATGCAAACACCTGTTCTCACTTTCAGGTAACACTGTAAATAAGAAATGGGCAGCATTATCTCCTGTCAATGTAAACAAACTTGTTTGTCTCAGCAATTGGCTGAACAAGAAGTAGGACTGATTGGACTTGTAGGCTCTAAAGTTTTACATTATTTTGTTTTTGAGTGCAGTTATGTAAAAAAAATCTACATTTGTGAATTGCACTTTCACGATAGAGATTGCACTACAGCACTTGTGTGAGGTGAAGTAAAAACTCTATCTTTTTTACAGTGCAAATATTTGTAATAATATAAAGTGAGCACTGTACACTTTGTATTGTGTTGTAATTGAAATCAATATATTTGAAAACAAAAAATATAAATAGTATTCTATTATTGTTTAACAACACGATTAAAACTGTTTAATCACGATTATTTTTATCTCACAATTAATTGTGATTAATTTTATTAATCTTTTGACAGCCCTACATATTTTTTTATTCACAGTTGCCCTTAAAGGCTGCACTGGTACTCCAGCAGGTAGCACTAGATATAGGTAATTATGCTGGTGAGTTACAAAGGGTTGAAAGATGTAGAACAGAAACATGACAAGAATGCTGAAAATCCAGGCCTCTGGAAAAACAAATGATATTTCAGGAAAGAAAGATGATATTCAATTAACTTTCACACTAAGAAGGGCACTGTACTAGTTTTGTGTAGTGCTGAATTATGTGTAGATTATAAAGCAAATAAATTGAAGTAGATTTTAAAAGGCTTAAACCTCCATGAAATTATTACCTTTATAGCAAAGTTTTTGGGTGGTAATGTGATGTCACACACATGCTATGAGTGTTTTGTCATACTTACTTGCAAGGAATTCTGCTTAATGCACCATTATTTTAATCTTTCTGGAACATTTCGGAATATAGAAATTGCCCCACTGATCAGACCAAGTGTCCTGTCTGTGACAGTGCCCAATACTATATACTTTAGTGGAGGGTCAAGAGACCCTGCAATAGGCAGTTATGGAATAACCTGCTGTGTCAGGTGGACTTTAATCTGCCAATAATTTATATTTCCTATAGATTAGAAATACTGGTAGGAGGAAATTATAATGGAAGAATACAACTTGTACGTTGACCATTTTGGAGCCACTGATTAGCCAGGAGTGAGAAAGGTAATGGAAGGAAGAGAGTGTGTGGAGAATAAAGTTAATTAGGAGGACTCGGGGGGTATGTGAGCACTTTGGAGCTCAGTGGGAGAAATGCTCTGATATCTGTGCTGAGGCAAACTTCCATTTTTAATGTAAATGATACTGGATATTTAATAGTAGCTGCTCATGAAACCAATTTGACTCTGGGACTGTAGAGAACTTATTTTGAGTCATTAAGCCCAAGGAAGTCTGACCACATTCTAGCAAAGACCATTTCTTTTCTTGTTTTTTTTTTTCTTTCCTGAGGCAAAAATACTGAAAAGGACAAGGCCCTGGAGGCACTGTTCCTTATTATTTACTGTTGCACTGTAGTAGCATCCAGTCAGGGATTAGGGCCCAGTTGCATTAGGCACTGTATACACATGTACAACACAATAAAAAGAGGGTCCCTACCCAACAGAGCTTTCAATTGATATATGTGATGAGACACAACAAGTGGATTTAACAAACACACAGGAGCACAAAGTAGCAATGAGGCTATGAAGATTAGTGTAACAAGCAGCAGTCACAGCACACCAGCTGCCTCGCCTGGCCTAGCCATTCCATTCCTTTGGTTGTACTGACTATAATACCTGTAACTTTCTTCATGAGGAGAATAACTACTGTGATGGAATAGAAAAAGATAAGGAACTTTTCTTTCACTCAGTTCCCCTACAGAGATGATCTCACATCTGTGCCACTGCCCTCAGCTTTCTGGAATAATCTGCAAAGAAAACAGAGTGCATGGGAGAAGGAGAGAAATGGTGGGATGGGGGGAGGAAATTAGGCAAAGCTATCGAGAAGAATGATCAGAAGCAAGACTTGCATGAAGTATTGGGAAGATTTTCTTGGGTGAAGATGTCCAGTAATCAAAAAGTAAATTGGAATAGCTGAGAAATGTTTAAAATGGCAGTCTGTAGAGAAGAGATCGGGCTAAAAAGGAAATAGGTTACTGAATTTAGGGAAAATAAATATATATGTACGGTGCAGTAAACTTGCTTGATACCATATTATCTGGACCATCTGTAAGGAAATTGGTAGAAAATAAGACTATCATTTAACATTTGGGGCCAAAGCCAGGTGGGTGATAAGTTTGAATGTTTCTGTGGCAAGTATCTGAGCATGCATCCTGAAGGATACAGACATATAAATCATAGCTAGGTAATAATTGGAGATATACCAATCTTCTAGAACTGGAAGGGACCTTGAAAGGTCATTGAGTCCAGCTCCCTGCCTTCACTAGCAGGACCAATTTTTGCCCCAGATCCCTAAGTGGCCTCCTCAAGGATTGAACTCACAACCCTGGATTTAGCAGGCCAATGCTCAAACCACTGAGCTATCCCTCCCCCCTGCTATCAGTGAAACAGAGTATAGATCTTTCAGCGTCTTCCCTTCTAATTCTTCTGTAGTATTCCCCAGAGGAATGTGTGAGAGAGGTGTGTGTCGGTCTTTTGCACTGCTGGAAATGTATACAAAATCGTAATATGGAAAGTCTGTCAGATCCAAGCTGTCAGTTCCAGGTGATGCAAATTTGCAGGTAAAGGGACAAGTTCCTTGACACTTGCTGGGGTGAAGATTTGAGAATGGGGAGAGAGCTTTAAGCAGCCGTGCAAGAGAGGATTGGGTGCATAAGGGTCTGAGTGAAACCTGGCAGGTTGTGAAATTCTTTTTCTGAGGATTGGTTATGAAAGAGGAGGGAAAGGCCAGTAGAATTAGCTATGGGGAAAAAACTGGTTGAGGAAGAGTCCAAATTTTGAGATGACAGGATGTTTCACTCAACAGATACAGCTGGGAAGAAAACAAACCTTGTTACTATCTATGCCTAATAGAATCAGAAATAAGCATGGAAGGGGGGAGAGGGGAGCTTAAACACATTAAATAATGATGAAAAATTCTATAGTGCAAACCCCAATTAAATTGGTGCAACCCCCTTGTGTGGACACTCATCAATTTCTAAACCAATTTAGTTAAATTTGTACAACTTTCTCATTTAGACAAGGCCTAAATAACCCACACACGTTGGGTATGGCTCAGCAGGGCTGTGCAGAAGGAGGCTTATAAGAAAGTCTTGCTTATACAAATGTATACATTAATCTAGACTGGTGGGTCTCCAATTTTAGTAGGAGTCTACTTTAGAGTGAGAGGTTTCCATTTGCGTAACAATAGAGCCAAGCTGTATTGTTACAGTAGGTGTCACCTGGCAGAACTGTTACACATAGTGTTCCAAGTTCCTTTTCTTAGTGTGTGAGCAAATGTTCAGTGTTAGGAAGATGCTGTGTTGTGGTGGTCATTCTGTTACACAAGGTTTTAGGTAGAGAGAGCTGGGCAAGCAGCAGGAGAGTTTGCACCTAGAATATATCCAGATTTCTCGTTACTGATTTCTCCTGCACTGGGAAACTGACCTGCAAGGCCTGGGCAGCTGCTACTGCAAAGCAGAGGGCAAAAATCCTGTACTACATTGCATGCAGGAATTTGGTCCTGGACGTGTAGCCTTATTTCCTACATGGAAGTTTTGGGTTTTTTTGGCGGGGGGGAGAAGGGGGTCTGCATTTATATCCTGTGTATTTATTTTTTTTAGGGTGAGGGAAAAGGTTGTGTTTTTTTTTAACAAGGTTGGTTTTAAACTTGAGAGTCTTCCACAAAGTACTGGTTATATCATCTTGTGCCACAAGAGTGGGTGCAGAGCATGATACTGTGAGGGCACTGATAACAGTTCAGAGACAGTTTATTTTGCAGTCCTACTAAGGTCACACATCAGTCAAGGGTGTGTATAACAACTGTTCCAAGGCTTGAAAACTGGTATGAAATGTGCAGGTTTTGCAGTATTGCCAACTCTGTGTTCGAAACTCATAAGTCAAGTTCCAAAACACCCATGAGATTTAAAAAAAACACATTTTTTTTCTCTTCTCTCTTCTGAGCCTTAAAGATATACTCTGGTCATGTTTTCAAATTTTTCCTGCAATCCTAAGGATAAGAAACTTCCTTTTTTTTTGTTTTATTAAAAGTTGAGATTCTCCCACTTGACTCTGAGGGATGGGGCTTTCAGAAGACAGCCAAGTATCAGAAAACTTGTAATAAATTGGTCAGATTTGGCAACACTGGCTTGCTTCACTGGGGGTAGTGTGACTGTTTCCTTTGGTTACAATCTGTGTGGCTTGGTGCACAGCCTCTCCTCCCACTTGAGTTTCACTTGGAGTTTCCTTGAACAAACTCCAGATAACTAGTGAAACTGATAAGCTCCATCTGGTTTTGAGTAGTAGTTGCTGAATTTTCATGCATTTGATTCAAAACCATAAGTTGGCCCAGCTTTGTGTGAAGTGTCTGGGAACCTCACCCACCCTTTCAACTGACTCGATCTGAGTATAAAAATATTAAATGGAAAAGCATTAAAATGCATTTTAATTTCCTTTTTTTTAGGTGACCAAAGTAGCTCTCCTGCATCACCAGTGCCCTGCTTTGCCTCAGACACTCAGCATGCAGTGGGCTGGTGATGGAAATGCCACTCAGTCTGTACTGAAGACGGCAGTCTGCCTATGGAGATACAGTAAATCTGATCTTATTCAATATTAAATGTTTGTTTTTTAAATATTCCTCTTTCACTAGGAAGATCTGATTTATTTGGACTATCCCGGGTTAGAGGGATTGGCCAAGCATTCTGTCCAGTTATGCTGATGACAAGATTGTGTTCCAGTATCAATAGGACCAGCCAGGACACCCTGATGACTAGACACAAACAAACGGTACCTCTGAGAGATCCATCTCTTTTACAATTAGATAATATTACCATAAAGGGAAAATGGTTTCACACGGCAAGATTCCTTTACTTCCATATTGACCTAATCATTACATTCCAATGAAATTAGCAAAAGCTTCCTGTTAGCACCTGCTTTTTACCTTACTCTTAGCGGCAGCAATAACTTGTATTACAGAGACACCTTTTTGTCTCCAGTTAACCTTAATTGCTGTTTGTCTGTGCTACAGGGCATCTAAGTTACACTGCTCCTTCAGCTTCTCATTGGGACAACAGACTGCTTAATGTTTTAGATACCTAGGCTATGTTAGAAAGTGAAGTAGAAACCTAATGGCAGAAAAAAATTATAGTATTCCTCCCCACCCCCATCCCCCATCCCCAGCTTATTAGTAATACACATTCAAGGAACTGAGGATACCTTCCACATTTGCGGGAGTATGTAGTCAGGTATGTACTTGCATTATAAGCAGATTCCCTACACACCTTTTCCACCAAATACACATACAAATACTGTTCAGTATTTAAGAATTTTGCAGCAGTCATGCTAAACCAAATTCTGCCTCTTAATACATGCACAGGGCAGGATTTGACTCATTGTTCTGGCCTTTGGAGGAAATGAACACAAACAGGAAACACATGGTGCCCTTTTTATCTGCTATTTCATTGTTGTATATTTGTACATAATTTCCTTGCTTGCAAGATGACTCCTATACTGCGACTGTCTCTCTATCTGTGGCCTTGTTTACGTGATGGGTGCTTTGTGGAGGTGTGATTTCTAAAGCACCCTAATGTATTGTGCATTAATGGATTGGGTGGAGACCCCGCTGGTGCGCTTTAATGCTGTGCTGTGTGAAATAGCATTACATTAAAGTGCATTAGGGAACCTTTAGTGTGCACCAGCAGGGTCTACATGGACCAATTAATGTGCAAGATGCTAGTATGCTGTAGAAATCAACCCCCTGTAGAAAGCATTACCTCACCATGTAGAGAAGCCCTAAGTCTAATTTTGCGTGTGCATGTGTGTAAAAATGTATATCCACTGGGACAAATTTTGCTCTCTGCTATCCCAGTGTAAATTCACAGTAACCCTACTGAAGTAACACTGGTGTAACACAAGACAGAATTTGGCCCACTATTTACATACCCTTTTTCCTCCCCAAAAGGAGTGGAAAAGATCTATTGCAAATGTTTGTTATGAACACATTGCTAATAATATAGTGTCGTGTACAATTTTGGATGGAAAGTATACAGATGATGTGATCCACCTGCACAATAAGCACAGTGTGGTCCTAAAACAAAGGATTACAAAATAAAAAACCCCACAAAATAAATGGGATTGTGGTTTGAGCCATTTTGCTATAGACTCATATATGTTATGGCCAGAAGGGATCATCATGATCATCTAGTCTGACTTCCTGCAGATCTCAGGCCACAGAACCTCACCCAGCCACTCCTGTAACAGGCACATAACCTCCTGCCTGAGTTACTGAAAGCCTCAAATCATTATTTAAAGACTTCAGGTACCAGAGAATCCACCATTTACTCTAGTATAAACCTGTAAGTAACCCATGCCCCATGCTGCAGAGGAAGGTGAAGAAACCTCTAAGGTCTCTGCTAATCTGAAAATTGCTTCCTGTCCCCAAATGTGGCGATCAATTACACCTGGCGCATGTGGGTGAGACCCACCAGCCAGACACCTGGGAAAGAATTCTCTGTAGTTGCTCAGAGCCTTCCCCATCTAATGTCCCATCTCAGGCCATTAGAGATATTTGCTAATAGCAGTTGCATATGGGCCATATGCCATTGCATGCAACCTCATCATACCATCCCCTCCATAAACTTATCAAGCTTAGTCTTAAAACAAGTTAGCTTTTTTGCCCCTCACTATTTCTCTTGAAAGGCCGTTGCAGAACTTTACTCCTCTGGTTAGAAACCTTTGTCTAATTTCAAGCCTAAACTTGTTGATGGCCAGTTTATATCCATTTGTTCTTGTGTCAACGTTGGTGCTTAACTTAAATAACTCCTCTCCCTCCCTGGTGTTTTATCCCTCTGATGTGGTTAGAGAGAGCAATCATATCTCCCTTCAGCCTTCGTTTGGTGAGACTAAACAAGCTGAGCTCCTTGAGTCTCCTCTAATAAGGTAGATTTTCCATTCCTCTGATCTTCTTAGTAGCCCTTCTCTAAAAACCTTTTTCCTAGGAAGGCTGTGATTTCTAATCTGCATAATTTTTAATTCAGTCGTCTCCTTTTGTTCCCTGTATTATCTCAGGTAAATCCAGTTCTCTTCATATTCCCAGAAGAGCCTACTGCGCGTCTTTTTTCATTACATAGATTCAGTAGACTGTCTTAAGAGCTTTGCCTTTTATTTGCTTCTGTTGATGATTGAGGAAGCAACAGCAACTTCGCAAGACACTGTCCTCTTATATTTGTCCCTGGAGATTCTCTTATTACCAGGGCCAGCTCTAGGCACCAGTGTTCCAAGCATGTGCTTGGGGCGGCACTTTTCAAGGGGCAGCAATCCGGCTTGTTTGTTTGTTTGTTTGCTTTGGCAGTGGCACTCTGGCCCCCCTTTTTAATTTATTTTTTATTTTATTTTATTTTTTTGCTTGGGGCGGTGAAAAACCTGGAGCCGGCCCTGCTTATTACTGACCAGAATATATGCTTCCATCAAGCCCTTTGCCTGCAAATGAGGCCTTGCTTTGTATCTTTACAATCTCACTTAGACTATATGGGATGGGAATGTCTTATATGTATATCATTTGCTAGTTGGTTGGTGAAAGAGTAATATGAAGCTTTCTTCCTTTCACTCCCTGTCTCTGCAGCCTTCCCAGTTCCTGGCAACTTGGGGAACAAGATCATTCTTCACTTTTTTCCAAGCAGTTTACTGTTTAACATAAAATCTAAGATTATAACCAGCAAGGACAGTTACAGATTAATATCAAAACATAATCACACTTCTAATGGATTTGTAATTACAAATACACCTCTACCCCGATATAACGCGGGTTCGCATGCAACGCGGTAAAGCTCTGACACGCTGCTCTGAGCAGCGTGTTAAGGGTGCTGGGCCAGGCTGGGGCCGAGGGGTTCGATAAGGGGCAGAGGGTCTCGGAGGCAGTCAGAGGCTCCCCCCCCCCCACGGTCTGGGGTGCAGGAGCTGTGGGAGGGCACTTTTGGGGGCCCTGCAGTCCCAGAGTGGCCCGGGGGATTAGCGGGGGGCTGAAAGCAGCCCGCTCTGCTTCCATTGCCCTGGCCCCAGCCGTGTCACTCGGGGGAGGGGGCTTGCGGGACAGGATCCCCCCCACACTCAGCAGCAGCGGCAGAAGCGGAGCAGCCCAGCCCCAGCCCGCTCTACTCTGCCAGCTCCCAGCCACCTCACTCCGCTTCCTGCTGCAGGTGAGTGTGGGAAGCGTCCTTTCCCCAGCCTCCCCGCACTCACCAATGACGGGAAGCAGAGCAGCCCAGCCCCAGCCTGCTCCACTCTGCCAGCTCCCAGCCGTGGCGGTCCACTTCCCGCCATAGGTGAGTGCAGGACCTTTCCCCAGCTGCCCCCCAGCAACACGGCTGGGGCCAGGGCAAGGAAAGCGGAGCGGGCTGGAGCCATGTCACTCGGCTTCCCACCACAGGTGAGTACGGGGGGGGCATCCTTTCCCCAACCTTCCCACACTCACCGGCAGCGGGAAGCGGAGCGCTGCGGCTGGGAGCTAGCGGAGTGGAGCAGGCTGGAGCCAGGCTGCTCAGCTTCCCGCCGCTGCCGGTGAGTGCCTGTCGGGGGCGGGGGCGGGGGCGGGGGTAGGGGTTGGAGCAGTCAGGGGACAGGGGGGATGGGTAGGGGGTGGGGTCCTGGGGGTGATTAGGGATGGGGGTCTCTGGAGGGGGCGGTCAGGGAACAAGGAACGGGGGGCAAAGCAAGTTCGATATAACGCGGTCTCACCTATAATGCGGTGAGATTTTTTTGTCACACGAGGACTGTGTTATAGCGGGGTAGAGGTGTACAAAATCCGCATGAACAGAAACATAAATGTATCTCTAGAGTTAAATAAGATATATAATCACAATCCCAAACACATACATTTATACATGGGTCTTTAACTTGCCCTACTGGCATATACTGGTGTGCATATATCTTTATAATACAGCAGTTTTGTCTCTTGTACTTTAAGAAAACAACATGTGTCAGCCAGTTAGTCTGTCTTCCACTATTTAATGTACTGGTTCAGCTATCAGAAGAGGAAAAATCTCTAGCTAATCGACAATCAGCTATTCAGCTTGGGGTTTTCCTCTATTGAACTGATCAGTGCATTTGTAATTCTTTTCATTTGGTGAACTGGTACAGTTACAATGCCATAATGTGGTGGTTGTCAGGCTTCAGAGATGGACATCATTAAGTAAGTCTCATGAAATGTGAACACTTATAGAGGACAGCTGCGAAGTTAGCTGAGGAATTAGAGGTCTTCCCAGAGCAGTATACCTGTGATTTCATGGCTTAGTTGTCCTAACTTGTCCCTTTATTATTGAACTCCTCCAAATCTGGCAAACTCATTCTTCCACCCTCTGTTTAACATGGTAAGATTTTAGATACTTGACTAATCATGACGAACTGTAGATGGCACTGTTGCTCAACAAGAGATAACCAGTGGGTTAGACAAGGACTGGTGACTTTGAGCTTTTTCTAGAGGCTCGCTTTGTAGGAGTTCACAGGCAGCCAGCTCATGGTAGAGAGTATCTAGGATCTCAAGAATGTGGGCTTTTCCTTTAAAAGAAAATTATGAAATATATTAGCATATTGACAAAGCCAGGGAGATGCAGTTTAACAATTTCAAATATAGAATTCTGAATTTGGAGACCAGAGAATGAATTCTTCTGCATATCAAAGGGACACAGAATGGAACAGTACACAGGGACTGAGTCTACTTCCGTTCCTCCTACTGCAAACTCTCTGCTCATTAAATCCCCTCATCCTTGTGTGAACAGAGACTGATTTTTGAAATGTATCGGCTGTCTGTGTTCTGCACTGCATCAGCAGTTAAACTTCCTGAAACCTATCCCTGAAAGATGGGTACACAGTGCTGGTCTAAATACCTACTCGTCATTCAAATGGAGACTGGATTCAAGTCACATCAACGAAACGTAGCTAATCGAATCAGCCATTGGGGTAGCATTCTCACACAGTGAGAGAATGTTTGACTACAGAGATTTTGGAAAGCAGCTCATGTGACATCAAGTGCAAAGCCAGAAAATCCAAAGCAGAGGAAGCATAGGGAGTTTATAGCAAAAGTGATGCAGAACAGATAGAGTATATATTGATTTGGGCTTCATAGCTTTCCCTCATTAAATACTTTGGTTCTCAATTATGCATCTCTGGAGGCCGAGCTGTGTTAGAGTTAGGGAGTGGGCACATTGCCTCAGCGACACTACTTGAAGTGATTATTTCCCTGTTAGGTAGGTTTAATACCTCCTGGGTGCTGTGGGAAGTGCTGGACAGCTATCCTATAAGATGGAGCACTGCCAGAAAACTTCCTCTGTACTCACTGGAGCTGCTAGTACTTCTGAGGGCACTAGCTACCATCTATCTTTTCCTTCCCAGGCCTACAGCTCAGGTATGGCTGCCTTCTGTGTGTGTGCATTGGCGGCAGGAGAAGGCCTTGCTGTGCCATTTTCCCCTGCTCCCAGAACACCCAGGCTGGAGCAGCACCACTTTGTTCGAGAATGTCTGGACACTGAATCACTGCATGCTAATGACAAGCCTTTTGTACGGCGAGAAGGCTCCGTGGAAGCCAGAGCGTTTTGTACATGTTACTTTCCCTGGATTACTGTTTGTAGTATTCTGCAGAACAAACCCTCAGGCTGCATCTACCCTTTCATTATCTCTTCTTTGACCCCTCTCTGCCTATTAAAAGCCCCTACAGGCAGTCTTCCTATGCAAACTGACTGGGTACAGTATGCCAGCTTCTTTGAAGAAGGAAAATGCAAAAGCTCTGCTAACAGGGACAAAGTAATCAAATGTAAACCTCCAGGCTGTGAAGCCTGCATGGTTCTTCCGTAGGCAGCTTCTGCGCAGTGGGCTATTGTCTAGGGAGATGAGTTTGCAAGTTTAATTTTCGTAACAAGAACATGAAAGGCTGCTATTAAAGGAGAGCAGGTTTGACCCACTGACTTTACTGAAAGATGCTGCTTTCCTTTGTACCTTTTCTTTATGTCAGGCAGAGAAGAGCTCTAGACAATGGAATTGTAAATGTTGATGAGTGGCAGTCTACAAACTAGGGGCCCACATTCTGCTCTCTGATACCTGTGCAACCACACTGATGTATTTAGAAGGCAAAATCTGGCCCCGTGGGCAATTTCTGCCCTTGGATGTGTGCAGATGGCTCCTATTGATTTCAGTGGGATGAAGAATTCACCTTAAGGGTAAAATTTAGCATGATACCCCAGTTTCTGTAATTTCAAAGATTTGAAGCCTTCAGTTTTAGTAGGGGTCTTGCATAGTAATTTTTCCCCCTTTGAAAGTGAGTGACTTTTTGTTTTTCTGTCTACTGTTTACAAGGTATATAATCTGCCTCCCAAGTGACTCTGAATTACAAATGTACTTTGCACACTTCTTATTCTTCATATGGTTTTTACTTTCTTACCATGTTGGGGGTCACGACAGGATTCCAAAGTGCTCAGCAAGATTTTCCCCAAGGCTCGCTTAGATATGCTCTTTAAAACACAAAACAATATCATGGAACAATTAACTCCCTGACCAGCTTAATATAAACAACAAAATCTAAATATACGTACAGTGGATTTGCATTTGAAAATGAAAACAAAAGTAATGCCTCATAACATAGTGTCTTATTTTGGAACCTTTGAGTCAGAAACTGCACAGTGAACAGCAGATTTGGGTGTCCCTGTTCCTTAGTTCCTGGCTTTACTATAAGAATCTGCAATAGTTCAAAGGGAAATGGAGAGCACAGGGCTGAGCTTTCAAAAGCTTGTGGCCATGAAAATCCAGATGCACGTGCTTATCACAGAATGCAAGCAGGAGATAGGCATGCTCAGGACTATCAAAGGCCTGGCCAGATTCATGCAAAGCCCTTGTGTGTTGAAAGATAGGCAGTACAAATACATGGATTGTGGGTGAGGCCTCAGAAATAGGTCCCCTGCACCTATTTTCAGAAACGTATGATACCATTTTAAGCACACACAAACTAGGGGAAGTTACTGCATGTGTTGTTCAGGAGAAACAGCTGGGGAAGGTCCTTAATTAGCCCTCTCTTGGCTGCTGTCTATTGAGATCTATTAAACATTATTGAGAGTACCTCCACTTTTTAGGGCTAAGGCAGCTTGGCTGGCCTGCCTTTGTAATTATTCCATTTTAAAAATGGTTGAGGCTGCCACATGGTGTTTAGAAAGCACCACTCTCTTAACATGGTACCTAACTCTCGTTTGGGGGAGAGGCAGTCCTGCAGTCTGTTTAACTGGCACCCTCAGCCCACCTACCTGAGAGGGCAAGATGTTTTGATTAAACTCCACGGAGTGGCAATAGGCAGAAGCAATTCCTGAAAAAAGAGAACTGCACAGCTCACAACTGCAGTTCAAGTGTTATTGCATCTGCTTATTCACATGTCCCATCCACCTTCCCCTGCTCTTTAGAATCCTACTTGTGTATAGCCCCCTTGGGTTTAGTGAAAATAGGAACTCAGGTGTTTGGGGCTGCATGACCCTTCGATTAACCTCTGTTCTGAACATTCAGTGCTGCAAGAGGATGCTTATTTGGCTCCAGAATGGCCCACCTTTCTAGAAGGTTCCTGCACTTGTGTAATGCTGGGAATGCTGTATCCATAAGGGTGAATTTACAGAGGCAATATAGCTTTAAAAGCTTATTCATCTGTAACTGTAGTTTCTCATTCATCTAACGTACCTCCTCCATAGGACTCTATGGGACGTTCTTCAGGCTCTACAGGGGATCCTGTAAGTCATCTTTTTCATTAATATCTTTATTCACTGGAGCTAGGGAACATGGCCACACACAAAGGCATATTTCCAGCAATGATTAGCATCAAGCAGTATTTTCACAACAATGTAGCACATTGCGTGATGGATCATCTCCTAAGCTGGAATGATTTTCAACAACACTGCTGACCAGTGAATGACATGTCCAAGTCTTGACATGGAAAGTTCTTATGCCTGCTGTCAATCACAATCAGTCATTCTTTGCCAGCTTAATAGTACATCCTTCATTGGATTGGATTGTTATTGATCCATGTGGCAAGCAGTGTCAGACTTGGGATGTGAAACTAAAACGGGCTGTGCCAAGCACTAAAGTAAGGTAACATAGTTTGAGATACTGCATTTGTTCCCTAGAGTCAGCCGTAGAACACCAGCATACTTCAGGCATGGTGAAGTCATTATGTGCACGAATAATCTAATTAAATACACAGTGTACAGCTCTGCTGAAAATTCAGGAGATGCCCTGAATCCTAATACAAAAAATTAACTCCTAAAAGTGCAATGCAGACTCCATATATACCCCACGTTCAACAGCTTATCCAGCTTGCTCATCTCTTGGCTAATTCTCACCACTCCCCTCCACCTGAAGCAGGGATTTAAGAAGGACTGACCCATCACATTTTAAATAAGAACCACTTTGTGCTGTGATTCCATCAACTCTGATTAACTAAATAGCCCCTCTCTGGGTTAGTACTTGGATGAGACACTTCTCAAAAACATCTCTGGCGCTGCAGGAAGTAGGTTTTTTCCTTCAGTAAGTTGTACTCTTCTTGCTACACTAGTGCCCCTATATGATGCAGTTGGATGTGCTAGAAGACTGAGGAACTGTTGTGTAATGTAGCTGTCTGCTGCATTTCAGCCCAGCACTGACCATACATCAGGCTGGTATTTCTGTACTTGGGAATGAAAAGATTTATAGAAATGTAAGGGAGGATTATGTTCCTACATTTCTTTTTTTCAATAACATGTGGAGGTGAGTGGTGCATAATCTATGCATGGTGCATTCTGGGGTGTGCCAGGCAAAGGCCCTTTAAAGTAGTAACAATAGGATCAGACAAGTATTTCTCAGACCTGTTTCTACTAAATTGAAGGCAGTCAGGCTGCCACTAACCCATTCACAAAAATATTTCCTGTGGATGTGGGGGTCAGCAGGCCTAACTTGTGCACTCCAGAGACTCAAAATGGACCGAGAAGTCAGTTTGATGTGAGGGCATTTATTTCTAAAGCTATCACTGGGGCAGTGTGGACTCCTTCCAGACTCCTTCCAGAAGACAGTTGAAATAAAGAGAACCCTACACCCAGCCTTTGAGAAAATATCATGATGTGGTTCTGCAAGTATTGACTGATCCTTACAAATTCATATTGCAGAGCAATCCATGCAGTGATGTAGGTATGATCCCAAAGAACAGCATCTTAGATGTACTGGGTGTTTGGGTGGGTCCTACACTATCAATTTAATATTTGATGCATTTTCTTCTGGAGGACTAAATCCTGCTCTGAAAGGGGCTTGGACCTAATTTAGTGGAGTTTTAGAAAATCTGAAACTACTATGATTCCAAACTTTTGTTTGGAGGGAGGGGAGAGTTTGGAGATCTATACTGGAAAGTCACAAGTAAGAGCTTCTAGGCTTTTCCTCTTTGCTGCAACGCAACCATTGGAGCTGATGGTTCCAGTGGCAAAGCTGTGCAGCTGTGTGTCTTGCATGTAAGGGAATCTTTGCATTTGGATGTAAGGTACAAACATCCTTTTCAGTTTGGGAGAGACACCATCAAAATCAGTTCTCGTTCTTTGGACTACTTTCTTGCCGTACCAGGTCTTGAAGTTGTTGAAGAAGCTGTAAAACATCCATGAGCTTTTCTTCCACCAGTGACAGCCTAACTCTCTCAGTCTCCAACATCTGTAGCTCCATCTTCAACAATTCAGTCTCCTCCACCTTTTGTTGCAGTTCACCTAGCAATGGGCCTTTCATCTGGACAACGACACAGGAAGTTAAAAGCACTGGAGCTTTTGTTCTCTTGCACAATAATCGCAAAGCTAACTTTTTGTCCAATCTGGTAAATGTCAGTTTGCTCCAGAAAACTATTCTGATGGGAAATTCTTCACTTTGTTCTATTGCTACATTTCTTTAAGGCACTGAATAAATAGCTGCTAGGAGGTGCATTTGCTCTTCTACTTCATGATATTTCATTCAACATTTGGTGCAACCAGACTACTCAAAAATTGTAACTGTTCTCATTCTGAATTCTGTACTTCAGCCTTTCTTATATCTATATTTTTCAAAGAAAGATAATGCAGAGAGGGCTCTGCTTCTCTCACAACTATTTTCACACTTTTTTCTACCCATCCACTATGCATAGAACACAGACTTATTAAATAAAGTAATAAGTAGGTGATTTAGTTAGCAAGTTTCTTGTAAGCATCTTGGGAAAAGTGAGTCTTGGGGAAACTTTTAAGACCCTGATGCAGCAAAGCATTTAACCACATACTTAAATGGGGAGAGGTCAGTGGTTTGCAGACCAGCTCAAGAAAGCCCGGTTCAAATAAGGCACTGAAGCAGGCTGAAGAGTAGCCTATGGAAGTACTCATGTGCTTAAAGTTAAGCATGTGATTAAGTGGTTTGTTGGATCAGGACCTTCCTGAGTTACTGCAAAGCCAATCTCCAGGACTGTCCAGTAACCAATAAAACATGGATCTCCCACATTCTCAGTCAGCATCCTAACTACCAGGCTATAGAATCAGTTTCTCTCCCAGTCTTTCCAGTTGGAGCTGTTCCACTTTGTAAAAGTAATTAAATATTTTGTGAGACAGGCCAGAGAGATACAAACTCTGTAGTCAGTCTCCCACATCTCTGGCAAGTGCTCTAGCCACCAGCCTATATATTTTGATGGAACAAAGTCATGTTGAAATATTTTTGACTAGTTCTAAAACCTCTCTTCATTTAAGCACTTGCACAAGTGCTTTGCTGAATAGAGGTGGATTTCTTAAGTATCTGCTTAAGCACTTTGCTGAATCGGGGTCTTAAATCCTTCCTCACAACTTACTTCTTCCAAGACGTTTACAAGAAACTGTCTAAGTCATCTACTTATTTGTTTCATGTATTTTTCTTATGAGTTAAATGTTCATTTAGTGGCAGGAGGATGTCAAATGTTGGGAGGACAGGGCATGGGGTATCAAAAACTGGGTTTGGTGTAGAAGAGAGACAAGAAGGCAGCATTGTGGAGGAAGGGCAACTTAACATTTAACTTACAAGTTTCATATTTGTAAAGAAATAGGACTTGTGCCTGTCATCACCCTGATCACCTGGGTTGTATGTTGTATCCCTTTTCCCACCTCTTGCCTGTCAGATGCTACACTGTCTTTGGAACAAGAACTGTGTCTTCCTTGCTGGTTGGAAAATGCCAAGATGCTCATGTGACCTAAATAATAGTAACCAGCTCTGTGAATCTCTCTCTCCCATTTCTGTAAAAACAAGTTCAAATCCCAGTTTGGGATATATGTGGAAATAATAGTTCAGAACACAGATTGGTCATTAACTAATTTCATAATATCTTGGGAGGGAGGCAGGGAAAGAGACAGATGAGCATTAGTATCCCCATTTTTCAGATGGGGAAAATGAAATAAGGAGGTTAAATGACTTGTCTAAAGCCAGCCAGAAAATCCTTGTCAGAGCCAGAACTCTGGAGTTCCTAGCGGTCAGTTCCCATAGTCAGCCCACTAGCTAATTCTGCCTCTCAGAGCTCATGTTAGCCCCCTTGTTTGCATCATAAAACTGCCACTCAATATGGACTTCTAGAGAGATCTGCTCACCAGAGGCCCAGGACTAGGAGAGGTAGTGCTGGTCAGGAATGCAGTGCATTGGGCAAGCTATTAAAGTGAGCCTGGAAAGCATCTACTGGAAAAGTGCTTAGATTAAATATTAATGTCTGACTTTCATGAGCTCTAAGCTCCTTCAATTAATTAAATCAAAATAAACCTCATATCCCATTCATTACTAGACCCAGGCAGAGCACACAGCCTTCCTAAATATTATCATTCTTTGCAATTATTTGCTGCAAAAAGAAGTCAAATATATTTATTCTTACTGTATTTATGAACAAAATCCTATGGGATAAATTTCATGTTTTCTGGTTCTGTTAATCCCTTTTTGTTATCTTTATTAGTTTTAGCTGTATAGAATATCAGGGTTGGAATGGACCTCAGGGGGTCAGCTAGTCCAACCCCCTGCTCAAAGCAGGACCAATCCCCAGACAGATTTTTACCCCAGTTCCCTAAATGGCCCCCTCAAGGATTGAACTCTCAAGCCTGGGTTTAGCAGGCCAAGGCTCAAACCACAGAGCTACCCCACCCTACTGTAACAGGGCCCCTTCTGGGAGGGGAAGCAAGAGAGAGAGAGAGAGAGAGCACTGTACCAGAGTAACTGTAGGCTTTAAACTAAACAGCCACTTCTTAGATTTTATTTGGCAGAAAATATTATCCGAATCAACGTTTACTAATTGGGCAAAACGTCACTCCTCCCCCCTACCCCCCACCCCCACTTCCAAGAGCAAATGTGGTCAGAGTGCAGAAGTGAGATAATCCTTGATCCACACAGAATCCTTCTAGAAGGTCATTTAATTTCTATGACACAGCTGAAAAGTATGTTTTAATTGGCACTTGCTGCAGCATCAGCTGAAAACTAGCTGCCTCCATTAGCCACACATGACCTTTACTTTATGAGCACCTCCAGCTCCTCCACCCTACAGAACAACGTACAGTTTGGATGACTTAGTCTATATCCTCTGCCAAATAGTGATTTGAGAGTTCCTCAGTGAACACCCATTTTGAAGGAACTAAGCAAATAAACAAATAGTTGTCTGTACATACACCCAACATAATCACCATCACTGGGGAGCAGTCAGACTGAGGCATAATTAATGCTCTCTGAGGTTGTGGGGAGGGAATTGTCTGTTGAGAATTAATCTTACTGCTTCTTTCAGTTAGCAGAGTTCCTCCTTTCCTCTTCTGCACTGCAGATATCCTGCACATCGTAGGAGCTGCCCATTACAGAGAGAGCCCTGCAAATCTGTGGATACCTACTTTATAGCCGCAGATATCTATGGATAATTTTTGCGAATTGGATGTGGATACAAATTTTATATCCGCGCAGAGCTCTAGCCAACACATGAAGCAGAGCTACATTTCCCCCTCACATCAGTACAATGAAAGGGACAATATATAAATGAAAAGGGGCGGGGGGGGGAGAGGAAAGGCTTTTATCTGCTTAATCAGAGCACTTCTCTCTCTTAAAATGTTCTGGGACATTTTCCCAATATTCTAGCCCCTCTGACCCTCTTCTCCTGCACCACCTTCCTAATGTGTTGGGCAGCAGCTGCTTCTTTCACACACAGCTATTCTGAACCTGAGTCCTAACAGCCCTCTGCATTGACAACCAATAGGAACCCAATCTGCCACTTTGAAGAGATTTTTTCAGGGCATCTTATCTTTAGCTACACTGGGGGAAAAACACACATGAATTTATATGTCCTCTGCTGCCTGCTACTGCAAGGCAGCAGCCCTATGCTGTTCACCTTCAGTCACTGAACAAACCCTTCTGGAAAAAACTCATTCTTTTCTCTGTAGTTTGCATGCCGCTTTAATTCTGCCCACCCAGCATTCAGCTGTCCAATGTCATAACCACCTGCTTTAGTTTTTATAGATACTCTGCTCAGAATATCACGGGATATTTCTGCTATTGTCTCCTTGTCCCAGGCTTGCCTGTGGTGCTATTTCTTCTGTGCCTCCCAATCTGCTGCTGTTATACTAACTTTCCCAAGACAGTTCTTACTTCTTGATGCTCTATCACCTCCTACTATGAAATAGATGCTAGTTTCCCTTCATCTCCTAGTCTGTTTTGTTTACATCTAAGATGCCTATAGTTGCTTTTGGTGCTTTATTGTTCCTCCAGCAGTTGAAGATGGTGGCTCAATGTAGGTTGAAAAAGTTCTCCAAGGTAGTTTGCTTCACATAGGCTATATCTATTATCTTCTCTCACCCCAATTGTTGCAAATTAGATGATTACTATAATAAAGTATAGATTGTTCCCTAAAATAGATATGGAGGAAGGATGATCGACTTTTAAGGCACTGGACTGGGACTCTGGGTTCCAGTTCCAGCTCTGTTATAGACTTTCTGATTGGCTGTGAGCATGTCGCTTAATCTGTCTCATCTGTGAAATGGGGATAATACTTCCTTACCTCATGAGGTAAAATTCATTACTGCTTATGGGGTGCTCACATACTAACATGATGAGTGCCACAGAAAAACCCAAACACAAAACCAGGATATAGAGATTTGATAAATATGTTTGGCAATTTAGTTTTTTACTAGAACTCCTTTCTTTCTGTGTTCATCATTGTTTGGTATAGAATCTGCTAATGAATTGTCCCTATTTGAAAACTCTGGACCAGTTTCAAAAGTGGGGACTCATTTCCATCTGTGTGTGTCATAACTATAAAGGGAAGGGAACAGCCCTCCTGTGTACAATACTATAAAATCCCTCCTGGCCAGAGACACCAAAATCCTTTTACCTGTAAAGGGTGAAGAAGCTCAGGTAACCTGGCTGACACCTGATCCTGGCTCTCTGTCCCTGTTCAAATCTTGGTGGGGGGAAGGCTTTTGTTTGTGCGCTCTTTGTTTTGGGCTTGTTCGCTCTTGGGACTAAGAGGGACCAGATGTCAATCCAGGCTCTCCAAATCTTTCTGAACCAGTCTCTCATATTTCAAACTTGTAAGTAACAGCCAGGCAAGGCATGTTAGGTTTATCTTTGTTTTCTCAACTTGTAAATGTTCCTTTTTGCTAAGAGGATTTACCTCTGTTTGCTGTAACTTGGAACCTAAGGCTAGAGGGAGTTCCTCTGGGCTCTATGAATCTGATTACCCTGTGAAAGTTATTTTCCATCCTGATTTTACAGAGATGATTTTTACCTTTCTTTCTTTAATTAAAAGCCTTCTTTTTAAGAACCTGATTGATTTTTCCTTGTTTTAAGATTCAAGGGGATTGGATCTGCACTCACCAAGAATTGGCAGGGGGAAAGGAGGGGGAATGGTTAATTTCTCCTTGTTTTAAGATCCAGGGGTTTGGATCTGTGTTCACCAGGAACTTGGTGGAGAAGTCTCTTAAGGCTACTGGGAGGGAGATAGTCTGGGGGGAAGGTAGACAGAGTTTCCCAAATAACTCTTAAAGGATTTGGGTGGTGGCAGTAAAACCAGATCTAAGCTGGTAATTAAGCTTAGAGGTTCTCATGCAGGTCCTTACATCTGTACCCTAGAGTTCAGAGTGGGGAAGAAACCTTGACAGTGTGTACTTAAAAAAAAAAAAAAAGAGAGAGAGAGAGCGAGAGAGAGAGAGAAAAAAGCACATGCAGACACAACTAAAGGTGCAAACTCGCACTTGTGCTTGGAAATATTCTTGCATGATTACCTATTTGCACACAAGGGCGCATTTTTGACAGGTGTAAATTAATTCTCTACTTTTTGATTAATCTGGCCTTGCAAAGCTGAGGCATTTGTTTAGAGCACAAAGCTTTGTAAAGTGCCAATATAGCTTTAGAATTTTCTCATGTTTTCCTCAATCTATCATCTAGGACTGACACCTTCATTAACCTGTCTTTGGTAGATGGTACTTAGACTTTTCAGTTATTGAGAACTGGAGCTCACTATAAAATGAATCAAAATTAGCTCCTCTTTAATCTTCCATTTTTTGTAGTCTTAGATTGGATCAATGATTGGTCCATATGTGCAGCTCTTGCTCTTCACCTGCCTGCTGATGTTGTTTGTGTGATCTTTCAGAATTGTTTTTGTAAATCTAAATAACAGAGCCTGTTGCTATGTGTGTGCTAGCTTCCCCAACACACCATGGAAAGTGACAGCTTGTTCTCAGTGATTTCTTCATTAAACCAGGAAATGCATTTAATTTGGTGAGAGAGGGTATTAAGAGTTTTCCTGCACACTTTTTGTGGATTTAGAAAGTTCAGGTGAGCATTCACTTTTTCAAAACTGATCTTTGATCCTTTCAAGATCACTATCTCTTATTGCCAAAGAGCTTTGTAGCAGCAGTAGCACCAAGCTAACCCACCAACTAAAATGATGCCTTCATACCAGCGATATACAGTACATTAGATGAATTGTAAATAAGCTAGGCTGTAATGGACTGTAATCTGGACTGTAATGACAAAGGCAAATTGATTCACAAATATTGATTTTTAAATTTGTGGTTATGCTACAATCAATGTGAAGTTTATCTCTTTTTTTGGTATGATTTTTAGGAAAAGCTGATATTTTTATTCTGGAATTCTAGAATAACTACTGAAAATTTATAATGGGCCTTTTCTGAGCAAGTTGCACTGAACGCGTATCCATCAGCAGAGGTTATAAAGCAGACAACAGGACATTCCTAGCTTTGCAAAAGGAAGATGAATACATCTAAAAGTGTGAGTGGAAGGCAAGGAAAAGAGGTAAACATGGCCACCATCAGTAAGAACAGAGTGAGTTTTAGCTTTTTACATGGTTGATGTTTAAGCAGCACAAAAGCAAAGCATTCCATTAACCTAGGTAATATTACAGGGATACATTGTCATAGAACCTAGTGTACTGACAGTATTCAATCACCAGTACACTGTACCAGGTGCAAGTATGTCTTCCTTTCATTTTCCACACTTTTTCCCTAAGCAAATTTCATTATGTGTGGGGGTGGGAGGGGGGAGCATGTCCTTGAAACAGAAATCTTGATAAAGCCACTGAGTGGCAACATGCAGAAAAGTTGAAGATTAAGCTATGAATTTAAACAGACTTTAGTGGTTAATAAAATCATTCCAAAAACACTAAAGTCCACAAACTTCTTTTGAGCAAAGGAGCATAAAACAGCCAGTTTTTGATTGTGAAGCAGATGAAACTTTGGAACAAATTAAGCTAAAACAATGTGAGGTGATAACATTTTTATAGTATTCACAATTTCTGGCATAGAAACAAATGAATTGCCATACCCAGTCGGGCAAGTTGTAAGGCAGTTTATGACCACATTTTCTCCTCCTTCCCTCCTCCCCACCCCTTCAGCTGTACCAAGGTACAGTCAAACCCCGCCATAACGCGCCCCGCCTTAACGCGAAATCGCATACAACGCGATCGCAGGTTGGCTCTCCTTTAAGGTACAGTATATTACAGTATGATACTGTACCAATGGTCCCCAACACCATGGCAGGGGAGAGAAGCCGCAGCCCGCACCTGCTGGGGACAGAGAATTCTGAGGCTGCTGGCGCCGGTGCTCTCTGTCCCCGGCAGGCAGGGAGCCGCAGCTCCTCTTGTAGCCGGAGGGAAGCCGCGGCCCCACACCTGCCGGGGACAGAGAACTCCGGGGCTGCAGGCGCCGGTGCTCTCTGTCCCTGGCAGGCGGGGAGCCGCGGCTCCTCTTGTAGCAGGAGGGAAGCCGTGGCCCCACACCTGCCGGGGAGAGAGAGCATCGGCGCCCGCAGCCCTGGAGTTCTCTGT
Source organism: Mauremys mutica (assembly GCF_020497125.1). Classification (NCBI taxonomy): domain Eukaryota; kingdom Metazoa; phylum Chordata; order Testudines; family Geoemydidae; genus Mauremys; species Mauremys mutica. Next base: position 36,793,744 of record NC_059078.1, on the reverse strand, counting down.
CCCCGGCAGGCGGGAGGCCACAGCTCCTCTCCGCTGCTGGGCACTAGGCACCAGGGGCACTAGGCAGTGCACCTCAATGCACCGCTTTGGGGACCACCTGACTGATTTGAAACCCCGCTATACCGCGACCCCGCATTTAGCGCAATGGGATTTTTTGGACCCCAAAGGTCACGTTATAGTGGGGTTTCACTGTATTATATGCTACTTACTTGCTCCTCTGTTGTACAGATGACTAACTGCGCCATGTTCTGTATTCATTACTTTTAAATACCTCTATCAGGGAAAGACTGGTGGCATTTACACAGATGAGTAGCTGAGGTTTTGTGCATTTAAATAAGATTAGGTGAAAATACTGAGACAGCACGTGTTTTTGGAACCTTGAAGTTATGTCCACACTAGAAATTAAGGTAACCCCAGCCCCTCAAGGCTGAGGTTGAGATTTTCCTTCTGTCAGTGAGCTGCAAGATTTACCCTAAGTTGAGCACCTGCAACTGAACCAACTGGAGGTGTATTTAAAAAGGTTATTTTGGGGGACTGGTGAGAAGATTGATAATAGGATATGTGAAGCCTTTCACCCAGTGCTGAGATACCACAGGGGAGCCTTGTATTTTCTGCACCTACTCTCAGCACTCTGTTCTCCAGGGCTATCAGTCCTGCGCCTTTTCCAGCTATTAAATCCACATGGATATCTGACAGAATTTTAAACACATAATTTTGTGAAAATAGCCTGCGTTGCACAGTATAGTCCTTCAGATCCATGGACGTTCATCCAATAGTCATATTGGAAGTGCTGTTGCCATGGAAAGCTAGGATGTGGCCCCGATCCTGAAGTGATGACACTGTGGTGAGGCATCAACAAGGTTGATAACGCTAACAGAAATTAGATGTAAATACAAAACATGAGTATTTAAAATATTTATGAAAAGAATCCTGTGTGTACATAAAATAATGTAAACCTCGCACTTGTTACCTCCTTCATGTTTGTTTCCAGTTTTTTCACTTCGTTCCCTTTCATTTCAAGCTGTTCAGTTAACATGGTGATTCTCTCTGCTAGCTCCACAGTGGCATTCTCATGGTCATCATTATTGGCACTCCCAAAATAAGACATCAGTTTCTTCACCATTTTGTCATCACATCTATATTTGAAAAAGAAAAGTTAGCGAAACCTCCCAGCCAAGGTCAATCTGCTTAAGAGCTATGACCGATTTCCTGCTGTTCTCCTGGCATCTCATAAATTCAAACTCGTGACTTTGACCTATTGAGTTCTTTATGGTTTGGGTCCCTATGATGCTGGTTTCCCATCCCTTCTTAGCTGACAGCTGAGATCAGCTGAGGTGCCAGAACTAACAGCTTCTACATTTGTACAGCTGGAAAGAGACTGGGGGCAGACTGGAAAGCCTATTCACTCATGGCTTTACTGGAAGGAGGATTATGATGGAAAAGATCTTTTCTGGTGTGTAGGGGGAGATTTCCCAGAAGGAATTAAAATCCATGATGATTGTTTATGCAGTAAAGACTTATGTGATATGTTGGGGTATGGGTGTAGAGAAAGATTTCCCTCTGGCATGTGGACCTCTTTTTATTTTCTTCTCTAGCATTGAGTAAAGTTTAGACACATGCACATACCTTCCCCCTCCGCTCCCCAATACCTCACTTTCCTCTCTGACTCCTGTTAGGATCAGGTGGGTATATTACACCCAGTCTGGGTCCTGTGACTGGAGGATTTCTATCTTTTGTTTCTGTGAAATAGTTGTATGGCTTCTTACTGAAGCCACAATACTTCTGAAATCTTTAAATCATGCGATACAATTTGCAATGGGACAACCAAAGCCTAAACACTAATCTCCATGAAACATACCCACTTCCACAACAGGGAACCCTGTCCAGAAGTTTCTTCAATTCAGCCACCTGGGATTGCTGGTCCCCTATCCACTTCTCCTCCTCTTCATCTGAGGCAGCCTGGCCCTCCACAGAACGGAACATCTGATCTTCCACTGGGGAAAAGAACAGCCACTTAGCTGGAGCTCAAGCTTGGTCATGCTCATCACCTTTTGGATACTTAATTCTCAACTCCATCTATTTAGGTGAAAGTGAATCACTTTAAAATCTAAGATGCTTAAGAGGGAAATGGCATATTCACATAATAGCATAAAAATACTCCCATAGCTTTTTAGCAGCATCTGAGATAAAATTAGTGGTTCTAAGATTTGATCCACTGCAAACAAATATGTAGTGGGCGGCATCAGCAACAGTTTTGTTCTGAGCATTAATCCCTGAATTTACATCAGTTTAAATCAATTTAAATGTGGTCTTTCATTTTTAATTGTTTTAATAAAGTGCAGTGTCAGATGATTAAAATGCACGGTTTCAGTAGTTAGCAATTGTTGTTTGCAGTGTTGTTGTTGTAGCCATGTTGGTCCCAGGATATTAGACAAGGTGGGTGAAATTATATCTTTTATTAGCCCAACTTCTGGTGGTGAAAGAGACAAGCTTCTGAGCTGTGTAGCTTGAAAGCTTGTATCTTTCGCTAAGAAAAGTTGGGCCAATAAAAGATATGAGCTCACACACCTTATCCCACAAAGTCAGCAAGTCAAACCATCTATAAACAATTGATAAAGCTTATTTCTTCACAAATATAAAGTTATTAAACCTTAAACAATATTTCAAGTACAGTGTATGTGCACATTTAGTTATCGTCTGTTCAGGAACTTAGTGTTTTTAGTGTAAGGTATTAGCTTTGTGTGTATGAACAAGTGATGGTGCCCTCTAGAGGCAGGCATAAAAAGAAGATATGAGATCTGCACCTTCAACCAGCTAAAGGCTTGAGCTCAAGTGGTAGAGGCTTGTGTATTAGGAATTGAAGAACCAGAGTTCTAATCTTAGCTACTTCTGTGTCTACTTGTGTGGGGGAGAATGGGAGATTTATATAATTGTCTGCAGACTTGAATTTTATTTCAGTTGGCACCCAAACTGTGCTGTAGCCTGCTGCCTATGCATTTGTTACAATAAACTACAATGTTCACGCAGTCCAGGAAATAAAATTCAGCCATCCTCAAGATACAGACCTCTTCTGCTCAAGTTTAAAGAACAATATCCATTAGCTGGCACTAGTGGTAGGGTTTGTTATGTAATCCCTTTGCCTCACCCTCTATTGGCAGAAGGGCTGTAATCACAAACATTTGGGTAGGTCTGATGTATTGTATTCTATCCATTAGAGGGCAGTGTTGTTGCACATACGTACAGGCCAATACATTCATCTTTTACCTGGCTACAAGCCTAAATGATATGATACCAGCTCCTCTGTCAGGTATATTTTCTATAATTAAAAAAGGCAACCTGGTTTCTAATTATTTTTTTAAAATACTGGACAATGGCATGCTAATCCAATTTGCCTTCAAATGAAGTTCCATTTACCTAATTGATGGGTTATCACAATCAATAATTCATCTGCTGAGCAGGAATAAACCTTAGTTCCCTCCAGTATTACATAGAGTGTCTGTACATTTATATTGCAATACTTAATACTACGCAAGTTAACTTCCTAGAACTGCTTTTCCTTCAGAACTCTTCCCACTGCCAAAACAAAGAATTCCTTTCAGAGCTTCAATCTGTGATACATTATTAGTACACATTTTTGCATAATCACTTATATTATCTTGCTAATGGAGTGCAACAGAAAAGGGATCCGGGTTACAGTGGTTGAGGGGGTAGCAGAATTGTTGATGAGCCACTGGTGTTGCAGAACAACATCAATTCCTTTAAGATTTGCAGACGGTCATGTTTGTTCTAGTCAGTGTCGCATATGCCACGTGCGATACACAGATTAGCTCTTTACAAATGGGGGGGAAAGGACACAAACTTTCAGGCAGCCCTAATGCCTGAACATTTGAACCACTATTTATTACTTTTTCCATGCATGGAAATGCCACTTTCTCTAACTGAACATGTCCACTTACACATCCACTACTGTCATCACAATAGAATGACATAGCAGACGCTACCTTTTACATGTCCTCTACTTCCTATGGTTATTAGGACTGGAAACCAGAGAGACAAGTGAAATCTCTTTCATGGTGCTCCGAACAGCCATATAAATTGCATAAGACAAATATTCTCAGGCTTGTTAAATCTAATTCTCTAATCACATGTTGTTCAACAATAGTTACACATACTTTTCTGCAATGAGAAATTAAAATTTATAAAAGACCTACAAAAATAAATGCATGAAATCATATTACCTGCCAACCCTAGAGCTGTGTGAAGCTGACTAATTTTGTTTGTGCAGCTTTCCAGGTTCATTCTGAGTGATTTTTGTCACTCCTGTCTTTCAACACCCAAATTGGTCTTTACTGGAGAAAATGTCTATTTTCATATTGTAAAGGTGTGAATATGATTTTTTTTGTGTCGTTCTTGATAGGAAAGACATTTAAACTAGAAATATAGGTTATTTTAGCTTGGAAATGAGGCCTGTCTTTGCATTACGAATGTGCCTACCTTAGCAAAATGTTGTGTGAAAATGGGCTCACTTTTTAGTTCCTAACAATGTGGGAAATTTTGAAATTTCAAGTATTTTGCATTTGAATATTTTGCAAATCTCTGGTCAGCTCTTCATCCAGGATTTCCGGATTTTAAAATAGCACATGTAAAAATTGGGTGGTTGTGAATGTGTACAGATCTTAGATCCATTAGTAAAGATCTTTTCACTTATGCAAATATGTTCCCATGGGAGACCTGAGGATTTACACCCTCTCTCAGCTCACCCCCGCCCCATCATAAACAGCCTATGTAAAGGCCATCATCTTTCCAGCAGAAAGTTGGATGGGACACCACCTACAGACTTTTAAGTGCCTCACCTTCAGTCTGTTCGAGAAGACATTGATCAATGCATGCTCTGAACTACCCATCTCCTGAGTGCAGCTGAACAACTTGTCTAAGGCTACGTACGCACTTTAGCTTACGTTGGTATAAGTTACCTCACTTGGGTGTGAATAAGCCATCCCTCTGAGCAACATAAGTTACACTGACCTACGCGCCGGTGTGGACAAAGCTATGTCAGCGGGAGAGCTTCTCCCACTGACATAGCAACCGCTGCTCATGGGGGCTGGAGTTAAGTCAATAGGAGGGTTCTCTCCCGTCGACTTAGAATGTCTGCACTAGCAGCGCTACAGCGGCAAAGCTGCACTGCTGTAAAGCTCTGTAGTGCAGCTATAATCTTATGTTATGGCTACACTTGCAAATTTGCAGCGCTGCAGCAGGGTGTGAAAAAACACCCTCTGCAGCGCTGCAAATTGCGGCGCTACAAAGCGCCAGTGTAGTCAAAGCCCCAGCGCTGTCCGTTATTCCCCACAGGGAGGTGGAGTATGGACAGCGCTGGGAGAGCTTTCTCCCAGCGCTGGCGCTTTGACTACACTTAGCGCTTCAAAGCGCTGCCGCGGGAGCGCTGCCGCGGCAGCGCTTTGAAGCGCTAATGTAGCCATAGCCTCACATGGTAGTACGGAGTCACTGCCACACAGCAATCAGATCAGGTCTATGCTAGCCGTTTTGTTGTATTCAACTCAAATTAAAAGTACAGAGATGCCTTTAGAAAATCATGCTAGAAGCACTTCTTATTCCCACTCCCCTAGAGACACTCATACGCACAGCTGCACTCTAGCAGAACAAAATACCTGCTCATTTTTTATAATCAAGGACCCCGATGACATCTCTCTCTGTCTCTGGAGGGCATTATTGTATCACACTTCCAGGCATACACTTCAGACCTCAAATTTAGCTGTTCACCTCCAAATCTCTTCTCAATGGATTTCTTCTGTAGCACAATTTCTTACTCATGGTTAATTCCTAAGCAGCCTGACATTTGTCTTCATTTGGCTGTAGATGTGTCCAACACCACTAAGAGAAATTCAAGCTCTAAGTTTGCAATTGCTGTCTACTTGGCATATAAACCATTACCAGGATGAAGGACCTTAGGATAATAAGACAGCTTTCTTAAATGGCTCTCATCATTACAGCATGTAAACGAGTCAACAAAATTGTCATCCCATCCAGAGTCCCTATAATTCTTTCCTCTGTAGACGTCCAGTGGTATTCTGGGTAAATATTAACTAGCGCCAGTCTTGGGAGACCTAATGGCTTTACGAGACTTTCAAACCGTAGTACATGCAATTCCCAGGGGAAATTGCAGCAAAACGGCATGTTTATAGCAGTAGTTAGTATTACATGCTCTAAACCAGTCGGATCATTCAAAATTACATAGGGGATAAGGTTGTTTTCAAAGAGCCTGTGTGGAATATTAACTGTGACTTGACATTCTTGGGTATTATTCACACAGCAGCTACAACCACTTACTAATAAGCAAGAAAAAAAAGTCACTCTGGTCCAGTGAATTCTAGGAAGCAGGTGATTTTTTTGAGTGTTAGTTACAAGTGACATGTTCCGGTTTTTAATAAACATAAGACATTTTTTGAGGGGAAGCTGACTTTTTGTTTAAGGTTTCAAAATTCATTAGAATTAGTCTGTGGCTTTGATTGTTCAAAATCTTTAAAGCAAATATTAGTTTGTCTGCTGAAAATCTGACACATCATTGAGGAAATAGAATAACTAGGGATTCTGCACTTATAAGGATTCTCTATACCATTCTCTGACATCCCTGCTCCCCCAGTGGGTGAGCTTCGATCCAGTTGCACAGCAGATAAACAGTGTCTTCCATCCAGTAGTGCTGCTCCTTCTTTTTGCTTTGTGCTGCCTCTTGAAGGAAGCTGAAGCTTCAGAACCTCTGACCTGGAGAAGAAAAGGCGAAAGAAGATGGACTTTTAGTAAACTTCCAGTAAACTGGATGAATGTGCCCAGCAGAGGCTGTTTCGCCCCATTAACCATTCTGCTAAAATGAAATTGTTCAGACATGCTTCGGAAGCACAGGAGCATCTGCATTCAATGCCTATTAAACATAGCCCTTGAGGGTAGTTTTAAAAGACTTTATTAAGAATCAGAGGAAGATGGAATTAAACTATTCTTGGACTTGGGCATTAATAATTAAACAAACATTACTTATAGCTTTTTGTTAAAATTCAAGATGTCTGTAAAACATGTGCGGACACAGTCTACTTTGGCCATAAAATCTGCCTTCTCCACTGACACTGATTATGTGCTTGATTTTTCCAATGTGGGCCCCTACTCAGAGCAGCAAATCCTGCATTTGGACACTTACGTTGGTGCTTAGGTTTATAAATGTCAGTTTTACATGCTTAAGCACTGGCCCAAAGTTGAAATTCACCCTGTTGAGCAGAGTTGGTGCAAGGCTCTTCAGGGAACTTAACCCCCACTTAAGCTTTTAAAGTCAGCGCTAAGCAAGGTTTTAAGTATCTCTAGGTCTTTGTGAGGGGTCCTCTGCACTGGAATGACTGAATGGAGTGTAATATTAACAGTAATACTTAGCACTGCTATTGCTTTTCACAGGTTTAAATCACAAACACAGATAAATGAGACCTCATAATACCCACTTAAGGCAGGTATTACCCTCGTTTTATACATGGGGACACTGAAGCAGAGAGATTGTGTCTTGCCCTAGACCATGCTGCATCTAAAATAATACAAAAGCAAAAAATACATGTAAGGAAACTTCCCCTATAGGCTGATTATCCCATAATTTTCCTCTTGAAGGTTTCTTGCATGTTCCTTTGAAGCATCTGATATTGGCCACTTTGTGAGACAGGATATGGAACTACATGGACTGTCAGTGTGATCCATTTTGGCAACTTCTATGTTCCAATGACCACACTGCTTCTTTGCTGCTCATGTTCAAGAATTAGGTTCCCATAGCTTTACTTAAAAATATATATATAGATTTCATATTTTTCACTAGGACGTTTTCTAACTTAAATCATTCATTGCTGCTGTTGTGCACTTTACCTGTTGAGAGATGGTTCACAGCTCACAAGAATTCTTATTTAAATATATATGAAAGCAAACCAAATCCAGGAGTTTTACTTAATAAATCTCTTCAAATACGTCTGGGGAATTGATTTTGTTCCATGCAAGCTGGAATATTCCTTGCACTTAACGCACTCTCTTAAACATATATCAAAAGAAAATGAGAGCAAAACACTTAGAAAATTGGTCCTACTAAAACAGTTTTGTAACACGATCTTTTCATACAAGCCTTTCAAACACTTCCCACAGTTATATGCATACATTCAAGTGTTAGATACAAAACTCTATATAGAGTAATGCAAAGGCTGGTGCCAGGTTAAAAAGATAAGTATCATGGAGAGCTTTTGTTTAATCTAACACAGCTGCTGTCAGTTTCTAAGAAACTACATCAGTTCTGGCTCCTTGTGTGTGTGCACGCGCACCAGGCAAGTAGATCAAAATGTAACAGAAAAGGGCATTATTTAGAGCTGTCTGGTAGGGAAACAGCTGAATAAAACTGCTAAAAAAATGCTTCCAAGAATAGTGTTGGGTGTGCAAAAACAAACGATGTATTTCATTTACAATCTACAGTGATCCTTAGCTTAGCAACAGTTAGCTTTCCTATCAAAATAGAGGAGAATGGTAACCTTTAGAATGGGACCTGCCATTCATTTGTTCTGTACTAAATCATAATCTTGAAATCTATAACAGTCCTTTTAAAATAAGGCAATCATTTAGGTTGTGAAAGGTTAGCTTGTGGTACAGCTTTCAGTTAAAATCCAAATGATTTCCATATTTTTTTTCAGATGTTTTTCACAACATTCAAATGCAGGGCAACACATCAAAGGCATTACTTAAAAGTTTCTGTTGAAAGGCTTGTTTAAAATAATTGTCTGAGAAAACTCAGACTAAAATGTTGTTGTTTTTCTAAATAGCTAAAATATAACTCTGTTTAGAAGTTTGAAAAAGGCTTCTCGCCAACCCTTTGAGCAAGAGGATCAGCAGCATCTGTAAGTGAATCCAGGTTCCCCTACTGCCCTCTTGAATGCATAATAAATGTTGCTAAGATTTTTAAAAAATGGCTAGTGATTCTGGGTGCCTCACATTTGGGCACATATCTTGACTATGGATACCTTAAAGGTGTATGATTTTCAGAAAGTTCTGAGCAACCACATTGTGAAAATCAGGCCACTTCAAGGTTGGGCGCACTCTATTTCGAGCACCTCAATTTTTTGGGTGCCCAATTTACCAGTCATTTTTGCAATGATGCTCTTTAGTACCACTGTTGTAAGCTATAGTGTGCTGGGCTATTTACTGTGGAATGGAGTGGTTTTTGTTTATAAGGGATGTATATTATATATTATTTTTCAGAATGCAACCTTTCCCTCAACTTTTAAACAAAAATAATCTAGTACTCGATTCTACAAACACTTCCTACAAAAGCTTCAATGGCAGTAAGCACTACGTCTGGTAGTGTTTGGAGGATTGGGCCCTGTTTGGAACATTTACATGATTTGGACCTGTCACAGAGTAGCTGGTCTGTGAATAGACCAGGCCCAGCTCCTGTATCAGAGCAGGTGAGCCCAGGTAAGCTAATTAAACAAGGGCAGGGCTATAAAGACGTGTCAGAGGGCAGGAAGAGGAAGAGTGATTGGGGCAGCCTGTGCCTGGGGGGAGAGGGCTGGTGGTGGAGCTGTGAAGCAAGGGGCTAGGCGCCCAGAAAGGTTGCCCTGGATTGGACCCAATGTTCCTGAAAAGAAGCAGAGCTGGCTGGGACTGGAAAACTGCACAAAAAAATACTGGATCATCAAAAACCCTTGTAAGGGGTGACTATGAAACCCTAGGGTAAGCTAAAGGACTGTTTGTTTGTTTTTTACTTGCTTGTGTTGGGACAATAAACATTCTTAAAGAAGATGGGGTGGGGCAGCATGTGTTTGGAAGCTGGGGAGAAGCCCTGCCCTGTGAGGTATGGTGGAGAATGTGGGCACTTCGATCCGGCCTTGGTACAAAGGAAGAGTGAAGTGGACCTTTGGTGCCCAGGGAAGAGAGAGCCCCACCTGCAATACTGAGTGACCCCACACAGTTTGGGAAATAAGGGGAAAAATGGAGGCGGTGATCTGCCTGTTAGTAATGGGGCTGCAGCAGCAAGACAGCTGTGATACAGTGGCAACAAGAACTGCAGCAGCAGACTCAGGCTCTGCTCATGCAAATGATGGTGAACCAGCAGAAACATCAGGAGACACAATTTGCTGCACCACAGAGGGTGGCAAGAAGCCCACTTTTAAGAACTGTTACATAAACAGTTGGAGCAAGAGACGGCAGGCAACATGGTTGGTGATGCGACTGTGAGGTGGCTGGCCCCGGGCCTGGTGAAGTTGGGACCAGAAGATGAGCACAAGGCCTTCCAAACACTTGAGAGAGTGATGAGGACAACAAGCTGGGAGGAATTGACATGGGCAGCCTACATAGCACTATTCCTGATGGCTGAGGCATAGGCAGTTTACTGGGAAGCAAGTGATGATGAACAGGTAAACTCCTATCTGGTAGCGAAGGCAGCCATTCTGGACCGATTAGGGTGGAGTCCTGAGGCATATAAACACAGATTTCGAGTTGCTTCGTTTCTGTGATGAGCACAACCATAGGTAGTGGCCCAGAAGTTACGGGACCTTGCAGCCTGGTGGGTCTGCTCCAAAGACCAGCTCGATACAAAGGATCATGGACCAAATTGTCCTGGAGCAGTTTCTAAAGGTTCTGCCTATGGGAGCCAGAGCAGGGTAAGGCACTTTCTGCCGCCTCAGTCAGGGAAGCTGTTGAACAAACAGAGACTTTCTTCGAGGCTGAGGGACACAAGCGGCTGGGTGGTATGGCAAACTGAGGGAAGCTCCCTAGGGCCAAAAGTTGGGGGATACACAAGAGCTCCAGAGGCCCCAGGTAGTTCTACAATTTAATGGAAACATGCCTGGGGGTGGGAAAGGGGGCCCCTTGGCATACTTCAGATGTGGCCAGCCTGGGCATTTCAGACAAGAACGTCCAGTCTGTGTGTGAGTGTGATTATCGAGGCTGTTAATACAGCCAGTCTAGGGTCGGGGTCCATTTGGAAACGTTAAGGGGGCTTGGCCATACGTGCTATCAGTAGGTTGGGAGAAGTGGTGATTGAGGAACTCATAGACTCAGGTTGTAGGTGCACTCTTGTCAGAGAAAATGAGGTGAGGGTAGACCAACAAGGTAGACCAACATCTGCTGGTATACATCTCATGTACCCAGGGTGAGACCCATGTCTACCCCATAGCAGAAACTGAGCAGGAGATCCAGGGCCGGAGAACTCAGCTGCACATGGGTGTGGTCAAGGAGCTACCCTTGCCAATAATTCTGGGGAGATAATGGATAGGTTTCTCAGCCCTCATGCAGCGGGAAGTAGAACAGCCCAGGACAGGGAGGGTCTGGGGTTGACTGGAAAAGGAAATAAGGGGCTGAAAGCTGGAGTAAGGATGGTGAAGGGGGAGTGAAAAGGGAGCACGCGACCATCCCCAAGGCCTGCAGGAGCAGCTTAAATCTTTCCAATAAGATTTGGAGGAGGTAAGCACTTATGGGAAAAGATTATTAAACAGTATGTTCGGAACAAAAGTTAGCCTGGGTTCAGAGGGAGGCTGAGAAAGAAACAGCAATGCTTAACCCTATAGCAAGAACTGGCCTGTCTCGAAGTAGAGAAAAGTACTAGGGAATGACAGGTTTCAGAGTAGCAGCCATATTAGTCTGTATCCGCAAAAAGAACAGGAGTACTTGTGGCACCTTAGAGACTAACAAATTTATTTGAGCATAACCTTTCATGGGCTACAGCCCACTTCATCAGATGCATAGAATGGAACATATAGTAAGAAGATATATATACAGAGAGCATGAAAAAGTGGAAGTAGCCATACCAACTGTAAGAGGCTAATTAATTAAGATGAACTATAGTCAGCAGGAGAAAAAAATCTTTTGTAGTGATAACCAAGATGGCCCATTTTAGACAGTTGACAAGAAGGTGTGAGGATACTTAACAAGAGGAAATAGATTCAATATGTGTAATGACCCAGCCATTCCCTGTCTCTATTCAAACCCAAGTTAATGGTATCTAGTTTGCATATTAATTCAAGCTCAGCCATTTCTCATTGGAGTCTGTTTTTTAAGCTTTTCTGTTGCAAAATTGCCACCTTTAAGGAAGCTGGTAGGAACCCAAACAAAGTCTCAATCCCAGCAGGATACTGTGAAGACCCAGACAGGGCTGAACAAATGGTAGAGGACCAGATAAAGGGCTAAGGGTGGAAGCAGGGCTCCAGTACAGGAAGGGAGACAAAAATACCTATTTTTATGAAGGCTGTCAATCACAGTTAATTCACGCGATTAACTCGAAAAAATTAATCATGATTAAAAAAATTAATCACAATTAATCGCAGTTTTAATCACACTATTAAACAACAGAACACCAACTGAAATGTATTAAATATTTTGGATGTTTTTCTACATTTTCAAATATATTGATTTCTCACTTTATATTATTATTTTTATTACAAATATTCGCACTGTAAAAATCATAAACAAAAGAAATAGTATTTTTCAATTCATATCATATAAGTACTGTAGTGCAATCTTTTTATCGTGAAAGTGTAACTTACAAATGTAGATTTTTTTGTTGTTGTATAACTGCACTCAAAAACAAAACAATGAAAAACTTCAGCGCCTACAAGTCCACTCAGTCCCACTTCTTGTTCAGCCAATTGCTAAGAGAAACGAGTTTGTTTACATTTACAGGAGATAATGCTGCCAGCTTCTTATTTAAAATGTAACCTGAAAGTGAGAACAGGCATTCGCATGGGACTTTTGTAGTCAGCATTGCAAGGTATTTACGTGCCAGATATGCTAAACATTCATATGCCCCTTCATGCTTCGGCCATCATTCCAGAGGAGATGCTTCCATGCTGATGATGCTAGTTAAAAAAATAATGCTTTAATTAAATTTTGAATGAACTCCTTGGGGGAGAGTAGTCTGTCTCCTGCTCTATTTTACCTGCATTCTGCCATGTATTTCATGTTATAGCAGTCTTGGATGATGACCCAGCACATGTTGTTCATTTTAAGAACACTTTTACTGCAGATCTGACAAAAGGCAAAGGTACCAATGTGCGATTTCTAAAGACAGCTACGGCACTCAACCCAGGTTTAAGAATCTGAAGTGCTTTCCAAACTCTGTTCAGGATAGTGTGTGGTGCATGCTTTCAGATGTCTTAAAAGAGCAACACTCCGAAGTGGAAACTACCGTACCCGAACCATCAAAAAAGAAAATCAACCTTCACTGGTGGCATCTGACTCAGATGATGAATGTGAACATGCGTTGGTCTGCACTGTCTTGGATTGTTATTGAGCAGAACCAGTCATCAGCATGGAAGCATGTCCTCTGGAATGGTGGTTGAAGATGAAGGGACATCTGAATCTTTAGCGCATCTGGCACAGAAATACCTTGCAACACCAGCTACAACAGTGCCATGCAAATGTCTGTTCTCGCTTTCAGGTGACATTGTAAACAAGAAGTGGGCAGCATTATCTCCTGCAAATATAAACAAACTTGTTTGTCTGAGCAATTGGCTGAACAAGAAGTAGGATTGAGTGGACTTGTAAAGTTTTACATTGTTTTATTTTGAATGCAGTTATTTTTTGTACATAATTCTACATTTGCAAGTTCAACTTTCATGATAGACATTGCATTATAGTACTTGTAGTAGGTGAATTGAAAAATACTATTTCTTTTGTTTTTTACAGCACAAATATTTGTAATAAAAATAAATATAAAGTGAGCACTGTACACGTTGTATTCTGTGTTGTAAGTTAAATCAATATACTTGTAAATGTATAAAACATCAAAAATATTTAAATAAATTGTATTCTATTATTGTTTAACTGTGTGATTAATCGTGATTAATTTTTTTTATCGCACGATTAATTGTGATTTTTTTTAATTGCTTGACAGCCCTAATTTTTATGGCTCCCATCCTGAAAGCTGGGGAGCTCGCAGAACAATTAGAAGTGATGTGACGCATGTTACAGAACCCCAGGCATGAGAGAGAGCAACGGGCAACAGACCTGTGGTTCACTCAGGAGGAAAGAGGATGTTTAATCTTCATGGTCAATGAATCTGAGACTGAGGCCTGGTCTACACTAGGAGTTTATGTCGAATTTAGCAGCGTTAATTCGACTTAACCGTGCACCCGTCCACACCAGGAAGCTAATTAGTTCGACCTAGAGGGCTCTTTAGTTCGAATTCTGTACTCCTCCCCGACGAGGGGAGTAGCGCTAAATTCGACATGGCTATGTCGAATTAGGCTATGTGTGGACGGAAATCGACCTTAGTAGCTCCGGGAGCTATCCCACAGTGCACCACTCTGTTGACGCTCTGGACAGCAGTCCGAGCTTGGATGTTCTGACCAGCCACACAGGAAATGCCCAGGGAAAATTTGACACGCTCCGGCGCCTTGTGGATGTTCTGCAGGACCGCAGGCAGGAGGACAGAGCCCCCCTGCACTGTATCTGCAACCGCCCTCCCCCGCCACAAAGTCCCAAACCCCCCTCACCCAAAGTAACAAGAAGGAGGGGCGACAGGGGCCGTGAAAACTGTCACTGCACCCCTGCAGAATGCACAAATACAAGAAGGCTCTCATTCCCTAAATGCTGAGAACCCCTTCCCTTCCTGGCTCACCAAAGCCCCAATCCCAGTTTCATCCCCTAACTGTGTAGTTGATTATTAAAAGTAGTTTGCTGTTAATTACTATTTCCGTCAAGTTTTTCTACAGAAGACTGTCTGTGAAGGGGGGGGGGGGGGGGAAGGGGGTTGTTAATTGCATAGGACAGTCACCTTTACCAGGGTACAGACACGAGGGCAGGATCAACAGCAGGTCACACACACAGTGCAGTCAGTAGGCACCCTGGTCGGTCTGGGAGGTGTTTTCCATGTTCTGTGTGGGTGGGGGGTACATGACTTTGTGGCATGGGAGGGCGGTTACAGAACTTATGCGGTGGTCCTTGTCCCGGACCACAGAGCCACGCAGCAGGGGAATCTGTAACCGTCCTCCCCCGCCACAAGGTCACGTAGCCCCCGCACACAGAGTCCCGAAAAGGAGGGATGGCAGGCTCCGTTGAAACAACCAGTCCGGCACTGCGGACCGCTCTAGGCGCAGGAGCCTGTCATTCCTCGAGTGTAGAAGCGGTGTTAACATCACTGCACACCCTACCCACCACAGTCTGCGTCCCTGTTTCAACCTTTTAACACGAATTCATTAATAAAGAAAACGTTGTTAATTAACAATGTTCCATTAACTTTATTTTTAAACGTGTGTTGGAAGGGGGGAAACGTGGTGAACGGGGTATGTAACCGCAGAAGAAAGTCAACAGTAACTGAAGCAGGGGCAGGTTCCGCTTCTCTGTAAAGAAACTGAACAGTCACAGGTTACCCTGCTCCCTGAGGAACCTAGCTTTCAAAGCCTCCCAGATGCACAGCGCTTCCCGCTGGGCTCTTCTAATTGCACGGCTGTCTGGCTGAGCGTAATCAGCAGCCAGGCGATTTGTCTCAACCTCCCATCCCACCATAAAGGTCTCCCCCTTGCTCTCACAGAGATTGTGGAGCACACAGCAAGCTGCAATAACAATGGGGATATTGGTTTCGCTGAGATCCGAGCGAGTGAGTAAGCTCCTCCATCTCCCCTTTAGACATCTGAAAGCACGTTGAATGATGACAGTTACCCAAGACCACCCTCGACACATTTTTCCCCCCAGCATGCATTGTGGGGAAATCCCAGAATTCAAATGGGCAGCGGGGACTGCGGGAACTGTGGGATAGCTTCCCACAGTGCACCGCTTCCAATGTCGACACTTGCCCCGTTAGTGTGGACTCACAAAGTCGACTTTGTAAGGTCGATTCCACAAATTCGAATTAAGTTAAATCGAACTAATCAGGTAGTGTAGACATACCCTGAGTTAGAAACCCTGTGTGCAGACACTGAAAAACTTGTGGGTGCAGTGAGCTCGAAGTCCAGGTGGAGAAGATGAGATTGTATATTGACTGTGCCATGTGAGGCTGAGTATGAGACCCTGGCTCTACTGCACTGGACTCAGAAGGATGGGATTAGGGGTTTATTTCTGTGAGACTGGGTTAGGGTCCATGGGACTTGGGGAACCTTCTGTGCTCTCTCTGTTTGTGTAATGTCATATGGTTGGTTTGTTATGTTAAATAAATGCAGGGAAGGTTTTGGTTGGTTTGGGAAAATTTAGGGGTCAACCTTGATGGGGAGCCCTAGAGTATTATATGGAACCTTTTCTGAAATGTATTTTGGCTTGGGGTGGGGATGAGAGAAGCCCAATAAGGCATCTCACAGATCGAGACAAAAAAACAACAACAAGGCTTATTTTCTCTGAAAAGTGGGGAGGTATATTACAGGGTAGCTGGTCCCTGTAAGTACACCAGGCCCAGTTCCTGTGTGTCAGAGCAGGTGGGCCCAACTGAGCTAATTAAAGGGGGCAAGGCTACACATGGGGCTATAATGACTGTCAGAGGACAGGAAGAGGAGGAGTGATTGGGTCAGGCTGTGCCTGGGGGAAGAGGAGCTAAATCCTGCGGAGGGGCCCTGGAAGGCTGTCCTGGACCTATTCCAGAAAGGGAGAATAACTGGCTGGGAGTGGAAGAAATGCAAGAAGCTGGATCACCTCTCAGGAGGAGAGGCTGTGAAACACTAGGTCAAAGGGTGAGCTACAGGACTATTTCTGTTTGTTTTACTTGCTTGTATTTGGCCTGGACAGGCCTCTTTTTTGGCTGACTTGTCCTCTGTCCAGTACTGGGACAACACTGGATGTAGTTTTGTCCGGTATCTGATGGGGGAATCCCTTTTTGAACAGTGCATGGCTCTGCCCCCCTGGTGTGACTTTGCACATGTGTGAGGTCAGGCTGATGGGGGAAAGGCAGTGCACAGCTGAAAATGGCATCCCCTGTGTAGCATGACCTTGCATGCACCATGTATGGTCATGCTGGTGGCGGGACGAGGTCATGTAGGCAGGGGTCGGCCCACGCTGTTCCCAAAAGTGCCAGAATGTTGGGTATTTTGGGAACATGTGAGTGGTCACCATAGTTTTGACAATAAGCCTTCTTAAAGGAAGCTGAGTGGGGCAGAGTGTGTTTGGAAGCTGGGGAGAAGCACTGCCTTGTGACAGGCCCCTTTGCGCTTTAGAGCAGGGGTGAGCAAACTTTTTGGTCTGAGGGCCATATCTGAGTGGGGAAATTGCATGCAGGGCCATGAATGTAGGGCTAGGGCAGGGGGTTGGGGTGCAGGAAGGAGTGCGGGGTGTGGAAGGGGGTGCGATGTGCAAGAAGGGGCTCAGGGCAGAGGGTTGGGGTGCAGGAGGGGTGCAGGGTGTACAAGGGGGCTCAGGGCAGGGAGTTGGGGTGCAGGAGGAGGCACAGAGTGCCGTAGGGGTTCAGGGCAGGAGGTTGGGGTGCGAGGTGCGGCAGGGGGCTCAGGGCAGGGAGTTGGGGTGCAGGAGGGGTGTGGAGTGTGGCAGGGGGCTCAGGGCACAGGGTTGGGGTGCAGGAGGGGCACGGGGTGCAGCAGGGGGCTCAGGGCAGGGGGTTGGGGTTCAGGGTGTGGGCTCCAGCCTGGCACCGCTTACCTGGAGCAGCTCTGGGGTGGCAACAGCATGCAGTGGGGCTAAGACAGGAGCCCCGAGCCTGCCCTGGCCCTGCGCCGTGCTGCTCCCGGAAGCGGCCAGCACCACGTCCCTGTGGCCCCTGGAGAAGGGGGGAGGCAGAGGGCTCCGCGTGCTGCCCTTGCCTGCGGGTACCTCCCCCGAAGCTCCCACTGGCCGCGGTTCCCCATTCCAGCCAATGGGGACTGCAGGGGGCAGTGCCTGCAGGTGAGGGCAGCACACGGAGCCCTTCCCCCGCTCCATCCAGGGGCTGCAGGGATGTGGTGCTTGCCGCTTCTGGGAGCGGTGTGGGGCCCACAGAGCCATGGGAGTGGCAATCCCACAGGCCAGATCCAAAGCCCTGACAGGCTGGATTCAGCCTGTGGGCCGTAGTTTGCCCACCCCTGCTTTAGAGATTACTAAAGCTAGTTCCGCATTTAAAAGAGTGGCTTGCACTATGCTGTACATTTGCTGCTTAAGCTTTGAACCTGTAAACCATCAAGCATCTTCCACTAGTGTGAAAATCTTTTCTCATAGATGTGGGTGAGTGTCGGGCTGCTGAATCGGGAAATGTTGATAGCTATGGTGTTTCACATCTGGAGATCTGGTTTTAATTTAGCTTTCAGCCCTGTGCACATTCAAGAGCTTACTAGTAAAAATAATTCTTTCCATAAAACTCTGCTCTGTCATGGTTTGGCACTACTGACTGTCTCTGCTTAGATGAGATTCAGGATGAAGCTAAACAATATCTTGAACTCTTCCTATAGTTCAGGGGTCAGCAACCTTTCAGAAGAGGTGTGCCGAGTCTTCATTTATTCACTCAGATTTAAGGTTTCACGTGCCAGTAATACATTTTAATGTTTTTAGAAAGTCTCTTTCTATAAGTCTATAATATATAACTAAACTATTGTTGTATGTAAAATAAAGAAGGTTTTTAAAATGTTTAAGAAGCTTCATTTAAAATTAAATTAAAATGCAGAGCCCCCCGGACCAGTGACCAGGACCTGGGCAGTGTGAGTGCCATTGAAAATCAGCTCACGTGCTGCCTTTGGCACACGTGCCATAGTTTGCCTACCCCTGCTATAGTTATTACTAAAGAATGTTCTAACTAGCCTCTGAACTACAAAGTTAAAGATAAATTCAGCTTCTTGTGGACGGGGATTCCTGAGATGGGATGAAAGCATATAGGTATGATCAGGTACCCCCAAATGTGAAGCACTTGGGGGGGAGCACAACAGGCAAGGTGTTTTATTTAATCTTTCTGCCCATCCCAGGAACTGGGGGGTGGGGAAGGCACATCTTTGTTTTGTCATTTTTGGGAATGCCAGCTGTGAAACTAGAAAGAGAGTTGAGTTTTGAGCAGGGGACTGAGAATTAGGCACTTTGGAGGTCAAATCCCAGAACAGACATCAACTTCTGGGGCTTGCATCAAGTCTCCTAACCTCTTTGCCTCAGTTTCCCCAAACGCTGTAAGGCCAATTACTGTTTCTTCAGCCCTGAATAAAAAGTATGATGCAGTACTGACTGCACACCGCTGTAGAAAGGCTCATTTCCTGAAGGCGGGGGAAAAATGACAACTCCCATCGTTCAAGGAATTTGGACTGATTTGAAGTGTGAATCAGGGAGCATAGGTCCATCCATGCTGGTACTTCAAAGCCTTGCATTTTCGTTTCTCTAAAATATCTTTGCCATTTCATTTTTGTTTTGAAAAATTGCTTTTTCCTACCCCCAGTTCTTCCACCTCATTAACTCATCTGTTCTATCCTCTACCCGCTCTTTGCCGTTCTGCACCCCCAGCCCAAAACCTACTTTGCTGCAAGACCCAAGCTATTCTGACTGGCTCTTCTGTGTCAGATTAGACTGAAATATCAAGGGAAGCAGTAACAGGGTTAACAAATGGAGATTTCAAATAAATCTTATTTCATAGATTCATCGATTCCAAAGCCAAAAGGGACCATTATGATCACTAATCCAAACTACTATATAACGCAGGCCAGAGAACTTCCCCTAAATAATTCCTACAGTGTATCTTTTAGAAAACCATCTAACCTTGATTTGAAAATTGGTAGTGATGGAGTATCCACCATGATCCTTGGTAAATTGTTCCAATGGCTAATTACCCTCATTGTTAAACAATTGTCTTATTTCCAGTCTGAACTTGTCTAGCTTCAACCAGCCATTGGATCATGCTATACCTTTCTCTGGTAGATTCAAGAGCCTAATTATTAAACCTCAGTTCCCCATGTAGGTACTTGCAAGCCGTAATCAAATCATCCCTTAGCCTTCTCTTTGTTATGTTAAATAGATACCAGAAGGTCAATCACAGTCAGGCATGTATTCTAACCCTTTAATCCATTCTTGTGGCCCTTCTCTGAACCATCTCCAATTTATCCACATCCTTCTTGAATCATAGGCACTAGAACTGGACACACTATTCCAGTGCCAAATACTGAGGTAAAATAACCTCTCTAGTCCTGTGTGAGATTCCCCTGTTTATGCATAACAACATAAGAACGGCCATACTGGATCAGACCAAAGGTCCATCTGGTCCAGTATCCTGTCTTCCAACAGTGGCCAGTGCCAGGTGCTTCAGAGGGAATGAACAGAACAGGAGTTTTGGAGTGATCCATCTGTCACCCATTCCCAGCTTCTGGCAGAGCCAAGAGCATTAGCCTTTTTGGCCAGTGTCACACTGGGAGCTCATGTTCATCTGGTAATCTACTCTCTCCCTCCAGCCAAAAAAACCAACAACAAATCTTTTGAATTTGATCACGTAATCTGGATTAAATATCAGAGGATGGGGGGTAGGGGCATTATTCATTGTTCTGGAATGTCTTGCTAGGGATCCAGCATTATATGTCTGATGGTCAGAAGCAACCAGGGCAGGATAAAGGAAAAAGGCTCGGTCGACCAATAAACTGAAGATGATGCCCTGTGTCAGGGACCCAGCATGTTGTTCGAGGGACAAGGGGGAAAGCTGAAGATGTATAAAGACAATTTCTAATTCAAAAACTGACTGAAATGGGAGAAGGTATGGAACAGTCTGAGCCGCTGTACAGCCAGCTCTACTTTCAAGATCAAAGGGGTACAGCTGCAAGCCTTTTTGTTTACAGAGCAAGTGGGGGACAGCTAATGTTTGCTGATCTTCCTGCAAGGATGTGTGCCTAGTTTCTTTACAACTGTAGCAGGATGCCAGGTCTGAGGGAGAGTGAGGAAGGTTCTAGACAGAAACTCTGCACTGAAGCAGAAGAGACAGAGTGGCTTTAGGGATAATAAAATGTCTTGCTCAGTGTTGGAAGAAAGTGTGCCTTTCTGTGATTTTTTTTTAACATTGCCACATGACCCTGAATTCCCTTAGGAGAGTGACTCAAGTAATGGGCTAAGTTCTGACTTGATTTTCCCCTCCTGGTTAGGCTGCATAATAGGACCAAGTCAAGCAGTAAAGAAGTGTTTTTCATGGGTGCTTACTCATGCTTCCTAATTCACACTGGTGGGATACACAGCTGATGCCCCAATACCAGCATGTTTACTATAACTGATGCAGCACTGGGTGGAAAGGGGCCAAGGGCATGGCAAAGCGAGTCAGGGACAGAATAAAGCAAAAACCCTGATCTTATGATTCTGAAGTGTGTGCTTTAACCACTAGACAGTTCTTCTTTGCAAGTTCTTTATGCAGCAGCACAATGTAATACACAAAACAGGCACTAATTTTGAACGTGCAGAGGTGTCCGAGTTTTAAGCAAGTGGGACTAAGCAGCCCAACCATGACACTTTGTACTGCCCTAATAAAGCCTCCTCAGAGGAAGTTACACTTTTTAAAGGGTGGGTTCAAGTCTTTTTCATTAGTATTCACAAACCGTCTAACAGGGTTTCATCAATAGGGAAAGGAGTGAATAAACTGCACATTTGTGTGGGGCAAAGATCACAGGGGAAAGTGGCTCTGAAGATTCCAGGGAAGCATTTGTGTACCATGCTGTGGCAAGGTTTCCATAGTGACAGTCAAACAGTCCACATTCATTTTAAGGCCTTTGTACTGAGGATAATGGGCAGCTTGAGAGAGGGAAAATCCAAGAGCAGAGAGTTTGCAAAGTGTTGGACCTCAGAATAATGTCTGTGACTAATTGGCTTTCAATTAGTGCTCCTGTCATTGTTACGGCAACTTCTAACCGCAACACAAAGCACCTGTTTTTGCCACTGACCAAATTTTTAAATTTTTCTTGTTTAATCCAAGGCTAGTGCTAGGGAATTGTTTGGCATCGTAATTATAGATTCTTAACTGCTTCAAGGCAGATTCTTAATTATATTGCCTAAAAGAATGCATGTCTCTATTGTGTGTCTGTGTGTGTACATAGCAGTATATGTTGATGTGAAAATACTATATACTTTCAGAGGCGGGAAAAAGAGAAGGCATTTTTGGTTTTGTAAAGCTAAAATTAGGACTCATCCTGCTACCATTTTATCCAGACCTTCAAAGTTCAGGGATTTCACAGAGTGGTTTTAGTTCTGGGCATCTCTAATAGGGAAGGAACCATACCTTTAAGAGTTTATGTATTACCACCATTTATTTACAGCTTCTCAACACATATCAAGCAGTTCAAATACTATAGTATAGCTTCATATTGGAGCTAAATAGGTGTGTGGTCTGTCAGGATTCCCTTCTCCCTCCCACATTCTTAAAAGCCCCAAGAAGCAGTGCCTTTCCTTCCAGCTGAAATAGCACAAACGTACCTCCCACAGCCCATCCAGAGTGATCCAAACATTGTTCAGAGGGTTATGAGCTGATGCCCTCCACTCCCTGAGCATGCTGTCCCTGCAGCTCTGCACTCTTTCAAATCCCAGCCTCAAGTTCCTTCCACTGTCACGGTCCAAAGATGGCCAAAAGTTTTCTTTAAACCTCTGTTGCATCCCACCCCAAATAAACAAATTAAAACCTTTTATGCTAAGTTTTAGTCTGTCTTTTAGGGCCAAGTTTTAAACGCCTAAAAATAGGGCAGTTTTTGTTTGTTTTTAGCAGTCTTTGGTGCAGTAGCTATAATGAGGGAGACTAGATGTCTTGGAGTTTTAATGATTTGTGAATAAAACTGTCACGAGGGGAAATATGGTCTCTGAAATAAGGGTCATAATTCTGGGTTGTCTTTGTTATCTTCTGCTTATGCTAATTTTCCTGTTAATTAACATAGATTAACATAAGCAGAAGAAAACAGAAAACTGTTATTCACAGCAGGGTTTGACTAGAGTGCAGTCAATAAGGCACAGGGCCACTTTACAGAAAACTCTTGGGAAAATGACCTTGCTGACTGCAACTTTTCTTGCTCAGTCATTCTACTTGTCTGCATGTGCCTTCAGATGAGCAAATGTAACAGGCTGTGCTGCCACGTGTGATAGCATATGATAGGAGAATAATCATGCTTTGCGCTCTTGTAGCTCTCTACATACTGAAAGGTCCGAAAGAGACGGAGGGGGGAGCGACTGGCTCACGTCACACGAGGTACGGTACGTCTACACAGCATTTTGGAACGAGCCTCCCAGCTTGGCTTGACAGACTTGTGTCAGCGGGGCTCATGCGAGTGCTCCAAAAATAGCTGAACAGGCAGCTCTTTGAAGTTGTGGCTTGGCAGGGAGCTTGGGCTGTCAAGCCTAGGGAGGGGGTTGGCTGTCCGATGGGAATGACATTCTTTCCCCATACATATAGGAGTGAGCGGTTGCCTTTATGGGGACAAGGTTAGCCTGGCTCCTGCTAGCTGGCCCTTTTGGCTCAAATGTTAGAGTGGCAGCCTTTGGTTCATGAAGGTCCCAGTTCAAGTCTCAGCTGTAACATGCATGATGCCCTCAGAGCAAATGTAGCCACCAGATGTGGGTACTCTGTTAATTGGGCTCTAATAGCTATAACCACCAGCTGGCTAATGTGGAGTCATCTAATAAGGGAGGGTCTTATACTGAACCACTTTGCACAGCATAATGAAATTACAGTGTAGACGCAAGTCATGTATTGTCCACAGTAGCATCTGCTAAAGAGCAAAAATGGATTGATTTGAATGTTTCCATCCCCAAAGATACATTGTCCGTAATGCCCCTGCCTCTCTTGTTGCAGAAGTTGGATACTATGTAGTGAGGTAGGCAGGGGACTACAAGAAGAGAGAGGATGATCTCATGCTTTAGGCAGTTGAATGACACTCTGGGGAAGTGGATTCTATCCCTGCCTCTGCCTGCCAGAGTATCTTTGTGTTGCTGGACAAGTCACATAAATCACACTTTCCACAAGTGGTCACTAATTGTATTCTTCATTTTGTGGGTGTCCAGTTTGAGACCCTGGTGTCTGATGTGCACTCACACTTGCAACAGAAGTCAATGGGAGCTGTGCTTTGAACACATAAAGTGCTATATAATACTTATTACTTTGAAAAATCAGCTCCTAGGGATCTTAGATTGGGGTTCTGCAATTAATGGGCACCTTTGACTTTAATCTTTATGTCTCAATTCACCTTCTGTACAATGAGGATAATAATAACCCCTTGCCTCACAGAAGAGTTACAAAGATAAATTCATTAATGTTTGTGAAACCATCAGATACTATAGTGATAAGCACCATAGAAAAACCCAGAAGGAAATTAATATAGTTGCTCCTTCCATGAGCACCATCCATCCTACACACTGAATGAGGCAGGGGTCCTGTAGGAAAAAATAGTGTGTTCCTGTAATTAAAGACTGTATCAAAATGCATACACACTAGGGAGCTGAATTAAGGTTGCACAGGCATCCTTAATTCTGGTATTTCCTAACTTTTGGGGGCTGGAATTTGCAACTTGTTTTGTTTTATTGTAGTTTTATCACAGAAATGTAGAGCTGCAAGGGACATGAAGAGGTCATCTAGTCCAGCCCCATAACCCCACCCTGCGCTGAGGCAGGATTAAGTATACCTAGACAGGTGTTTGTTCTTTAAAACCTCCAATGTTGGGGATTCCACAACAGCCCTAGGTAACCTGTTCCACTGCTTAACTACCCAAAGCTTTCCTTCATATCTAATTTGACTCTCCCTTGCTGCAAACTAAGTTGATTATTTCTTCTCTTACTCATGGTGGGACACCATCTTCTTTATAATAACCTTTTATGTATTTGAAGACTGTTATCATGTCTGCCTAAGCCTTTTCTCCTCTAGACTAAACGTGCCCAATTCTTTAAACCTTTCTCATTGGTCTAAACCTCTTATTTTTGTTTGCTCTCCTCTGGATTCTCTCCAATTTGTTGGCGTCCTTCTCAAAACACGAGTGCCCGAAATTGGACACAGTACTCTAGTTGAGGCCTCACTAGTGCTATGTAGAGTGGAACAATTACCTCCCATGTCTTGCATATGACACTTCTCTTAATGCAACCCAGCATATTTACCCTTTTTTTTTTTTTGGCAGCAGCAGCATAATACTGTTCACTCAATCAATTAACTATTTATATTACATACACCCTCTGTGTGTGTGTGAGAGAGAGCGAGAGCATGTGAGTGTTTAGCACTGATGAAAGGTGCCAGACTGACAACCCTATTGACTGAAATTCTTTATCTGTAGCACAGATATAGCACCAAGAGCAACAGTGTAAACTTTCCTATGCTCCATTGTGGCTCAACACTTAACTGAAGGAAAAACTTTTAAAGATGAGGATAGTTCAGTCTTTGCGATTATTCAGCCCTTGGCCTGCTTAGATTGCCAACAAGGTTGTCCGTTATTATTATTAAATCACTTATTTATAATATTTAGTTTAAAGACTTGTGCTGTTTAATGGAAGATGTATTTACTAACTGTCATACAACCTGCTACTACACTAAGCAGAGGTGGTAATTTTGGTAACCTCTGTACTTAGATGTGGTTAGAATTTGTATTGTACTGTGGTGAAATT
Organism: Mauremys mutica; assembly: GCF_020497125.1. Lineage (NCBI taxonomy): Eukaryota > Metazoa > Chordata > Testudines > Geoemydidae > Mauremys > Mauremys mutica. Next base: position 36,768,253 of record NC_059078.1, on the reverse strand, counting down.
TTGAGTATGTATGTAGTGAAATAGACTGCTTTTTAAAAATCTGATGGATAACAGTGACTACATTGTTTTGGATGAATGCCTATCATTTCTGAATGGTCATTTAGATTCTGTTGTCCCTTTAATGAATTATTTTATGACATTACAAAAGAAATACTTTCCAGATATTGTTTGAGTGGAACAAAAAATTCCTGTGCCACACCTCGCTAGCTAGAAATTCAGATAGTCATACTGGAAGTCTGTGAGTTGGAGTCGCATAGTGCAGTTTTAAGGGAAACTGTAAATATCCCTATTCTTAAGGAACATTACTCACTTGTAGAACCCTTGACATGAGCTCCCTAAAGCTTGCATAACTTCTCCCAGAGGTCCGAGCCATAAAGATGGACTGAAGTTTCTTTCTTGTCATGGAAATGGAGCTCACAGGGTCCAGTGCTCCCCTTTGTGTACTATTCCTACCTAAGATCTAGGAAACCAAGTTTCCTCTCTGTTGTTCAGTCAGTGCATTGGGAAAACCATGGTGGATCACTTATGTCCACTCAGTGATGCCACATAATACATGTTATACTGATGGTTTCACAACTGCCCCAGAACCCACCCAGAGCCTGTGGATTGCCTGTGGGCTTCTCTAGCAGGTTCTACTGACACTAGCATTGTGCATGCTAGTTTGTCATGTTGAGTAGAAGCTGCAGTCTGTGGCTTGTCTGCACCTCAAGAACAATACAGTATATTTTGCATTAAAATTATACAGAACATTCTTTGTACTGTGTTTTTCCTAGGGTATGTCTACAATGGGGCTGGAAGTATAATTTCCAGCTCAGGTAGACACTTCATGCTAGCTCTGATTATCAGCAGTGCAAGTGATAGGATGGGCTCGCTGCCTGAGTATGTACTTAGGGTCTTGGAGGGGATCATACTCAGGGCAGCTATCCTGTCACACCATTGTGGGTACACTTCTATTTTTAGTGCACTAGCCTGATCAGAGGTAGTGCAGATATGTTTACTCAAGCTGGAAATTGCACCTCCCAGCTCCAGGGTAGACCTACCCTTGCAGCAGATATCAAACCCTCCCAGGTTGTTAAGTACACTGTTCTGAGGGGCAGACAGGCTTCACTCAATACGGAAGACTACTAGATTGGCTCCACTGATCACTGAGACTGGTTTCAAAATCAGTGTCTGCTTTTTTATGACTATATCAATGGAGTTTGAGCAAGGTCTCCCTTTCCTGCAGAACTTGAGGATACTCGGCTATCTTCCCTCAGGTCAGGTTGGCCATGCACACATTTGTTGAGGACTCTGTTGCAGCAATGGGAGGTGGTTAGGAGGTTCATTTCAGATCAGCATCCAAAAGTTCATACACTTCTCCAAACGATCAGAAAATATTAATCTGCAGAATGGGCTGGAGATCTCATAGGAACAAGTTCTCAAGTGGGAGCTGCAGTACTTTCTTCTTCTGGTCAGGCTGGATATACCATGAGAACAACCTCTATAGCCATTTTTGAGGCTTTCACTTTCAGTCTAGCCCAGAAGCAGGAAGAGCCAAGGAAGTAAAAATAAAAATTTCTTAATTTTAGCATTTTCCCTTAAACTTCAAAAAAGTTTCAGCTGAGGTTTGCAGTGAGGATTCAGGATTTTATCTGAACAAGTTCCCCTACCCTTACTTTATATCAGTACAGGTCTCCAATTACAGTTGAGGCGTCAAGGCACTACTGTAATATTGCTGCTAATAATAAACTAGTAAATTAGTGGATTTGAAAATTCCCAGTCAAGATTGGGGATGGGGAAAATCAGCAATGACCAAAATTTGCATTTGTTCCAGCAGGTCCATGAAATTTGCACAGGATGGTGCAGTCATAGAATCATGGAAGATTACGGTTGGAAGAGACCTCAGGAGGTCCTCTAGTCCAACCCCCTGCTCAAAGCAGGACCAACACCAACTAAATCATCCCAGCCAGGACTTTGTCAAGTTGGGCCTTAAAAACCTCTAAGAATGGAGATTCCACCACCTCCCTAGGTAACCCATTCCAGTGCTTCACCACCCTCCTAGTGAAATAGTGTTTCCTACTATCCAACCTAGTCGTCATATCCAAATTAATTTTGTTGCTTAGATTATTAGTGTGGCTACTAATTAGTTCCTTCTAGGAAGGCCATAACCTAAAACTAATGTCTAAAATAGCATGCCATCCTAAAACACTGGGATTGCGACTATAACCAAGATGTCTGATATTAAGCATATCATTAAGATAATAAACAAAAGGACCAGAGCTTTTGCTTTTTAGAAGTCCAAATCATTTCCTCCTGCCTCTGTTTGTAAAGCAAACAAAAAGCTGCACATATCCTATATGTAGATTAGATGTGTGTTCTTTAACTGCCAGCGACTCTCCTGTTACCACTAATGCACTAATCTTGCAGGGTGCTGGCCAGTAGAGGATAAGTGTTTGAGTCTTTTAATGTCTCCTGTACCTAATATATTAATAAATGTTTCTGGCTAAACTGTGAGTCAATGTGTACTCTTCAATCAACTGGGGACCATATTATGTACAACTCTAGGAGCCTTAAAAACATTGATTAAACATTATTTAATTATAATCCTGCTTTGTGTGTGCAAAACTGCAGCTATGGCCAACAGAGGCACAACATAAGGTAGTGCCAGCTCTTTGGCATGCTCCCCCTTCATCCCCTGTGCTAGGTACCGCAGAGTTAGGACTCTGTGAATGTGAAAGTGCGGAATAAGGTGATGGCTGCTCTTGATAGCAGCATTCTTCCCTCACACACCACAAGACCACCTGTTGAAAAGTAACGCTCACCAATTATGGCAGCTAAGCCTTTGGAAAAGAATACAGACTTACATTCCTTAGAGGAGCTGCATTCACTGATTTCTTATCGCTCCATATTTTAAAAAGCCCCCAGAAAATAAGGCCAAAACCCTGTCAGATAAATGGCCCTTGTATTGTGCTGAGTCCTTCACGAGCAGGTCATCTTGGTGCTAATGCTGTGTGGGTGCCCAAAGTGCAAACAAGGTGTGTAGTTATTACAGGGCAGGAAGGGAAGCCTGGATTATTCTTGTCATTGCCAAAGACTTGCTATATGATCAGAGGCAAGTCACAAATCCTCTGTGCCTCAGATTCTCCATCAGGAAATAGGAATAACAATTAACCCATGATGTTGTGCAGCTTAATGCACTAATGTATGTAAAGTGTTTTTAGATCCTTGGATGGAAAGCTCTACATAACTGCAAAGTACTGTTATAATACTCAACTTGTCTAATTAGACAAGCCTCCTTTGCATTTTAGCTCTGCATCTGCTGTTCTGAGGCCTGTGTGAAATTAGGGTGGATAAAAATCAATTTAAAAAATCAGATGCTTTTTATTTAAAACAGATTTGTTTGGTTTAAATTAAATACAGGCTTATTTTTTTTTAAATAAGCCTATTTAAAATTAAATTTAAAATTGACAACTGATGCCAAGACCTAAACTCACTAATATATTTAATTTAGATTACTTTAATATACAAAATAATATTAAGCAAAACATGTTTGCTGCCAAGTTTGAAAGAAGGTAAGACCACTGAAGTTGTGGAAGTCACTAGCTAGCCACCTGGAACCAGAGTTTGTTCAAGTGCTAAACCGGCTTTTGAAAGCAGTAGCTTCTTCTGCAGGTGCAGAGAGAATATTTTCTTCATTTTAGTTTATTCAGCTAATTCAGTTCAATGACTAGTTCCTTCAAAGTTAAGAAACCAATTTGGAGTTGGAAAAGCAGGAGAACCTTTTCTTTTCCAATTTAGGAATAATAATAATAAATAAACAAAACAGGGGGGATGAGATCTACTAGTTCTAAAATCTTGAAATACATGGTGACCAGAAACAATCAGTTCAGTTTAGTAATTATAGGCACTTCCTTTGTTTAATAAATCAGTTAGTTTTAAATGCAAAACATGTTTTTATAAACTTTTTTCTTATGTTTCCAGCACATTTAAAGTATTTTGATTTAATTAAAAAAATTAATATGGTTTTTCTGAATTTTTAATTGCATTTGAATTTCCATCCAAATAGTTTGGCACAAATCACAAGTAAAAAATTAATCTAGTAAATAAGAACTGCATCTAACATAATGAAAACATAAAAAAATAAGAATCTGAAAAAATGTAGGCAGCTATATAGTTGCTTAAATATATAGATATAGTGTACCCTCCTGGTTAGCAAAAGACTAATGTAAAGGTTCTATTTAGGCTATAATATAAAGGCTAGTGTAGAAACTATATTTAGTTGCAAATCACTGTATTTTAATGGGTATCAGGCAACGAGAATCAACTTCTTCAGGAAAATAACTAAAAAGTACAAATGCACGACATGATTAAAATAGATGATTTAAATCAAGGTTTCCTGCTTGCCAATTAAAATCCATAATTTAAATAGCTTTGATTTAAAGCAATCCACAGTTTGAAATAGTTTAAACTTTCCAGACAGCAGCCTGGCCCCCACTCTACTGCTCCTATGCTAGGTTAATCACAATTGCATTTGCCTTTACTACAATACTCAAGTTGAATTCCTGATAACCTTTATATGTTATGTGCCAACGAATTACAATGGAGATCTGAAAAATACTGCTTATTCTTCCCTTTGTGTTAATTATGATCCCACCAGTCTAGCTGTGTTTTATCAGCAATTATATCCCTCTCCCAGTTGATCTCTTAATGGTCATGCAGTTGAACTAGAAACATAATGTTAGGATTGTTATGTTGCAGAGTGAAAACACATACAACATTACATTGCCTGATACATCTCCCTAATACAGGGTCATGGCCCCATATTATACTTTGTAGTGCTTTGTCTAGACTAGTTTTAAATATCTCTATTGATGGTTCTATTTCTCAATCTAACAAACCTCAGGGCTTGTCTACGTGGTATTCTAGTCTGCACCAGAGGGCTGTAAATTGTAGTGTGCACTGGCATGTCATGCACTTTCTGGTTTGTGAGCACTCTGCTGGAGCACACTAAAAGTTCCCTAGTGCTAGTTAATATAGTCCGTTTTGAATAGTACTATGTTAACGCTCACTAGGGAACTAGTGCATGCCAGCAGGGCTAATAGGGGCCAGTTAGTGCATGACATGCTAGTGCTCAGTACAGTTTACAGCCTTCTGGTGCAGACTAAAGCACTGTGCAGACAAGCACCCTATGTATGAATTTATTTCTTATATCCATCTAAAATTTTCCCTCTTTCAACTCATTACTGTTATGGCTTATAAATAATAATAATTCCTAAATAATTCCTTTGCCTGCTAAGACCCCAATCCAGCAAAACACTTAAGCAGGTGTATAGCTTTAAGGTCGTGACCCACTGAAGTCAAATACATTTGAGTTAATTTGTGCTTCATGATGTCAATGGGACTAATTGTGTCTAAAGTTACGTGCCTGCTTATGTGCTGTGCCCAGATTTTTAAAGGTATTAGGCACCTAACTCCCACTGGTAGTTAAACACCTAAATACCTTTAACTACCTGGCCATTCATGTTTACATCCTTCAAGTAGCTGATCTGATCCAAATTCAGACTGTTTGTGCAAATTCATTTGCCAACTCTCTTCAAACTCTTCTCTTTAGACACTGGATTTCAGTTTTCATAACTTAATATATTGCACACATTTATATGGTGCCCACTGGTATGTGGTTCCACAAATGGATTAGAAATATAGCAGTGTTCTGTTCAAGGAACAGTACTTTCCTCTACCATCCAGTAACACCTGGGATTCATGTGGTGGTCATGTGTAACATCATTAAACTTTTGTGGGAAATCAATACAAATTAACCCTTAATCATGATATCAACTTTCCCTGTAACCCAAACATGTTGAAGATGCTAGCTGAGAGAGTTCACCTTTATTCAAAGGCAATAAAGGGCCTCGGAGACCATAGATAGGAAGAACAATTTAAATTGAAATAATCATTAGGGATTAAAAACTATGACTGACACATTTTTCTGAAACAACAGATAAGGTGGATGTCATAAACATAGAACATATTTCAATACATCAATTGACCAGTGAAGTCAATGGGCGTCATCCACAGAAACTCATGAGAGAATATGGTCTTATTCAAGGGGTTACAGTCTTAAAAGGTATGCAAACTGAAATTAAGCAACAAGCACATGCAAAGGAGGGTGAAGAAATATTTCTTTATGAAAACGGTGATTTGTGTAGGAAACAGGCCACCAAAAACAACAACAGAAGATGCAACTGTAAGATAGTTGGCCAAATCCCTGAGGTGTGGGGATATTACAGGGTACAAATGCTACATTAGTGTCTAGCTCTTGATGGGTCACATGGCTTTCTTCTCTTCTAAAATGTTACTACATTGCTACGGTCAGCTATCTGATCTCTTCTTTGGGAATGTATGTACAGTTACAGAATGAGGCCATGCTTTTTTGATTTAGGATCTGTCATAGGGACTGTCACTCACTACAGGTCTGCACAGTACCCAGCTCAATGAGGCTCTGATCTACTTGAGGCCAGTAGGCACTACCGCAATACAAATAATCAAAAACGTAGTCTCTGATACAAAGTGTAAAGCCCAGTGGTGTCCTCCTTTATCCAATGGAAAGTGGCCAGTGACACTGCACGGCTGTGATAACATTCCACGATTGTGTCAGCCTCTACATGTTTAGAGTGTAAACTCTGCAGGGCAGGGTCAATGGCTTCCTACCTTCCCATGTGTTTGTACAGCACATGGTACCATGAGATCCTAATTCTGATCAGGATCTTTGGGCAATACTACAGTATAAATAATATATTAACTGGTCAAATTTTTCCTGGAAAATTGGACTGATGGAGGGTTTTTCAAGCCAGTTACCAACACATTCTATTTTTCCTTATTCTTTCAACTATATTTCAATGAACCAGGAGAAAACCTGATTTAGCAGCAAGGCAGTCCATTGGACTGCATAAAAATAGACAATAATAGAATAAAAAAGAGAGGAAAACATCTTCTGTCCCTTAATGCTTTAATATCCAGCCTCTTGAAATCTCCACACATCCAGCTAAAATACAGCTGCTTTGGGGAGCAAATTTCATCCAGGTTCCATGGAGCCAAGAAGACTGTCAGAAACCAGAAACAGATGATGAAATTATGTTGCAATACTTCAATTGCCTTTTTCTCTTTTTTTCTATACTAGAATTTCTAACTTCACAGTCTGGAAATGAGGATGTCAAAAGCAAACTGGGGTGCAGCTTGGAAAGAAAGCAATTCAAGTTGTAACACCACTAAGTGTAATTCTGTTTTGACCACTGTAAAATCAAGGCACATAAAAACTTACCAACAGTAAGGCTATGTCTACATTACACAGCTTTTAGCAACACAGCTGTGTCGTTACAGTCAGGCCGATAAACGGCACGCAGTGTAGCTGCAGTTTGTCAGCTATCTTGCTGACAAAGCACTGGTTACACCAGCACCTGTCGTCAGCAAAACTTTTGTCTTTCAGGGTGTGTGTGGTTTTTTTAACACCGTTGAAAGACAAAAGTTTGTTGTTCAGTTGCCAGTGTAGACATAGCCTAAGGTACATAAAAGAAAATAGTCGTTATAATATTTAGGTCATGTCTTGAATCATACGTGGCTCTAAGTCCATGCTATTGTATATTATTCTCTGCATAAATGTTGCTTATATGTGGGCTTCTCTGGGTCCAGTGCAGTCCAGCTCTCCAGGGAGGAGAGCCAATTCTAGCAGAACATAACAGGGAGGTGTGGAAGGGGGAAAGCCATCCTCCTGTGAAAGTTCTTCCATAAGAGTGTTGTAGGGTCTGAACTCTGCTTAATTTTATAGATGAGGCGGAGTGGGGCAGTACTGTCCATTGGCTAGATCCTGCTAGAATATGGGCACTCAAATGCTGATTGATCCCAATAGGAATTCTACTCACAGAACATTTCTTGGATCAGCTGCAAAGCCTATATCCTACAGAAACCTATGAGCGAGTAAAGGGGAGCCTTTTGGACAGTCTTGCAGGTATTCAGACAACTATTTCCTATTGTCATAGTTTCCTCAATAGATTTCCCCAGGAAAAGTGGGAAATCTGTATGAAAAACAGAGAACAACACTCGGAAGATGCAAACTGTAGCACGGCACAAGGAGGAAGACCTAAAATAAACACAGTTGCTGGAGACACAGGCCATAGGTGGACACCAGTTGTGTTGTCTTGCTATGAAAGCAGCTGATTAAACCAAACATCACAGGACTCCAACAGAAAAATGATATTTTTATCATTTTGTTTTGAGTCGAGAGTGGAAGTGGTTTAATACGGAAGCTATTGAGAACTGTATGTTTAACCCTCAGAGCACTCAGTATGCACTAACTTTACTGAGAACAGAAGGTAAAAACACCTCATCTCCCTTAGCCCACAATGAGACCCTAAGCCTCCAAATGCTGATCTCTTCCAACCCAATCTTTGACTCAACACCCGCCTTGGTTTCCCACAACCCAACCCCTACTCCTGGGATAGGGTCAGGATTTGATCTACCTAAGAGTCTCTGCTACCAGAAACCTTCCTAATCCGCTGATTTGGAAGCCCTCACTGACTCCCCTGCAAACCCTTACAATTCCCAGTTCCCACCAACCATTAAGAAATTGGTCAGTGTTCTATGCTTTGTTGTGGAGCGCAGTAACTGGCTTGTAATGTTTGTCTGAAACATCCCACCTTGTTAGCAAGTGTTGATCCTGCTATGGAAGAGTTAAATGGGTTCTGCTAACTTGCAGAGAGAAGGGATTCATTGCCTCACCTGGTCAAAAGGAGGTGTAGAAGAGGTCCTTTAGGGAAGGAAGATCTAGGATGTGGGCTGAACAGTTCTGAGAGAGGAACCCTAGTAGCAGCCAAACCTGGGGAGAAGGTTTGAGCTGAACCTTACTTTATTTACTCTGTTTTTAGAAAAAGGGTGAGTGTGTTGTCAGGTTGAGAATGGTTAGGAATGGCACACATGCATATCTTGTGCTCAGTTCTCAAGGGAAAATGGGTATAGAATGAATGTTCTCATAATTTTAATTCCAAGCATTTTAGTTGAGTACCTTCTTGAAGTTATGAGAGGTCCTTAAAATAATATTTAAAATAAAATCCTCACTAACCTCAGGCCTTTAAAACATTGTTAAGAAAACTCTGTATCATACTAGTCAGCTGGCAATCCTGCTCCTTTAATTTTTGTTTCTCGAGATTATACTAAGAAAAGGTCTAGCTTTTTGTAGTTTGATTAAAATACGTACACCTCTGTAAAATGATGGGCAGAAGTTTAAAAAGAGCTTGTCTTGCTAGGATCTTTAAGATGCGACTTAACATACTTTTAAATGGTTGGTATAAGACTAGATTAAAAGTAGTGTAGATCAAGAGAAATTCAATTGAAATCAGTAGGGTAAATGAAAGCAGAATCCATCAGGCCCAGCATACCTCAACAGCTGAGACTGTTTTCAGGTTTAGTCCCCCAACCAAGTCTGCTGTCTTTGCCACCTTTTCCTGATTTAATACAGTCTCTTTGCATTTCCCATCTGGAAATGGAATGCATTTTTTTATCTGATATAACTATTGGGTAGTTTGCAAACAAAGCAATAGTAAATCCTTAGAGCAAATGCAATACTTTTTTTGAAATAAATTCTTTGTTTTAAACAGAAAAAATCAGGTATCATCAAAGAGCAAAAAGCTATATTGATGCAACAGTAAGCCTCAAATTTTGAACAAAGAAGCTCAAAAAAAATCACTTAAAGTTCTCATGACAATCTTAACTCAGTTCAGTTGCTTGTATGTAGTCATGATGAGGCTTTTCATTATAGAATCACATGACACTGTGCAGTGTGTCACACAGTTCAGCAAATATGTAACTCTCTAATTCTGTATCACTATCAGTAACTTTTGTGTGTGTGCTGACAGTACTTCGCATGCAACGATTCCCTGTCGTAGAGGATGCCATTTGCTTTGCCTGAAGCCCCAACTGTAAACTCTGAAACAGGGCACCAAAGCATAAACATCATATGTCATGAAGGGTCATTTAAATAAATAAATAAGAGTTCTTGCTTGTAAACTAAGCCAGCTGTAAGTTTTATCTCTTTGAAGGATTGATGAAAGCATCCCATGAGCATGTGGAAGTCTGGTTTGCATCAGGAAGGGCTCACTGAGTTTCATTTGTTCTGAGCAGAATTGGGATATGTAGGATAAATGTAGCATGTTTTCAGGTCCTCACCCTACCTGGAAAAGAACTGACCTTTAGTTCAGATCTAATGAGAGCAGCCAGTAGACAGAGCCACTATTAACTTTCAGTGCAGAACTGACAGACACCAGGCATAGGAGAGACCAGACTTGTAAATGTAAACTTCATTTCCTAGCAGGAGTTTTTGTTTGGACGTGAGAAGCCAAGCCCTTCATTCCCAAACCTTTAGTCAAAAACCAAGCAGTCCATTAGTAACAAAAGCAAAAAACCTCTCATGCAGATCAGTTACAGATGCATTTAAAATTGTATCTTCATTTAGGACATGATCGCTTGAGAAAGTCCCTTGTGAGCCCCTTGTGAACTCCCACAGAATTTTTAAAATAATTCATTTAAATATAGTTATGAGAGTGACATGAGTTGAGGGTTCAGAGCTGCATAGGAAAGCCATACGAGTAAAAAGCAATGGCTTACTGATTTGCAAGTAAATGCCCAAACATCCCCTTAAAATGCACTGTTTTACTTCAGTCCTTTGAAATGCTATGCTGGATCAAAGGTTAGTTCAAAGGGGATCATTACTGTTAAGAAAAAAGTCCAGCAGCTGCTTGTCTTCAGGTAGAACTTGAATGGTTTCTCTCATTCCAGAAGAGTTAATTGTGTGCACCCATTTCATCAGGTTCTGGCAATTTAAGTCCATCAAGATGTTTGGCATTTGATTCAGGGTCAGAATACTTCCCATCTAGGTTTGTATAAGCTGTTAGAACCTGGAGTTTCCGTCTGGCATGTACAGTTTGACACTGAAGGTCTCATTACCTGGGCTCAAATTTAAAATGATTTCCTATTGAGGAAGGATGGTGCTTAGATTTTAAAAAAATTGTTCATTAAATGTGCCCTGTTTATAGATTATGCTATTTATTGACTCATCTGGGTTTATAGTCTTAGGAAGCTGGAATGTCTGACTTCAAACTTTTAATGTGTGACCCTCAATGAAAGCCTTCAGCAGGACCATATGCATCAAATCTGAAACTCAGGGGTTAATTACTATTTCTACTTCTTGTTGTTAATTTCAGCTCAATACCAGGAGGGAGAGACGGCACCATCAAGCTGTCACTCGCCGAACTCAGGAATGGTGTGACCAAGTCAGAGCCTCAGAAATCTGCATTCCCACTGATGGGCAGAGGATTTAGCATTAATGTGAGTTATTTGATAAATCAATGAGAGAACAGATACCTCCATCCTGAGAAATTATAACTATATTCTGCTGCTGTCATTCTGTTGTCTCAATAGCTGGGAAGTTCAGGTGAGACTCAAATTCTAACCCACCCTGTTGTGCTTAAGGTAGGAACAGCTGTGCACATAGGATCTGATATAAAGCCCACTGAAATCAGTGGGAGTCATTTCACTGACATCACTAGGGTCTATAGCATATGAGGTCAGCTACTGTTTAAAAGGAAAGCAACAGAACAAAACTGAGGAGTTCATTAAAATATGGTCTCTTATTATATACTATGATTTTTTTGTTTTTGTGTTTACAAGTCTGACCCTTAACATCAACGAAGGTGCACAAGCGGGCTTGGGAAAACTCCATATTTGTTTGCAAAGTGTCCAATTTCCATTTTGGGTTACTGAGCATATACAGTTCTAAGCCAGGCTAACACAGTAAGAGTCTGTCCTCCTTTAGTGGCTAGAGACCATGCACAAAAGTTAGTCCACCACTTGCCTCAAGTTAATGGACGTGGGCCTTTAGCTCAACCAGCACACGCTTGTGTTTTTAGATGTGGAGGGTCCTAGGTTCAGTCCCAATGTACAGCCCCTTTGAGGTATCTTTATATGGTAACTCCTGATAGTGAGCACAATCCCCTAGTTTACCTGTGTAAATGTAGATCTTTTGAGGCACAAGGGTTGCACATGAGTTTTTGCAAGGAAGTCTTGTTGAAGGAATTTAGCTTTCAATGTAAATCATATTTTTCTGGTGATATTTTAAAAAGCAATATGAAAAAGTAAATTAAAATCTCAATGGGCATGGGATGTACTAATTGAAAAGCCAAGATTTTTAGTATCTTGAATTTTGGTTGACATAGTGCTCACTCTCCTATTACTGCTAGATTTCAGCCTGAACGTGATATCTACAGAACCATTAGAAATCCTTGAGAGGCGGGGGAGGGAAAGCAGAGACACTGTTTAGTATCTGAAATGATAGTGCTACTGTACCTCCCTCTCTCACTCACACACAGGCTGTTGTGTATCATTGCTGATCCTTGCAATATGGCTAAAAAAGCTTCTTCATGTCAGCTATTTCTAATTTCTATGAGGATATATCCTCATTTGACTCAAATTTTCCACACTTTCTCCCTTCACCTATTAACTTTTTCCAGAAAAAAATTAAAGGAACTTTGTCACAATCAACAGGCACCAAATTTAATACCTAAATACTTTTGAAAATCTGACCCTTTGTGCTTTTGGTTCATTTTATCCCAATACGGTGAAGGCAAAACTCAAAATGAAATGCTGATTTTGTTCCACATATGCACTGCATGTGGTTTTCCAAGGGTTTGTCATCCCAGAAGACCTATAATGTGACCAAATGTCACTAGCCATTATATAAACCAGAACAGAACTGCAGAAATCAAAAGTCTTCCGCTTATTCACCGACACATGCTTATTCACTTGGGCTAAATTTCATACAAAACTTCTTTTGCTGATATTTAGTTTGGTTTCCATGTTCAACTAATCTGGTTCGCATGGCTTCACAGCACTAGTTAAAATCTCAGTCAAGAGATCCCGAACAGGGAACCGGATCATGGATATGTTTGTAAACTGATCTGCTTTTTTCATTCTGCTGCCTCAAAAGAACGAAGCAGGTGGCAATGACTGAAGTTAGCTGCATTTCTATTCTGTGAAGCACCATGCCTCAATCTCATGCACCTCCAAGGGACATTGTGAGGCTTAAATAACATTTATAAAATGCTTGATGACCCTCAGATGGAAGATGACAAAGAAAAATAATTAATTCCATTCTCCTAATGGAGCTAAGAGGGGACTGCAGAGGAACACACAATGTGCAAACCCATGTTCAAATCGTGTGTGGAGGGCCAGTGTGACAACAAATCCAGTTAGGGTTTTTTAATAGATTTATTGGTGATGGCTGCCTGGCTGAGGGGTGGGCGTTTAGCACAGCTGTTGCCCTTGTTTCAGAGAGTGGCAAAGTTTTATACTATCAAGAAGATGCTTTAACGCAAACAAGTGAGGGAAGGGTAATGTTTTGGGATTGCCTATTCTGGCAATGCCCCTCAGATAGCAATTTGTTCTCTGTCAAGAAAAAAATTACCCCTCTCCTAAAATGAAATTGAAGACTTAATGAAACAAACCAAAAAGGAAAATCCTACAGAGGACATAAATCCAACAAAGGAAAAATCGGCTGCTCTCCAGTCAATATTTTCAACTATGCTGCTCAGAGAGAGTGATTTGGTGCCACCTTTGCTTTCAGATGGCTTTTCCAGATACCATGTATCAGTCTGAAGTCATTTATCAGATTCTAATTTCCAACATCACATATATACAAAACCGTAACATTAGTCAAAGCTGTGGAAGAACTAAGGGTTCCCTCTACAATTATAAAACCAGAAATACCATACCAATGGGATGCAGGTACTGTATTTAAGTTGTATACACAGACAATACATGCTGCTGTGTATGGGCTTCTGTTGCCACATTTTCCTTCCATTCCAACTTCCACGCTAACATAAAATGACAGGGGTGCATTAGCTTTAACAAACAGCAAAACAATATGGTGAAAAGTTTGCAGAGAAATCCCAAATGACGTGAAGCTCACCTTGGACCAGTTTTAGTTATAAACTTGAAATGCAAAACAGTTTTACTGAAAGATCAAACTGAAGTTTTTAAGCAGTTTGGGACAGGGACAGTTTCTACAGTAACTAGTTCAAGGGGGACCACATTTTGGTTGGGGCCTTTTGTTCCTGCCATAATAAGAACAATAAAATATCTTTACCATTTTAAGTAGAGATGGCTCCACACCCAAACCTCCCCAGACGTTGGGGTCTGAATTTGGTAGCATAAACAGATCTCTACTTTTAAGCCGCCAGGGGCTAGTTTTGAGTGAACTTTAGGTGATTAATGGTGTCACATTAAAACTGTGTGAAACTTGCAGTTTAATATGATTTCAAAAATGATTGAAAACCAGACAGAATTTGGTGGTTTCAACCATGTTTCACTTTAAATGAAAATGAACATACATCTTGGGATATACACCTATGTAGATGCGGGGAAAAATCTGCACAAGATTCTATAAAGAAAAATTTTGCTCACCTATAAAATGTCACCCATTTCTTAATGTATCAGTAAGTATTTTTGGGGTGGAAGGAGAGAGATTAGGCTGCTAATACCCTTCCAAGATGTATTGCTTCAAACACCATTGTATCTAAGAAGGGTGATTTTTAACAGATTTCACAGAATTCTGCCTTTTAAAGTTAATTTTGCCAATGCAATACCTGATTATCTGTAGAACTGTGGTTTAATGGCACAGCGCAATGACTTTGACAATATTTTGGTCCCTTTTAAGCCCTGCAGTCTGGGGCAAGGGTGGGACAGGGATCCCAGAAGATTTTTTTTTTTAGTGCATTATTTTAGGGAACATTATAGCAGTAGACAGAACAGATGTTAGTAATTTGTGAGTGAATAGACAGGCTATTTCCTCTGTTTACAGTATAATAAATTCAGACTGTGACCATATACATGGGGTTAAAAAGACCCAAAGGCTTCCCATAGGATTTAGGAAAGAAACCACATTTAAAGCTTCAGGGCTGTCCATATTCCCATGGCCGAGTCTGAGAGGTGAAACAGTGTTGATAGCTGTAAAGTCTTTTTCTGAACAAGACAGGATTACTGTCATCTCCTACGTGACAAAGTAGATTTTGAAATGTTGTGATGCTGAAGCAGCAATCATGATGCTTTTCTTTTGATGGGATCATAACTTTACTATACTGTAGGAGAAAACACTAGATGCTAATTCATAACATGTTTATGCGACTGTCAGCTTCAGAGAATTTCACTTTTTACTGTTGTTGTTTTTTTAAAGACCCTGCATTCAGTCTCTTCAAGCCTTACTATGTGAGTGGTCTTGAAATCAAACCAGCACCATTTCTATGCAACAAATCTGACTCTTGTTCATACTATACATTTGATTAAATCCAGAAAAGCAAAATAAAAACCCTCAGGCTTTGTGCAAAATTCCTTTATAAAATTTAAATTCACACCTTGCAATAAACTTATCTACTAAAGAATGTCAGGGTAAGTATCGTGAGTGAAGGCTCTGGAATCCAAAATAATTATGTATTTTAGTGTTTAGAGTCAGCTAGCTGTACTTAAATGCTCTTTCTTTTTTCTGGGGGCCTAAAGTTGTCCTTAAAACTTGGTTTTAGTCTAACAGGTAGAATCTGCTAATGCATGCCCTAGTTTGCACATGAATGCCCTAGTTGGGCAGTTGGTTTATGACACTTGGTTTATTACCTGAATTTTACTTGTATTTAGTATTTTTACTTATTTTCCAGCACCAAAAGCACTGGAGAGATGCTTTATAAATGAAAAGAACTAAAATGAAAATCCATAAAGGCAGACTGTGCTACAGACCTCTGGCGATATGCAGATGGTTGTCTGTGATCACAACTTACTCCTCTATAGTCTGATACAAGACTTTGCTTTGTTCTAAGCACTCAGAGAGCACCTACATCACATGGGAAGGACTACTATAGCACAACACTTACTAAACTGCTAATAACTTTATTTCTGCCTGTACCTCCCCTCAAAGATTAATGGTCACTTTTGTAAATGTCTGTTTGATATTCAGAGTTCTCTTGGTAATGAAAAGAGTTCGCTAGATTTACAGTATCCCATATGAACACACTGGACTCCCATTGACTTGAATGGGCTTTGGATCAGGCCTATACTGCATTAATACAAAAGGATAATTTCATCTTGGTGCACAGGGAGTTACACACTCAATTACCTATATATTCATATGAGACTATGGCGACACTGCAGCCGGGGTTGTGATTAACAGCTCATGTAGATGTACCTACGCTAGCTGCACTGTAGCTAACTTGCTAAAAATAGCAAAGTCATGGACTTAAGCACAGGCTGCACAAGGTATGTATCTTTTTGTGCAGCCTGTGCTGAAGCCTGCACCGCTACATCCTCGCTGCTCTTTGTAGTAAAATAGCTAGATTAAAGCTAATGTGGGTAAATCTGCATGAACCAGAAATCAAACACCCCCAGCTGCAGGGTAGCCAAAGATTTTCTGGGCAGGGATGGTCTGTGTTTTCTGTCTTGTAGAATGCAAGCACATAGCCATCTCTAAAATAATAAATATTAATGTCCAAGTTCAAAATGCAAAGAAAACCAAGGCTATATGTACACAGAATTGGGGAATAGGATTTTTGTAATACATAATGGTACTTTCTCAACCCCCCCCCCCCTCACAATAGAATAGTTATTATTCTGGTGACTTAAATTATCCCTGTGATCCTAATTAATTAACACATTAGTACAGTTTCAGTGTGTGTAATGTATTTAGCCTAATTGTGGTTGTAGTCAGTGGGAGCTGCAGATACTCAGTGCCCTTTAAAATCAGGCCCATTGTATGTATATGCAAATCTAACAGAGAATATTATTGATCTGAGTTTTAATATGAATGACAGATAAAGTGAATAAGTATTATATTTATGAAGAAACTCGCAGGTTTCAGAACTGTTTGCCCTCAAAACCTGGAGCTCTGCAGGTGGTCATAATGCAAGCTAAGAATAACCTTTTTCAATTACTTGGCTGTATGCAAGAGAATACATTGTAAACAGTCGCTCTGGCATCATGTCAAGAACTCTAAAGCTTACCTGGAGAACTAGCCTTTGCTGTGCAAGAAGGGATCAAATCAGTTTCTTCAGTCTGGATATGGTTCTCTTACACCAAAACAGAAACAACCTTGAACAGCGTGTGCTGGTTTGTAACCCCAGTGGGCAATGTCTAAGAATTGAACTGAAATAGATTAAATGATTTGGGACGACACAATTGATGTCAGTCAAAAAGGATCTAGTGTATAGATGATGAAAACATGACAGGGAATTCTAATTTTAGAAATTGCTATACTCGATCAGACCCATGGTCTGTCTAATCCCTGATCCTGCCATTGACAGTGGCCAGGACCAGATGCTTCTGAGGAAGATGCAAGCAATCCTGCAATAGGTAGTGTTGGGGACAGTTCCATCTAACATCCAATAGTCAGAGGTTTGCTTGTGCCATGAAGGCAGGTTTGTATCACTCCAAGATTCTTGGTACTATTTGCTATTATAATCTCTTAATATCCTTGTTAACCGTATCACTATCTAATCCCTTTTTAAATCCTGCTAAACTCTTGGCCTCAAGGCTATCCCATAGCAATGAGTTACGCAGATATTTTTTCATGTAGTGTATAAGTGATTTCAAATATATCCCATAGCAACCTCTCCCTATTACTTCTGGAAGGAATAAAGCAGATTGACAGCAGGTTTCTATTAATAAATTACTAGAGTTCTTTTTCTTCCAAGTGCTTTAGAAATTTTAATCTTCACAAGTAGGTAGATATTATTAACCTTATTTTATAGATGGAGAAAGTGAGGCAGAGCAGTTAAGTGCATCTGGGCTGAGATTAAAACTCAGGAGTTCCTAGTTCTGTGCTCAGACCATATCTTGTTTCTTTTATGGTTAGATAAAGCAGATTTGTAGAGTAATAAAACAAGACTCCTGAAGTGGGATGGAGGGCAGGGAGGTAGGGAGGCCTCTGTCAGATGGGCTGGGTGTGGGTGATGACAGAAAAGGTTACCAACTATACCCTCCCCTCCTACCTCTCAACTTGCCACCCATCATCCTTTCAGAATAAAAACTCAGAACGAGTTACAGTGTGAAGTTAAGGGAGGAGGAAATAGTTATTTGCCCCTTTACAGTTTTCTCCCAGTCCCAGCCCTTCCTTCTATTTTATCTGTGGGCTCATCTATTTTTTTTTTTAATTAAAGAAAAACAGCTTATGGTACTCTGTCTGACTTTTTTTTTTTTTTGGCTTTGCTTCTCTCATACATACATACACAAATGTGTGCGTGTGCACACGTACATAGAGGCCAACATTTTCAAAATCATGTTCCTCAAACTAAACTGCTACTTCTAATATTAGACACTGAAGTAACAATGGTTTGATTTTTCAGAGCACTCCCAGTGATGGGAGTCTAAAAATTTGGGCCACTTTTCAATGAAGGACCCTTGTGATGAGATGTGCACCCCATACCAGCCCTGAAAGGGTTAATGAGGGCCTGAGAGATCAGTTGTGTTAACTGTTGTCACCTGCAAGAGGGAGGACCAGGGTTAATTGAGGGTGAAGCCCAACTGGGGAAGGGCTGGGACAGCACTGTAAAGTTTGGAGGCTGAAACCAGAGGAAGCTGCAGTCACTCCCTGGGATGAGAGTTCCTCTAAGACAAAGAGGAAGTCCAGGGGGAGCATAAGCCCTGAGATCCTACTCTTAGAGCAAGGAGTCTGGCAAGAGGGTAGGAGGGAGTGAAGTAGCCATGATGAGTAGAGTAGCCAGAAGCAGGCAAGAGACGAAAGGGAGGCTAGGTAGGAAGGAGCCCAGAGAAACAGCAACATTGACTAGTACTGAGGACTTGGACTGCTGGTAATAAAGGCTCTGTGCTGGAACCCGGTGTAGCAGGTGGGCCTGGGCTCCCCTGTAAGCCACCGGTATCGTGACATAGAGCCCCAAGCTGGGGCTGAACACTGTCTAGAGATGACATTTGGACAAAGTTACCCGAAGAAGGACTGTCACAGAGCCAGCAATGAGCAGCAGGGGGGCACCCAATGCAATGAAAGCGACATTCCCAGATGGAAATGCAAGGAGGTGTGCTAGCAGTGAGTGGCAACCCCGTATACAGACCTGAATATGGAGCTAGGGACCCAGGTGTGAAAATGTTGGCAATTCTATACCAACAGGTACTAGGGTGTGTACATGTCACTGTTTAATTTTCTAAGTATGTGAACTGTATCTGCAAATTTGGCATAACTTGCCTAGGCAGTTGCCAGTATCATCCTTTGGTGTTGCAGAGTTAGGCCACCCCTGACAACAATTCAGATCTCTGCCTACAGAGTTCTAAAGTAAGATAACTGAGCACTCTAATTGCTATCACCTTTGGCTAAGGTGTCTGAACTCTCTTCATGGAGTGGTGTATTGAAAACTGGGTTCAAGTGATAGATCACAATTTTAAATTCTCAGGGTTTTTTCTGGTCCTGCTGGCAGGCAGAAGTTTCTGCATGGAAGCCTGCAATCAGGGTCAGGGCATGGCTACATTAGAGAGTTTGCAGCAGTGCAGCTACACCGCTGCAAGCTCTCTAATGTAGCTGCTCTAAGCCAGAGGGCAAGAGCTACTCCAGCCCCTGCAAGCAGCAGTAGCTACGTTGGCAAGAGGCACTCTCACGCCAACATAGAGCTGTCCACACTGGTGCTTATGTCAGTGTAACCTATGTCACTAAGGGGAGATGATTTATTCATCCCCCGAGCAACATAAATTATGTCAACATAAGCTGTAGTGTAGACATTGTCTCAGTTTGGTAATAAAGGTAATAATTGGAGATATACCAATCTCTTAGAACTGGAAGGGACCTTGAAAGGTCATCGAGTCCAGCCCCCTGCCTTCACTAGCAGGACCAATTTTTGCCCCAGATCCCTAAGTGGCCTCCTCAAGGATTGAAGTCACAACCCTGGGTTTAGCAGGCCAATGCTCAAACCACTGAGCTATCCCTCCCGCCTAATTATTTGCAGGCACCCAGCCTAGAATAAGACAGGGTGAGTCGTGCCTCTCTGTTTTTAGGGCCAGCCTGCTTTCTCTTTCTGTTTTGCGGTTCTTGTGTGTCATCATTCTGAATTCAGAGAAATACTGTACATTTACTCCTGGGGGAATTCTGTGTCACTGCACGTGCACATATTTAATGGGCCGTGCATATTTTTATTTTTTTTTGCAGAAAATAGCTTCTGCTGAAAAGCTGCTGCAGTTCTGCCTTTTAGCCACCAGAGGGTGCTGGGGCACTAGAACAGAGCAGCTGCTCCCGGCCAGCTAGGGAACAAAAAGAGCCTGATTTCTTCACAGTGTCTGTTGGGCCAGGTCAGGAGACAGACACCGTGGAGCTGTTGTGGGGTCATACAGGGGCTCATAAAGGCTACTGGGGGAGGACATTCTGGGATAGGGGTTGAATGGGAGTGGAGGTGCAGGGCCACACATAGGGATGGGGGGTGGCTGAGTGGGGACGCAAAGACCTGGGGACCTGGAGGCAGCGCATGGACACATGTGGACAGAAGGGGGTGCAGGGCCACATGGGGATGCGGGGAGTGGTGTCTGAGCAGGCATGGAGGGACACGTGGACAGGGGGTGCAGGGACACATGGGGACAGGGGCAGATGTGCCTGACTGAATGGGAGGGGCTAGGGGTCATCCAGGGTCTGCATGGGGGATGCTCCCTAAAAATCTCTTCCCCCCCCCCCCCAAAACCTGTTCCATACTTTTCCCACCCATACCCAACAGCCCTCCATGTTCATATCCAGGGTCCTTCCCAGCAATTATTTCCCTCTCCCTTAGCTCCTCTGTTACCCCTGACTCCCCCAAGCTTTTGCACTGTTTCTGAGGAGTATGGGAAATACAGTTCTGCATTGTAGTTTAAATGAATTATTACTCTGAGTTATGTATTAATATGCCTAGTAAGGAATCTATTTGTCAAAAAACATTTCCTGAATCTTTTTTATTGTCTGTGTTGTTACAGATATACTTGCTGACAAGTATTTTGAAATAAATTACCAAAATAATTGAAACTGGTGTGATTATATTGTTGGTTTGACAAAATTTGCAGAATTTTAAAATATTGTGTGCAGAATTTTTTTTTTTGGTGCGGAATTCCCCCAGGAATATATATTGCAATCTTTCAGCAAGAGTATATGGTTTTATCTAATTTGTCTAGGTGTATGCCGTGAATGTAACAGTCATAGCCACTGACCTTCAAATAACAAGTTTTTAACATAGAAAAGAACGTCATAGTTCCCCACAAAGAGTGAAATCGTTGTCTTAGCTCTAATGTAAAAATTACTTGCAATGAAAACATTTTTTAAAATGTGAGGGAGGAAATAGATACCTAAATACCTTTGAGGGTCTCGGCCTAAGTCTCTGCATCCTGCCCATCACATCCCACACCTTCATTCATTCCCCTCCTGTCTGTCCAATTGCCACTAATTTCTATGGGAGTTATGCACGTCAATACCTTCGAGGAGCTGGGCCTTACACCCTATCAGTCTGGGAATGCTTTTTCCCCAATTCCTCTAGAATGAAATAAGAAACACATTGTTATGACTGCTCTGCCTCACATGGCATACAGCATATTTTCCTAACTGAAATATAGAGCAAGCAAACACACATGTTTTCAAACACCAGGCAACACACTCTGCATGATCATGAACCTAAGTCCCAGCTCCAGCTCCTCCTCTAACTATGGGAAATTCTGAACTGAAGCCAAACTTCCAGGTTCAACCCTTTCTTTAGTTAAGATATGATAAACCATATTCATCCCTGGTAGAACTTCACTGGCTTCAGTGGATTTATAGCAGAAGTGAATTTGGCTTCTCATCTTAACTATTGTATGTTCTGCAGTGTGTTAAAGGGATAGAAAAATGTGAAGTAATTTGACACATTTATTCCAACAACACAGCTTTATACATTGTTTATTTAATGTATTACAGAAACTTCTTCCCTTTTGCAAACAAATAAATCTCTTTTAATGCATAATTCTTAATCCCCATTCACAATACATACTACCTTTGGAACTGCAACTGTATGGACTTGGGGCAATTACATCCCTGATATAGATCTACTGAAGTCAATGGAGTTACACCAAGCATATATTTGACTGATAAACCATAGTCAGCAGTTGCATATTTGCATTCTTAACATGCAGATAGTATATTGGGGAACATCAGTGTGGAAAATTTGAGAATCCAGATGAGTAGTAGTTATATGAGTCTCATTAGTCCACAATACATCTGGAGGATTAACAAATTTTTTGAAGTCCAGACCATCAGCTACGCTGTACATTAACAATTAGCAATGTTGCATTTGTCTATTTGGAAAAAGAGGCTTTTTAACTTTAAGAATAAACAAAAAGTTAAACCACCAACTTTATTTTTCTTTTTTTCTATTTGTTTTGTGCTCTTGTTTCATAGCACTCACCTTCACACTGGCACCTAGTACGCAACATTTCAGGCTGGATCACATTTTTACATATTACTTGAAATGCCAAGGGAGAAGTCTAGCATTCTAGCAGGCACTGCAGTGATACATATGTCCCAAAACCCTGGTAGGACTTCTGTCTTTGCAAATGGCCTTATTTTACAGGTTAATCAAAATCCCAAACCTGGAAAAGCTTGGTGTGGTTTGTTTAACCTCATCATGAATAATAAAACTGAGTGTATTAGGGACTCTGCACAATGAACTGACAGATAAAATGCATAAGCCTTCCTTTAAAAATAACAGGGCATTTAAAAGGTTTAATTTAAAAGTTTCTATGGAGCTCCGTTTTCTTCTTTGTGAGCTGCAAGAGCTGCTAAACATTTCATCCGAGCTACTGCAGAATTCTTAAGCCGCGCTCCTTCTGCTATGAGTACCTAATCAAAATTAGCCATCCCAGCTGCCAATATTAAAACTTTATTTCTGACTGTTGTCCAGCTCCTTTTCAAAGGATGATGGACAACTGCTGTCTCTTCGTTCCTCTGGTCTCCTCACAACTCTCCTTCCCCTTGACCACAAAATTAGGGTCTATGCTTTAGAGATGCAGGAGCTTTACAGGCTCTGGTTATTGTTATAAAGTGAAGGGAGTCTCTATTCCCACCAGGGCTCTTCAAACACCAGGCTCTGTGACAAGGAAACAAACAGCTGAGTGTTCTCTGTTGCCTCCAGATGGTGCCCCCCTTTTACCTCTCTCAGCAGCCCCTTTTTTTTGTTTTACACAGACTGTGCCGTTCCATCATTCATTCTGACTGTTTGATTTAAGCCTCCAGCCCTTAGGTCAAGAAAAGGCTGGCAAAGGAGGAAGGATGAAAGAAGGTGGCACTTTGATGGCTTCTTTTTCACACTAATGAGCTAAACTGCTCTTTCTTTCCAATCTCCTTCCCCCCCCCCCGCCATGCTTCCCTCCCACCCCTTGGTGTTGCTGTATAGAAATAGTCAGTTCTGCTGTGCCTTCCAGAGATGACTAGATAACCTAGAACAGCGGTTCTCAAACTTTAACAACCAGAGGACCCCCATTTTGATTTAAAACATTCTGTGGACGCTCCCAAGCCCCTGCTCAGACCCTGCCCCCACTCCACCCCTTCCCCCAAGGCCCCACCTCTTCCCACCCCTGATCCACCCCTGCCCCTCCTCTTCCCTGCCTCTTTCCGCCCCCTGCCCCGAGCATGCCCCATCCCCAATCCTCTCCCTCCGTCCCAGTGCCTCTTGCACACCACCGAAGAGCTGTTCCATGTCGTGCAGGAGGCACTGGGAGGGACAGGAAGGAGTTGATCAGCGGGGCTGGTGTCCCCAGATATGACTCACGGGCCCCCTCGAGTATCCTCACAGGCCCCCGGGGTCCGCGGACCCCAGTTTGAGAAACCCTGACCTAGAAGGTTCCGTGCTTCCTTTGGTGGGCTGTGCCTATAGAGTCACTGCTTTGTTTGGGAGTTATTTTCTGTTATTTTGGGGGTTTGTTGTTCCTTGTGTATAATGATGGCTAAATGCAGATTAATGGAATTAAAGTTTCTCCATGAGTATGTGCTGCAGCAAAACACTTTAGGGTTGCCAGGTACCCAGTTTTGGACCAGAACACCTAGTCAAAAAGGGACCCTGGTGACTTCAGTCAGCACTGCTGACCGGGCTGCAAAAAGTGCAGGGACATGTTGCTGCTGCCAGGAGCTGCCTGAGGTAAGTGCTACCCAGGGCCATTCCTACCCATACCCACAGTATGCAGCTGTGTAGGGCACCAAGAAATTTGGGGGACCAAATTTCCTGGTGCCCTACGCAGCTGCGTGCTGCTCCAGCCCCTGCTCTGCCTCTTCCTCATGCCCCCAGCCTCGCCTCTTCCCACCCCTGCTCCGCCCCCACTCCCCTGAGGACTGCAGCAGGGGGCAGGCCTACACTCACTTGCGGCGGTAAGTGGATCGACCTGGCCCCAGCCTGCTCCGCTCACCTGGCTCCCAGCCACACCACCGGTGAGTGCGGAGGAGCGGTTCTCCCAAGCCTGGGAGCCAAGGGAGCAGAGTGGAGCAGGCTGGGGCCGGGTCACTCCGCTTCCCACTGCCCTGTGAGTGTGGGGTCAGGCCTGCCCTGCACTCACCGGGCCGCAGAAAGTGGAGCCCCCCTGCCCCCCAAGCCAGCCCCCCTCTCCCTCGTGGAGGCCTGGGGCCCCACACAGCCTCCCCACAGGGGGCTCTGTAGGGCACCAAAATGGCTAGGGATGGCCCTGCCTGCACCCCTCACCCCCTCCTGCACCCCAACCCCTTGCCCCAGCCCAGGGAAAATGAGTGAGAGAGTGAGGGTGGAGGAGAGCGAGTGATGGAGGGAGGGGGGATGGAGTGAGTGGGTTCGGTGTCTCAGGGAAGAGGATGGGTCCGCAGGGAAGGGGGCGGGCCAAGGGTGCTCAGTTTTTGGCAATCAGAAAGCTGGCAACCCTCAAACACCTCCTAGTGACTTCTGTATTGTGATGGCTGTTAGCTATCAAAAACAAAGCTTCATTGGTTTAGCAAACTAGCCTAGTCTATAGTAAAGCTTCTGTAGAAAATTACTCTTTGTTCTAGTAGATCAGACAAATAATTGCTACACTTCCAGCCTTAGCAATCTTCTATTTTAAAAGAACACCTTAAGGTTGAGTCACAAGAGGAGGGGAAAGTGGTATTTTAGCTCACAAATAACTTGGGTTTTACCAAGAGGATAAAAGGCTCATTCATAATAATAAAACACTATTTTTTCAGAAATGGGGCATTGACCAATTAAGGTTTGATAACAGCAACCACTGTTTTTTAAATGTCAGTGATTTTTAATATTTGAGAGCAACTGCAATAAAACCACAGAGAAATCCTCTCTTCAAGTCTGAAACACTGACACTGCTTCAGATTTATGTAAAGGACAAATAAATTATGTGACTCCACAATGCCTTCAAGGCTTTTTAGCCTTGTGGCTGTTTGATGTGAATTGAATGATCCATGTGTGAGGTATAGAGTTCCAGCTGTATACCGAGGAACTGGAAGGAGTCTCTGGCAAAACCAAAATTTTGTTTCAGAGCATCTTTTGGAACTAGAGAAGCTACCTCACAGTGCAGAGCTAGACACTGGGGTGAACAGAGAGGCATTCCAAGAGTTGGAAGAGTGTGCGCTTTAAGGTCCTGATCCAACCCCATTGAAGTCAATGGAAAGACTCTTATTGACTTCAATGGGCTTTGGATCAGGCCCAAACCACCTGTATAACGAAACTGGCTGGGATTGCTGGAAAAACCTTTAGACAACGCTTGCACTGCTCTGTTAATACAATTCTTGCATGTGCACTATCTGACAGAATGGCAGTTCGGGGGAGGGGTTTCCCAATCCATCTGGAAAGGATTCTGAGCCAAGTGACTGAAGCTGTGGTAATATTGCTGTAGCCTGAGCTTTAGTTAAGGATCAGGTAATACTTTATTTAGTATGGAATTATTTTGAATGGGTTTGGGTTTCTCCCCACAGATATTGGGTGTTTTTTCTTCTCTATGCTGTATATATTGCTTCACTTTTTCGGTTTCTGAATCCTCTGCTTTTTTATACATACTAATTCATCATTTTTATAATTTATAGGAATAAGCCTAACTTTTTAATTCTCCCTCCCCTCCACCCCCTCCAATCCACTGTTTATAGTTACAGTAGAGCAATGAAGGAAGTACCGTATTGTGACCATTGTCATTACAGGCTATGATAACAACCTGCAAGAACACCAGGGAAACCACTCTTAGCCCTGAGCAATATACCTACATAAATAGGGGTTATTTTCTCTCTCAAAATAATCAACCAGATTCCCTTTTCTACCGTTGGGTTTTTGGATATCCCAGACCACTCCAGGACCCAACATACTATATATTTAAACACACAACTCTTACACATGCCACTTTTGCTTTCACTTCTCAGAAATATATGTTAGAAACTGCAAAAATCCCATTGCCTGGAAATGATATAAGATTTATCTCATGGCTGTATCATTTGAGGATTATATTTCATAGCTGTAACATCATAGCTGAAAACTCTGACTTGACTTGAGAACTTTTCAAGCATTTTAACCATAAGATTTCAGTATGCAAAAGAAGTCATCTTTGTCTAAATTCTCACATGTCCTAGTCTCACCACCCAGTAACTGTTCATAAGTCTTGATATCAAATTGCAAATTAAAAATATCTTTTAAAATGTTTGATCCTATTCTGCTTGTCATACTAGTAATTAGAATCTTATAAAAATAAAAAACAAGACATTGTGTATGAAATTTTAATAAAAACTTGTACACTTGCTTAAAATCTTAAAATGCCCTTCCAGTAAACAACTTAACTTGATTGTAAAAATGTCCTCTGCCCTTGTTCTCTAGTTTCCTATCAAAGTTTTGGTCTCTTTTCTATACAGAGAGCAATATTATTTCTGCTAGTACCTCCACATCAGCCTTATTTTATTTCTGATAGATTGTATTAAACATAGTACATATCACATATTCTGTTTTGAAAAGGTTGCATCCACCATTTCCTATTACTCAGTCATGATCTATACTTAAAATTTAGATTGATCCAGCTATGTCTCTTGGGTGTGTGTGTGAAATGTTCACACCCCTGAGCACCTCAGTTAAACCATGCTAACCCCCAGTGTAGACACAGCTAGGATTATGGAAGAATTCTTCCATTGACCCTAGCTGCTTTTGCTCAGGTGGTGTATTCCCTACATTGATGGGGAAACCCCTCCATTGATGTAGGAAGCATTTTCAACACTATAGCACTAAAGCAACATAGTAGTGCTGTTGTAGCACCCATAGTGTAGACCGGCCATCTGTGTCGGATTTAATATAATTTTTCTACCCAATGAATTGACTGATTCCTCTTTTAATAGAGATCATATACTGCACAGTAATTATTTTTTTATGTTTACTTTCTATTTTCAAACACATCTTTAACCATCACTCACAAAGTCAAACCCTGTGACACACAAAACACACACAATAGAGACTATAAGAGGAGAGTGCCAAAGGAAAAGAGAACACAAAAGGCTAATAAATATGCAACACTGGGGAAAGTGCACTACAAAGGAAAGTCCCTATAAACAAGGGACAAAGAAATGGCAAGCATAAAATTGACAACCCAAATATCAAGCGCCATTGTATAACTCTACTTTAGTGAGATTAATCATAACTTTCCTGAAAGGCTTCAACCCTATTGCAGCACTGAAAAGTGATTTGTTCACAGATGGTGCGTTCACTTAGAACAGTTGTGCCAGTGGCTAGTATTCCACACCTAGGAGATTTCCCCTTTTGCAAAATCAATTTTGTCACAAATACTGCTCCAGTAATACAGATTTGTGCTTGCTGTCACTATAAGATCCTGTTGGTTTTGGCCCTTCCAATATTTTTCTTATGTTAAAGAATTGCTGTTGGAGGCCACAGATAATAGCAGAAACAAAACAGAGCTTTGTGTATTAACAAAAACCAGGTTGTTCACAATCTGAGGGCTGTACTCTCAAATCACTCTTGCTCCTTTGTGCTGCCCAGGCCTAGAGGGAGTTAGGAATGAGGTGGAGATCTGCTCCACTTTGCCCAGTTTCGGCTGGTATAAGTTACAGCCACTGCTCTCACGAGAGCACCATTTCTCAAATGCGGCCACTGTGGCTGCAAGCGGCCACCAGGGGATTTCCCTGCGGCCACGGCAGTTTCCTGGACAGTAGGGGGGAAGGAGGGGAAGCCTCAGCCCCTCCCCTACATCCCTGTTGCTCCTGCCACCCCTCTGGAGACACAGGTGGGGTACATAATGCTTAAGGAGCAAGGTGAGGCGGCGAGGAGGGGGTGAGAAGGTGAGCTGCGAGGCAAGCAGCAGGCAGGGGGGTGAGGAGGCAAGCAGTGAGGCGAGTGGCAGGAGGAGCCCTGGTGGAGGAGTGAGGAGGCGAGCAGAGGTGGGGTGAGGAGGCAGGTGGACGGGTAGGGGGCCCTGGTGGAGGAATAAAGAGGCAAGTGGCAAGCCAGCAGCAGGGTGACGAGGTGGGCAGGAGGGTCTGGCTGCGAGTGGGGGAGTGAGGAAGTGAGTGGTGAGCCAGCAGCAAGATGAAGAGTGCGGGTGGGGGGTCTGGCTGCAAGCGGGGGAGTGAGGAGGCGAGCCGGGGGAATGAGGAGGCGAGAGCCAAGTGGGGTGGGGAGCGAGGAGGCAAGCAGCGGGTGGATGGGGGGGTCCCTGGCGGAGGAATAAAGAGGTGAGCGGTGAGCCTGCAGCAGGGTGATGAGGTGGGCAGGGGAGTCTGGCTGCAAGCGGAGGAGTGAGGAGGTGAGCAGTGAGCCACCAGCGAGCAGAAGTTCTGGTGGCTGGCAGGGGGTGTTTGTGGCAGGGGAGTGAGGAGGTGAGCGGTGGGTGGGGGAGGGAGGAGGGACACAGGAGGTGGGCAGTGGCTAGAGCCCCAAGACCCCCTTTGCCTGGAGCCACAAGCCCCTCTCCTGGAGAACCTCTGAGTACCCCACCCCACCCCCACGCAGCCAGAAGAGCCCCAGGCTCACTGAAGCCCCAGGACCCACCCCCACACCTGCCTGGAGGAGTCCCGGGCTAGCCGCAGCCGTGTCCCCCCTCCCCAGACCTAAGCCACGCAGATATGTTTTTCATTATTATTTGGACTTCTATTATGTCAAAGCATTTTTAAATTTACTTCAGAATTGTTATGCAAACACTTTTACCAAAAAAGCAAAAGAAACAATAAAAAAGACAAGAACGTGCAAAACACCTTATTTGTGTTTCTATTCTGTTAGGTCCAGGGAAGAATAGAGATAACTGTCCATGATTTTTATTGAGTCTGCAAAAAAACCCCAAAACCTTACATAAATAAATTACGATGATTGGATGTATATATGTGCATACTACTTTATTCACTTAAGGAAAAATAAATAAATAATTTTAGGGAAAAGTGTCAGTGCGGCCACCAGCAAGAGTTGGTGGCCGCACTCTGAACCCACCAAAAAATTTGTTGCGAGAACCCCTGCACTAGAGCCAGGGTTGGGGTCAGTGCAGACAGGCTCACAGAGACATAAACAGCTTCCTGATGTCCTACCCCACCCTTCTGCACCATGCAAAATCAATGGAACTTGTACTCCTAAGTTACTTAGGTGCTATGGATCATTATTCAAAGGAAAAAAATCATTCAATTCACTTTCATTTTCAAATCCCACTCTAAATATTTGCTGGCATGGAAGCTGGTGGAATAAATGTTTTTTCTGTAAGGATTCCTGACATTTGCATAAGTCTTAGCTGTGCTTTTCATTCATTCAGATTGTTTATATTTCAAAGGGTCACTCTCAAGTCTTTTAGTAAACAAAATGCTATTTAGGTCTGCCAGCTCCAGGAATTCTGGAATATTTTACTCAAAGCTCAACTCAAATCTTACTAAGTTCTACTTTAAACTTGGCTGACCTTTCAGTAAGCATTACCAAATATCTCCAGTGTTCTGTGTTGTGAACTAATGCCAAGTATATATGATGGGTTCAAATCAAGGGGAGAGAATAAAAGCTGAGCAGATGTGCCGCATATGCCAGGTTTTCCAGTGTTATGACTAATGTGACATCACAAACCTTCACCAAAACTTTATGCTATGAAAAGAGACGCTCCATAAAACAAAGTATGGGGCCCTAAACTTGTTCTGTGGCTAGACTGAATGGTTTGGGGCACTTCCAATGCAATCTGATTCCTTACACTTGGCACCTCCTGTGTTAAATTGAATGATGTGTGATGTGATGCCAGTTACCGTTAGAAACTCGGGCACTCTTCAGAGCTTTTTCCACCAGAAAGACAGCATTGAAAAACACCATCAATTAGCTTTGCACAAATTTTTCAAGAGTTTTTAAGAACTCTGCTATGTGCATTGAGGTTCTTTCTTCCACAGAAATTTCCAAAGGGACCTCATCCTGGCCTCAAAGTTTGCATCTCCAACTTACTTTCCACCTAAATTTTTGCATATGAAAGTTCACGTGAAAATATCATTTGCGAATTGGGTGTACAGAGGAATCCAGGTCCTAGAACATAGATTTGCTGTGAGACACTGGACAAATCATTTCTCTCTGTGCCTTAGTTTCCCCATCTATGAAATGGAGATAAATAATATCTAGTTCCCTCACTGGGATGCTGCAAGGCCACATTTATTAATTTTTGTAAACTGTTGTGAGATCCTCAGAAGGGCTATATAAGGGCAAAGTATTATTGGAAATGCATAGCTAAAGAGCTGATTTTTGTAGACACAAACCAAAACCTAGGACCATTGCACAACAGAACTCCAGGATTATTTGATTTCTGCACCCAGATGTGGATCTGGATTTTGGAAATGTCATTCATCTGTATAATGGTCTCAGCCAAAATCCTGGATCCAAACACGCCTCTGAACTTTGGAGTGTTGGAACATCTGCCTGTATCCTAATGTTTACAGTGTGAGATAATCTCCAAGGATGATGTGCAAAACCTCCAGCTCAAATGCAGAGGTCATTTAATTAAAATGTTGCCCATAGGGTGTGGAATTTTTTTTAAGTCTTTTGAGAGCAGAATCTTGTTTGAGTTGTGACTGCCTGAATAACTGCCAACAGCTATTGATGTAGATGACAAAGATTCAGATTTGTGGGGCAGTTGGACAGTTATCCACAAATCTGCTGAGTGTCATAAATAAAAACCTAGAAAAGCCAAAGCCCTACTATTCTGCACTGCAAGTAATAGTTAGACCTGTTACGCAGATGAGATGCTTATTATAAACTTGAAAAAAAATACATGTAATTGAAAGTAAATAGAATGGAATCTGGCACTGAATTAGAGCAATGATCCTCTATTTGCTATCCTCACTGCAGAGGAGACTGGAAATAAAATAAGAAGGTCAGCATGGAATATATTTGCTGTAGTCCTACCCACATGTACTGCTAAATAACATTCCTGCTTCTCTGAAAATACAAAAATATTTTGTTTTGTAAGTGACACACATTGGCTCACCTGCCCTAATCAGTTTAGAATCTTGGCAGGTTCAAGTGACAATGGAGCTGGTGTCTATTTGTATAGCCAAAAATCTGTGGTTGGTTGCCATAATAACATCTCCTAAGACCATATCATCGTTCTAAATAGACTAGGGGTGTTCAAGATCCTTTGCGACGTATCAGCCCAGACTGGCCCAAAGATGGAATCCAAACATATCTTTGACAGTGGGTTTCAGTGTGGTGGGTTTTCAGTATAGCTGGGTGGTTCAACTCCTGTTTTTCCATTCATGGATATTTTCCAATGCTTTTAGATAATTAAAAAATAATTTACCTGGGCAATTGATAGCATGAACATTACCAAAATACGGATCTAAGAATGCTAAAAGAGAAAGAAGAACATGTAACCAAGTAAAGGGCTCAATTAATTTAATTCTCTAGATAGTTAAACTATAGTAGATTAAAGGCTGAAGTGCAAACTCTGGCTACATATTATCTATATATCAAAAATCAACTAAGTGGGTTCCCCCGCCCCTACAGTTTAGTATATGGTGGCTCTAGGTCATTCAGTCTGAATGCATGACTTTATCCTTCCATGCTTTTTTCTGGAATATAAAAAGGTCATTATTTTTTTACAACATCTGCAAGTCTCCCATGAGCTATTCCAGGGTGACTTCATTCATTTTGTCATATTATTATTGTCCTCAGGGTGCATTCCTGCACATAAGGTCTCCTCCCCTGAAGAACAGTAACTCTTCCACATTATGAGAGCAGATTTTTTCCCTTGTACAGAACAAATTATTTCAACCAATTCTAACATCTGGACTATTAGTAACTTCCTGCAAACTACTGACTGTTTTTGTATCCTGCAGGCATTTCTGTGTTTAGGAGGATGGTCTGAGGAGCCAAGGGAAAGTAATACTTTTTTCTTTAAAATTCTCCTTCCCTTCATTCTTGTGAGATAGTGATCGAATACTCTGAAACAATTAACTCTCCCTTTTATACTTACTATAGAATAAAAAGGCTAAGAGAGTGGAGACTTCTTCAGCTGCGTGTTTTTCAGGATATGCAGTATCAATACTGGCTGATTTTCAAAGTGGCTTGGGCGAGCTGGGACTCAAAACCCCATCCACAATTATATGGGTATGTCTACACTACCCGCCGGATCGGCGGGCAGTGATCGATCTATTGGGGATCGATTGATCATGTCTACTGTAGACATGATAAAATGATCCCCGATCGCTCTGCCGTCGACTCTGGAACTCCACTGCGCATGAGAGGCGGAAGCGGAGTCGACAGGGGAGCGGCAGCGGTCAACTCGCCACCATCCTCACGGCCAGGTAAATCAACCTAAGATACGCCGACTTCAGCTACACTATTTGCGTAGCTGAAGTTGCGTATCTTAGGTCGACTCCCACCCCTACTGTAGACCTAGCCTATATGAGATATGATTTGTTAATTTATTCATTTTCTTAATGGGGCTTCAATGGGATTGCCTAAGTGCTTAAAGTTAAGCATGTGTTTAAGTATTTTGATGAATCAGGACCACCATGCTCAGCTTGGCCCTTGCAGGATCCAGCCCTAGTACCTAGACTCTGCTTGGCATTCTGAATTTTATTCAAGCTCTGTTTGACAAGTAGGGAGGCAGAGAGATTCTGTCAAAAGAACTAGAAGTTCACAATTAATGTGATGCTTTGAAATGCATATCTAAAAGGTTTGCAACACTCACATTCGTTAAGTTTTTAGCACCACATCCTGCTTTTCTTACTCATATGAGTAGTCCCAATGAATTCAGTGGAGCTATTCACATGAATACAGAGAGCAGGAATTGTCTGTTAACTTTTATTAGGTTTTATTCTCACTTTCTATATGGCTTGCATCCACAAAGACATGGTGCGACACTGTTGCACGTAATAATACAGTGACTCCTACGAAGACATGGAGAAAAATCAGAATGCTCGGCATGCTTCCTTGACTCTAGAAACTCCTTCTACAATTGTCACAAGATAAAGAGTGAAAACCTGTCAAGTTTTCTTTAAAAAAAATGAGGCAAAGTGTGTGACTGCGTAGATAATATTTAACTGAGGAATCTTCCCAAATCCCCACTGAGGTACATAATAAGCTGTAACATGCTGGAAGCTGCAAACCCATGGCTTCCAGTTGCATTACTTGTGGTTATAAATAATTGTCTTTTTTATACACCTCTTAATGACACTCATATTGGATGGCTTTTAAGTAGAAGAATGTGCAGTCAGTGTAAAAACAGTGCTGTACCCAGAGTAAGCTCCTGTATGTAGACTTGTCTGTATTTATAGATGCCCATTTTATGCAGATGTATCTGCAATGCCACAATAATCAACACTAACGTTGTCAGGCCTGTGAGTTGATTATGCCAAAGCATAGCAATAGATGGGACTAATGTGCTGTTATCTTGCACCTGGGCCCATGGATCAGCATTTCTCTAGGAAGCCCTCCTGGCAGAAAATGACTTATATGTTAACTATATATCTGGACTGCTGCTGGCCAAGCACCCGTGAATCAAAGGGTGTGTACCTGATGGGTGGGCTAGTGGCATTTCTTTTCAGACTCGGTTCACATGAAAATGAAAATTAAGAAATAACTCCTTTCTGAGAAGTGAGAAGTCCAAGTTTCATAGCCTGTGAGAAACAGAGAAAGCATGCACCCATCGAAGGGAATTCATTTGTTTCTTTTTACGTGTAAATGGACATGTTTAGGAAGCTGCCTTTATGATTTAAAGGGTTAGCTGGTTTTGCTGGTATAAACCAAGTTGCATGACTCCTGGCTTCAGAAAGTCTGCCAATGGAAAGGCTGTGATGATACAAGGTGGCCACATCTCTCTGCTGGGAACACCATAGGTAGTGGGGGAGGGTAATGCAGTCCAGAACCAGAGTTGTGCTGTCACTGGGGATGATCCAGGGCAGCCTTGGGATGCACTAATGGAGTACATCTATATCC
Organism: Mauremys mutica; assembly: GCF_020497125.1. Classification (NCBI taxonomy): domain Eukaryota; kingdom Metazoa; phylum Chordata; order Testudines; family Geoemydidae; genus Mauremys; species Mauremys mutica. Next base: position 36,733,835 of record NC_059078.1, on the reverse strand, counting down.
ACCTCAGCTGGCAGGGTACCAATGAAGCTGCTAGCTGAAATTAAAGTTCCCCTCCGCAGCACAAATTTGACAGAGGCAGAAACACCACCTGGCCTGCTTCCGGGCTAAATTAATTTTGTTAGAGAGGATCTAGTTAGTTAGCCAATGAAATGCTGGAATCTGCTTTTAAAGATTTCTGCACACAGTAGATATGGCACATGCTACATGACAAAACTCATTCGGTCCTTTGGCCTGGATGATTTTTGTCTTTCCTCACCTTCATAACTCTCATTGGAGTTAATATTTCAGCAGCTGGAAAGTGTCCATTGCAGTGGGGGTTGCTAAGTGACAGCTACAATGTGTGCAACAAATAGTTCCTACTCAGACTTATGGAAAGAAGTTCTCAGACTGTGCAAATGTAGGTCTGTTGGAATGAATAGGCAGCGTCCCTACATGCAATGCTGCTATTGTGCTCCCATTGAAACCCATCAAATAGGGCAAGCTGGATTAAAAAAAGAGGAGGATTTAATGAGAAGCCCAGCAAAGTCTCCCAAGAATAGATGCTGTGTAACTAAATGTCCAGCACTGAAAAGCCTAAAGAGAACTAGATTTGGCTATATTTCAGCTATCAGATTAAACAGAGCAAGAGCAGCCTCACTTTTGGATAGGCATCCTTCAGTGTTAATTTTAATGAATTTGGAGCAAAGGTTTTTCTGTTATTTGAAACAAACATGTCAAAAGTACAGATAAACACTTTGTACATCCAAAACAAAACAACCTTTGCTGAAACAGATTCTATACATTTTATTTGATGTGAACAGTCCTAAGTACAATATGTTGAAATGGTTCTTTAAGCTTCTTTCTACTGGAGATGAATAATAATAGACCACCAGCACCAATATGTCCCTTTTAAGGTCCCCTCTTCCCAGTATTACCCCAAGCTGACCCTGTTAAGAATGTTCAATGCACTGTAAGGAATCTTAGTCAGTCAAGGGACATATGAAAAGGTGTTAAGTTGCTAATACTTTTAATTTATTTAAGAACTTCATTTTCAAGTTCCTTTTTTTTTGTGTGTTTCAAACGTTTAACATAACAAGTAACTAATTACAACCTGCTGTTTACCCTGGGAATGTGCTTGGTGGGTGGGGGTTAAGAAGGAGAGGGTCAAAGCAATCACCTAGAACAATCTGGTTGACTGCTCTTCCAGCTGCTTCAGTCATAGTCTGCTTCACCATCCGAGAGTTCAGTTCCCAGGTTATTGTTGTTCTTCACCTAAAAATGTTTCTCAGTGTAAATTAACAAACCTGTACTACTACATTTTTGTAGGAACGGCCCAAATGGCAAACGATCACTACGGCCGACTGTCTGGCTAAGTGTTGAAGAAGAAGATTTTAAACACCCCAAAGGCAAGTAATATGAAGTTATTATTCTCACAGGAACTGAAACCTGACCCCTCCTGGACCTTTTAGGTGGTTTTAAGCATGCCTTAATATTACAGATGGGCCCAGGAAGTGCTGTTAAGATCTGGATGAGCTTTAGGCTATGGGGATCAGGGTAAAGGTTAAATCAGAGCTAGCGCTCACTGTAATCTCACAAAATGTTTTTGTGGGACCATGGGGTCCAAATCGCACAAGTCCCATAAAGTCAGTTGGTCTCATGCAATTTTAGCCTAATCTGAACAAAGCCCTGGAATGAAATCCCATAAATGCTTGATCTGCAGCCAAATTTCCCCTGCCCTGAAATTCAGAACCTCAGATCCAAGTGCCTTCAGTTTTGTCCCATCTCCACTTAATGTTGTATGAACGTGGCCAAGTAGTTCATTAACTTTTTGAGGCTCTTCTGTTTTGTTTTTGTATTTAATTTCTTTAGAAACAAAGGAAAAAAACGAATATGAGAAAATGGCCAGGGCATTTATCAGTCTGTGGATCTGATTCAGTCTCCATTCAGATTTCATGCCCTCTCTAGAGTGGATTCCCATTAAAGTGAGTTGAGAGGGCCCAGCATCTTGGAGAATTGGGACCATAAATGGCACATGTTTTTAAAAGTACACTTTTATAATAAGGAAGCTAGCTGCGATTATTTTCCCCTTTCAAAATTACCAGTCATTCAGGGCCTCCATATGGAGCTGACAGCAGGAACCTCAGAGCACATGTACAAGGGTGGCCATAAAATATTACTTTGCATTGAAAGACATGAACCTGTCATCTACAACATCATTAAAACTTCTCAATTAAGAATTTCTGGAGTAACCTATTTGGCTGTAATGGCAGCAATTTACAGTACTAGAGGAAACTGAATTCTACAAATCAAGACAGCTGAAATATAAAAGGAAACAATACATTTGATTATATTAAGTGCTTTAAAATGTTGGCATCCAAAGATCAATGCAAATCTAGATTTTTTTTTTTAAATCTTACTGTAGTATGACTTGCAAGGTACCATGATTTCCCCTCCCTCATCACATCTATATTTAGAAAATAATGACACAATTTTGGTTTGTTTATACTTGATAAACAATCTGATGTTTAAAGAATTTGTTTTGTAAAAGAAGGGAAATCATCTCAATAATTAGATATTGTCAGAGTTCCACACTTCTCTTGCACCTAGATATGTTTGTCAGCTCTCTCTTGCCAACCCACTGTGCTCTAACAGTGCAAAAGGAGTAATATAATGCACCTTAGCCATGATCTGGCACTCCTTAGCTCACACAAAACTCTCATTGACTTGAACGCAAAGTTTACTTGAGTAAGGACTTCTGAATCAGTGAGTGTTTTCTGTGATGCAACTATGGTGTTTCTAGACATTATCTCTACTATCACAGATGGTACTTTCCCACCTGAGGATCAGAAACATGATGGCACAGTGCCCCAGGTGAACGGGAAGGCTAGCTGTCTATAAGTGGCCAGGTTCCTTCTGTGAAAGGCCAGGTACTTTCTGTCTACATTTAGATATACCCAAATCGTTTTCTTTTTCTTTCTTTCTTTTTTTTGGGGGGCGGGGGAGGGTGGCTCTTGTGACATCTCTAGTATGACAACTACACAACAGAGCTGGTCGTAAATTTTCCAACAGAATGTTTTTCTGTCAGAAAATGCCTGTTTGTTGAAAGCAAATTGTTTTCCATAAATGTGTTTATTTCAGGGAAAGTTTTCAAAAGAAAAAATGAAAAACATCTTTATAAGGTCAAACATTCCATATCGACCTTTTCAGAACAGAACATATCTATTTTCTGTTTTGAAATTACTTCTGTTATATCTCTCTCTCTGTATATATAAATGTAATATAAAAGAAATAAAAGTTAAAATTGGAACAAAACATTTTGATTGTATTGCAACAAAGCACTGCAATTGACCTATAACCATTTTTTCCTTTGGAAGCTCATTTTGTGGGGAATTATGAAGCTTTTTGCTTTCATTTTATTTTGAAACAGAAAATGTTTCAAAATCTCAGCACTCCCTGTGAAATGAAAAATCTGGTTCTGCCTAGCTCTACTATATAATGCATTTTAAATGTTTCCCAACACTGAATATTGCCTTTTTTTTTAATCTTTGTAAGATGCTTATGGTACCAGACAGGCAGTATTAACTTTAAACAGCACATTCCTAATACTCTTGTGCTGAAACTCTGCAGTTTAATTTCTTTCTATTAATATTAATTTATGAAAATTGATTAAAAGAGCTAAATATAAGCTCTGCATCAGTGCCCAGCTTGAAATAACACATTTACATATTGACACATGAAAACACGATTTTTTGTTGGGGCAGGGAAAGTATTTTCTCTGTAGTACTTACCCACCTTCACCTAATAGAAGCATTCCAAAACAGACCAGTAGGGGGAAATATTCCTTTCCTCTGCCTTCTTGGATCAGCGTGTCTACTCTGGATTTACTTGATCCATATTGAAACTTAGGGCAGGTCTACACTATGGGGTTACATCGACCTAAGATATACAACTCCAGATACATGAATAATGTAGCTGAAGTCGACGTAGCTTAGGTCAACTTATTGCGGCATGTGTCTACACTGTGCTGGGTTGACTTACCTTATGCTTCTTGTTCTGGTGGAGTACTGGAGTCAACGGGACAGTGATCAGTGGTCGATTTAGTGGGTCTTCACTAGACCCACTAAATTGACCCCTGGTGGATCGATCATTGCAATGTTGATCCACTGTACGTGTAGACATGCCCTTAAAGATGGAAAGGACCTATTACATTAGGTTCACTCTCCACAAAGTCAGGTTGTAGACTGTTAGAAAGGGAAGATCCACACATCATCCTCCGATACTGTTGATATAAAATGTAACTATTTTGAAAAATCAGCACTGGTGAATGTAAATCAGAGGAAAACGGAATCGTAGGCATCCATTTGTCAGATGTATATGGGTATGTGAATGGATGAAACAGACCATTGTGCAGTCCATACAGAAAAGAATTCTTGTTTAACTCATATAAATACTCATGGATAATTAAATAATTGTGAGCCAGGCCATGCATGCTAGGAGCATAATTGGCATTGTCTGACCCCTTGCATTGACCTATATGACTAGCGTACTGCTGGTTAGCACTGATATAGTAAATGCTCTGTCAACATCTCCATTACTAACTCTGTTTCACTAAGATTAATTTTGCTTTTGTTTTTGTTTTTGTTTCAAGTTGGATGAAAAAACAGTTTGTTTCCTCCTTGTCCCTCTGCTGCTTTAAAACCTGTAAATTTTTCTCTAATCCAGTTTAGCCAGTACATAATCCCTGCTGTGGATTGCTTCTTTTAGTGCTGCATTTTAGATGGTGGTTCAGTTTTTGTTTGTTTTAATAGTCAATTCACTAACATTTTAAAATTCAATACTGGACCTGTGCAGTAATTTTTTTCATTATGCACTATATATATATTGTAGCAAGTACATTACAAAATTGTTCCAAAAGATTTGCTTATTAAAGCCTCTAGGTTATACTCATATGATATGATAGAGACACATCTACAGTAGTCGTAATGTGTTGAAGATGAATGTTATGACTTGACTTTTTCCTAAGGTTGGGGATGGTGTCGGGAGGGTGGGGAGGTGTCTTTTAACTTAAAATGCCCTCGCTTTTAGTGAGTTTAATTCATTTTACTGTTTACAATTTTTGAATTTAATATACACATTTCTAGCTTCCATGCTCAAAGCTCTTTAAAGACTAGCTGAGCTTTTTCTTTGGTGCTTGGTTTTTTGTTTTCTAAGTTAATTTAGTTCCCCAGATAGGGACCAGACTGATGCTGGAAAGGACAGGATTCTGCTTATCTACAGAACAAGGGCACTAGGAATGCAAGTCTCCTAGGGTGACCAGATGTTCCGATTTTATAGGGACAGTCCTGATTTTGCGGGCTTTTTCTTATATAGGTTCCTATTACCCCCCACCCCCTGTCCCAATTTTTCACACTTGCTGTCTGCTCGTCCTAAAGTCTCCCCACACATGCACCTAAGCCATGACTTGATGGCCTCAAGTATCTGATCCACATGAGCATAGTCGCCAACTTTCTCCGGCGCCGGTGGGTGCCCACGCCCCCCCCCACCCCTTTCCCCACCCCAACTCCACCCCAACCCTGCCCCCGGCCCCGCCCCCATTCCAACCCCATCCCAAAGTCCCTGCCCTAACTCTGCCCCCTCCTTGCCCTTATTGGATCCCTTCCCCAAATCCCCGCCCTGGCCCCGCCTCTTCCCCCAGCGCACAGTGTTCCCTCTCCTCCCCCGTCCCTCTCTGCCCCACAAATCACAAGCACTGGGAGGAAGGGGGGAGAAGCAGGACGCGGCAGCGCACTCACGGAGGAGGCGGAGGCAGAGGCAGAGGTGAGCTGGAGCAGGGGGGGGGCAGGGCCACGGGGAGCTGCCGGCGGGTGCTGAGCACCCACCAATTTTTTTCCGTGGGTGCTCCAGCCCCAGAGCATCCACGGAGTCGGCGCCTATGCGCATGAGTGGGATGAGTGTATAAGGAGATTTTGTGACATTTGCTGGGGAGGGTTTCTGGAATTTATTTCAGCTCCTGAGAAAGGATTTTCTTACAATTAATAATTATTCTTTCCTAAAAACTTTTCTGAAAAATTTCAAATGTAACATTTAATTAAAAAGAACCCTTTGGTATACGATCAGTTACACACACACCTCTATGTACAGACAACTATCCCCTTTCCTTTCACCCCCAGATCTGAGGCCAGTGATCTGTGCAGATGGGAGCTCATGCAAACCTTCCATAATGCCTCCCACAGCCACAGGGGCATTTATGTATTACCAAGAGTTCTGAAGGAGCTCAGATATCAAACTACAGAATTACGCCCTAACGATGGTGTGTAACCTATTGCTTAAATCAGCTTCTGTGCCGGATGATTAGAGGGTAACTAATGTAACACCGACTTTTTAAAAGGGCTCCAAAGGTAATCTTAGCAATTACAGGCCGGTGAGCCTAACTTCAGTACCAGGCAAATTAGTTATAACTTTAATAAAGAACAGAATTATCAGACACACAGATAAACACGATTTGTTAAGAGTCAACAGAGTCAACACAACTTTTGGAAAGGGAAATCATGCCTCACCAATCTATTAAAATTCTTTGAGGGTGTCAACAAGCATGTGGATAAGAGTAATCTGGACTTTCAGAAAGCCTTTGACAAGAGCCTTAGATGACAGACCTTAAGGAAGCTATGTAGCCATAGGATGAAAGGGAAGGTCCTCTTATGGATCAGTAACTAGTTGAAAGATAGGAAACAAAGGGTAGGAATAAATGGTCAGTTTTTCACAATGGAAAGAAGTGAACAGTGGGGTCCCCCAAGAATCTGTACTGGGACTTGTGCTGTTAACCATATTCATAGATGATTTGGGAAAAGGGGTGAACAGCAAAGTGGCCATCCATGTTTGCAGATGATACAAAATTATTGAAGACAGTTAAATCCAAAGTAGACTGTGAAGAATTACGGAGGGATCTCTCAAGAAAGGATGACTGAGCAACAAAATGGGCAGATGAAATTCAGAGTTGATTAAAGCACATTGGAAAAAATAATCCCAACTATACATATACAATGGTGGGTTCTAAATTAGTTCTAAATACCCAAGAAAGAGATCTTGGAGTCACCATGTATATTCTCTGAAAACTTCTGCTGTTGTGCATTGAGCAGTCTAAAAGGCTAATAGTAGGTTAGGAACCATTAGGAAAGGAATAAAAATAAAAACATAAATATCATAATGTTACTATATAAATCCACCCACACTTTGAGTACTGTGTCCTGTTCTGGTTGCCACATCTGTAAAAGGACATAATAGCACTGGAAAAGGTTCAGAGAAGAGCAACAAAGATGATCAAGGGTATGGAACAGCTTCCATATGAGGAGAGACTAAAAAGATTAGGGCTGGAGAGATTTTTTTTTTTTAACATGGGCAAAACATATTATCCTCCAATCTTGTTCTCTGAAATGGCTGAACCATTTTTGTTAAAACTTTGCTTAAAAAAAATAATCTGGAGCAGTGGTCACCAGTCGTGATTGACTGGTCGCTTCTAGAGACTCTCCCAGTCAATCGTGATTTCCGGTGGTGCAGCAGGGCTGCCACTAAGGCAGGCTCACTCCCTGCCTGCCCCTACCTGATGCCGCTCCCAGAAGCAGCCAGCACACTTCTGTGCCCCGGGTGGGGGGAGGGCGGGGTGGCCAGAGGTCTCCTCACACTGCTCCTGCCTGCAAGCACCACTCCTGCAGCTTCCATTAGCCGGAAACGGGGAACTCTGGCCAATGGGAGCTGCAGGGGTGGTGCCTGCAGAGAGGGGCAGCGCACAGAGCCACATATCCCCTGTCCATCCCCGCCAGGGGCTGCAGGGGCATGTTGTCCCCTTCTAGGAGAGGCATGGGGCTGGAGCAGGCAGGGAGCCTGCCTTAGCCTCACTGCCCCACTGACCGGGAGCCACCTGCGGTAAGTGCAGCCTAGCGGGAGGCCATACCCTGACCCTCAACCCTGAGCCCCCTCCCAGAGCCAGCACCCCATACTCCCTCTGCACCTGGAACCCCCTCCTGCACCCCAAGCCCCTGCCCTGAGCCCCTTCCCAGGGCTAGCACCCCAAACCTCCTCCTGTACCCCAACACTCTGCCTGATCCCAGAGCCCCCTCCTGCACCCAAACTCCCTCCCAGACCCCACACCCCCTCCTGCACCCCAACACTTTGCCCCAGCCCAGAGCCCTCTCCTGCACCCAAACTCTCTCCCAGAGCTTGCACCCCTCACCCCCTCCTGCACCCCTGCCCCAGGTTCAGCCCAGAGCCCCCTCCTACACTGCAAACCCCTCAGCTGCAGCCCAGAGCCCACACCCCCTCCCGAACCCCAGCCTGGTGAAAGTGAGTGAGGGTGGGGGAGAGTGAGCGATGGGATGATGAGAGGGGGAGATGGAGTCGACAGGGCGGGGCTTTGGGGAAGGGGCCAGGCCTTGGGGAAGGAACAGGGTAGATCCTGTGTTGCCCTTAAATTCAAAAAGTGATCCTGGGCGTAAAAAGGTTGGAGACCACTGATCTGGAGGCAACCACCCAGTATGGAAAATTTCAGCTCAAAAGATTAAAGTCTGGCAAAATTATAAGCAACTAAAACAGAGTCTTATTATGGAAAGTGTTGGGAAGTCTTAAGTATAACCAGTGCTACCACCTCATCATCATAAATTCATCAATGGTGAAATCTAACAGAAAAATCTGTTAGACCAGCTGTTATTTTCAGAACCAAACATCAGCGAATTTGTGGGACTATGATAACTTCTCAACTATTTCCAATATATAACAATGTGAATGGCACACTCTGTTTAATGCCAGGCAACAAGACACACAAATCCTATTGAGATAAATATACACTCGTACCCTTGAAATGAACTTTGATTCATGCTTTTCAATAAGTGTTTTCTACAAATTTACCTTTACAATAACAAATTTATCTTAAAATGGCAGGTATTTAAAAAAAAAATAGTATACATTAATTTAGCCTTACTGAATTTCTTATGCTGGAGAGAAGTAAATCTCAAAGAAAGGAGAGTATTGAACAAACCCACCCATTATAGAAAGAGTTAAGAGCTCAGACAAGTAGCAGCATTAAGCAAAATTTATCAATACAGTAACTATAAGAGTATTTTGTAGCAGGAAGGTTTGGGGACCTAATAATGGATTGTGAAGCTTTCACACCCTAATTCAGAAAATCATCCCTATTCAGGAAAGCACTTAAGCACATGTTTAACTCCTATTGAAGTCACTACAGTCTTCATCTTGATGGTGCAAAGATTTACTAGGCATACAGGTATCAATATTCTGCATGACTGTTTGCAGGAATATGCATTAGTGGGTACCACAGGCAACTGCTCTTAGGCCCCAAATCAGGAGACTATCCTTATTCAGAAAAGTATTTAAGTGCAAGTGATTTTCTGAATAGAAATAGATGTAAGTACATGCTTACATTCTTTCCTGAACCAGGGCCCATAACTTTAGGTCACTGTTTGAATGCAGATCTGACTGATAGTGACCAAAATCTATTGCAGAGGTCGGCAGCCTTTCAGAAGTGCTGTGCCAAGTCTTCATTTATTCACTCTAATTTAAGGTTTCGTGTGCCAGTAATACATTTTAACGTTTTTAGAAGGTCTCTTTCTATAAGTCTATAATATATAACTAAACTATATTTGTATGGAAAGTAAATAAGGTTTTTAACATGTTTTAAGAAGCTTCATTTAAAATTAAATTAAAATGTAGAGCCCCACGGTCCGGTGGCCAGGACCCGGGCAGTGTGAGTGCCACTGAAAATCAGCTTGCATACTGCCTTTGGCACCTGTGCCATAGGTTGCCTACCCCTGATCTATTGCAATGTGATGGCTATTTGATGACTGAATCAAATTCTCCCCTTTGTGACTTTAAAAGCAGGAAAGGTGAGCATGGGAACTGTGTGTGACTTGCAGCTTAGTGGAGGTCTCTGTACCACCCCCTCTGGAAGGAATGGGACTTTCAGCAGAGTGGATCTGGGAGGGGAAGTGACCACACAAAGCTAGATAGGTTGGGATCCTCAGAAAACAAACCTACGGATCATCAGCCTTTTCTAGCACAATAGATTCTGCCTCTGTGCCTCTCTTTGCTCCTGCCCTGCAGAATTCATTCTTGCTGTATCTGGATCCCTCTAATATGCTCACAATCCCATCGTGGTACAGAAAATGAACAGAGATGCATGGAATTAGAGGCTCATAGCAGCTGTAACCTACAATGCTTTAAGTATTATAGCTTCCAACTGACTTTAAGAGGAGCATACAGTAGCTATTCCCCTGACTCCATGCTTTGACCAATTCTCCTGCAGGTCACATGGTATCCATTGCTGTGGCTGCAGAGGAGAGATAGGTGGATATAGTATGAAGGGACCATACTCCATAACTGTCTTTCTCTTCCACATGGGCTCCCTGCACCCCATCTGACCCACCTTCAAAGGATTTGGGCTTCTGTGCTGCATAGGCAGAGTGGAGCATATGGCTCTTAGCAGAATCTGGCCCCTGTTCACTATCAGTTACACAGGTGCAACCCAGTGAAGTCAGTGGGATGCCTATGTAACTGAAAGGGGCATTCATCCCCGTGAGTCTCTATCACAATTGACATTAACTGGCTCTGTTGTTGGCAGTTTCAGCTGAGGACAAGGAGAAAGAATTACTCCTCATGGTGATGTCACTAATGCAGAGCTGAGGTGTGTTGATGGATCCGTGGGGGAAGCCTGCATTTGTCCCATATGGAATGTGTTCTGTGGCTAAAAAGACTGGCTCCCAGTAAGTCAGGGCAGGCACCATTCCTGAGCCGTATACTCACTTCAAACTATTTCAAAAATAAAATATCTGAGGATTGTATATCAAATCACATATAATATGCATTTTTAAACCATGGATCTTTATGTTGCTATGGCCTGCAAGAGCGCTCACTGCAAGTTTGGGCTGATGTTTCTTATTCATCTTTAACTAGCTCAATACCCTCTTCTCAAAAATGTGCTTTCATGATCCATCAAACTTTGGAACTGAGCCCTCACTGTGTTGGCCGGCGGAGACTTTCTATTTCAGGCAGTCGAAAGAAGGCTGTATGGCTTATACAGGACTAGAGCTGGGTAAATAACAGATTTTTCAATTTACTGGAAATTCAAAAAGATTTTAAAAAATTGTTTGGGTAAAAACCAAAACTTAATTTTTTTGAAATTTTTTGCAAATAAAAAAATTTAAAAAAATGTTTCATTAAATGTTTTATTTTGATTTCAAGCATTTGTTTAACTTTATACAAATGTTAAAAAATAAAATTAAAGAAATCCAAGCAAAGTCATTTTTGAATGACATTTTTTTGAAAATATCAAAATGATTTTTTTTTACCAAAATAGTTTAGCAAAACTGACATGAATTCTTGAAATGTTTGAGTGTGACCAAATCTGTGGTTTTCACTGAAAAAAACTTTGGTCAAAAAATTTCTCCCAGCTGTGTTCTAAACCCATTGCCAGCAAATCCCTGTGAGTAGCTGTCTTGGAAGTTACATGCCCTTGACGGTATTTTAAAATGGTACAGCCATTTAATGAAATGCATTTATTTTCTGCAAACCCAAAGATATCAACATACACAATGCTTATAGAAAGACACTGGATAGAGTGATTATTTTTAGATACTTCCCCCATCCTATAAATACAGTACAATAGCTGTAACACCACAAATAGCTCCGTATGAATTCTTACTATAAGGAAACAGGAAATATCAGATTAAAAAGAGAAAAGCTGTTCTGAATAGTCAAAATATTAAAATACCAGTTTTAAGTAAAGAATCAGGGAAAAAATTGTCAGTCAATTTGCATATAAGTTACCTTTTTATTATAGGTCAGTCTAAATGTGACCATTGTGGGGGATAGCTCAGTGGTTTGAGCATTGGCCTGCTAAACCCAGGGTTGTGAGTTCAAACCTCAAGGGGGGCCATTTAGGGAACTGGAGTAAAAATCTGTCTGAGGATTGGTCCTGCTTTGAGCAGGCAGTTAGACTACATGACCTCTTGAGGTCCCTTCCAATCCTGATATTCTGTGATTAAGTCTATGAATCTAGCCCTGGCTCATGCAAAATTCCCAGCAACTTAAATAAGCATCAGTGAGTTCAATGAAAGTTTTGTCTGAGCAGGATTAGGCACTAATTAAATTTGTGCACATTTTTCTGTCTTGGAGATATAGTTATCCAGGCTGTTGTCCTAGTGGTTAAAGCACAAGGCTAGGAGTTAGGCCTAGGTTCTGTTTCAGATTGCCACTAAATTACTGTGTGACTTTAGGTACGTGACTTAACTTCTCTATGCCTCAGTTTCCTCATATGTAAAATAGGGCTAATAATACCTTTGAAAAGACTTTGTGATCTATGTATGAAAACTGATACATGGTCTCACAAGAATATTGTCATACTTATTGGTGCTCACTTGGCGTGCAGTAGGTATTAAATTAAAAATTGTTCCTACTAGTAATAAAACTGTGAAGTGGGCCACCTGGTATACTAAGAACTGTAAGCCACAACTTTAACTGCTTGTTAATCTTTTCTTGCTTTTGACTTCCATTTGTCTTACCATCAGTGGAAGGCTATATAGTGGGTACAAGGCATGGAATCATTACCCATCATCTGTTTTGTTTTGAATGAGCTTGCTAGCTAATTAAGTACAATACATTATATCAATGAAAAATGATAGACATAAATTACGCCACAGTTTAACATTGTAGGCCAGAATCTGGCCTTATGTATGGCACTTCTGAGCTGCTTGTCCAGGTGTAGGTTTAGGCTAGGTCTACACTAGGGGGGGAGTCGACCTAAGATACGCAACTTCAGCTACGCAAATAGCGTAGCTGAAGTCGGCGTATCTTAGGTTGATTTACCTGGCCGTGAGGACGGCGGCGAGTCAACCGCTGTCGCTCCCCCGTCGACTCCGCTTCCGCCTCTCGCTGCGGTGGAGTTCCGGAGTCGACAGCAGAGCTATCGGGGATTGATTTTATCGCGTCTACACTAGAAGCGATAAATCGATCCCCAATAGATCGATCACTACCCACCAATCCGGCAGGTAATGTAGGCATACTATTAGACTGAGTGATGGAACATCATCTCTTCAGTTACTATTTTTATGTGTATCTAGTTTAAGTAACAGGAACTAATCCAATTCAAATTAGTTATAGTAAAAAAAAAACACCTTAGCAATGGAAAATGTAATATATAAAGGATTGAGTAAACAATGGCTTTTTAGATTTATCTTGAGATGTTACTACTCTAACTTTCATTGGTGGGTAGATTATTCCCACCTCATTGTAGACCAAAACCAGTAATTCTTTCTCAGGCCAAACTCCGTGAAGGCATGGAGCTCTGCAAGGGACCCTTTCTAAGAAAATGAGTAGGTAGCTCCTAATTCCTCTCCAACCACACTTTAGAAAATATCTTAGTAGATTCATTAACATAAGCATTTATTTTCCAGACCAGCTATGTTTAAATGTGATTTGATAGATTTATTCTGAATGGTATCAGACTTACCTATAGTACTGTAGTTCTGATTCTAGCTGCTGGATGTATATCTGTAAATGTGGCACTTTATTGGCTTTTGCTTCTAACTCCTTCACTTTGCCAAGACTGTTAAGGACTGCGTGTCTAGCTTCTTCCACTTTCTTCCTCATTTCTGCCTGTTCCCTCTTCAGATTACGGTTGCAGTCTTCCAGGGTGACTATAGCTTCCTGGGAACTCCTCAGTTCTTTTTGCAGTTCTTGATTGACCCTAATTGCTTCTTCAATTTGTCCATCCCTGGAATTCCGGATTAGTTCCACCTCCTTTAGGACACTCTGAAGGCACTTGGTGGGCTGGGAGTGTTTGGGAGTTAACTGTCTCCTATTACCTATAAAACAGGTCCCATCTTTCTTATGATTAGCATGGCTTTTCCACAGTCCTACCTACAATCAACAGGAGCATAAAGAGGAACACAGATTAATTTATTTGAAAATAACTTACCATTTTAACCAAAGCTGAAAATGGGCAGATTTTTTTGACATATTTTCTTCATGTGTAGTAAAACTACCCTTAATTAGGAATCTGCCTTTGGCCTATACAAAGTTCTGGGCACAATCCATGGGTTAATACAATTATTTTCAAAATACATAATTTCTGTAGAAAAGTTGACTCATTAAAGGTACAGCAAACTTTGTCTCAAATGTTTTACATGCTCACATATGTTTTAATGTCATGTCTCCCCATGCATCCGACGAAGTGGGTATTCACCCACGAAAGCTCATGCTCCAAAACGTCTGTTAGTCTATAAGGTGCCACAAGACTCTTTGCTGCTTTTATGTCTCCCCATTGTTTCAGTCAGTTCTCAGGGGTGCAACTAGCGTTTTGAGAAGCATAACATTACTTTTTTTAGGCATGTGGGCTATACAAATTAGCATGAAGCTGGTCAGGGCCGGCTCCAGACCCCAGCGCGCCAAGCGCGCGCTTGGGGCAGCGTCCCGCGGGAGGGCGGCAAGCGGCTCCAGTGGACCTCCCGCAGACGTGCCTGCGGAGGGTCCGCTGGTCCCGCGGCTCCAGTGGAGCATCCACAGGCATGCCTGCGGGAGGTCCACCGGAGCCGCGGGACCAGCGGACCCTCCGCAGGCACGTCTGCAGGAGGTCCACGGGAGCCGCGGGACCGGCGACCGCCAGAGCGCCCCCCGCGGCGTGACGCCCTGCTTGGGGCGGCGCAAATCCTAGAGCCGCCCCTGAAGCTGGTAATCAGTAGGTGTCCTGAGTTTTAATCCTAGTTCTTCCAGTGATTCACTCTGTGGCCCTGGGCCAATAACTTCGCCGTTTTGTCTCAATTTTCCTATTTGTAAACCAGAGAGAGTACTACTTCACTGGGCTGGTGTGAAGATTTAATAGTTAATGTCAAATTAGAACTTCAAACATATATAAGCATTATCTGAATGTAAGTATATTTATTAACTCAAGTTAACTAGTCACACCAAAAAAAGTGGAGAAGTCAAGCTTCCAGGGCCTCACCCTTTCTATACTACTCCTTCATGCCAGACAGCGTTCTTTGTCTCCCTAGAGCAATCAAGCAATGCCTGCAATTAAAATCCTGTACTCTTTACTAATTGGAATCAATGGAAGTTCTGCCTGAGCAAGGACTGGGCATTGAGGCCCCAAAGTCAGTGGGGCTCTGCACGGGTGCAAGGGTCTGCTCACCAGTTCAACTGTAGGAGTGGGGCCTAACTATGAACTCAGAGGTTATCTGTGCGTCTCAAAACATTTCTTGCTCAATGAACTGCCTACTTATTGTTCTCACAGGTAAAAATCCAAACATTATCACAACCATTACTGATAAAACACTGACAAACCAAAGCCACATATAAGAAAAGAGTAAGATCAAAATACACATTTCCGGAGGACAGTCAATATATTTGTTTAAAAACCCTATAATGCACTAGCTTATAGTGTCTCATTAATAAATAGTAATACTGCAACAAAACATTTCCTCTTGAAAACTGTACATAACCAAACTGGTCGTCTTAAACAAAAAACAGCAACAACACAAACACACAATACCCAGGAAGAAATAATGACAAGTATCCAAGTTGGCATTTGTTTAGAAACAGAACTATTTATATTCAGTAATCTGGAACTAGATGGAACATAACTCTCTGAATCATTCAGGTAAACATTCAGGTAAACATCATTAATAGGTCAGATGTTCATTTTTTGAAAATCACAGCATCTTCATCTTTAATTTACATATAACATTAACACCGAAAAAGTATGAAAGCCTTGATGGCCCATGAAATAAACTGACTGAAAGGTCAAAAATCTTTTCCAGCATAAACAAGTAGCCCCAGCCAGGCCTGGAAGGATATAAATTCTCCCACCCTCCTTTGCACTTTCACCCACATATATTTCAATGGGCTTTTAGTGGTCTAACTTTTTAAAATATGCTCCAGCAGCTTGTTGCACTGTATAATCAATGTGAGTTTGAATGACCCAAACACCAACGTCCATTGCTATGGCTTGTCATGACAAGCATTTGGATGTAGACAGACCCCCCTTCACCCAAGACTGAGGTGAATGCAAATAGGTCACAAACTAATTAACAAAATGTTTGCTCTGAACACAAACTTTAATGAGCTCCTTTAACCACTACTAGCTCCAGTGAACTTTACTTTCAGTTAACAAAAGTAGTGTTGTGCTTTAGGTTACATTTAAACCAACATTTAATGCACAGTTACCGTGACACCAAAAATGGAAGCCTCTCTCCCCTGTCCAGCAGTACTGATAGAAATGGATGCACTCCATTTATCCGTTAATTAAATCTCTCCCCAAACGTAGTAGCAATAATCCTCCAATCTTTTTATAATCCAGTTACCCAACAATAACCTGATTAGATTTCCTGGGAAATGTTTCATAGATCTAGTGGGGCGAGCACAGAGTTTAACATGGTGCATTTCATTCCCTTCTTTTAGCTCTTTCTCTCACACTCGGGAGCAGAGCAGCACGACCACTGCTAGACAAATGCAGCGAGTGAATACATACTTTCCCTGCCGAATGTCAGACCTGGAGCCCAAGTCTGCCCTGCTTTACACCGCAAAGTGCCCCTGAAATCAGAACAGCGGCTCCCAAACTTCTGCTGGTAGGAAGAAGGCGGGCAGGGCTCTGGAGTGCCAGCGTGCCAGGGTGTAGGCGTGGCAGTGCTTGGGAACAGTGGGACCTGTCACCCTGCCTTTACAGGGAGCTCTGCAGCTTTTGCTGCCTAGGACTAATTCCATGTGTCAGTTTCCCACGGTTGGGTTCGCTCTGGCCGCAGGCTGAGTCCCCGGAGCGGGGTCTGGCCAGAGCCCCCGAGTGTGCAGCGGCCCCCGCCCTTCCCCGCTCACCTGCAGAGCGAGGCACCTGGCGTCGCTGCTCTGCAGCGCTGCCCGCATGTCCTCCACCAGCTCCCGCAGGCTGCCGTTCTCTTCCTCCAGCTTCACGATCCGGTCTTCAGCCTGCTCCAGAGCCACGATCTCCTCGTAGCACTCCCTGGAGCAGGGGCCCGGCCGCCTGGCGTGCGGGGCCAGCCCGGGGGCGGCCGGGGGAGGAGAAGCCCCTCGGGGGCCGCCGCTTTTGACGGCAGCAGCCCCCTGGCCCGCCCTGGCCCGGCGCCGCCGCAGCGGGCTGCGCAGCCGGATCTGGGTCTCGATGTGCTCGCTCTCCTTGCCCAGCGGCAGCCTGCCCACCGCCGGGCGCTGCTGCTGCGCGCAGCCGGCCTTGGTGCTGAAGTAGCCGCAGAGCTTGGCGTGGAACTGGCGGAAGCTCAGCTCCGGGGCCAGGTCCTCGCACAGGCCGGCGCACTCCTCCGGGTCGGCCGCCGCCTCCTCCGGGTCCGCCAGCCCCAGCACCTGGCAGAGGGTGCGGAAGTCCTCGCCGGGGATCCTGCCTTCCGCCTCGCAGTCCAGGTGGTGGAAGATCTCCTGCAAGTACTGGTCCAAGCCCGTGGCCAGCACGATGATCTCGTTCTCCACGCCCCGGTCCAGCCCGTAGTGATACGCCAGGGCGCTGACCAGCCACTGGGTCCGGCGGGCCGGCCGGCTGTAGGGGTCCCAAGCGTCGGGGGGATCCATCTCACCCCACCACCATGCTGCCCCTGCTGGCGCACTGGAGTGTCCGGAGCCCTGCAGGCAGCTCCGCTCCCGCAAGCCCAGCGCGGGGTCAGAGCAGGGCCGGTGTCCGGCCCCCGGACGCGCCGCCCCCGGGAGCACGTGCGCGGAGATGTGCACAGGCCCCGGGGCTAAGGGACGCTGCTGCCCTTTGCGCTCGGGCTCCGCTTCCCCCACGCCATGCAGGAAGGGACAGGGAGCGGAGCAGGGGGTGGGGAAGATAGAGGAGGGTGCGGGGAAGGGTGTATGAACAGATCGGGGGGGTGGGGGGCGGAGCAGATTGCGGGGTGCGTGGGGGGAGATGGACAGACGAAGGGATCGGGAGGTGCATGGGAAAGATGGAGCGGGGGGGGGATCGGGAGGGTGTATGGGGGAGATGGAGCAGATAGGGGGTGTCTAGGGGAGCTGGACGGGCAGGAAAAATCTGAATTACACTGAACTCCCTCCTGGTGCTCCAACACTTTCCCATGACTATGCTATACTGTTTTGTGTGCGTGGCTGTCTTGTTTATGCCCCTTGAAGAGTACACAGAATGAGAGATGGGGTTTGTTCGACGGACTTTACAATTTACTTTGTGTAGCTGGGGAGTGATTGTCAGATCATGTTTTGAATCAAGTTTCTCACTCTAAATATTTTCACATGTGGCTTCATGTTTGCATTTTATTATTTTCTCTCTAACTAGTGCTGCTTTTGCTATTGTCAAATATCCACTACACTGAGTTTCCCTGTTTATAATTTATTCTCTCAACTAGTAACAGCTCCCAAGACAGGAGAGCGTTGTTGTGGTTAACAGAATTAATCAAACAACAACTCAGCTTCAAATACATGTCAGTCTAAGCAAAAAGTAAAATATATGTGCTTGGGTTTATGCTCTTAGTAACCCTAGAACCCCTTTCTGTAGACTGCACTCAAGCAAAACTCCTGTGGGACGGCCCTGGCATCAGTAAGGATTACATGCTCAGCATTCTGGTTTGTAAGATGACCCATTGTTTGGAGACCCTAGCAATAACTTAAGCACAAAAAACAAAATTAAAGAAACCTCAAAGCCCAGCAGATATTGACTACCACTGAAACAAACAATGGAATTTTAAACAGCCTGATTAAAAAAAAAATCTCTTCCCTTCTCAGTTGTTCAACTTTGTCTCTTGATTCTTGTGACAGCTTGTTGTACAGTCCTTCAGGGAGGACATATCCTGAATTTCTAATTTAAAAAAGAAGCAGAAAAATATTTTTTGTTTTGGGGAAAGATGGAGGGGGACACAATCCATCAAGCCTTCCTTATTCATCCTAAATAGCAAAGAGGAGAGTAGAAGCCCAGTTGTTTTTTTCATTGATTCTACTCCAGTAGAAATTACTGAGAGCTTTAGTCTTGACTTAGGTGCTAAGCCTTAAGTTCTCAAGTCAAAATCCTTCTTCAAGTAACATTTCCCAAAGATGACACTGTTGTAAAGTGATTGCAGTGATGCATTTTCCTGAGAAGATTGAAGGATTATGGGTATGACCCAATGTCTGCTGAAATCAGTGGATGTCTTTCCACTGATTTCAATGAACACTGCATCAGGCCCTAAATCCAAAGTTAAATGTTTGAACTATTGATAATACCGATACAACAGAGGCTCAAAGAGTGTACAAAAACAATGAGGAGTCCAGTGGCACCTTAAAGACTAACAGATGTATTTGGGCATAAGCTTTGTGGGTAAAAACCCCACTTCTTCAGATGCATGGAGTGAAAATTACAGATACAGGCATAAATATACTGGCACATGAAGAGAAGGGAGTTGCCTTGCAAGTGGAGAACCAATGTTGACAGGGCCAATTCAGTCAGGGTGGATGTGGTCCACTCCCACTAATTGATGAGGAGGTGTCAATACCAAGAGAGGGAAAACTGATTTTGTAGTGAGCCAGCCATTCCCAGTCCCTAATCAAGCCCAAATTAATGGTATTAAGTTTGCAAATGAATTGTAGCTCTGCAGTTTCTCTTTGAAGTCTATATTTGAAGTTTTTTTGTTGAAGGATGGCTACTTTTAAATCTGTTATTGAATGTCCAGGGAGATTGAAGTGTTCTCCTACTGGCTTTTGTATGTTACCATCCCTGATGTCTGATTTGTGTCCATTTATTCTTTTACATAGAGGCTGTCTGGTTTGGCCAATGTACATGGCAGAGGGGCATTGCTGGCACATGATGGCATAGGCGCTGACTCCGTGGGTGCTCCGGGGCTTGAGCACCCATGGGGAAAAATTGGTGGGTGCTCTGTACCCACCAGCAGCTCCTTGCCCCACCCCACCTCTGCTCCACCTCCTCCCCTCAGTGTGCTGCCACGTCCTGCTTCTCCCCCCAGACTAACATGGCTACCCCTCTGATACTTGGCACCATTCAAAGAGTGTACATTATCTTGTGAAAGCAAATTAACAGTGCTCAGTTTTGTGTTACATATCACATAATAAAGATTATTGTGAATAGTAATTAGAAGTAGCTGCACTTTATATATCTGTCACATAACTGTATATTACTTTAAATATGTCTACAGAATCTAATTTTAAACTAGCTATTTTTAGGAGAGTGTAAAATAAAGACATTAGAGGCTGGTAAATATCAACTTCTTTGTATTCTGATATGTTTTGAAGGTTTTATTTAAAGAAAACAGCTCTTGGTCTCAAAACATTTCTGTTCCGTTTCAGCCTGGAACACTTTTTTCAGTTGAGTTGTATACAGCCATGAAAAATAGGGGTTTATAATGGAAATGCATTGTTGTAACAGCACAACCAGATGCCACTGTGATATTTCAACAATGTTTTTGTTAAAAGTTCAGAATAAGTTAACCTTAATGCCTTCATTGCCATTTTGGTTGTATTTTCTTGAGTCTGAGTTTGGCTGAGCATTTGTTTCCAGTTTCGTAAAACTGCAAGCCTAAAGTTGGCAAAACACCCTAAAATATGATAGGTCCCGGTTCAACAAGGTACTTAAGCATGTGGCTAATTTTAAGCATGTGTGTAGTTCCACTGAAATTCTTGGGAATACTCTCATGCTTAAAGTTTGGCATATGCTTAAGTACCTTGCAGAATTCAGGGCCATAATTTGCTTGGTTTTGGTTTTGCTCCTGTATTTTTGCACCTCTCGGTAGATGTGATATGTTTGTGGCATAAGTATGTGCCTTGTAAGAAATTGTCAGATGTAACATAAAAGTATGTCTATTTACTCCACAATTTAAACTGGCTTAAATCCATGTACGGTAAAAACCTCAGAGTTAGGAACACCTTAGGAGTGGAAGTTGTTCGTAACTCTAAACAAAACATTATGGTTGTTCTTTCAAAAGTTTATAACTGAAAATTGGCTTAATACAGCTTTGAAATTTTACCATGCAAAAGACAAGTGCTGCTTTTAACCATCTTAATTTAAATGAAACAAGCACAGAAACAGTTTCCTTACCTTGTCAATCTTTTTTTAAACTTTCCTTTTTTTTTAGTTGTTTACGTTTAACACAGTACTGTACATTATTTGTCTTTTTTTTCTTTTTCTTTGTCTCTGCTGCCTGATTGCGAGGTGTGTGATTGACCGGTCAGTTCATAACTCTGGTGTTCATAACTCTGAAGTTCTACAGTATTTTCTAAAGCTGTGAAATTTCCAGAAGATGTATATCTGAGGGGAGTATGTTCTCCTTAAAAATTTAATGTTTGCTCAAACATGAAGCTGTTAACATTAATTTCTTATTATTCAAATGGTAAAAAACTGTTTATTGCAGCCTCTGCATGTTAGTAGTCCCATTGACTTCATTGGGATTCATCGCATGAGTAAGAGATAGTATTTGCTGAATGGAGTGACTCTCCTTAGTTCACGCTGAATGGGAATGGTTACTTAATTCCATCTGCTGTGAATCTCCAAGAGAAACAAAGGGGCCCATTGTCCTGTCCTCTTTAATATAAATCAGATTTCTGATTATTCATATGATAAAAGTCTGTACATTGATAACATGCAATACTGTGTTGCTGAAGAGCTCCCTTTGGCCTTGATGCTGTAAGGCAATAGTTTTCAACCTTTCTTCATTTGCAGACCCCTAAAAAATGTCAAATGGAGGTGCAGACCCACATGGTCAGGCCCTATTTTCCCAGGGACTGAGCTCTACCCACTAATGTTCTCTCTGTTGTGTGTTTATTATTGAAAACAGTAATTTGTTTTGTAATTATGCAACCACTGGGGACTGTAAAACCTTCTTCCTGGTTTTCATCAGTTCATTTCTGGTTTGTTAAGGCTCAGTGTATTCTCATACCTTGTCTTAAGGAGTATTTTCTCTCCTAGGTTTTTTTCCCCTGCTTATAAAACTTGACATGATACATTTTTAGCTCACATAATTTGCAACCTATCTTATTCTTGATTGGCAAGAGGAATGACTAGCTGATTTAATAAGTCTCTTCCATCCTTAATGAGTATGCTTTCTTTGTGTAGGCCTGGCTTGACAAAAGTAATTGGACATGGCTGAGACCTCATTTCTTGGGAGACAGGATTAGGGAGGTAAATGGATCAGCAGCCTGGAAACAGAATATCTGTACTAGCTAAGATAAGAGGCAACACTCAGGGAATCATTTACAATGGGCAAGATAAATGTAAGGAATGTAAAGATGAGGTACTGAGTAGGTCATACATGGACAGTGTGTGGACAGAGCATGCTGTACAGGGATTGGTTCCTATAAAGTAATCAAGCAAGTCCCAAAATGTGTAATTCAATGTATAGTAAATGCAATGTAAATGTGTGTAAAAGAAGAGATTTGTTGTGTAACACTGGATGTGTGGTACGCTTTATGCTCATCCCCTATGCTTGAGTCTGATCAACTCATTATAGCTTTGCTGTATGCCAGATAAAGGAATCTGGATGAGGAGACTGCAGTCAAACTGAGTTCCTTGGGAACGGAGTGAAAGAGGTCTCGGGGGAACCCCATCACTTTGTTTAATGGCATAGTATGTAAATATGAAACTCTATCTAAACCTACCTCTTTTTTAATCCTATTATATTCATTAAGTTCAACAAAATATTCTCTGTCATACAGTATTAGGGGATAAAATACAAACCATAAACACTTTTGAGATTTTAGTAGGTATTATGTAAATCCACATCTCCTATCTAGACACATCAATTGAACTAAGGCATAAAGGTCTTGGAGTAGATGCTGAAACAATTACACTTGGTTTGGTCTAGCTATTTTAAATTGTAAAAAATTTCCAAACTGGAGAGAATTGATTTAAAGATTGACAGAATCTTTACCAGACTATAAACATGTCAGTATAAATTTTACTGCAACACCTGGAGTTCCCAGTTGAGTTGCTACTGAGTTTTTTGGTCATATCTCTTGCTAGAATACAGGCACTAAAACACCTTTGGAAGACATTTGAGCCTTTGTTGAACTGCTCACTGCCCATCTGTTGTTCTTCTGTTTTAAAAGAATGGAGGACCATTAAATGGCATGATAAATCTGTGGCTTGTCATTTTGCACTGTTATAGGGAAACAAGTAGGTCAGAATGGTTTCAGTTCACCTAAGTTATATCTGTGACACAAAGTAGATATTGTATATGAACGTAAGTGCCTTGGCCATTACATTGTTTCCTTTCTCATCTCTTGGAAAGCAGTTGTTTTTGCATGATGAAGGTCCTTCAGTAAATCGTGCAGTCTTTGAAAATGTTGTAAGAGCAGCTAGACCAAAAAAATCTGCAGCTCCCCCAGTGGGGTAGTGGTAAAAAAAGAAATAAATTATCTAAACTAAACTCCTTATTCCCCAAATGAAAAGAGGAAAACTCAATTTACTCTTGACTACACTACTGCAGCTCACTTCAGCCCCTGTTTTATTGGGCTTCCACTTTTTGAAAAAGGAAGCTTTGCATTTGCTTATAGAATCTATTTACCTTTAAAATGAAGACATTTATTTGCACACGCTTAAGCCTTGTTTACCAAGGACGTTGGTAAAAAATGTCCACTGTTGCAATGCAGCTCCACCAGTGTTAGCAATGTTGGGAAGGCTATATTAGCCCCATTAAATTCAGTGGGATTATTGTCCTTGACTTCAGTGGGGCTAGGATTCACGCATAGTGCACACAAGTCTTCTGTACCTGCTAGCATTTTTAATACCACATTCTAAATGGCTCAGAGCGGGTCTGATAATATGGTGTATGACAGGGTCAGGCCAGATGGCTACAAGAGAGTGGTCGAAGGTAGATACATTAGTTCCAGGTTAAGCAGGTCCCTTTTCCCTGGGTAAGGTAACAGGGACTATTCCAGAACACTCAGGAACTTTCTAGAACTAATTAAGGCAGGCAGGCTAATTAGGAGACCTGTAGCCAATTGGGAAGTTACTAGAATTAATTAAGGCTAATCAGGATACCTGGTATAAAAAGGCTCTCACTCCAGTTAGTGAGGTGTGTGTAAGGAGCTGGGAGTGAGAGGATGTGCTGCTGGAGGACTGAGGAGTACAAGTGTTAACAGAGGTCAGGAGGAAGGTCCTGTGGTGAGGAAAAAGAAGGTGTTTGGAGGAGGCCATGGGGAAGTAGCCCAGGGAGTTGTAGCTGTCATGCAGCTGTTACAGGAGGCACTATAGACAGCTGCAGTCCACAGGGCCCTGGGCTGGAACCTGGGGTAGAGGGCAGGCCTGGGTTCCCCCCCAAAACCTCCCAACTCTTGATCCAACACAGGAAGATCTCTGAGGCTAGCAAAATCTGCCAATAAGCACAGGACCCACCAAGGTAGAGGAGGAACTTTATCACAGGTGTTAAAAATGTAAGCACTTTGTCTACACCAGGCTCCCACTGTCAGTAGCACCAGTGGAATATTTGTATGATGAATCCATATAATAAACAAGGCCATATGTGACAGCTGGAGTTGAGTGGCGTGTCTGCTCCTAGTGTTGTGACAGCATTTGAAAATTAAAAACATTTAAAATGTTGCCTTTGAAATTTGTTAAACAGAAGTGATGTTTGAATTTAAGAGAAGACTTTGATTTGACTGCCAGTACTGCTGATGGATTGCTAATTGTAACCACGTTAGCTAGGAATGGGCTTGTTTTTGATCTAGATGCACACGCAGTAAGGTCACTTATAGAAACAATTGTTCTGAGTTTCAGAGAAGTAGACCAATCTTTTATTTTAGATTAGGTACATGCTGCAGGACAAGTAGTCAGCACCGACTGCTTTGTTATTCAAAGTTCCAAAATAACAATATAATGGTCCTATAGCTGTGGTGGATTGTCACTCAGTAGTACTATATAGGGCTGTTAGACTTTGGAGAAAATGTACCTTGCAGGCAAAATCATGTCAGAACTTTAAAAAATGTCTTATTCATTCAATACTTTTGTTTAACAGGATCTGTAGAGAAAAGTTCTCCTTCACATTGGAGACTTATCCAATATGTCTGTATCCTGTGAATCAAATGATATAAAATTAGCATTACATAAGCACCAAATAATACAATAGGAAGAAGCTGATAGTGCAGCCAGAAGGCAGGCTATGAATACTAGCTATATATAAAGGACACTGCTTAGTATAGTTTGTCTATGTATGACATGGGCGGTGGCTACTGGAGGCTGGGGGAGGCTAAGCCTCCCCAAACCTCTGGTAACTGCTGCAGCCCTGGGGCTGGGCTGTGGCAAGGCTCAGAGCTCCTCTGGGAAGCCTAGGCTTAGGCTTCAGCATCAGCCGGCCGGGCCTCCTCCGGACTGCTCTGGGTCCCGGCAGGCCAGCTTTGATTTGGGGCTCTGCTAATGGTTGGCGAGAGTGGGGGAGTTGAAGGGGCAGAGTGGGGGCAGGGCCTCGGGCGGAAGGGGGGGCTAGCTTCCTCAAACTGGGGGTATGCACTGCCCATGATGTATGATAAAGTGTTAACAGAACATGCAGGAAACGGATGTCCAGTGACCTCAGTAAATATAGACCGTGTGGCATTTAGAAAGACTTCATATTGTACTGTGCTAGAGCTAGAAGTACAGATTTTATGCCAAACATCTTGTTTTCCCAAATCCTTTCTAACAAAGAGGTGATCATATGCGTTTTATGTATAACTTTGGAATTAATATTGTATGTCTCTTAAGCTTCTTCTATCGCAGAAGAAAACTTATGGGATGAACTAACAGCAGTAATAATGGTACAGTCTTGTCCTTGTCATATTCTAAGTTATCTGCTACCTGCCTTCTTGTTTATTAGGCCCAGCGATGTTTGGAAAAGTTTTGTATATACAGTAAAATACATAGGGAAAATGATAAATATGGAATGGCGTCTCATTATGGGAGGCAGTGTTGAGCAGGAGGCTGAGTTAGGACACTGGAATTCTATCTTCTGCTCTACTGGTGACTCACTGCATGATGTTGGGTAAATCACTTCACCTTTCTGTGCCTTAGGTAAAGCATGTAAATTTGGTACTTGCCTCAGTGTTTTGAGGCTTAATTATTATCTGTATATTTTCAGCAGTGAGATAGACACATTTTACAGAGGTGTATGAAGATAAGATCTCTTCCCTTTAGAGTTTAAGTAGACAATATGCAGACAAGGGAGTGGGACAATTTTAAAACAAAATTAACGTGAGTGCCTGATTCACTCTCCAATTTTTACAGTTTCAGTTTTTTAACACACACACGTTAATTTCTGAAAGTTAACATGTGTGATGCCATGCCAGGGTTTATAGGTGTCCTTGAGAAAGATGTGTTTTCAAAGTTCACTTATTCTGCTGAGATTTTTGATGACAGTCTGTCAGCCACTGTGCATTGCTCTATATTTAAGAAACAAAAACATCTTTCTTGAAATTAATTGCCCGAAGGTTTGTCATTCATCATACAATAGCTTGTATATATGAAATTGTTTTGACTATATGGTGTATAACTAGTATAAACTGTAAATTCCCTGTTTCTCCATCCTTGTTATGTGCATCACTGGAGTACATTGTCAGCGCTCACCAAAGGATAAATAATAATGTCTATACACTAACTGGTATTACACTGGGAAAATTTCATATATATTTGGTATATATATATATATATATATATATTCCCCGATATAACGCAACCCGATATAACATGAATTTGGATATAACACGGTAAAGCAGCGCTCTGGCGTGGGCAGGGCTGCGCACTCCGGTGGATCAAAGCAAGTTTGATCTAACGCGGTTTCACCTATAACACAGTAAGATTTTTTTTTTTTGGCTCCAGAGGACAGCGTTATATCGGGGTAGAGGTGTATATAAAAAATCTTGAGAGATGATGGTTTTATCCTTCCATAGTGTGTTCCAACTCAGCTGCTGAAAATTTGAAAGCTGAAACCTTTTGAATGATTATTTGCAAATATGAGATCAAAGATGAAATTTTGATCTAGAAGTCCTAAGTAAACTCCAAGCATAAGCTGGTACATGGGCAAGCACTTATACCTAGCAGAGGTGGCGAATGCTTTACAAATGAATGTAATAATAAGTATGTGCCAGTGCTTCCGTCATCCTGGCCCAGATTTCTAGAATTATGTGGGCACATAACTGCATATATACATGCTCAATTAAAGATCCACCTGGCCCTTTGGCCCCACAAATACTATGACTGTATGGATAACTCTGGTAATTGCAAGCAAATATTATGCACATGCATAATTCTTAACATCTGGATCCTAGTATACCATGAAGGGTCAGATCAACAGAGCAACAAGGAGAGTATATTGGAGGGCACTACCACTCCTCATTTTAAGTCAATTGTCACCTTTCTTTCACCATTTATTTCAGCATTATCACAAATATAGATTGGGGGAAATCCCAAAATAATGTATAAAATCAAGAAAAACAGCCCCCCCAGTCACAGAAATTAGAAATGGGGGAAAAAAACAGATTCTTCTTCTCACCTGACCCTTCTCGCACAGGACCAGTGCAGGGCACAATCGTGAACATATCAGATATCTAACTGATACGACACTTGATTGTAGCCAAGAGGCTAAAAAGTAGGGCTGTCAAGCGATTAAAAAAAGGAATCACAATTAATCACGCTGTTAATAATAGAATAACATTTATTTAAATATTTTTGGGTGTTTTCTACATTTACAAATATATTGATTTGAATTACAACACAGAATACAAAGTGTACAGTGCTCACTTTGTATTTATTTTTATTACAAATATTTGCACTGTAAAAAACAAAATAAATAGTATTTTTCAATTCATCTAATACAAGGACTGTAGTGCAATCTCTTTATCATGAAAGTTGAACTTGCAAATGTAGAATTATATACATTGTTTTATTTTTGAATGCAGTTTTGTGAAATTTTAGAACCTGCAAGTTCACTCAGTCCTACTTCCTGTTCAGCCAATTGCTTAGACAAACAAGTTTGTTTACATTTGCAGGAGATAATGATGCCCACTTGTTTACATCACCTGAAAGTGAGAACAGGTGTTCTCATGGCACTGTTGTTCCCGGCGTTGCAAGATATTCATGTGCCACATGTGCTAAAGATTCATATGTCCCTTCATGCTTCAGCCATTCCAGGGGACACGCGTCCATGCTGATGACGGGTTCTGCTCGATAATAATCCAAAGCAGTGTGGACCGATGCATGTTCATTTTCATTATCTGAGTCAGATGCCACAGCAGAAGGTTGATTTTTGTTGTGTGTGGTTTGTTTGTTTGGTTTTTTTTTTTTTTTTTTTTGGTGGTTTGGGTTCCATAGTTTCTGCATCAGAGTGTTGCTCTTTTAAGACTTCTGAAAGCATGCTCCACACCTCATCCCTCTCAGATTTTGGAAGGTACTTCAGATTCTTAAACCTTGGGTCGAGTGCTATAGCAGTCTTTAAAAATCTCACATTGGTACCTTCTTTGTGTTTTGTGAAATCTGTAGTGAAAGTGTTCTTAAAATGAACAACACATACTGGGTCATCATCCGAGAGTGCTATAACATGAAATATATGGCAGAATGCAGGTAAAACAGAGCAGGGGACATACAATTCTCCCCCAAGGAGTTCAGTCACAAATTTAATTAACACATTTTTTAATGGGCATCATCGGCATGGAAGCATGTCCTCTGGAATGGTGGCCAAAGCATGAAGGGGCATATGAATGTTTAGCATATCTGGCATGTAAATACCTTGCAATGCCAGCTACAAAAGTGCCATGCAAAAGCCTATTCTCACTTTCTGGTGACCTTGTAAATAAGGGGAGGGCAGCATTATCTTCCGTAAATGTAATCAAACTTGTTTGTCTTAGCAATTGGTTGAACAAGAAGCAGGACTGAGTGGACTTGTAGGCTCTGAAGTTTTACAGTATTTTGTTTTTGAGTGCAATTATGTAACAAAAAAATTCTACATTTGTAAGGTGTATTTTCATGACAAAGAGATTGCACTACAGTACTTGTATGAACTGAATTGAAAAATATTATTTTTGTTTATCATTTTTACAGTGCAAATATTTATAATAAAAAATAATACACTTTGATTTCAGTTACAACACAGAATACAGTATTTATGAAAATGTAGAAAAACATCCAAAATATTTAATAAATTTCAATTGGTATTCTATTGTTTAACAGTGTGATTAAAACTGAGATTAATTTTTTACATCGCAATTAATTTTTTTGAGTTAATTGTGAGTTAACTGCAATTAATTGACAGCCCTACAAAAAAGTAACTCATTGAATCAATCTCAAATGTAAAATATTAAGATCTGCAGGGAGCTCTGACTTATTCTGCCAGAGGGCTTGCATGTTGGCTCACAGGACAGACTTGACTATAGTCCATCTACAAGGGTACTACTTAAAGGGAAGACTGTTCTGAATTTTGCTATGGAATGGATGCAAATAGCAATACCGCCACTAAAAAGGCCCCAAATCTGTCAGAAAAAAGGGGGTTGCACCTATGCTAAATCATTCTCTCCTTCCCTGCAAAACCTATGTGAACTCCACACTGTTGGGAATACTTAGGTTTTGCAGGCATGGCTAGCCAGACAAGGGGCACAATCGGAGTTCAGACCACAGCATCACCTGTCAAACCAGCCACAGCATCTCTGGTCTCACTTTATCATTCTGTAAAATATGTAGAGTTATACTTGCCTATGCCACAAAGCTTAATTTATTATTTTTAGTGAAATTCTTTGAAATATCCAGATGAAGAGGCACCGCAGAAATACAAATCGCCACATTGTAACAGCAGTCACTTATTTTAAATGGGTGGCTAACCTTACTCATCAATCACAACACAGATTCTACTATAAGAATTCAATAGCAATCTTCAAACAGGACTATTTAATATAATCACAAATTAAATCTTAAGCAAAGTAAAAACCACCATAAAATGCTCCATGTATTGTCCCTCTGTGGTGTTAAAAATACCCCAATATATTTATTCAGGGCCTTAAGACAAGTTGTTGTTAAATTTTAAATACATTAATACACCCATTAAAAAAAAATTAGCCTACAGCATGCTAGACCTGAAGAAGAGCTCTGTGTAGCTCAAAAGCTTGTCTCTTTCACCAACAGCAATTGGTCCAATTAAAGATATTACCTCACCCACCTCCTCTCTCTACACAGGAGTTCTCAATCTGGGGGTCAGGACCCCTCAGGGGGTTGTGAAGTGTCAGCCTCCACCCCAAACCCTGCTTTGCCTCCAGCATCTATAATGGTGTTAAATATATTAAAAAGTGTTTTTAATTTAAAAGGGGGGTCGCACTCACAGGCCTGCTATGTGAAAGGGGCCACTAGTACAAACGTTTGAGAAACCCTGCTCTACAGAATATTAACTAGACATCTAAACTTCCAGTGCCTTTGCCTGGATCAGCATCTCATTCCCTATTCTGAGCAGTGACTTATTTAAGTAGTGTTAGTTGTTTTTCTTTCAGGCTCTGCTGACCACTACTGAAGTACATGTATTTCTCATCAGCTAGCTCACAATCAATCCAATCTAGCAGCCTTACTCCCACCAGCTGTAATTTTTGTCATGCCTCATTAAACTAAGCAGGGTTCAGCTAATTCTGTAGGTAGACAGGAGACTCTGGAGTAGACCAATGGGACTTGTAGGAGTTGGGTGTTGTTTTAGTAACTAATCCTTCTTCTCAATCAGTATTGAAGCAGTGCTCCAGCCAGGACTCAACTGGCTGTTGGAAAGGGGACCCAGCATGAGGACGTAAAGTCCCTGCTAGACCGAGTAGTAATTCATACACCCATGTACAATTTCTACTGGTACTATTTAAGCAAATTACAGGGGCTGTGTTTTGTGCCTTGTCACTGATGCAGGCAGCAGGGCATATTGAAAGGCCTATGCTTAGTGCATTAGAAGAGACCTGGTGCTGGTAACATCTAGTTACAGTCTGTCCCTGTAATATACTGTATTGCACAAGGCCCCGCTGCTGTGCCCTGCTGTTATTACTATTATTTGTTTCTTGTTTCCATTTCTGCCCACACTGTGCTAAGCCCTGAACAGGCACAAAAGGCAGCACCAGGCATGGTCCCTCCTTTGAAGTTCAGGAGGCTGTGCCCTGCTGAGGCCTTGTCCTGCCCTCTGCTGCAGTGGGTGATGGCCATGGCATTCCTGGTGCTACCTAGGCATTCCTCGTGCTGCATCCTAGTGATACCTGCAGTGTGCCCCATGCCCCAATGATGCCTGTGTGGTTCCCTGCCTCACATCCCCCTGTGCTACCTCCCCTGCCCAAGGGGTTCCCTGACTCGCATCCCCCATGCCACCTCCCCACGCCCGTGGGGTTCCCCGCCCCGTGCCACCTCCCCACGCCCGTGGGGTTCCCCGTGCCACCTCCCCACGCCCGTGGGGTTCCCCACCCCGCACTCCCGTGCCACCTCCCCACGCCGCAGTAACGTCCTGCGGTTCCCCTCGGGTGAGCCGGTCCGACCCGCCTCTGCCCCCGAGCTCCCAGCCAGGCTCTCGCTCTCCGCCAGCAACTTCTGCGGCCACCTCGCCCCGCCGCGGATCCGTGCGCTCCGTGCGCGCTGGGCTGGGCACGGCCTGGCTCGGGCGCCGAGCGAACGGGGACTCTTTGGCGAGGCGGAGGGAGACGGGACACGCGAGCGCCGGGTTCCAGAGCGTGGAACCCCTCTGTTGCCAGCGCCAGGCTGCGGGGAGCCGGGGCAGGGGTGGCCGCGCCCGCCGCTCCGGTTCCCGGGGCAGGGAAAGGTGCGTTCCCCGCGGCGCTGGCTCGGGCGCAGTTGGGAGCGCTGAGCCCCCTGGCCCTTTGCAGGGAAGGAGCCCGGGGAACCGGAGCGCTCCCTCCTCTGGGTGCTGCGCGGGCAGGGGGCGGCTC
Source organism: Mauremys mutica (assembly GCF_020497125.1). Classification (NCBI taxonomy): domain Eukaryota; kingdom Metazoa; phylum Chordata; order Testudines; family Geoemydidae; genus Mauremys; species Mauremys mutica. The sequence goes on along the minus strand of NC_059078.1, from coordinate 36,701,990 downwards.
TGACACGCGGAGCCTCCCTCGGTCTGGATGCAAAGTTTACAAAGGCAGGTTAGAAGAGAGGCTGTGTTTGCTGGGGGAGGGGTAGCTATGTCTGTGCAGCGCCGGGTCCACTGAGACCCAGGTTCTCCTGATAACCCCAGTGTGTTCTCTGCCGCTGCCTGCCGGTCTCCCGGAGAGCACCGCACGCCCTCCCCAGCTACCGACCGCTGGAACACGAGCAGCTGCCTTGGGGCAGGAATCGCAGCTGCTTCCTAATGGACTCGCTGTTTGATAAAGGCACATTCTCGCTGGTACCGCGGGAGGGTAGTGGCTTTCCCGCTGTACTGGTATGGCAATGCCGGGGGTTACTGTGCTAGGCTCCGAGCACGTGCCTACGTGATTGCAGGATCAGGGCCTTGGTGATTTATATGTGGGTGGGGAAAGTGGGGAAGTTATTTTCATCTCTCTTCCCCTGCCCCTACTCATCCTCTCCCATGAAAAAAAAATCTCTCTTCCTTTTAAAAATTCAGTAGCTTGCTAGCTACCAGCTCAGCTGAACACTTTTTCCCTTTGTGTTATTTCTGTGCTTCGCTTTATTATTTGCCAAGTATGTTGACTTGCTGTTTGCCTTGGGCTGCTGCTTGGAGACCTTTGTGTGGCTTCTCCCTGCCTCCAGAAATTAATCCCTGGATATTATATGTGGGGGTTTAAAAGCATTCCCGAGAGAGAAGTAACAGGTTTTTCTGCCTCCCCTAAACTCCTCTTTCCCACCACTGCATGGGCACTGGCAGAGGTGACTGCTCACTCCTGGTATACAGCGGCAACGGAATAAGGACTTGTCCTTTTCTACTCTGCAGCCAGAGAACCAAGGTGCTGGTGACTGGGTCGTAGGATGGCATTGCAAAAGCAAAAGGAGGATGTCTCTGGGGAGCTGACAGAACCTTTTGCTCAGGATTCAAAGACAAAGATGGTGGAGGAAGAGGAAGAAGCGCTGGTGGAAGTGGAGTTGGAGGCCCTGGGGTCTGAAAGCAGCTTTGAAACTGAAACCCCAGATTTACTTGGGGACGGTGGCCACCCCACCCCTGAGGACGAAGACGGCAGGCCCCTGTTCTTTGAGAAGAATCTGGAGCAACTTGACACCTCACACACAGTAATGTGTACATTCTCAATTTCACTAGCTGTGCCAATGGCTGCAGGTAGGTACCAGACATGACCCCTCCTGTTCCTTTAATCCCTGTGGCTCATCTCCAGACCGAAATGGGATTGGGGAGCAAACTGCAGAAAGGATGTTGGCCCATCCCTTCTAGCTGTAGTTGTGGGTGGGTCTCCTCGCCCTTGTAATACTATCATGCGGTCTTTGCTAATTTTATAGTGTTATATAGAAGATGCTCAAGGGAATGGTGATGGGGAGGGATCCTGCCTTGCGTTGTACCATTAGATTCAGTTTCAGGCTTAGGTCATAGTGACTGAAAACCTTTACCATTTGATAGCTCTTCAGTAGCCAATGTTATTCAAGTCGATGGTCTTAGTCAGTCTTTGCAAAAACAGTCATTGTAATTGATTACTGTGTTTATAATCTGACTGGCGCGGCCAAGAGGTGAATGGCTATGGGGGTTAAACTCCTTTCCTTTAGCTCTAAACGTGGTCTCCTAGATCAGGACTAGGGCTCATTTGATGTGTCAGTATAGAGTAGCTTGGGCAGCTGCTGCTGTGCTGTACTTCGTCTGTCTATGCATTTATTTTCCAGTGAAGAACCTTTTCAGGCATTCCCAATCCTGCAAGAATTTATGCATGTGCTAATCTTTATTCATTGTGAGCTGTCCCACTGAACTCCATTGTAATTTAAGGGAAAGGTGGGTTAGGTTCTATATCTAATTTAGGTATAAATATTTAATACACCTGCTACCATGGTATCTATGTGCGGATGTTCCCAATCAATATGTTTTTACTATAGTTTTAAAATTCTCTGTCTGGAAAATTCTCATTTTTTGTCCTTTGTTTATTTGACAGATCTTGGTCTCCCCTCAAGTGTATATAATGAACATTATTACTTTCAGGATCTTTTCTTGCCTATTCTTCAGCATTACCGATTCTTACACTACTGTGGGAATGACAATATTTAGTTAGGATACAAATTACTTTTTGTTTAATACTGATACTGTTTGTTTTTTTCACACATCATGTGTAATCAGATGAATTTATTATTCATTAAAATAATTCTACAGGATTGCTAGATGCCAGACAGTTCAGCGTCTAAAACCAGGAAAATATATTTCCAATGGACTTTTAACAGTTTCCTGTATGCATCTTTCACTGTGAAGGCTAGAGGTTTATGCAAGCAATCATTTGGATTATAGTATGAATATATGTGGGACAAAACCAGTATCTGTAAGGGAGATTCTGTCATAGCTTCATCTAGTTACAGGTCATGTGTAACCATTAATTTTGTACGATTTTAAAGTAGAACTAAGAATTGGTGCTGGGCTTTACTCAAGAGGTTATGAACGTCATTGAACCTGTTGGCAAACCTGGACTGAGTTTGTAGTTTGTAATGAAAACTGAAACTAAGCAAAAAACCGAAGTGATAAATTTGATGTTACTGCAACTTAGTGCAACTTAGATTATGGGCCTGATGCCGAAGCCGCATGTGGAACTCTTATTGACAGCATTGGGCAGTTCTGTACAAAGAGAGGCTGCAGGATTAGCCCAGATTTTGGGGGTGGGAAGCATTTTCCCTCTCAAACATCCGTTAGTTATAAACCAAGGATTAAAGGGCTGGATTTGCATTATACGTTTTTCTATTCTAGAGAAACTCCAGATGACTGCATAGAAATGCTAAAGTGAATCTGGACAGCTAATATTGGTTGATATATGATTCTATAAACCATATATTCCTCAGCTGATATGAATCAGTGCAGCTTTGTTGAGGTCAATGGAGCTATGTTGTTTTACACCATCTGAAGACCTGATCCAGTAATCTTAAAACAATATTTGGGATGGGAGGAGAGAGAGAAACCTGTATTTTAAACTATGAGGGCAGATCTATAGAAAAAGTTCAAAGGATCAGAAACAACATCATGTTTAAGGAATATTGAAAAAAAAATGAGACAGAAGAACTGGGGCTATCAAATGATTAAAAAAAATAAGAGATTAATCACAGTTTTAATCGCACTGTTAAACAATAATACAATACCATTTATTTAAATATTTTTGATGTTTTCTACATTTTGCACTGTTTTGAATTGTTGTTGAGCAGAACCCATCATCTGCATGGAAGCATGTTTTCTGGAATGGTGGCAAAAGCGTGAAGGGGCTTGTGAATGTTTAGCGTTTCTGGCACGTAAATGCCTTGCAATGCTATCTACAAAAGTGCCATTCGAATGCCTGTTCTAACTTTCAGGTAACATTGTGAATAAGAAGTGGGCAGCATTATCGTCCATAAATGTGAACAAACTTGTTTGTTTTAATGATTGGTTGAACAAGAAGTAGGACTGAGTGGACTTGTAGGCTCTAAAGTTTTACATTGTTTTGGTTTTGAGTGCAGTTATGTAACAAAAAAATCCTTTTGTAAGTTGCACTTTCACTATAAAGAGATTGCACTACAGTTAACTTATATGAGGTGAACTGAAAAATACTATTTCTTTTATCTTTTTTACAGTGCAAATATTTATAATAAAAAATAACATAAAGTGAGCACTGTACATTTTGTATTCTGTGTTGTAATTGAAATCAATATATTTGAAAATGTAGAAAAACATCCAAAAATATTTATAATTTCAGTTGGTATCCTGTTATTGTTGAACAGTGTGGTTAAAACTGTGATTAATCGTGATTAATCTTTTTAACGGTTAATTTGTTTTGAGTTAATCGCTTGAGTTAACAATGATTAATTGGAAGCCCTAATCAGAACATAGCTCAGCAATGTCCCGTGGAAGGCTACTAGCAAACATTTGTTCATTGTATCTTGGGTTTTACTATTATTTTGTGATATTGTGTTCATTGGAAATTTGGGATGTTTGTCCCGTGGATTGAGCAGGACTAGGCTTAAATCTAGTAAAGCTCTTTCACCAGTAACTACCTATTTGACAAGCACATCTTTTTATCTGTTTTCTTTTCTTTATTTAAATAAACCTGAAGTTTTAACTGACAAGGTTTTTTTTCCCTTTTTTCCTATATTAGCTATATTATAAAAAATATAATCAATTACTAATCTGGGAGTAGTATTATTAGAGGCAAATCTAGCCCCTTGGCCTATGGGCAACTTTGCAACAGAACTGGTGTGGTTCTGATGTGGAATAGGGGTATCTGGATGTGGCAGGAGTGTACTTCAGAGTCTTGCTTCTTTCATGCAAGCTGTCTGTGTAGTATAGGGTAATAGGTGGTGGAGAGTTGCAGGGCTGTAGGATCTGTTGCTGTGCTGACCTTGACAACATCTGAAACTTTCTAAATCCATATAAATATTTTTCCTAGGTCCAAAGCATAGGATATCCAATTTAACTGACAGGCAGAGAAAAAAGTCTAACATTGGGAAAGATGCAGCAGCTATTCCAAAAATGCGGCGTTACTACCACATTGAGTATTTCCTTCTACCAGACGATGTTGAGCCTAGGAAACTCGATTTGGCATTGTTTGGTGTGGTGGCCAAGCTGTTTGTGGAATGTGAATCCAAGGTAAATAGTATGATGTTTATAATTTTGGGAATAACTAGTTTTTATTTACTATGACCTCTATTTGGCATAAGAGAGATTTCTGAAATATTTATGCAAGAGTGGCTGTCATACCAGTTTAAAACTGAACAGTCCTGGATGTAGTGGAGCAATGGAGAATGCTTCCAAATGTGATGTAGGTGAGTCATGCTCATACTTTCATTAGCACTACTTGGGCCTTGTCTACACACACAAGTTATTTAACTCGACCACTATGGACTTAATTGTATCGAAATAAAAGTGCTTATATCAGTATAGCTTATTCCCAAACAAGACAGGTGAATAAGCTACACTGATTTAAGGCATCTTTATAGCGGTATAAATGCTTCTGCACTAGGGGTTGTACTGGAATAACTATTTCAGTAAAGAGATCACACCTGTAACTGAAGTAGTTATGCCACTACAAAATCTGTGTGTAGACAAGGTTTGAGATTTGTGCTTTACATTCTTTACAACATATTGAAAGCTTATTCCTTTATAAGAAAACAGCATATATATTTTTTTCAAACTGAAAAGTAAATCATCTTCTAATCAACTTGAAATATTTTAAGTGATTTTTCTTACAAAATAGTAGATTCAGTTTTGGAGAAGCTAAATTATATTCCTAGGAGCGTCCTAAAAAATGTCCTAAGTGTGTGTGTTTTTATAGGTTCAGTCTATACTAATGTAGAAACATGTTATATTGAGTATAGAGAGATGCACAACTTACAGTACACACAGAATTAATTTGGGACATATTTTAATGAGGATGCATTTGTAACACGTTTTTGATCAAAAGCATTTCACAAACTATTGGCTCAATTATGCAGGTTGTTGAGCATCCTCAACTCCCAGTAACTTTTGTGAGAGTTGAGGAATATGGGAGAAATAAATAAAATATTTTGAATATAACCTTTGAAAGTGTAATTAATCATTTATTCCTCCTTCTAATCTCTCAACATGGATGGTTTAATTTGCAGATTTTTTTCAAAGTAAAATAGAGAATGTAGCCATAGTTGGCTGAAAATCTTAACTTCAGAGCTTTGTGTTCAAAAAAGTTCATTTTTTAAAATAATTGAACTGAGAGGAAAACGTGCTTGTTATGATAATGAGACTAGGACATGTATTGTAGCATAAAGGGACTTCGGCCTCCTGTTTATCGTCCCCCTTATTTGTAAAGTGGGTTGTTATCTAAACTAAAAAAGAGAGAGAGAGAGAAAGAACTTGGTCCTATTTTTTTCTGCGCTTTTATATTTTCAGTTAGAAACAGATACCTTTTGGGGTTTTTTGTTGTTAACTGCTGAAATGTTTCTGTTTTTTCTAGGGCATAAACTTGGTTTTGCCCTGTCATTATTATTGGGTTTTTTTTCAGAAGGCCAAAAAACTTAGTACTGTAATGTGTATATTCCATGCTTAGGATTCTCTTAAAGCTATAGCACAAAAGTGGTGCTGTAAGACGGAAGAGTGAATTTAGTTCCTCTCTTTTTGTCAAGGGGCAAAACTTTCAAAAGTGCTTAAGTTACTTAGGCTCCTGAGGCCCCAGTCCTCAAAGGTATTTAGGGCCTAACTACCTTTAAGGATCTGGGCCGTAAATTACTTGGGTGCTTTTGAAAATTTTACCCAAGATTAATAATGAAAATAGAACATCTCTCTAGATGACTTTTATAAATTAATAGTGAAAGACTACTATTAAGCAGAGTTAGATGTGTATTCTTTAACTACCTTTATCTTGGTTTAAAGGGACTGAACAGAGTTATTTAAAAAGAAATCAATCCTAGAAACAGTTTTAAAATCTAAGAGTCATTTTGGCCTGAAGGATATGAGAGAGACCACATCACTGATAAAGGACTTATTCAACTCACCATATGCCAATGACTATAGCGAGCGGAGGTCAAATCTTTCTGGTCTAAGTCTTTCTTAGATAGCCAATGCTCATTAGATTCACTGTCCATTGAGGGACTGGTGTACTCATCCTACCCAAAAAGGTGCTTTTCAGATTATCCCCGAATACCAATGTGCACTGTTTCCACTTGTGACATTTTCACCAACTCCTTCAGAACACTTGTTCCTGGAGTGATACTTTTTGAGTATTGACAGTCCAGTGTTTAGCTAACTCACTAGTACACAGCTGTTGCTGTATTACTCCAGTAATTCTGTAGTGAAAATTACAACTATGCTTCAGGAAGTGCAGAAAGACGTGGGGCAAGTACACTGAGCACCTTCAGTCTTTGGCACGGCTCGCTGAGCTTCCTTTTGCTTCAGGAGCACGACTTAATAAGGGCCATCTTGGAAAATTAAATTGAAATTGCTTCCAGGTGAAGGGCATAGTTGAATAATGTGGATGAAAGTCTGTTTGTTGCCCAGAAACCATTTGACAATGAATCCTACCCTGCCCACGTATCAGTGATCAACACTGAACAGGACCTGAGACTTTAGGGTATTAATGTTGATGATCTCCTCCTCCTTTTGATAAGCTGGTCGTTTCATATTACCTTTGGTACCCATAGACACAACTGGAGCAGTCTGTCCATACATTGCATGGATTCTCAAGTATGTACTGTCAAAATGTGGTATATAAACTTCTGCATTTCTTAAAGAGTGCAGCTGAGTGAATTTGTGGTTGCTGATTTTTTCTAAATCATTGTTGTTGATGGTATGTCTGGCAATATATGATACAAATAGATAAATTACATATGCAGTTAAGTATCAGAGGGGTAGCCGTGTTAGTCTGGATCTGTAAAAGTAGCAAAGAATCCTGTGGCACCTTATAGACTAACAGACGTTTTGGAGCATGAGCTTTTGTGGGTGAATACCCACTTCGTCGGATGCATGTCAAAATGCTCAGTATATATATATATATAATATGAATAATAGAAAGGTATATTGGCTTGAGAGAGTGCAGTTAAGATATTTTCACGTTGTCATTTCACTTTTCCATTTCTTTTCCTTCCTGTTTTTGCCATCCTCTCCCTTTTTTTATTTCTGTCAGCCATCGACTGCACAGGTTCAAGCAGAGCGCTACAGGCAGAAACGGTCGACAACAATAATTTCCTCAGTGAGTGGATATAAAACTGTAGGAGAGTTTTAGAGATGGAGAATTATAGACCCTGGATGCCTTTTTAAATGTATTAGTGTTTAATGTGTGACCTGATGCCTCACTCATTGCGTTCCATATAAACCATGCACTAAACGAGGCAGGAGTGTTCATAATCTCAGCCTCCTTCACCATTCAGCCTACCCACTGATTGAAATAGTGTGTCTGTCATAATCTGAGATTAAGAGAGAGAAAGGAGGTGCAGTAATACCTTTTGTTGGACCAACCTCTGTTAGTAGAAGGGATACGCTTTCCAGGGCTGCCCAGAGCGGGGGGAGGGGGGCAAGTGGGGCAATTTGCCCAAGGCCCTGGGTCTCGCAGGGGCCCCCACGAGACTTTTTCGGGGCCCCTGGAGCGGGGTCCTTCACTTGCTCTGGGGGGCCCGGAAAAGTCTCGTGGGGCCTGGGCCCCCGGAGCTTCTTCTGCTCTGGGGCTTCGGTGGCAATTTGGCAGCGGGGGGTTCTTCCGCCCCGGGACCCGCCGCCGAAGACCCCAGGCCCCCTGAATCCTCTGTGCGGCCCTGACGCTTTCCAGCTTTTCAGAGGACCTGAAACAAGTGATATTAGGACCCGAGGAAGAGCTTTTTGAAGTTCGAAATCTTCTCTCTTTCACCAACAGAAGTTGGTCCAATAAAAGATGTTACCTCACCTGCTTTGTCTCTCGTATCCTTGGACCAGCATGGCTACAGTAACACTGCAAACATACCATGAGTGTTGTATCCGTGATGGTTCCAGGATATAAAGGAGACAAGGTAGGTGTGGTAATGTCTTTTACTGGACCAATAAAAGATATTACCTCACCTATTTTGTTTTTCCTTATGAGATTATTTTTTCAATTAAAAATCCCACACTATTTCTAAATGTCCATCTGTTTGCTGACAATGATTTGTAAGTTTTATCTCTTAACAGAAATCATTCTGTATGTACAAACATTTTTAAACATTGAAAAATAACAAAATCTTATATGATTTTCACTAAATCATGCAAAGGCACATAAATGGGGCAGCCATTATGAACCTGGCATTTTTCAAGTTTTACACTTTTTGGTGAGGAACTCGATCTCTTTAATGAAATAAAACGGGCAAAACTTCTTTAGGAGGAAAAACTGAATTTATTTTGGAGAACAGCTGAACTATTTGTAGTGAAATTTTCATGGGAGAAAAAGAATTTGCTCCTTGATTAAAAACGGGTATGCTAAATTTTGACCAAAAAGTGTAATGCATTGGGAAAGTTATTCAAAAGAGAAAATGCACCTTTTAGAGTGGAAATGTTTGGGTAACAATTTGTGTAGGGCTCAGTCCATATTTAGCCTATTATAGTTTTAAAGCATCCTTTATACATATGTTTCCTATGCAGTCACAGTAGAAATGAGGATACTAGAGAATGTGAGGTGTGAGTGACCGAGGGCTTAGCTACACTTGCGAGTTAGTGCGCAATAAAGGAGCCCCGTGCACACTAGCTCGCTCCCCGTCCACACTGGCAAGGCATATAGAGCGCTCTGACTCCGCAGCTAGAGCACTCCTGGTACTCCACCTCGACGACTGGAATAAAGTTTGATGCGTCCCTGCTGGAGCGCTGCGGTGCCAGTGTGAACGGGGTGTTGCATTACTGTGCTGTGATCGGCCTCAGGAAACGTTCCATAATTCCCTTAAGTCAATTGGTCACTCTTGTCATTGTGTTGAATCACTGCAGGAATGCAGATATGGCCTTTGAAAGCTCTCTTTCTGACAGCGGTCTACTTATCTGCCCAAAGACAAAGAAACCATTACTGTGGAATGCTGTGTGTGAGAGAGAGAGGCGGGGGGAGGGAGAGATCTGCTGCTGTCTGAACTTACAAGACAGCATGCTGACATGCTCTCAGCCCCCCCAAAAACCCACTCTCTCCACACACATACACACAACACACTCCCTGTCACGTTGCAGTCACTTGCATGCTGGGATAGCTGACCATAATGCACCATTCCCAGTGCCGCTGCAAGTGCCGCAAATGTGGCCACGCCAGTATGCAAGCAGCTGTCAGTGTGGACAGACTGCAGCGCTTTCCCTACTGCACTCTCCGAAGGCGGATTTAACTCACATCACTCTACATCTGCAAGTATAGCCTGCCCTGAGAAAAGTAAGAGACAAAGTGGATGTGGTAATATCTTTCAACTTCTGTTGGTAGAGGGAACAAGCTTTCCAGCTTCACAGAGCAATTCCTCAGGTCTGGAGAAGCAGTGTCACAGCTAAATACAAAATGGAACAGATTATTAAGATTAAGAGGTTCACACCTGCTGTAGGAGACCACTTAAAATGAAGTGGGCACTTAACACCTCTGCAGTTCTAGGATAAAGGAGGGTTAGTAGGCTGCAGTGTGTGTTACAAATTGTTTTAATGAGCCATCAAACCAGTGTGTCTGTTAAGTCCATGGTTTTTAGCCTCCTGCACAGTTATGAATTTAAGTTCCCAGGCTCCTATTTTGAAGGTGTTGTGCAGGTTGCCTTTGAAGAGAAGGACTGAGAGGCCAGATATGGAGTGATCACTTTGTGAAATGTGGTCATCCTCAGGTGATAAGGTGTTTTTGTCTCTTTATCATTGTTCTGTGTGAGTTCATTTGAGAACAGTGATTGTCTGGTTTCACCCACATAGCTGTTGTTGGGGCATTTGATGCACTAGGTGAGGTACACTCTATGTTGCAATAGGCATGTGTTGGACCCATAGATCTTGACAGGTGTGTTGTGGAGGATATTGATCATCTGAGCAGTGGAGATATGTCTGCAGGTTTTGCATCTGTTGTTCTGGAAAGGTCTGGTGCCTCATTGAATTGGTTTACCTTGGTCTGTGGGGAGCTAGCTTCTGATAGATGAGCTTGGCGAGGCTGGGGAGTTGTTTGAAGGCCAGAAAAGGGGTTTCCTGAAGAAGAGCCCTGTGAACTCAAAAACTTGTTCCCACCAACAGTGGTTGGTCCAATGAAAGATACTACCTGCCCACTTTGTCTTTCTTATATTCTGGGATCAACACTGCAAACAGCAATCAGAAAAATAAGGAAGGCCAAATCCTTGTTTGTGTAGGAAACCTACAGGAAGTGTGTTTCAAGCAGTGTTTTGAAATGGGATGGGGAAAATCAGTGAGATGGAGGGAGCTGTGCAGCAAAAAATCAGCCAGTGAAAAAGAAGTGAAGCTTATGTTATGTCATTCTCTTTATACAGTAGGTGATGATATGACAGCTAGAAATACATATCTGATATTTTGTTAGGCCATTTAAGATCCTCTATAAATAAAGTAAGGATTGGGGGTGCTGGAGGAAAGAGAGTGCTCAGGAATGATGTCCTAGAGGCCATGGCTAATGCACAGAAATGAAATTTGTTGTTCCAAGATCCTGCATCCCTTATTTACCAAAGTAGCCCCAGTGATTTCATGGGTTCAAGCTGTCTTGACAAACTAGCTCCCACTTAAATGTCAAATATAAAATCAAATGTCTGCTTTCAAATATGCATCTGAAAGGTTTTGAGGCTTTTTTTTGGAAATGGATTTGGGACCAAATCCTGCTTACTCACCTTACTCACGTGGGTAGGCTTATTAACTTTTCCCATGAGTAAGAGTTACAGGCTTTACATTTTCACTTGGATTATGTGATATCTTATTCATATAGTGGATGCAAAAAGGCCAACTTTTATCTTGCTTCTGGTTATCTTTTCCTCTGTATTCCCAGCCCTTCTGATTGGCTGTCTGATTTCTTGCCAATTTCTTTAAGATTCAGGTTTTCTTTTCACCTCCTGGCCAAACAACACAAAGTTTTAAAGTCAATTTCATGTTGATAAAAGATGTCAGAGTTACATCCCTGGAAACCAAAGACACATGACATAGTATATTGTACAATATAGGGTGGATTTTAGCACTTGTGCTTTCATTTCATGTATGCTAAGTCAACATTTAAAAATGTATACATACAAACTTGTAGTATTTCGTTCAGTCTTCAATATATGTTCTTCCTCTTATTGTCAGTTTAACTTCTGTTCTGATCCCACATCTTTGCAAAATCTATATTTGGTTTGACATAGCCATTTTGACTTAGTTCAGCAAAATGTGCTGCTGTGACAGCTGACACATAGACTCATAATTACCTAAAAGATCTCTTTAAAAGGTTCTGATAACCCCCAGCATGATCTAATTTTAATTTACACTTTAAGAACAATTTCATTAGTTTTTAGCACATACCTTTATTAATGTATTTTGTTACCTCTCTCCCAGCTGATGGCCAATTGCTCTCTGAGCGGGAAAAATTATATGGGGTGCTATATCATGCTTAACTCCATTGTCTCTATCTAGTGGCTGTATAATCCATGCCCCCTTGCATTAATGTTTTACTGCTCCCTGTGCACATGTGTGGTGTTTTGTAATACTAAGGCTCTTTAAAAATTCAATTAAAAATTTCCCCTCAATAGCTGCAGCTAAATGGCAACAGAATGTTCATTGTGTGAATCTTTCTTCAGTACTACTCACATTCATGAATGTTTTTCAACTCTGTGTTCTTCCTAGGTTGTGAAACCATGGTTTGAAAATGACCAAATATGGGTGTCCTGGAACCACAGTATTAATATTCATGTTACTAATGAGTTTCTGATAAAACTGAGAGATCACAAAGTAACTCTGACGATATGGGATACCAAGGACAAAGTTTCTGCAAAAGCTAGGTTTAGTAAACCCAGGGTTCCTTTTTCACAGGTAGACGATTCAGATGCTATTGGTAAGTTAAGTATTAATGTAAATAGCCACAGTCCTTATAAAATGTATTGCGAGAAAGGAGGTTTAGCACAAACAAGAAAACAAAAGGATATTATTTTTAGTTTTAATACAGGATTACAGTAATTCATCATATTGCTAACGGATCCCTTCTGTTTTTCATAACCAACTTGCGTGTGCCCACTGTTTAATAATTTATTAGATGGTTATTTCAGATTCATATGTAAACCCCATAAGAATTATTGCTATTTGTTCATATTTTAAGAAATCTTGAGGTTTGTCCCCAGCAAATTTAGAGGCAGATCTCTGAAATCTTGCCTATGCAGAACTGCAGTTTCAGATTTATAATCTGAGTTTTTCTTTCTTTTTTCTTTTTTTTTTTTTTTTTAAAAATTAGTGATTGGGCCCCTTTTGTACAGGGAGGGAGTACATCTGTTTCAAAGTTGCACTCATTTCCTTTTCTCATTTTTATTCTAATAATAAAATAGCTGTATTTGCTCAGGAAAGTTCTTCCAGTTCCATGTATTTCATTGGAATCAAAAATGATGTCCTCATCTCCCCAGATATTTTTATGTATACATTTCAATTGCTGGCAAGTAGACTGCTCTGTGAATTTTTTTTTAAGTGAGCTGTCACTACCAAATAAAATATTTGAACAAATACTGAGAGTTCTGTCGGAATAAAGGATCTGTTAGTAAGAGTTTTTAATGAAGCTTTAGATTCCTATCTGTCAAAGCCATCCGAGCATGTAATTCTCATCTACCAGGAAATAGCAATTGTTGGGAGTGGAAACTCATGTGTTTCACTCACAGTGTTTCCTGCCGATTCTTCTGGAGGGCATGAGAGTTTGTAGCCAGTCTCTTATGCAGCAAGGTGAGGGCAAAAAGGGTGAGAGGCCAGAGGTTCCACCTCCCAATTCCATAAAGAATCTATGCCTAGAGGTCAATTTCTCTCATCTGTTCCCATGGCTTCTTGCCTCTCCGGCAGGACTAATCTGAGCCTATGAACCTCAGCAGCCCCCTCAGTTTGTTATACAGCACAAAGAGTGAAAACCACTTATGCTAGCTACCTCTGCAGGTTTTGGAAGGAACCTTCTGGCCCTGCTTGACCTTTATCTCCAAACCCACAGAGCTGTGCACTCATAAAGTGGGATCCCTTGGATCACGGGGAGGGGAGAGCATGATGTGGAGGAGACACTTACCCTGCTGTGACCCAAAAGGGAAGCCTGAATAGTAGATAAAATACAACAAAAATAAGGCAAAATGAAGAAGTCTGAATGGAAATTTCTTGTTACCTTTTCCCACTCCAGGTGGAGTAAAATATACGGTGTTATTGCAAAGAAAACTCTTAGAGGACAATCAGCCAGAACTCAGCTGTGTTAAAATGAAAGGTGTGAAGGTACCCAGTGCACCAGAGAAACCTGCAATAGGTTTTGCAGCAGGTAAAGTAGTATGAACACAGGCTGGGTGGGGGCCCTGGGATAAGGAGCCCTGAGAGGGAAACGGGGGCTGGGAACTGGAAGCCAGGGACTGGAAAAACTGGGATTCATATGCAGAGTCCTGAGAGAGAGGCTGCAACTGACTAGGCAAGGAGACTGAAACATGAATGCAGAGCCTGAGGGGAAAGGCTGAAACTGACTAGGCAAGGATACTAAGGCTGACATGAGTAGTTGAGGGCTTGAGTGTGGGGACTGAGAGGAGTAACTGGGTGAAGGAGTGGCATGACTGACACAGAAGCTGGACAGGATGCAGGTAGAAGGGATCAGGCAAGGGGAAAAGGGTCAGAAGGGATGTATACCCACTAGAGCACTTTCCCCTCCAGAACCTAGAGTGGAACACAAGATTCCTGAGTTTCACCATTCATCTACTGCCAGCAAATATCTGTAAAGCCCACTGGCAAAGTGTTTCTGATCCCCCTCTCATGGCTACTTTTGCTACCAGTTACTCTATTAGCTGAAGTGACAAAGAACTGTTATGTGAACCTAAAGGTTCCAACCCTGCGGATGACTATATAGGGCTCAGTAGGATGCCCCGAGGGGATCTGTCTTTTTAGTTTGCTTTTCTATAAACGTAGGAAATTACACACACAAAACTGTTAACAGAATGTTGTTAAGGTTGCAGAGTCAAGCACTGGAAAGTTAGGAAATGCCAGAACTGCCTGTGCTTGACTATGTACTTTTTCATGTTCTTTTAACATAGTTTTGTGTGTGTGTGTAACAAATAGTACTGTTTAGAGAGGAACCACCTGTGAACCTCCATAACCCTGTTCTGACCTTAAATGTTTCTTAGGGAAGTACTTTCCTGTTTTTATTAATGAAACATTGTAGTATTAGAATTTTGTTTGCTTCTCTTAGACTATGGTACTGGGCTTGCATTTTTTCAAATGGAGGTGTAAAACTGAGATTCTGACTACTAAAGATCAGTAAAGATGCAGTGGAAAACATTACAATGTCAGCGGTGGGTGTTAGCATCAACTGTACTGTACTGGCTCTCTGTATATATGTACTTGTATGTTGGCAATAGTGCCATCTAGTGGCTGATCCACATAGAGGCTAATGGACCTATTACTATGACCAGCAAGGGAGATAATTCAAGTGGTAGAAGCCTGTGTTTTTGGACTGGAAGGACAATTCTGGCTTCTTATCTGCTGCGTAGGTGTGTAAATTATCTAGTTGTTGCCTGCAGCAGGTAGATTACAGTGTCTTGGCCAGTTTCCACTTGGACAATTGCATTTTTCCTTCCAGTTTCAGCTAAATAGAGAGTTCTGCACTTCCGGCCGTAAACTGCTGTATAATGTTAGAATCATAGAATCTCAGGGTTGGAAGGGACCTCAGGAGGTCATCTAGTCCAACCCCCTGCTCAAAGCAGGACCAAACCCAACTAAATCATCCCAGCCAGGGTTTTGTCAAGCCTGACCTTAAAAACCTCTAAGGAAGGAGATTCCACCACCTCCCTAGGTAACCCATTCCAGTTCTTCACCACCCTACTAGTGAAAAAGTTTTTCCTAATGTCCAACCTAAACCTCCTCCTCTGCAACTTAAGACCATTACTCCTTGTTCTGTCATCTTCTACCACTGAGAACAGTCTAGATCCATCCTCTTTGGAACCCCCTTTCAGGTAGTTGAAAGCAGCTATCAAATCCCCCCCTCATTCTTCTCTTCTGCAGGCTAAACAATCTCAGTTCCCTCAGCCTCTCCTCATAAGTCATGTGCTCCAGCCCCCTAATCATTTTTGTTGCCCTCCGCTGGACTCTCTCCAATTTATCCACATCCTTCTTGTAGTGTGGGGCCCAAAACTGGACACAGTACTCCAAATGAGGCCTCACCAGTGCTGAATAGAGGGGAATGATCACGTCCCTCGATCTGCTGGAAATGCCCCTATTTATACAACCCAAAATGCCATTAGCCTTCTTGGCAACAAGGGCACACTGTTGACTCATATTCAGCTTTTCGTCCACCGTAACCACTGGGTCCTTTTCTGCAGAACTGCTGCCCAGCCATTTGGTCCCTAGTCTGTAGCAGTGCATGGGATTCTTCCGTCCTAAGTGCAGGACTCTGCACTTGTCCTTGTTGAACCTCATCATATTTCTTTTGGCCCAATCCTCTAATTTGTCTAGGTCCCTCTGTATCCTATCCCTACCCTCCAGCGTATCAACCACTCCTCCCAGTTTAGTGTCATCTGCAAACTTGCTAAGGGTGCAGTCCACACCATCCTCCAGATCGTTAATGAAGATATTGAACAAAACCGGCCCCAGCACTGACCCTTGGGGCACTCCACTTGATACGGGCTGCCAACTAGACATGGAACCATTGATCACTACCCGTTGAGCCCGACCATCTAGCCAGTTTTCTATCCACCTTACCGTCCATTCATCCAGCCCATACTTCTTTTACTTGCTGGCAAGAATACTGTGGGAGACTGTATCAAAAGCTTTGCTAAAGTCCAGAAATAGCACATTCACTGCTTTCCCCTCATCCACAGAGCTGGTTATCTCATCATAGAAGGCAATTAGGTTAGTCAGGCATGACTTGCTCTTGGTGAATCCATGCTGACTGTTCCTGATCACTTTCCCCTCCTTTAAGTGGTTCAGAATTGATTCCTTGAGAACCTGTTCTATGATTTTTCCAGGGACTGAGGTGAGACTGACTGGGCTGTAGTTCCCTGAATCTTCCTTCTTCCCTTTTTTAAAGATGGGCACTACATTAGCTTTTTTCCAGTCATCTGGGACCTCCCCCGATCGCCATGATTTTTCAAAGATAATGGCCAATGGCTCTGCAATCTCATCGGCCAACTCCTTTAGCACCCTCAGATGCAGTGCATCCAGCCCCATGGACTTGTGCTCGTCCAGCTTTTCTAAATAGTCCTGAACTACTTCTTTCTCCACAGAGAGCTGGTCACCTCCTCCCCATACCGTGCTGCAGAGTGCAGCTGTCTGGGAGCTGACCTTGTCTGTGAAGATAGAGGCAAAAAAAGCATTGAGTACACTAGCTTTCTCCACATCCTCTGTCACTAGATTCCCTCCCTCATTCAGCAAGAGGCCCACACTTTCCTTGACTTTCTTCTTGTTGCTAACATACCTGAAGAAACCCTTCTTGTTACTCCTAACATCTCCGGCTAGCTGCAACTCCAAGTGTGATTTGGCCTTCCTAATTTCACTCCTGCATGCCTGAGCAATACTTTTATACTCCTCCCTGGTTATTTGTCCAATCTTTCACTTCTTGTAAGCTGTTTTTTTGTGTTTAAGACGAGCAAGGATTTCACTGTTAAGCCTGCCATATTTACTTTTCTTCCTACACATCGGGATGGTTTGTTCCTGCAACCTCAATAAGGATTCTTTAAAATACAGCCAGCTTTCCTCGACTCCTTTCCCCATCATGTTATTCTCCCAAGGGACCTTGCCCATCAGTTCCCTGAGGGAGTCGAAGTCTGCTTTTCTGAAGTCCAGGGTCTCTGTTCTACTGCTCTCCTTTCTTCCTTGTGTCAGGATCCTGAACTCGACCATCTCATGGTCACTGCCTCCCAGGTTCCCATCCACTATTGCTTCCTCTACTATTTCTTCCCTGTTTGTGAGCAGCAGGTCAAGAAGAGCTTTTCCCCTAGTTGGTTCCTCCAGCACTTGCACCAGGAAATTGTCCCCTACACTTTCCAGAAACTTCCTGGATTGTCTGTGCACTGCTGTATTGCTCTCCCAGCAGATATCGGGGTGATTAAAGTCACCCATGAGAACCAGGGCCTGTGATCTAGCAACTTCTGTTAGTTGCTGGAAGAAAGCCTCATCCACCTCATCCCCCTGGTCTGGTGGTCTGTAGCAGACTCCCACCACGACATTACCCTTGTTGTTCATACTTCTAAATTTAATCCAGAGACTCTCAGGTTTTTCTGCAGTTTCATACTGGAGCTCTGAGCAGTCATACTGCTCTCTTACATACAACACAACTCCCCCACCTTTTCTGCCCTGCCTATCCTTCCTGAACAGTTTATATCCATCCATGACAGTACTCCAATCATGTGAGTCATCCCACCAAGTCTCTGTTATTCCAATTACATCATAATTCCTTGCCTGTGCCAGGACTTCTAGTTCTCCCTGCTTGTTTCCCATGCTTCTTGCATTTGTGTATAGGCATGTAAGATAACTCTCTGATTGTCCTGGTGTCCCAGTATGGGGCAGGAGCCCTCCCCTCTTGCACTCCCCTACTTGTGCTTTCTCCCGATATCCCACTTCCCCACTTACCTCGGGGCTTTGGTCTCCTTCCCCTGGTGAACCTAGTTTAAAGCCCTCCTCACTAGGTTAGCCAGCCTGTTTGCAAAGATGCTCTTCCCTCCCTTCGTGAGGTGGAGCATGTCTCTGCCTAGCAATCCTTCTTCTTGGAAGACCATCCCATGGTCAAAGAATCCAAACCCTTCTCTCCGACACCATCTGCGTAGCCATTCGTTGATTTCCACGATTCGACGGTCTCTACCCTGGCCTTTTCCTGCCACAGGGAGGATAGACGAGAACACCACTTGCGCCTCAAACTCCTTTATCCTTCTTCCTAGAGCCACGTAGTCTGCAGTGATCCGCTCAAGGTCATTCTTGGCAGTATCATTGGTGCCCACGTGGAGAAGCAGGAAGGGGTAGCGATGTTGCTGTAAACGAGTTGTTTATATGTAACCAACAACACAGAACAACCTTATGTCACCAAGAAGCATGTGTGCCTATTGCTAGGACTTAAGGTTTTGTTTGGCACAGATATATTCTCTAGTAAGTTACAGTACAGCCTAGGCTTCCTGTTGGGGAGTCCTTTGCTAAGAGTAATCACCTCCTGCAGGATGATGATTTAGCTTGGCTGAGGGTGGTTCATTATAGCATGACTGTAGGCATATATCAGTATTACACTCAAATGTATTTCTCCCCTCTTAAGGCTAAATCCTGCCTTGCACTATACTAGGGAGAAAAGAGTGTGTGACCTTTAAAAGCCCTACTGCTCAAGAGCACTTCTCCAAGTGGGCTTTATCCAGCTCTGCAAAGTACCAGTTGCTGGGCGTATAGGCCATTCTTACTCAGTAGAGCAGTAAACAGCACATTGCAACCTGCCTGTATCCTGTAGCTGCAGAAATGGCTTTTGTGCCAGATATGCAACCAGTACCTCTCCACTCCCCTTCCTAGCTCAATTCCTCTAGGCAGGGGTGGCAGGGTTTTGCGTGTAGTTGGTAGAATATCCTCACATATTTAATTAGAAATTTGCTCCAATCACCAGCATCAAGGATGCTGAATTTCACTACTAAGATTGCACAATACTTTTCTTTAATAAATTTCAACTTTTTGAATTTCCTGCTCTGTTTTATCTTTTAATTAAATCTTTATTGAATTCTAAGCTCAGGAGACATACTGTACCATACTGATAGTACATAGAGAGCATATAGGGCCAGATCCTCAGCTGGCTGCAGTGGAGTCAATGGAGCCATGGTGATTTACCCAGCCTGGAGATCTGGCTGATACTATTGAGCATGTGTGCTCATCTTGTATAAATATT
Organism: Mauremys mutica; assembly: GCF_020497125.1. Classification (NCBI taxonomy): domain Eukaryota; kingdom Metazoa; phylum Chordata; order Testudines; family Geoemydidae; genus Mauremys; species Mauremys mutica. The sequence continues at coordinate 36,682,499 of NC_059078.1, read as the reverse complement.
AGCTGTAATATCAAAGACAAAATCTGACTAAAATAAAGTAACATCTGGCATAAATAAGCAAAAAGGAATATATTATCCCTTCGTATACACAAACTTCCACACACAGATCCCGACAGCAAAGTCAATAACTACCTAAACACAAACACTGTGCAACACTAGGCATGTCACTACTCAAAAAATACCACTGTAGGTAACATACTTTTCTGTTTTCTGAGACGTTTGTAGTTGTATTTTGATTAGTCTTATGGGATGCTCTGAAAAAGGAAATATTAGTAACAAACATTAAACCTGTTTTACCTCAGGGGAAAGTAAGCCTTTACCAGAGGAAGCTGAACTGTATGAGACACCAGCATCCCTTTCTGTTTTCCAATCTTTACTTCCTCCCTCAAGGACAGATGAGTTTTCTTCAGTGAGGTAAGAATGCCTTCTGTTTACCACCAAGGAGGTTATTACCACACCTGTCCTGGGATATGCTCACATGATTTAAGCAAAACTGAAAGCAGCTGGTTTTTTAAGGGTTGTCATGGTTATGCTCTGATTTCAGGGTCTGCTAACTCTGACTTTTTGCATTCACATATGTAGGAGTTATATTAACTGTTACAAAGAAACAGCATAATTAAAATGCCCTTTAGACCACAATATCAAGCTATGTGTGGTTTATTTTGGGAAAAGTACCTTTCACAAAAAATACAAATGTGTTACTTGTATAAAATTATCAAACCACTTATTTTCCTTTCAACTGAGTCCAGTGGCTTTAGAATTACCAAAATTAGGCAGTGTGAATAAAACTAGATGCTTGCACTAGGAAATGTGATAACGGCTATTGGCAAGAGAGAGAAAATGGGATGAAATGGCATGGTGGCCAAGTGTGTGGAAATAGATGATCTCTGTATGGAAGCCGAGAAGGAGGAAGCTTTTGCCTTGATTTCAGTGTGTTGTTTTGAATACGTCAGCTGGGTCTTTTATTGTGAGATTGTGGTGAAAGTGTGAGAAGTTTGGACAGCTATTTGTGAGAATGCAGTGCTATAAATCCCAGTCTCTTCTCAGCTATATGCCTAACTTTAGTATGCCAAGAGCTTTATTTCAGTTTTCTTATTTTATTCGTGTTCTGTTCTGTTAAATAAACTGTTTAGTACTGAAATATGCCATTTGGAAGAACATTTTTCAAATGGTGATAGAAACAATGTTAGGACTTATTAGCAGAAAGTCTTGTGTACAATAATAAGCACCATTGACTTAATAAATAATAATAATTGGAGATATACACCTATCTCATAGAGCTGGAAGGGACCTTGAAAGGTCCTCAAGTCCAGCCCCGTGCCTGGGTACTGATTTTGCCCCAGATCCCTAAGTGGCCCCCTCAAGGGTTGAACTCACAACCCCTGGGTTTAGGAGGCCAATGCTCAAACCACTGAGCTATTCCTCCCCTTGTGAGCTGAACAGATTAATTCTGTAAATACAGATATTTACAAGGCCAAATTCTACTCTGATACACTGGTGTAAATGTTGGGTAACTCCCTTGAAACAAGTGGGAATCACTCTGGATTTACATTGCTGTAACTAAGGGCTTGGCTACACTTACAAATTTGCAGCGCTGCAGCAGGGTGTGAAAACACACCCTCTCCAGCGCTGCAAATTGCGGCGCTGCAAAGCGCCAGTGTGGTCAAAGCCCCAGCGCTCCCAGCGCTGTACGTTATTCCCCACAGGGAGGTGGAGTACGGACAGCGCTGGGAGAGCTTTCTCCCAGCGCTGGCGCTTTGACTACACTTAGCGCTTCAAAGCGCTGCCGCGGCAGCGCTTTGAAGTGTAAGTGTAGCCAAAGCCTAAGAAGTTCATGGGCTAAATTCTGCTTTATTTACAAGACCCATTGTTCATGTTGTCAGTTTAGTGACTCAGAATCGCTGAATAGTTTCTAAAGTCTGGTGCAATTATCAGTAATGTTCTTTCCTGACAATAAACATGCAACATCCTAACATTTTACAAAAGCCTACAGAGTTCAGGGCAGTGGGGAACATATTTTTTAAAAAATTAGTCAGTTTAAAAGAAATCAAATTGACTGTCCCATAATATCCATTGTTAAATGAAAGCTTTGCACTTTGGTGAAGTAAAAATAATTAAACAAATGAAGGCAAATGGAGTGCATTTCCAGTTCAACATCTTAAAAACAAAACAGTTTGTTGCATTTTTTTAATTGACTTCCTCAGGGTTTTCACTTTTTTTTCTAAAAATCTTGCACGTGTTCATATGTACAATATATCTTGTCATCAGATTCTTAGACCATTTTACTTACTGTCACACAACATTTAGAATGTCTTCATCATAAGTCATTTGAGCAAGATTTATGTAGAACTCTTTTCCTTATTACTGACACAGCCAAGATTATGGGTCTGATCAAATCCCAGTAAAGTCAATGAAAAGACTTGCATTGACTTCAGTGGGCTACTGGTAGACTCTTCTGAGCAATGTATGTTTACTAGGAACAGTACTCATTAGCATGGGTTACTACTGTAAGGCTACATCTACACTGCCAACCCACTGGCAGCATGTAGGGTATGTGTAGCTACATGCCGCAGTACAAAACAGGCTGCATCCACACTGAGGTGTGTAGCTACACATGTTAGTGAAAGGCTCAGGCAGCAGGGAGCTGCCGGAACCTTTGCCCTGCAGCAGAACACTAAATTGCTAAAAACAGCAGTGAAGATGGGGGAGGCATTGCTTGGGCATGTAGAGAGCCATATATGGTTCATACCCACAGGGTTCAAAATGTTTTTACTTTAGTTGCCTAAGCAGTGCCTTGCCATCTGCACTGGTGTTTATACCTGTGCTATGGGGGATGTGGGGGGGAGTGCAGTGTATGTACTCTACACGCTGCCATGTAGAGTATACGGTGTAAGACATACCTTAAAGGTATGTGTCATAGTTTTGTTCCCCACTTTGAACTTTAGCGTCCAAAAGATGGGGACCTGCATGGATCCTTCTAAGCTAAAATCCTAGCTTAGATCTGGTAACACTGCCAAAAATATAGTGTTTTGGCACACTCTCTGTTCCCCCAAACCTTTCCCGGAGGGGGGAACCCAGATCCAAACTCCTGGGATCTTAACACAAAGGGAAATAAACCATTCCCCCTCCGAGACTTTCCCTCCCTTGGTCGTCAGGGAAAACTTCTTTGATTCAAACTCCTTGAATCTAAAACAAAGAGGGATTCACCTTCCCCCCTCCTCTCTTCCCCCCACCTATCCCTGGTGAGTCAGACTAATCCCCTGGGGTCTCAAACAAGGGAAAAATCAAACAGGTTCTTAAAAATAAAAGCTTTTAATTAAAGAAAAAAAGAAAAGGTAAAATCTATCTCTGTAAAATCAGGATGGAAATGCTTACAGGGTATATAGCTTATAAAAACTAAAGGGATTCCCTCCCCCTTAGCTTAAGTACAAGTACAGCAAAGAGGTAAAATATTGTTCCAGCAAACACACATTTGCAAATACAGAAATCAATCAAAAGACTAATCCGCCTTTCTAATACTCACTATACTGCATAGAAGAGAATATTTCAGGAAGCTTGGAGAGCCTGGATATACGTCTGGCCCCTCTTAGATCCAAAGAGAGAACACCCCCCAAAACAAAGAACCCAAACAAAGGCTTCCCTCCACCGAGGTTTGAAAGTATCTTGTCCCCTGATTGGTCCTCTGGTCAGGTGTTAGCCAGGTTCACTGAGCTTGTTAACCCTTTACAGGTAAAAGAGACCTTAACCCTTAACTATCTGTTGATGACAGTATGCCTACATTGCAATTAAAAACCCGTGGATGGCCCATGCCAGCTGGGCTAAGGGGCTATTTAGTTGCAGTGTAGATGTTTGGGCTTGGGCTGGAGCCTGGGCTCTAGGACCCTCTGAGGTGGGAGCAGGGCCAGCTCCAGGCACCAGTGCAACAAGCAGGTACTTGGGGCGGCCAATGGAAAGGGGTGGCACGTCTGGCTATTCGGTGGCGGGTCCCTCAGTCCCTCTTGGAGGGAAGGACCTGCTGCCAAATTGCCGTCGATCGCGTCTCTCTCCCCCACTCCCCCCACCGCTTGGGGCAGCAAAAATGCTGGAGCTGGTCCTGGATGGGAGGTCCCTGAACATCTCATTGCAATTTAAACTGTCCCTTAGCCCAAGTTGTGGGAGCCCAAGTCAGCTGGCACAGGCCAGATGTGGATGTCTAACTGCAGGATAGACATACCCTAAGTCAGGTGTAGTCAACCTATGGCACACGTGCAAATGTGGCACGTGAGCTGATTTTCAGTGGCGCTCACACTGCCTGGGTCCTGGCCACCGGTCCAGGGGGCTCTGCATTTTAATTTAATTTTAAATGAAGCTTCTTAAACATTTTAAAAACCTTATTTACTTTACAGACAAGAATAGTTTAATTATATATTATAGACTTATAGAAAGAGACATTCTAAAAACATTAAAATGTATTACTGGCACACGAAACCTTAAATTAGAGTGAATAAATGAACACTCGGCACACCACTTCTGAAAGGTTGCTGACCCCTGCTCTGAGTGTAGGTTGTAACTCAACTGATTTTGTGCTGTATATACAGAATAAAAAATATCGCAAATCTCTGTAGAAGTGGAGAACTTCAAAAACAAGGCTGAGTTGCCCATGCAAGCAAAATGCTCTGATTTTATTTCAAATGGTGTTTTGTGTGAGAGGACCAGCATCTTTAACAATGAAATGATTGTCCCTGTATTTAAAATAAATAGTACCTTGCTTTGAATATTCCAGTGTTCCAAATGTTCTAGGACATTGCTTTGAGCTGTTGGAAATCAAACCTTTGTTACATAACCTTGAGCTACTTTTATAGTGCGTTTTGATAAGCTGTTATTTGTGTTTAATCTCTTGTTGCAACTTCTCTAATGCTTCTTGGTTTGCTGTCTTTGCTCTCTTTTAACAATTCTGAGTTCCTGCTTTGTAGACTAAATAGGCACTTCGTAACCATTTACAGTGTATTTTGGCTTGGCAGTATTCAATTTTCATATTTTTATAATTGACAGATAATATTTATATTTATTTTTAAGCATTTTTTTCTATTTTGATCTATTTAAATTTTCACAGTTGCAGGAAGTTATGAACTTGAGTAATATCCAGCATACATACTCCAACAGTTTTTTTTTAAAATACGACCTTTAAAAGAGTTTTTGAAAAGTTGAAAGTGCAAAGTAGTTTACCTCTCAAACAAAATTCAACTTTTAGTACAGACTGATCTAGGCAGAAGTCCTCTTTATGCAGGCATAAATTACTTTTCTGATTGTTAGGCACAAACATTCATGTTTTCAGGATCAGACTTGAACATTTCACAGAAGTTCTTTAATCTCCCATGTGCATTTTAGCAGAATAGAAATTAAATGGCATCAATGGCACTGCATATGAATTCAAAGAGACTGTTAGCTTTGTGTCTCAATGGTTTTCTAACCAATATTTCATTAGTAGGAGGAAGTCTACACTCCACTGACTCTCCGGAGCTGTGTGAGAATACTTCTCAAAATCAATATTAATTCTTCATAAATTTGATGACTGAAAAATGAAACCCCTACAAGAATAAAGTGAATTAACTTAGATAATTTTTTCACATCTTAGCTCATAGAGCTGAGAAGCGATTAAAAAAAAATCCTAGCATATGTCACTATTGCTCTTTTCCATATATATATCAGGGTTGTCATTCACTCTGCAATAAGGCTGTATTAATCATTCATTATTAAACTATATGAAACTCTGCTCCATTTTGAATATGGAAATGAGTTCATTTTTAAACATTTTTTATTTATATCCATGAAATTTATAAAAACAGGAAACAAAACATTTTGCTACATCTGCATGGACATTAATGATTAAAAACTGAGTTTCATTGCAAAACTTTGTGCTGAAAGTCACATGACTGGCTGAACCATCCCCCTATGATACACAGTCAGCAGGCCAGTCCGTGCTTACAGACAACCCCCAAATCTGAAGCAAATACTCACCAGCAACCACACAACAAAAACACTAACCCAGGAACCTATCCTTGCAACAAAGCCCGTTGCCAACTCTGTCCACATATCTATTCAGGAGATACCATCATAGGAGCTAATCACATCAGCCACACCATAAGGGGCTTGTTCACCTGCACATCTACCAATATGATATATGCCATCATGTGCCAGCAGTGCCCCTCTGCCATGTACATTGGCCAAACCGGACAGTCTCTACGTAAAAGAATAAATGGACACAAATCAGACGTCAAGAATTATAGCATTCAAAAACCAGTTGGAGAATGCTTCAATCTCCCTGGCCTCTCGATTACAGACCTATAAGTCTCAATATTACAACAAAAAAACTTCAAAAACAGACTTCAATGAGAGACTGCTGAATTGGAATTAATTTGCAAATTGGACACTATCAAACTAGGCTTGAATAAAGACTGGGAGTGGATGGGCCATTACACAAAGTAAAACTATTTCCCCATGCTTGTCCCCCGCACCCCCAGTTCCTTACATCTCCTTGTCAATTGCTGGAAATGGGCCATTTTCATTACCACTACAAACCAGTTCTTTTTCTCTCCTGCTGATAATAGCTCACCTTAACTGATCACTCTCCTTATAGTGTGTATGGTAACACCCATTGTTTCATGTTCTCTGCGTGTGTATATATATATCTTCCTATTGTATTTTCCACTACATGCATCTGATGAAGTGGGTCTGTAGCCCATGAAAGCTGCCCTGGTCACATCTGGAAAAGAATGTATCTTTCCTGAAAGGAAACTTCCATCTTGCCTCATTTTATGCCATGCACAGCCTCTGTATCCAGGGAGAATAATAGCCACATTACAGTTGGACGCTGTATTTCTTCTCTTAAATTGATTCCAGCAAAACTCTCCAGTGGTGCTGTAAACGCCGGGCCTGGGCTTACTATTATATAGTGTCATTGCTGAGCCCCTGCCTGAGTGCCTGACTCACTGTGTTTATTTCTGCCCTCACAAAGGCTTCAGAGGAAGACTCCTGCGGACGAGCTAATTCCCCACAAGACACCTTGCCAATTTTAGTGAGGCAGTGTGGTTTCCCCACTGCCCTGGAGAGAGACGAGCCCCAGCTAACCTCTCTACACGCCTACAGATGGGCCCACTTCTTATATGCCTTTTCTTCCTGCAGGGGGGAGATCAGGTTTTGTTTCCAATATATCCACCAATAAATCCCAAATGGCCTCTGTGGCCTCCACACCATTAGTCCCTTCCTTTATTCCCCACACCTGAAGGTTCCTATTCTTATTAGTGGTGGTTTCTAGGGTTCCAAGTATAAAAGTATAATTAGGCAGGCCAAAAAAGAGTTTGAAGAGCAACTAACAAAAGACACAAAACTAACAGAAAACTTGATAAGTACATCAGAAGAAGGAAGCCTTCCAAATAATGGGTGGGGCCACTATTGAGATGCTAAAGGAGCACTCAAGGAAGACAAGGCCATTGCAGAGAAACTGAATGAATTTTGTGCATCGGTTTTCACTACGGAGGATGTGAGAGAGATTCCCACATCTGAGCCATTCTTTGTAGCTGACAGATCTGAGGAACTATCCCAGATTTGAGGTGTCAGAAGAGGAGGTTTTGGAACTAACTGATAAACAGTAATAAAGCACCTGGACTAGGTAGTATTCACCCAAGAGTTCTGAAGGAACTCCAATATGAAACTGCAGAACTACTAACTGGTGTGTGTAACCTAGTGCTTAAATCAGCCTCTGTATCAGATGACTGGTGGATAGCTAATGTGACGCTGATTTAAAAAAAAATTGCTCCAGAGGTGATCCTGGCAATTACAGGCCAGTAAACCGATCATTGGTACCAGGCAAATTGGTTGAAACTATAGCAAAGAACAAAATTATCAGATACATAGATGAACATAATATGTTGGGGAAGAGTCAGCATGGTTTTTGTACAGGGAAATCATGCCTTACCAATCTACTAGAATTCTTTCAGGGGAGGTCAGCATACATGGACAAAAGTGATCCAGTAGATTTAGTGTACTTGGACTTTCAAAAAGCCTTTGACAAGATCCCTCACCAAAGGCTCTTAAGCAAAGTAAGGAGTCATGGAACAAGAGGGCAGATCCTCTCATGGATCGGTAACTGGTTAAAAGCTAGGAAAAAAAGTTTTCACAGTGGTGTGGTATAGGTAAATAGCAGGATCTCTCAAATATCTGTACTGGGACCAGTGCTGTTCAACATATTCACAAATGATCTGGAAAAAGGGGTAACAGTGAAGTGGCAAAGTTTGCAGATGATCCAAAATAACTCAAGATAGTTCTGTCCAAAGCTGACTGCAAAGAGTTACAAAGAGATCTGACAAAACTAGGTGATTGGGCAACGAAATAGCAGATGAAATACAATGTTGATAAATGCAAAGTAATGCACGTTGGAAAAAAATCCCAGCTATACATACAAAATGATGGGGTCTAAATAAGCTGTTATTACTCAGGAAAAAGATATTGGAGTCATCCTGGATAGTTCCCTGAAAACATCTGCTCACAGTGCAGCAACAGTCAAAAAAGCTAATGTAATGTTAGGAGACATTAGGGAAGGGATAGGCAATATGATAAAATATCATAATGCCACTCTATAAAGCTCTGGTACGCCCACACCTTTAATACTGCATTAAGTTCGGGTTGCCCAGTCTCAAAATATATATTTTGGAATTGGAAAAAGTTCAGAGAAGAGCAACAAAAGTTATTGGGTGTGGAACAGCTTCCATCCAAGAAGAGATTAAAAGGATTGGGACTGTTCATCTTGGAAAGAGGCAACTGAGGGGGATATGATGGTCTTATAAAATCATGCATGGTATGAAGATAGTGAATAAAGAAACGTTATTTACTCTTTTTCATAACACACAAACCAGGGGCCCAATGAAATTAATAAGCAGCAGGTTTAAAACAAATATAAAGAAAATACTTCCTCACACAACACACAGTCAACCCATGGAACAAATATCCAGAGGATGTTGTGAAGGCCAAAAGTATTGCTGGGTTAAAAAAAGAATTAGCTAAGTTCCTGGGAGGCTAGGTCCATCAATGGCTGTTAGATATGCTGGTCTGGGACACAGCCCAATGCTCTCGTGTCTCTAAGGCCTTGGCTACACTTGCAAATTTGCAGCGCTGCAGCAGGGTGTGAAAACACACCCTCTCCAGCGCTGCAAATTGCGGCGCTGCAAGCGCCAGTGCGCTGTACGTTATTCCCCACAGGGAGGTGGAGTACGGACAGCGCTGGGAGAGCTCTCTCCCAACGCTGGCGCTTTGACTACACTCAGCGCTTTGAAGTGCAAGTGTAGCCAAAGCCTAAGTCTCTGACTGCCAGAAGCTAGGACTGGGTGACAGTGGCTCGATCACTCAATAAATTGCCCTGCTCTGTCCATTCCCTCTGAAGCATCTGGCACTGACCACTGTCAGAAGACAGAATGCTGGGCTACATGGACAATTGGTCTGACCCAGTGTCGCCGTTTTTATGTTCCTATGTTTCAAGCTCTTTTCAAAGCAGTTCATTTTCTTTCATTGGGTCAGATAAAACTACCATCTTATTACTTGCAGTGTTCAGATTTAATTGTTCTGATGGTTTCCCAGTGTGATAGTTTACTTCTAACCCTCACATGAGCTTTGTCATTGAAGATTTTGTAGCTCAAAGGCAAGTGTTGTGACAATCTCTCTTCCAGTACTTAACATCAGCGCTTAGTAACAACGACACCTTACATTTCTGTAACATCTTCTATCCGAGCATCCCAAAGAGCTTTACAATTTTATGCTTGTCATTTACTTCCACTGCTCTGTTACTGATGTTTAAAAAAGGCAATAATCAAGGCTTCCTATTAAAATACCTCTAGTTTTGTACAACCAGCCTACTCAAAATCAGAAATAAATGAAATATGTGTGTCTGGAGGGGTGGTTTTTGCGTGTGTGTGTATTTTTGTCCTGGCTTTATAACCCCACATGTGAATGTATGGGGCTCTCAGGGGAAGATTTGTTCCACAGTGAATCCATGCAGTGGACTATTACTATTTATTGTGTAGTGCCATAGCTATGCATAGCTTCCACATTCACAACTCTGGCCCTGAATCATTAGCCAGTGCATGGATGCTTCTCCATTTCAGTTATTCCTCATAAAGTGACTGCAGAACTGGGACCACTGAGATTTAAATTTCTGAGAGAAGAAGGGAACGGTGGGAAGATTTAATGGCAAGGATAAACTAAAGATTCTTCATGTCCCAAAGAATTAGCTACTGTGGAGCTGCCTGTCTGGACCTCTAGACAAGCAGCTTGCTCCACTGTGTTTGCCGTTAATATTCAGTTAGAATAGGAGACGAGGGAAAACTGCCATGTTTTAAAACTGTCAGGGCCATAGTCTGCTCTCAGTTATTAGTGTAGCTTCATTGACTTCAGGGTTTTACAGGTATAATAGAAGGCAGAATATGACCTGTAGCTTTTATATTGTGAAAATGGGGACTGACCTGTTAACAACAAACAAAAGTGAGCAGTGAAATTATTTTTAGGGTGATTGAAGAATCCATTTAAAAAAAATACAGACAGCCCTGGTATTTATAGATAGATCCATCTACAAACATAGTAAATAGGGAATATGCCTACATTTACCTAATAGCAATTATTATTTAATAGTTAAGCTTTGTGCCAGTGTTTTGAAAGAATTAGCTATCAGAAACCATCAAAAAGCTTTACTTTTGTATTAATACTCTTTGATAGCCCACCTAAGTAATTGTATAATACTACGTTAAACCATGAGCCATATTTGTTACTGCTGATGTAGTAAATTCTAAAAGTTATAGGAATTTAAACTTGCTCTGTGAGGCTGAAGATGTTTCTCAGCTTTGTTTTTGTCCCATTAATCAGGTAACTTGATATTATTTTGGATGCTTAAATCACATAATTAAAGTGTAATTGATGGTTTTGAATCTGAGGCAAACTACATGATGAAAGAGAATTCTCCCAGGAGAGGTAATAAATCAGGTGGAGTATGGCTTCAGAATTCCATAGGATTAGGTATGCTTTAAAACGAAAAAAGTAAACTGTTTCTCTACTAGGTGCTTTTTTTAGTCAACCAAAATGTCTGAGATAGAGTCGTTTGCAGTAGTATGCAAAAATTTCTATGTTTGTGCAAGGTTAACTGAGATTTTAATATACAAACTTCACACTTGTATAATACCTTCTATTCAAGGATATCAAAGGACTTCATAGCCATTGAGTTAACCTTATGAACCCCCATGAGATAGATGGGGAAACTGAGGCAGAGAGGGAGGTTAAACAACTTGCTGAAGTTACACGGAAAGTCTGTTGCAGAGCTAGGAATAGAAAGTATATCTATAGACACCCAATGCTATGCTTTTCTTAATCATGCCAATAAAAAAAATAAAAATAAAAAAAATCAGATGTGTTGTTCCTGTATCAAATTTTCCCTTTTAAGACTAATATGGACAAAAATTGTGATTTTGTTCCTTTCTTCAGTTACCTCTGTGAATCTCCACTGTGTTTATATGTCAGTAATCTGGGAGGTTTTTTTTTTATCCTAGATTCATTTCAGTGATACCTGCATGTATTCATGTTATATCATATCCCTAGCATTTTGAGGGCTGATCTATACATGGAGAATGGCCATAATAATCCTCTGGCTCACAGTCAATTTATTCCTGTAACATTTATACATTTTTGGGGAAATGTTTGTCTAGACTATTTCACATTAATTAGAGGAAAGTTTGAATCCCCTCCCCCCCTAAATATAGTAGTTTCTCTTTAAATGTATATTTCATATAAGCCATTAGCAGATTTTCAAAGCTTCTTACATTGCAGAGCTGATAACCAGATTGTTGTCTTGCTTTAGAAAGCAGTTTATTTCAATGAACAGTTTCACAGCTAGTTGAAGCTGTAGTCACACTAGACATTTGCCTCCCTTTCATGAGAATTAAATGGAAATCTAGCATGTTACTGTCCTGATTATTCCATAGACATTTTCAAGCAACAATGTATCATGTTCCAGTATTGGTTTACTGGTAATGATCCCAGAAAGCCACTCTTCCTTTAGCCTTTTTGGCTCCTACAGCTTTTGTATAGCATAATTATTATTTGGCTGACATGGATATAAATTCAATTTTACTTAGTCTGTAGATCAGATTTTGAAAAACTTAATGCAGCCAGTCATATTTCATGAATTTTATCACTCTTCTTCTGAATGTCATAAGCCATTATTCTTTGATGACTAATAATGCAGGATAAATTCATACCAATAAATCATGTGGCTCCCTATTAAACTTCTGAGAGCCTTAAGGCCACTGTATTTTGTGGCATACCATTGGCTGTGCCTGTGTGTGAAAGATACAAAACTGACACAAAGCAACTGTACACAGACCTATGCATTAGTAAGCAGAAGTGTATGTATGAGATCTGTTTCATGCTCTTGGTATTATGTGGTGCCCCAGGAGAATCATGAACAGGGGATGAATTACACTTTCTGTTAATTCATTTATTATTTAATAGCTCATATTAACTCACTAAGAACGTCGCAAAATATCATAAAAACTAACAATATTTAAATTTAAGCTTCTTCCATCATGTCTAGGCCACTCTGGCATGAAACCAACCTACCCACTGGTACTAAAATCTTCCTAGTATGTACCCACCCACTGTCCAAATGCTCAGCAACATTTTTTTGCTTAGCTTTGTTCATGTATAATGTCCCTGTGTTTGAAATTTTAGGCTCCCACCCTGAAATGAGCTCCATGTGGTTTGCTAGGTAAGAGATTAAAGTCCAGCATCTCCATGGGAGCATTCTTGGAAATGCTTCCAGTTTCATAGCAGGGCCAGTTAGATAGGCAGAACTGCTGGGTCTCTACGTGTGGATGAGACAATGGTGTTCAGAGCAGGCTTAGGAACTGGGGAACCTTTTGGGAGAGGAGGAACCTATACAGGAAGAATGGGCTCCATCTAAACCAAAATGGAACCAGATTGCGGGCATGTAAAGTTAAGAAGGTCATAAAGGAGTTTTTAAACTAAGAGCTGGGGAAAAGTCAACATGGTTTGGATAGACACATCCCTCAGGGGAAGATTTATTAAAGAGCATGCTCTATTCTAGTAAAGAAGAGAGGATAGAAGTTGATACGGTACAGGTAGGAGCTGAGAGATAGAGTCAAATGAAAAGAGTCCCGTTCAGTTTCATCACATGAAGGCAGACAGCTAAATATTGACAAATTTTATAAAGGCTAGTATTCAAACATAAAAAAATCTAAATGCTTAGATGGGTGAACTTGAGTGGTATTAAATGAGAATATTGATATAATAGGCATCACAGAAACTTGGTAGAATGATGATAATCAATGGGACGCAGTAATACCAGGGTACGAAATATATAGGAACATGGCTAATATGTAAGAATTTTCTTGCCACACTGCCTGAGGAGAGGTGGCTGTGCTGGTAAAAGGGGTAGAGCTAGCCCCAAACTACCTGGCATGCATAAGTGCAGATTTGTAAATTTTTAGGGAAGCTTACCTGCCCTGGCACAAAATCTACTCCCCCACCATAATCATGATGATGGGTCAGGGTGAGTAGAATTTTACAAGGCTGAGCATGTGCAAAGTGATGATACCTGTGAGCAATTGGTGCTGTTGAAAGCAGCGAACCCTACAGTGTGTTGAGCTGTCCTGATGTGTGAAATCCTGCCAAACGTTGGCAGGATTCTTTACGAAATAGTTTATGCAGTATCTCTGTTTCTTCTTGGATATCAGGTTGTTATGTATGTGGGAAAGGCTAAGCCCTAAGATATTGAAAAGTGTAGCATGATTGTGGTGGTTTTCATGTTCTGTTATCTCTGTCAACTGTCTCCGGGATTGCTTCCTCCATATTGAGTAGAGAGGAAAAGGCAGAACTTCAGAATACATTTGTTGTCAAAGAATTAACTGTACTCAATGTATTATTAGCCATCATTCAAAGATTTGCTATGAAAATGTGGCTTAGAAATCATTGGACTAGGTATGTGCCTGCAATTAAATATATGGTTAAATTTCTTGAGTCTACTGCCATATTCAGGGTAGACGTTGGGTTTTGCAACATATCCTTGGAGAGAATCTATATTAATAAACATGGAATTTGTGCAAGCTCCCGCCCCTTCCTCCTGTAACTGTAAAATAATTGCTACATAGCAGATTGAAGCTTTCCAGCAAAGTATTTAATAAGAAAATTATCTTAGTAAAAATCATGTGAAGTTTATTCTGGAGCATATATTCTGGATATACTATATATATTATGGATATACTCATGTATATCATGTTTTGATAGATGAGCACTGAACGTAGCATTAATGTAGCATTTAAATTGTATATTAAGCACTAAATAGAGGGGGGGAAGGAGGAAGGTTATTGCATTTTGCCTTTGCCCAGGAGTTTCACTTGCTAAATGGCATTAGCAAAATAGATGTTCTTGGTGGCATTGTTGTCTAATAATTAGAGAAAGGGATTGAGAGCTTGGATTCCTGAATTCTGTTTCTGACTTTGCTGTTGACTAGTGAATATCTGACCATCTGTATAATGGGTATAGACCATCTATATGTTGGGTATAGTACCATTTACTACCTCTCAAGGGTGTTAGTTAAGCTTCATGGTGTTTGTAAAGCATCCAAGGATGGAAGATGCCCCTGTAAAGGTAAAACTATTACTATTTATCAACCTGCCAAGGCCTAAATATGAGGTGCAGTATTTGACCGAGATCCAAAATCAGGGCCACAGTCTTCCACTGAGGAGACTTAATGCTTTGGGATTCATCTGTTTGGTGTAAATGATTCTTTCAATAACCTCCACTTAATTATTATTTTTTTCTGATGTAAAAGTGAGGGGACACTAAATGTGTGTTTAAGGTGGGTAACTTTGGGAGTAAAATGAGTGACAGATGAGAGGTATTGCTAATAAGTTTGGGCTGTTAGTTAATTAACACAGGGCTGTCTAGAGGTCCCTGCTGCACCTTTCCTTTGGGAAAAGATTTGGCTCTGATTATGAACCTGAAGGACTAGAAATCTGGAGAGAACAGCTTTTGGTTTGCATCTTTAATTATTGAAGTATATATCAAATGTGAGCTGTGGTATAGTATAGCAACAATATGATTACTACTGCTACTTTGCACATACAGAGTCGTTCATTTTGAGGATCTTCAAGGGCAAAGTAACATGAGCAAGGTATTGAATCAGATACTAGGAGGAAGTTTGCTGATGTGTCTGTCCAGGTACTTATATGGTCCTCATCACCGTAGTAACCTATGGTGACCTGTCTGCTTTGATCAGCTTTTCATTCATTTTCTGTCTGTTGAACTCTTTAAGGCTTGGGGTTTTATTTGAAACACATGCTGGACCATCTGGCCTTTCCATATTAAGTGATAGAGATTTTTCATCAGTACCAGCTGCTAAGGGTGGAGAAATATATCTGTGCTCTCACACCTTTTCTTAGCATTTTCTCAAGTTTGGGGACAATACACAAACTCACTTTGTTATGTCTCTCATTGCACTGTTTGATAAACATTTAGATTAATGGCTTCAGCCTGCATCCCTTATGAAAAAAGTCCTGTTGACTCCATTGGACCTACTTGGGTCCTTTCTATGTGGACCATTAAGACCTTTATGAAATATAAACTAAGTATGGTCCCTTTTCTTCTGCAGTAGCCAAAATTCAGCTCTTGTAATAGAAATTTCAGGCAATCCCCTCATTAAAATAGAGGTGCAGATCTCTGCATTCAGTGCTCCATATCAACTAAAGTGAAGGGAGACTTGTCTTGCTCAAATGTAGCATTGCATGTTGGGACCTGTAGTCACTGCAATTACACTGAATTAAAAGCTGGGGACCTCTGTGATCTGCTCCATTTAGTGAAAATGAGTGCAACGCTGTGGTTCAATACAGTCTCCACTCAGAGGTTGCCACCAATTTTGGGGGGATAAGGGTGGGCATGCTTGCTCCCAACCACTGTGTTTGATCTTCATGCTCTATCTCTTGGAACTTGTCCCAAAATGCCAACATGAAGTGCTGCAGGCCCAGGCCAATCCTTTGAAGTGTCATGGTAACCAGTGCCTAGGAATCTGGGCACATCTTCTGACTGGTTGCAAGTGACTTAGTGTGGAGGTACAGTATGAAAATGGCTGACAAGCTCTGTCCCACTTGTCACTAATTTGAATCTGGTATGGGATCATTACTAAGCCAACATCAAGGCCATTCCGCAAAGTGATTATCCTCTGATATACTGGGCCCAATTTTCAAACTTAGGTGCCTAAATAAGATGTTCAAGCCAGCATTTGGATAATTAAATTAGCACTTGAGATGGGCACGTTAGCATCATGCACTATGTAAGTCCATGTACGTGCCAATGCAGACTCCGATGCAAGGTTTGAGCATTCTAACATTTTGGAGACCTCCTTTGAAAATTGGTCCCACTCTCACGGAAGATAAGCCATTTTTAAAAACATTGAAGTGTAATTTATACAAATATTTCTCCAAATATAACAGTATCTTTTTTTCTTTTATTTCTTGCACACATTTAAAGTCGTTTTAGTGTTTCGGGAGGTATCGTTTCTAACAGAGACAAAATCCTGAATGAGGGCAATTATTTGAAGCAGAATACAATTGCTGGCTTTTCAGATTATGTGATTCCAAAAAAGCCAGAGAAAACGAAGTTTAGCTTGGAAAATCCAGCAGACCACCGAGACAAAAAAGATCCAAAAGGTGGGAAGTTTTTGAATAATATCTAAAATCAGATTTTAAAAGATAAATGGAACATGAAATTCTGTCTGTGTAATAGGTTTGCGCAGATATATTTGTCGTGTAGGCACGGGACTAGGAATTGTGGGCTCAGCTTTGTGGTCCCAACTATCCCAGAAATTTCCTTTGTGACCTTCAGCAAGTCACTTCTCTGTGCCTCAGTTTCCTCATCTTGCAGCTGTAAAATGAGGATGCTAATGATACTTTCCACTTGGGGTGTTGTGAGGATTTATTAATTAATTGACTCCCTTCTCAAACTTCAACTGTTATGGTAATGTATCTTATAGCAGTAGCTAGAAATACAAGTAGTAATGTTGGCGCTAGAGTAATCATACTCATTCTGAAATTAAGCAATCGGCTTTTGTCATTCCATGCCTGCTACACTCTCTTTGGCCACCAGAGGCCACAGGGTGTAGTCCGCTACCCTACCAATACTGGTCCATGCTGTTGAACAGGGCACCATGGCCTCCTGTGATATTTTTTCTTCTCATTCTTGGCTGATGTCATTGTTCACGTGTCTATGTGTGGCCAAAGAGAGGGCAGTAAAAGATGCCATAAGGGATACTTCAGGATCTGTCGATGCATTCAAGGCATGTAACATGCTGATCCTGTTGACAGCTGATGAGGCATCATGGCATATAGCAGTACACATCTCCCATAATACACATAGTCCAAGGGATACTAATGGCTTAAATAAGCACTGACTGAATGATCCCACACAGTTGTAACATGGTTCTGTCAAACAGAGTTCTGCATCATTGATGCACCAAGCAGTGTTAACCATAACCATACTTGATAGCTGTTTTCTAATGCTGTCAAGCATAGCATAGTTTGGGGCTTCCACAGTTATGGATGGGGCCTTGGAGGAATGTTATAAACAAAGAAACATAGTGCACAGCATGGAGATCACTAGGCAGCCATTTCGTAGCCTGCTTCTGTGCATACAAATGGTCGCAGGGAGGTCAGTCTGCAGCACAGGAGTGGACCTCTTTGAAGGACTAAACGTGGTGCCACATCTGCCTTGTTTTATTTGACAGCTCTGTTTAAGTCCCTCTTTCCCATGACTCTGGAGACCCATGACTTATGTGATCAGTCCCACATATTACATCTTACCCTTTTCATTAGCTAATTCCTTCACAATTAAGGCAGCTGGAGCCTTTTTTTCTATAAGCTTTTGATAAACATTCACATGCATTCCAGCAGGAATTCTTCTTAGTTATGACTTAAGCCTGTCTTTGCTTTTGTTCAGACCTGACTGGATTTCCCCTCCGGTGTAATTTTTGTTAAGTATTGTTAACTACATTTCTTGATGTCCCCCCTTTTAATAATAATAGGAATAATAATTTGCGTTCCTATACCTTCCTCTATCCTGAAGAACTCATTGAATTAATTTAGTCTCACAACACCCCTTTGAGATAAGCAAATACCATTGTTCCTGTTGTATTAGTTAGGAAACTGGTGTACAGAGAGGTCAAGTGATTGTCCTACAATTATAGAAGGCATATTTGGCCAAGCGTGGAATACAGTTCAGTTCTTCTGGCTCCAGTCCTGTGCTGGAAGAACCTGGACCATGAGATCATCCTGCACCCTCCCTTTATTACAGGTAGCACCACCATTATTCAGCACATATTAAGCATTATACAGCACATTATATGATCACAGCCCATCTCCCATTGACTTCAGTCACAGTTGTGAGTGCTCAGCACTTCTGTAAACCAGACCTCAGGATCGCAGGTCATGCACTCAGAAAAGAGGAGCACACAATAATGACCATATGTGAAAAGTTTGGTTTAGGTGGCTTGTCTAGTATCACTTGGAACTCAGTGACAGGGAGAGAAGCACTCCAAGGCACCATTCATCTGCCTCAACCTCAAGACCATCCTTTCTCTTCCTGCAGTCGTCTTCCTCATTCACTACACACCTTCCACCTTCTGCAACAAATTAGACAAGGTTCCTACAGACAGCCTCCATCACAATGCAACCCTGACTAGTTCCCAGAGCAGGTCTATTCTGTGCACTGAATGAGGCAGGTGTCCTATGGAAAAAACAGTATGTGATAATGTAATTAAGGACTGTATAATTAAACATACATACCAGGGGGCCGAATTAAGGTTCGACAGGCATCCTTACTAATTTTCTAACTTTCAAGTGCTTGACTGCAAAATCTTAACATTCGTTTAACATAAGTTTGTGTGTGTGTGTGTGTATAGTATGAAGTAGGTTGTAGAACTGATTTATCAAGTGTATTAAATCACTTGCCTAACTAATTTAGAGTACGTTGTTGAAATCTTACACTCTGGCCGCTACCAGGCTATGCTACCCATTCCAGTAAGTTTGTAACTTTTTGCCCTGTTTCATCTTAAAGGAGTTCTCTCTCACCTCTAACAGGTAAAAGGAAAAGTTCTACTCCTAAAAGAGGCCCTGCTCTTAAAGAACGAAGGCAGAGCAAAGTGTCCAATGCAGAGACCCTGATTGCAGCATTGACAAAGAAGTGTGGCATAGCATCTTTGCAACTGGATCTCATGCCTCTCCTCTCAGGTACTGTTCAGTACTGGGGTGGAGAGAAGGGGCACTATGTGAAAATGCAGGTTTCCAAAGCACCCAAATGCATGCTAGAAGTGACTTCAGGAGTTACCATAGCAGATGACCATGGGGAGCACTGAGGTTCTGGAATGGAAGAGGGTTCTGGCTGGGGAGAAGAAAAATGGTTAGAAAGTTTAGTTGGGGTTTGGACTTGAACCAGGGAAGCCTGACATCTGCCTATAGCTCTGTGTGCTCTGAGTGGCACTGGAAATTAGAGAGTTACAAGACTCCTGCAGGCTTCTAACAATGCAGACATACACTTTATTGGATCCTGTTTGGTTCAGGACCTGTTGGGGTGGAGTGTTATTCATAGGTGGAGAGGTTAGTTTTTCTGCATGTTCTAGCTAGGGTTAGGGTTAAAGTTTGTGGTTCACATACATTGTTCTTTTTCCTGGTTTTCATGCATACTGTGTTCACTCTCTTTGTCCAGTTTTGTTTGTATTGTTGTAAGTAAATATTCCTTTTTTGTAATATTGAGGGAATGTGTTGAGCTGAGGGAATGCCTGACGGGGCGGAATGAGATGTGGATGGGAATTGAGGAATTGCACTCTGTCCAGAAGGAGGAACACAGGGAATGTTGATAACAACATAAAAATGTAGGCCCTGCGCCTACAAAGATGTTGTACGCTTGCTTAATTTTATGCACTGTGAACAGACCCATTGATGTCAGTGGGACTACTCAATGCATAAAAGCTAAGCTTGTGTGTAAGTCTTTGCAGGACTTATATAAAAACTCTACAAATCTATACCTTGGACCTGTTTGGAACCTTTGGGTGGCATCTATGTGTCTCTGTATGTCTTTTCTCTTTCTCTTGATATGGTTGGTTGGTGTGTGTGTGTGTATGTGTGTGTGTGTGTACAGTCAGGCCAATTTGATTCTATTAACGCCCAAAATTAATTATAAAAAATAAGTATTCAGCTTCTCTCTAGCTATTTTTTTACAGTAGCCAAAAGAGCCATGGAGAGGGATAAAGGTTGTAAGATTTATACTTACTCTGTGCTGTGGAAATATTAAGCCATATAAATAAAGATGCTAAATACCATCTCACTATAAACTTCTTATAAGTTTTTACTTTTGTAAAAGAAACAGTTTTTCATTATTTCCAATTTCATATTTTAAGGTTGGGAAAGAGTTTAAGCTGGAAAAAAGGGAAGTGGCAAGTATGTTGGAGGTTTTTATGTAATGGCATTTTCATTCAAAGGGATCATATTTTGAGCCTGTGCTACTTGTCTTTCTAAAGATTGTGGCAAGTGAGGAATGTCATAGGAATTCTAGATTGGTTTAGTTTGATTTTTAAAACCCACAACAACAAGTCATTACTGAGGCCTTGTCTACACTATGGGGGGGGGGAGATCGATCTAAGTTATGTGAATAACGTAGCTGAAGTTGACTTACATAGATCTATTTACTGTGGGGTCCACAGTATGCTACATTGACGGGAAACACTCTCTTTTTGACTCCCCTTGCGCTTCTCATTCCGGTGGAGTACAGGAGTTGATGGGAGAATGATCTGTGGTCAATTTAGCGGGTCTACCGCCAATGCATCGATTCCCTGATAAGTGTAAACAAGAAATTCATGTATGGGAGGGAGCCACTCTTGTGTCATACTCTCAAAGAATGACGTTTTCCCTCTGCTGGTAACCACCCAACATTATTTACAGAGCTGTTCACATTCCTTCTAACTTCACAGTTGCTGCTGCTCCTGGAGCAGAAACCTGAAAATAAATAGCCATGGTAACTTCAGTTCCATTAGAAATACAGGCCAACACAGGTTGGCAAACAGCCTCTGGGGTTGTGCACTTGCTTTACTTGTTCCATGCATACAAAGTAGCTCTTTCCTACAATTTTTCTATTGTTTTGACTTGAAGCTGAAACCTCAAGAGCTTTGATAGATCCACGGCAGATCTTACAGCAGTACCCTTCAGTGTCTTCCTACTGGTATGGCTATACATTTAAAGCTTTACACTAATTTCTTCCCTCCCAATTTATTTTATAATAATTGGAGAGATACCTATCTTCTAGAACTGGAAAGGACCTTGAAAGGTCATTGAGTCCAGCCCTCTGCCCTCACTAGAAAGACCAAGTACTGATTTTTGCCCCAGATCCCTAAGTGGCCCCCTTAAGGATTGAACTCACAACACTGGGTTTAAGCAGGCCAATGCTCAAACCACTGAGCTATCGCTCCCCCCCCTCCTTAATGCAGTTAGTGCCTGAGCTCTGATCACACTGATTATTTGACATACACTGACACATTGACTGCAAGTGAAAGCTCTCCTTGTTTATTTGAACAAAAAAGACGACATGTTTAACACTCAGGTGTTGGGCTTACCCAGCTTCTTGGAGAAGATTTACAGGATTGTAGGCTTTGTTCCAATTTGCCTTCCCCTTTCCCCGCTGCCTCTCTCTGCACTCTTGTGCCCATGCATCTGGTGACCCAGTCACCTGTACAGCCAAGGACGTAATTTCTGCTGCCTATCCTTTGCAGATTGGCTGCTCTTCTGGCTTCCAAGCCCCTCCACCTGGTTCCTGTCTGAGCTTCCAAGCCTCTGGTCAGACATGAGGTCAGAGGGCGCCTTTTGGAGGAGGGGGGGATGGTAGGTAAGGAGGAGCGGTGCTGGTTTTGGAGAGGATAAAGGAAGACATTTTGATGGGGAAAGGCACTGAGGGGAGAGAAAAGGGTGAATGAGAGAGAGAGAGGGAGAAGTGAAAAGAGAAGGAGGAGGGGCACACATGCAGCATTAGTTTGGAGAAGAAGAGTGAGTAGCAAAGGACAAGAAATGAGAGAAAATGCAAGAGAATAGAAAATTCAGAAGAACAGGAGATACCAGGTTATAGAGACACAAGGGAGAGAGAAGCAAGAGATCAGACATGCAGTATGGGGAGATTTAAAAACAGAAAGGAGCCTGGTCCATGATAAATAGGATCAAAACTGTGATGCTGAGAGAAAACAGTGAAGTTTAATATGAAGGTGTAAACACTCTGTGTGGTTTTTTTTCCCTCTCTTTCTTGACCTGCCTGTCCATGCATGTCCCAGTTCTTATTCGGAAAGGCAAGGTGATACCTGACTGGAAAGGAATGTACAACTTTCAGTGCCCTCAACCTTGCGCCCATCAGGTGTCCTGGTTTTCCATTTTGAAATCTGGGATGGTCCAGTGGTTAGGGCACTAGTTTTAGACTTCGGAAATCTTGGAGCACCACAGACTTCCTGTGTGAGCTTGGACAAGAGACTTAGCCTCTCTGTGCCATAGTTCCCCATCTCTAAATGGAAATAATAGGACTGCCTTACTTCACAGCGTGTGTGAGGATGAGTACATTAACGCTCAGCTATTATGATTGATAATGGGGTCTTGTAAGTACCTAAGATAGGTAGATAGATTCTCTTACCAGCTACTTTCCACAGGACCCAAATCAGAGCCAAACTGCTTTGTAATTGCACCAGTTTTTGCACCACATGGCTCTGCTGTAAAGAACTACTTGGTAATCGATGTGAGTGTGATTGCTATCCTGCTGCCTGGCTGTGTTCTGCAGCCTCCAAATCCACGCTTCTCCTCAGCATCTTGGAACAACAGAAATGGCTGAAGATCCTGTCACTGTAAATAGTTTACTGTGATGCCCTTATGTCAAACAGATATTTTAAAATGAACAAAACCAGCAATAAACCTGTATTTTGTTTGCATTGCTAAGGGTTTGATCGCCCAACCAATCATGTCTAGGCTACTGGTAATGACAAATTACGTCTATTTGGACTGAATTTGGGCAAAGCAATTACACCTCTACCCTGATATAATGTGACCCAATAAAACACGAATTCGGCTATAACGTGGTAAAGCAGCGCTCCGGGGGGTGGGGCTGTGCACTCCGGTGGATCGAAGCAAGTTCAATATAATGCGGTTTCACCTATAACGCGGTAAGATTTTTTTGGCTCCCGAGGACAGCGTAATATCAGGGTAGAGGTGTAATACAAGATATTAAAAAGACAATTGCAGTTATAGGCAGTGGTTTGAGGGAATGATTGTATGAAAATGGTCAGTATTTTGAATGCCTACTAAAGCATTTTGTGATGAGATTACATGTTTTCAGTGGGTCTACAAAAATTTTAAGATATTTGTGTTAGCAAAAATACACATATACAAGTCTCAAATGGATGATTTGCCAGTGCCAGTGAATACATTTGCAAAGTTTTTGGGTGCATTTTCAGAAAGCCTGTTAAAAATTTTGCCTGAAAAGCAGGGGGAAAAGCCCTAGTAAAGATACTAATGAGCAATTTTAGCTGATTATTCTAAATCCTTGTCTGCTGGCCATTCTTGTGTACAATTCCTTATTTATTAACTCAGCATTGCCGTAAGTATTTGCAACTTCTGTCATATGCTTCAGACAAACCAAACCTACAGTGCTATTTCATTAATAACATTTGTGGGCTGATGTGCTTGCAACTTAGCTGCTCCTGTATGGAAGGTCAGGCCTTGATGTTAGATATCAAACTTGCTGAGTCCTAACTGAAATATCTACTGAAATATCTCTACTTCTGTTGCCAGGAAGTTGATTCTGAAATAGTGAAAGTAGTTCAATATACATGTCACAGATTTCTATTAAGTATAACATGGTGAATCATAAAGAAAGCACATAAAATAGCTGATCTTTCTTTTCAAAGACACGTATCTATTTGTAACCAAATGTTTAAACTTTTGGTGAAAAAACTCCTTTTAACAAGTATAATAATGGCTTCATATTATATTTATAGTGCACAGTTTATTTGTAAGTCTCTACAAAAGCGGTTTGTACAGTACCTGGCACAATGAAGCCCTGACCTCATTGGGGCCTTTAGTTTCTATTGTAATACAGAGTTACAGGGTTACAAACGCCTTGGGAGTGGAGGTTGTTCGTAACTCTGAAATGTTCGTAACTCTGAACAAAACATTATGGTTGTTCTTTCAAAAGTTTACAGCTGAACATTGACTTAATACAGCTTTGAAACTTTACTCTGCAGAAGAGAAATGCTGCTTGTAACCATCTTAATTTAAATTAAACAAGGACAGAAACAGTTTCCTTACCTTGTCAACATTTTTTTTTAACTTTCCCTTTCCCTTTTTAGTAGTCTACATTTAACACTGTACTGTGCCTGTTTGTTTTTTTTTGGTCTCTGCTGCTGCTTGATTGTGTATTTCCGGTTCCAAATGAGGTGTGTGCTTGACTGGTCAGTTCATAACTCTGGTGTTCGTAATGTTGAGGTTCTACTGTACAGATAATTAATTATAATATTTAGAGCAATTGAAAATACCACTGTATTTCATTTTCAATGCTGCTCTAGTGCCAGCATATGTTACTAACTGAAGCAGTGGTATTGAACAGTCTTTCTTTGATGCAGCTGCTTTCAAAACATTTAATATTTGATTTAATATTTTTTCACAGGGGAAAGGTTAGTGATCAGTCGACTGCAAGAGAAATCCTCTAAGATTTTAGATGCTTATATGACTTTCACTACAGAAGAACCTCTTATGTCTGAGAGACAGATAAGTGAATTAAATCCACTGATTATTAAGATTCATTCTGCTACATGCCTCCCGATGACTCCTGTCCCAATTGAAGTGCTGCAGGTAATGGAGAACGCTGCTCTTTCTGTAGGATACCACTTGTCAGTTTAACCTGAGGTGACTTCATTTAAAATATGGAATAGACTTTTGAACAGGAATGTTCCCTATTTGCCAGGTTGTGCCTCACAACATTTGCAGAACATGCATAAGACATAGACTTCCTGGAAGGAATATGTGGCCAAATTATCTCATTCCATTACATTATGTACTGGCAAAAAAACAATAATCCTATTGCATGGGCCAAAACTTATGGACTGTAGCTTTATACTTCGTAATCATGCTTTCGTTCCTAAGCAGTTTTTTCCCTTCTGATTCTTTGGACAAACAGGGGAACTGTTTGAGTCACAATACCAAGTAGTTTGAAATAGTTTGCTTATAAATTAGTGCTCACAGATCTTTTTTTTTTAATGAAGATGATTGCTTTTCCGGTATTGAGAATTTATTTAACTAGAGAAATTGTGCATGTTTCACTTCTTAGCAGACTAAATAAAATCCCAAACTTTGTATATAATGAGTCCAGTTCACCATTGGTGAGGATATAGCCCAAGAGTTCTGGTCGTTTAACTCTCTGAAGACAAGTAAAGCTTTGTAAAGATTTTATAAAATAAGTTATGGGACAAAACACTTTTCTTTTCAAATGTTTGGATTTTTTAGGCTTTATGAATGATTCCTTTTCAAAAGAGAGAGCCCTTTAGCTGAATAGAGGTTTCTATTAGTTGATATGGAATTAAAGATAGGAGTAAAATTTTACTGCTCAGTTAACCTTAAATACAAACAGCTGCACTTTTAAAAGTGGCCTCTAATACTGCATGCTTCCTTTGTTGGGTGCATATCTTGAAAAACCAGGAGTCTGATGTTTCAGAAATGCTGAGTGCCCAGAACTCCCATTGACTTCTCTTGGAATTATCGGAGCTCAGTACTTCTGAAAAAGTTATAAAATTAGTCGTCACTTTTGGAAATGTTGGTCAAAGAGTTTAATAACCTTACATCCCAAGTGTAGGACTGGGCGGGATCTTGAGAGGTCCTCAAGTCCAGCCCCCTGCACTAAGGCAGGATCAAGCAAACCTAGACCATCTCTGGTATGCTTTTGTCCAGCCTGGTCTTAAAAACCTCCAGTTATGGGGATATCGCAACCTCCCTTGGAAGTCTATTCCAGAGCGTAACTACCCTTACAGAACTTTGTAATGACACATGGAATTCCACGGTGGAATTTCCTAATGCAGTACATGCATGATTTCAGACCAGCTGGCTCTACATTTTTGGAAAGTAACAGGGAAAAACACTAGTAATAACTATGCAACCCAGTAAACACTGGAAGTGAACAAACTAGGTGTTGCCTGAAGGTTTCTAATGGGGTCCAGGTAGCAGAGCAGTTTGTGCCCTTCCTCCTCCCCTACCAAATGTGGTGGCTTATATGGTGACAGACAGGCCCAAGCTCTAGATGTGGTAGTATCAGTCCAGTCTTCAGCAAAGTGTGCATTCCACAGAAACCATCATGGTGCTAATTGACACCTGTGATGAGGAGCCTCAGCAGAGATGCCAAGGAATAAAGTGTCATTGAGAATAAATTACCCTGATTCTTCAAGCCAACAACAAGATACATTGAGAGAGTGGTGAGGGGAGTCCTTGCTTGTGCTGTCTTTGTGGATAAATGTTATTTTGTCTAACTTTTATTGTAGCTATAGGCACTAGTATCCCGTGGGTGTCTATCCCATAGGTAAAACACACAAAGCAGTACAGTAACTCCTCGCTTAATGTTGTAGTTATGTTCCTGAAAAATGCGACTTTAAGCGAAACAATGTTAAGTGAATCCAATTTCTCCATAAGAATTAATGTAAATAGGGAGGGTAAAGTTCCAGGGAAATTTTTTTCACCAGACAAAAAACTATATATTATATAGATATACACACAGTATACGTTTTAAACAAACAATTTAATACTGCTCACAGCTATGATGATTGTGAAGCTTGGTTGAGGTGGTGAAGTTAGAGGGTGGAAGAAGGAGGGATATTTCCCAGGGAATGCCTTGCTGCTAAATGATGAACTAGCACTGGGCTGAGCCCTCAAGGGTTAACACGCTGTTGTTAATGTAGCCTCACGCACAAGGCAGCACGAACAGGAGAGAGGGGAGACAGCATAGCAGACAGAGACAGACACACACCTTGTGTATGGGAGAGAGAGAGAGATAGAGATGCACACTGCCCCTTTAAGTAAGCTGACCCACTCTTAAGTGCATTGTCTTTTTAAGTGGATCAGGAAGTTGAGACACAGCTGCTGCCCCAAGCTCTCTCTATCTCTCTCTGTCTGTGTCCCCTCCCTGCTCTATATAGAGAAGGGGTAAGAGGGGGGAGGGGGACACCCTGACATTAGCTCCCTCCTTTTCCCCCCTGCACAGCAAACAGGAGTCTCTGGGAGCAGCTCCAAGGCAGAGGGCAGGAGCAGCACGTGGCAGTGGGGGGAGGGACAGCTGAACTGCCTGCAGTTGATAGCCTGCTGGGCAGTTGCAGCACAGGGAACTTAGGGGAGCGGGGAGCTGATAGGGGCAGGGCCGGCTCCAGCGTTTTTGCTGCCCCAAGGGGTGGGGAAAAAAAAGCTGCCATGGGCGGCACTTCGGCGGGAGCTCTACCACCACCGCTTCATTCTTTGGTGGCAATTCGGTGACAGGTCCTTCCGTCTGAGAGGGACTGAGGGACCCGCTGCCAAATTGCTGCTGAAGAGCCGTACGTGCCGCCCCTTTCCGTTGGCTTGCAGCGCTGGTGCCTGGAGCTAGCCCTGGACAGGGGGCTGCTGGTCCACCCTGGTTCCAAGCCCCCACCAGCCAGCTGCAACGGGCTGCTCTTCCTGCAAGCAGTGGACAAATCAGGCGGCTGCCAAACACCATTAGAAGGGAGCATTGCACAACTTTAAACAAGCATGTTCTCTAATTGATCAGCAACATAACGACGTTAACCAGGACGACTTTAAGTGAGGAGTTACTGTATTAAAGGACCACTCATAAATATAAACCACTCCAGTCCCCATTCTATCCCTTCTTTAGTGACCTGAGAATAAAGATGGGCTTTTCAGTATACCTGAAGGTTAATAAGGTTCCAGTGGACCAAGAGAGGAGTAAGTTCTAAAGTTGACGAACCTCACACAAAATGCCCTGCTAACTGCCTTGGAAGACTTTAGCAAAGTTTGTGCTTGGACTATAAAATGCAGACTCTAGTGTATTCTGCACCAGTAACGCATGGCACTGGCTTGGGGAGAGTCATTGCTGTTGAGGACAGACGGTATGTCAGATTTTCCTTCGTGCCAGGTTTATACAGGAGTACTATACTGATAATAGTACTTAGCTCTGAAATGCTACTTTAGAGCTCAAAGCATATGATCCCATTTTACAGATGGGCAAGCAACATGTCTGAATGGAGCCAGGGAACTATCACACATTACTCCTGCCCCTTCGATGCCATTTTTGCTCACTTGCTGCTGCATTGACCCCTCATGGTTCTCTCTGCAAGTGCAGATGCAGCTACTTCCCAGTGGTGGACCTTGGTCCATGGTATCAGTT
This sequence comes from Mauremys mutica, assembly GCF_020497125.1. Classification (NCBI taxonomy): domain Eukaryota; kingdom Metazoa; phylum Chordata; order Testudines; family Geoemydidae; genus Mauremys; species Mauremys mutica. The sequence goes on along the minus strand of NC_059078.1, from coordinate 36,653,999 downwards.
TGCATCCCAAGGGACCTTGCCCTTCAGAAGCAAACTGTTCCCTCAGCATTTCTGCTACTTCAGAATTTGGCTTTTGGTAGCTATGGTGTTGTGTAAAAGTCCCCCACCCCACCCCCGTAGCTCCCTATAAGATGACTGAAGGAGTGGTATGCTGACTGTTTGCAAAAGGAGCGTTTTCAGCATTCGTCATAAGAAAAGTGTATGATGGAAGGCGAGGGGAAGGGAAAAGTTAGCCCTACAGGTATTTCACTTTCTTCCTTGGTTTTTCTGAAGGCGACCTGTGTTCCTGCATACTGCAGATACCAGTTTCACAACCTCCCTCCTCATCAAACGCAAGGGCAAACCCATGGAACTCACATCTATTTTAAGGATGTCAATGTGATTCTAACAGGGACAATCAGTCCTGGGGAATTGCGTGAGTATTTTAAAGGGCCACCTTTGGAGATTGAGGTTCATGACCGGGACAGAAAAATGGCAGAGGACATTAAAAAACCCTCTTTGTTTGGTGAAGAGCAAGATGATGGAAAGCTGAGTCATGTGGGGCTTGTCTCTTACAAACACACAGCCTATAATCCATTTACAGAAAAGGACAACTTATGGCATCCCTATGGGGTAGCTAGAGTCAGTCTAACTGACCTACTTCTAGGTGAAAAGTACTTGAATATCAGCGTGCCCATTCACAGCTGCTCAGTTCCAGATCCTGGCTACCAGAAGGATAGTAAGACTGAAAAAATTCTGGGAGTATTGGGATCAGTGGCTGGCCCTCAGACTTCTCCATTGCCTATGGGACATTATCTAGAATCGGACTCAGTCCTGAAAGTAAGAGTTGAAATAGCTGTGCCGCTAGGTCTGCCGGCAGAAGCTGCTGACACTGACGTTGCAGATTGCCCATATGGTTGCATTATCTATATTTTTGACTACAATAATGCCCCTTGCTTACATGATTTGCTGCAAGAGATTACAGAGATTAATGCTGAAGCACTCCAGCTGGATTCTTATCCCCTACAAGTAATTCAGATGGCTCTTGCTACTTTCAAACTGAAAACCACGACCAAGGAAATTTCTGAGCTGGATATCATTACTGGTTTTCATATACTGGATGGAACAATTCACCTTTTAGTCTTGGAAGGATTAAAGGACAAAGCAATCAAGAGACTGTGGGAACAGCAATTTGATAAGTAAGATAGTTTAATGTTTTCAGTAATTATTTCCCTCCAGATTTAAACTGGTTTAAACAAAATGTTGCTGATTTCTTTTTTCTTTTGTAAAGACAATTGTTTGATTTCATCCCTGATGTTGTCTCTGGAGTTATACAAGATATGAATTTGACCCAATGCTTGGGTCAAAATCTGAAGACTGACCCTTATATCTTTATCAGCTATCTAATAATCCCCTCAATGTATAGAGGGCTATGATTAGAAGAATACTATACATTTACAACACAGCACTTTAGGCTACTATGTATCTTGTATAAACCACACTGTTTTCTTCAGTAAAATTCTAAATAATAGAAGTTTCCTTAAACTTTTCATTTTCCTGCCTATCTTCTGCAATTCAAGTTAGACATGGCCTGAGCTCAAAGTTTTGACTCAGACCCCACCTTCCCTAAAGTTTGAGAGTGTTTGGATCTGCAGTTTATTTGAGCCCATCTCTAATTCAGATGCTGAGCTACATTTCCTGTGTACCAAATCATGTCATCACACTGTTACAATGGCAGGTATCTGTTTCATTGATAACAATTTTTGTAGAAACACATTCAATGGATTGTTAATTAGAATTTCTTTCTCTCTTCTTGGCTAATTGTACAATAACAAACCAATGTACCTACATAATGGAAGACACGTAAGATTTAGTAATTAAATATTTTAATTTCAAGCTTTCTTGAGATTAGTATAAGTGAAGGAGTATACATGTGCTACAATTTTCTACAGGTTCCATGAGACAAGGTACACACAACTATACTTAATACTTTAAACCATTTTTATTCCTTGCCCAGTACTTAAAAAAATGTATTTTCAGGGGATTTTTGTGTGCGTGAAAATACGATGCATCATTTTCTCTCCCGAAGGTCCATAAGGTTGGGGGTTTGTGTGGGTGCATGTATGTTCCCCATTTCCTGCAGAAAAAAAGTACTGCAGCTTGTGTGGACTAGCTTCTTTTTCTGACATTTTGCCAGGGCTGTCCCAAGAAGGATTTCAGTCTCCAGGGCTTGCAATTATATACTGTACTTATCCTCCATATGTTAATGTTAACATTAATGAAATGTTAATGTTAAGAGAAATGGTAACTAATGTTTTTAATAAGCACATCACTTCCTATGGACTTTAAAAAAATTTTTTTTTGCTTCATTCTTTTCAAGATAAACTGCCTATAAGAACATTAGTATTGACAGCAACCCTCTTAATAACTCAGTGGTTTGAGCATTGGCTTGTTAAACCCAGGGTTGTGAGTTCAGTCCTTGAGGGGGCCACTTAGGGATCTGGGGCAAAAATTGGTCCTGCTAGTGAAGGCAGGGGGCTGGACTCAATGACCTTTCAAGGTCCCTTCCAGTTCTAGGAGATTGGTATATCTCCAATTATTACCTTTAACCTTTTAAATGCATTGCAAATCTTTTCCAGGGGAATTTAATATTTGTGGAAGGTGGTATATTGATTTCACTGGGGACTAAAGTCTCCTCTTTATTCACACAACAGCAAACCTGCCAAATCATTCTTTCCCTGTGGACTATAGCTTTTTGGCTCTTTCTACAGGGAAACTCTTTCTAATGACATTCAAGAGTATTTCACATGAAATCTAAGTGTTATTTCTGTGTGTTAAAGTAATTGCCCTCAGGCTAAAATGTTTGTTATTTTCTGTCTTCCTGCTTTCATAACATACATTTTTAAATTCTCAGGTTACCCAGAATATCTCCTAATACATAATTCTAAACAAATATTTGTGTTCATATTTCATCCTATATAAATTCTGATATTTGCTATGAGAATTTTCTTGGGTGACCTTTGAGTTTGTCATATTTTCCCCTGACCTCAAAGTAGAGTAGCTGAATTTTCAGTCCCTGTGTCTGTTCAGTCCTTGGCCTCTCTGCTGTCTATTAAAACATTAAAAATATGTAAAAAAAAACCCTTGAGAGTGGCTATGCCTTCTTGGCAATTGTTTGGACAGTATGATAGATGTCTAACACAGGCAGGTGAAATGTTGTCACGAACTCCAAATATAGATGAAAAAGGCACCCATACTGAGAGTAGGGGTAAAATTTATAAAAGGGCCTAAGAGCCTAATCACCTTTGAAAATGGGACTTAGACTCCTAAGTCACTTAGGCCCTTCTGAAAATTTTATCCAAAATCTGTTTTTGCAAGTATATGGCACACCTGGAAATGTATAGGTAATTTCAATTATCTTGCAGCTCTTATCTCAACATTGCCGGGCAATCCAGGGAAAAGGGTGCGAAATGATTGTCTGTCGTTGCTTTCACGGAGGGAGGATTGACTGATGACATTTACCCATAACCACCCGCGACAATTTTTTGGCCCCATCAGGCATTGGGATCTCAACCCAGAATTCCAGTGGGCGGGGGAGACTGCGGGAACTATGGGATAGCTATGGGATAGCTACCCACAGTGCAACGCTCCGGAAGTCGATGCTAGCCTCGGTACATCGACGCACCCCGCCAAATTAATGTGCTTAGTGTGGCCACTTGCACTCGACTTTATACAATCTGTTTCCAAAAATCGATTGTAGACATACCCCTAGAAGTAAAAAAATTCTGGATCCTGTTTCTGCCTCCCCACTCCAACTTTCTGACTCTGAACCTGCCTTACTCATGTGAGTAATCTTTACTTATCTGAGTATTCCAATTGACTTCAATCCAGGATGGAGCCCATAAGAATTCTTTCCATGGCGGCTGAGTGCTAAGGATGTATTCTTCGCTTTGAATTTTAGGACAAGTAACACAAATACTGTAGTGTAGTAATGGGCACATAGATACAAACTGGAGTGGCACAGTGAGTTTCTGATACTTTTAAACCTGGGGATATTCAGAAGGTTGCAGGTAGAATTTGGGTACTTTGTGACTTACTCTGACCAGATTAGAAAGTTCAGATTACTTTTTGGGCTAAACCGCACACAAATTTCACTGAAATGAATGGGGACATTGACTTTTTAGAGAGAGAGACACACACACACGCACACCATATACAATTTATAATCTTTTCTAAACAGTTCCCCTTTCACTTATATAACTCCTACAGGATTTGTAATGCATGTGGATCTTCCTCAGATTTCCAGATTAAAAAAAAGAGTTAATTTCTTTTTTTTAAGCATTGAAGGAATACAGAAACATTGTTAATTGCTTTCCCAATTTATTTATTTTTCTTTGCATGCTTGTTCCCTTCAAATTGTTGAAATGATTTATTTCAGTAAAAAAGTCTTTTCTTGTTGTGATCATGTAAATCGCTGATTCTTTTTCTACCCTGGTAATTGATATTGTACTGTTTTTGTAACTATAATAAGGGTAAATTTGGTACTCTGGTAAACTTCCTTGCAGAATATTACATAGCATGGTTAAATATGACGGTGGGTTTTTTTATAATAATTCATGGCAGGTTTTTTTGTTTTTGTTTTTTTTGCAAGTTTGTTATTGTTCTTTTAAAACCCTTGGCATAAAGTGTCAGAATGGCACCAGGTTCCATCGACAAGAACAAAGACAAGACAGTTTTTCATAAGGGATTATGCTGCAGCACTGTGGGATTCCTGAGATAGACTGGTTTTGTAACATTACTTTTGTTGCAGGACTCACAGAACTGAAAATGGAAGGTTGGATATATTATATAACTCACAGCTGTCTTTCCATCAGCGCCTGTATACAGACCTGGAAGCGATCCTGTATCATATTCACCTCTGTAAACCCCTCTCTGCTATAACAAGACAACCTCTCCTTTATGTCAGGGATATGGTTCGTCAGGCATGTTTCCAAGCCTTGTCCAGGTGAGACCATTCCTAGATTTGTAGTCAGGAAACTGATAATTGAAGCATCTCCAAAGTAGCGTGAATATTTGATACGATAATTAATGCCTTTGGTTTTGCTTTCACAAAGAAAGCAGGTCAGTGGGACTGAGAGGGAGTTTTAGGTTTGAGATCAGGCATGGGAATACGGCAGATGAGCACGATGCAAATGAGGCATGCTTCATCTCTGGGGATTAGAGTGCCAGTTTCATCATGCTCCACGTGCTCCTGCCCCTCAAATAATTTTTGAAATCACACCTCTCTGGGCATGAAGTTATTCCTTATGGGGCAGGAGAGATGAAATAGGAAAAAAGGAAAGAAAATTGTCTTGACAGGTGCAATGTCCCACTTGAACACTGGCTGGGGGTTCGTTCCCTGCTTAGCTTTCCTATAGGTGTATAGGGTGAAGGAATGGAGCAAGGCTGAGGACGACAGGCCCAGTCATGCACTCAGACAAGCCAGGGAAGGCTCTAAACGCAGGTCCCTGGCAGGTCAGGAGAGAGGAGCTTTCAGGCTCAGTTCAGCAGCATATGGCTATATTCACCCCCATTCGCCTCAGAGTATGCCAAATGTTACTTGTGTGTTTAGTTTGTTAGAAAGCATAACAACAGCCTGGACAAAGAGAGAGCCAGCGAGGGTATAACTGCAAATATAAAATGTTACTTTTTGTGAAAAATGTGACGAGAAAGTCATCTGTTATGCAAATCAGCACACAAAAAAACCCTTGCTTTTGAAAAATAGGAAATGGGTTTTATCCATCTTTAAATAAGCAATTCAGGTGCTTAGAAGGCTGAAGAGAGCCTTTGTTACTTCTTTCAGAGGACTCAGTTTCAAATGATAAAACTCCCACATTGCTCACCTACAATGCTTATGGTGAAGCCTCACCAAATAAGCATTCAGATTAAATGGCAAAACTGTTATTTCCAGCTAGAGAGGATGAGAACATTGTTAGTGGCTTCCAGGTTTCTTTTTGTACTTCTTGTAACCTTGCAACAAAGGAGTGACTCAGATACAAAATGTCACATGATTGTGCTTGATTGGGTATCATTTCCAAGGTGGCTGCTGCAGTCTTGAATACTGCAGTGTGTGTCTGCCAATAGCACATGCACGCTTTGATGCATCGGACTTGTTTAGTGCATGTGATTGTTTCTTTCTACTGCAGGGATTCCCAAACTTTTTGCCTGCAAGACCCCATTTTGAGACTTACTGTTTCCTGTGACCCTAGACAAAAATAAAGCAACATTAGTGACCACGGGATCTAAGGAATTTACATATTAAGTATGTTATTTAATGCTCTCTAATGTGACACATGGGCTAGTATGTTGCGACATAGCTTCTCAAAGTCTGGCGGCTTTGAGACATTGCACATTTAATCTCCAATGTGACATCAATGGTAGATTGATACAGAGAGTTGATTGACATATGTGGGATGAATCCAGCCTCACAGAAATATATGCTCGCAAATGGTACTATCAGTTTCAAGGCGTATGTTGAGAGTGCAGGATATTCATTCTTGACAGTGAACCAGAGCTCTGAGAGCATAAGCTGGGCATGTGCTCCTCACAAGAAGCAATCCCAGGACATTTCAATGAGCTATTCAATTTCAGCTGCTGGCAATTCTATGGCATTAGGCTTGCACAGAAGGGAGTTTCGCACCCACTTTGTCATGTCCCAGTCAGGGGAAAAGGATGCAAACTGTTCCCCCATCTGGCTGAGATGCTCAGCCATCACCTGTGTGGGAGGCTGAATAATTTTATTGTCAACCAGGAACTTGCAAAGCTGCGGGAAGAATTCATAGTTTATCTTCAATAGATTATTCTTCCAGAAAACACTTTTCTTCATGAATGCTGTGATTCAGTCACTCAGCTGAAGCATGTGAGTGTTCTTTCCTTGCAGACCCATATCCAGTTCGTTCAGTTTCCCAATTATGTCAGTGACATAGGCAAGAAAGCACATCTTCCTTTGGTCACATAGAAAGCTAATTAATTCACTCTTTGTGCAGTCCATCGCACAGGCTGATCTCTCGGTTAAAAAAATCGTCCCGGTGTTTTTCCTTTTGATAGCCAACGAGCTTCAGGGTGGAACAACAACACGTAATGATCGGACACCGTGTCTTCATGCAGTTTTGCAAACAAACACATGTGTAGAGGCTAAGACCTAATGTAGTTCACAATAGACAAGGCCTGCTGCAAAACTTCTCCTAGCCCTGGACTCAGAACTTTAAAAGCCAGCTGGTCTCCGTGAGTCATGCAGTGAGCTTACACAGCACACAGAGCAACTTTCTTTACCAAGGCACATACGCCTGCTTTGTGGCCTGCCATAGAGGGAGGGAGCTCCATCTGTACAAAAGCCTACCACACGATCACACGGGATATTTTTGTATTGCATGTAGCTGTGTAGAACATCCAGCATTCCTTGTGCCATCCTATGTCCAAGAGGCGGGATACAGAACAGAATATCTCAGAGAATTGCATTTGTGTATTTCACAAAGCCAAGAAATGTGCATCACAATCCTCAGTGCTCACATCAACCTGAAGAGCAAAAGCATACATGTTTGCAGATGCTCCACCAGTGTGTTTTCCTGATCTGCTGTTATTGCCTTAATCCTTTGCTTCACTGTATTGTTTGAGAGTGATATGACTTTGAGTTTGTTTGCCTCAGTTTCCCCATACATTATCTTCACCATATAAATTGCAGCTGCAAAATTAAAATCTCTCCAATTGTGTGAGGTTCCTTGGCTTACCGAATGCAGTCATTCACCTGAAATGATGTCTTTTGACTGTGGTCAGAGACGGACATGGATCTCTTGAATTGCACTTGTTGATGCAAACGTTTTTCTTTCCAGTGCTGGAAAAATGACCTTGGTTTCCATGTGTGTTCCCTGTGAAGGGTTATGAGGCATCCTGCTTTAGCTAGATAACACTGTGCGTCATAGCAGGCATTTTGGCTTTTCTTGGTTCTTGACGAAAACACTGGTGAACCCATACTCCAAGAAAGCCTCATCAGATTTGCAAGCACGTTTCTTGCACTCTTGTTTTCTGTTCAGAACTGCATCACTAGACTCTCTGCTGGAGGTTGAAGCAGATGCTCTGCGTAAAAATGAGTCCATTGTGCCTCTTATCACAAATCAGAAAGAGGAATTCACTTGTAAGCAAGTGAGACTAGGACTTAGGAAGACCCTGTGTGGTGATAGTAGGGCAGCGCAGAAACAGTGACGTACAATGGTTCTTTATTGCATGCCAGCAGGGTATTCAGGGTGGCATAAAAGAAGACATGGGCTCTGCCTTAAAGAGCTTACAAGCTGCTGCAGATTCCCATCTCAGAAAAGGCTAGCACAGGCTACCAGCTCAAGCAGAGAGGATGCTATGCTAAGACTGCTGTCTACAGATAAGGATCTTCTGGATTCAAGTCTCTCAACTAGTTGCTTGCACAGCCGGATGGTGCAAATGATAAAACAGCATCCGTGCAGCCAACGTGTCCTCACCTGCTCCACAAACGCCAGGCCAGGAGGCTGACATTTTACAAAATGGTGGTCTCCACACAGCATAACCTTGTGCACGCCACTAGATCAAAATGGTGGCCTTCTGGCATGGCACTCGTGGAGAAGTTTTGGGCACGTTCTGTGGCAGACCCCATCACCTTGCAGGCCAAATCTGGCCTGTGGGGTTGCAGGTCCAATCTGCTAATGGTGGAGCCCCATTTGGGGTCATGACTCATAGTTTGGGAACTGCTGCTCTACTTGCTGGCCAAGTAAGTTTTTAAGAGCTTGTTATTTACTGACAGTGATTGGAGTTTAGCTCAAGGGGTAGAGGGGCTGTAGTTTGGCTTCTGAAGGTCCTGAGCCCTTTCTCTAAGAAGACTGTCTTATATGTTTTCTGTGGGAAACCAATAAGTGAGGAAAGGAATTTAGTGAGAACTTCCATTGGAAGCTAAGTGTCACCTCAGTGTCCTCAAACGAAGCTTGCCAGCAAATTGCGAAAGGACGAAATTCTGGGAAACTGCCAAAATTGAGCCAGGGAATAACACAACTCTGCATAGTCTATATATGTTGAAAAAATCTGCTGATAATAGGTACGTAATAGTTTGTTTCTTGAAGCAACTTTATTATGGTCTATCTTCTATGGGAAAAATTATCCCAGGTTTATGGAGCAGCAGCTATGCAGTGCTTTTGATAACTGTAGCTGAGGTTCCTTCAGTGGAAATCAACGTCTGAAAGGCTGTCATATGAAACATGGTGGTCAGAGTGGCTTTAAATACAGCTGTCATTTCTGTGCTAGTGAGAAGTGGAGCTGCAGGAAAGTCAATATGTTCTGTAGCACTCACTGTCATAAACTCAGAGAGAGCATCTCAGAAGGATGCAAATAAAGTCTGGAGTCAGGTATAGCTGCCATGTACAGTAGAACCTCTATTTCATGAACTGATTGAAGAGCTTATAAAATTGAAACTCTCAAAATAAGAGTAGATATGGCACATAAATTAATGTATTAATCGGTCATTGATGGTTCACGTAATGAATGGTAACAAATGTATAGTGTGCCTGACTTTTATTAGTTTTGGAGTACTGCATCTCTTTTTTTTGGTCACCAAATTTCTCAGTCCTTTCAAACCTTTACAGGCGCTTGAATGTTGACTGAAGGATTGAAGTTACATTTGGCAGCAGAATGACAACTTCAGCAGCAAAAAAATTGTTCCTATAACAGGTCGTACATAAGATCATAAAAATCGGGATTCTACTGTATTATGTTCAAGTCATCCTATAGTTCAGTTTCCTGCGTCCATTACTGAAACTTCTGCTTCTCAGTACATCAGCTGGACATGTTAACTTTGTTTAACAACAGGGTTTGAAACATCAGTATAAAAAAGAAACTCTGGTGAAACCTTTGAGTCATTAAAGCAGTTGTAATTTGTGTGATTAAATGTTATCAACTAGTTTTTATATATTTTGTTCAGAAACAGTGTTAAGGAAAATATACTCATTGCAGTGATTTTACAATTCTAAATTTTTAGAGTGTGAAAATGTTCAACTTGCTAAAAGGATAACTTTTTAACCTCACTCCAAAATCAAGCATGTGGACAAAAGAATGAGCAAAACTCTGTTTCTAGATTTGACAATAAACTTACCTCTTTAGTTTAATAATTCTTATTGCATACAATTGGGAATTCGCTGTCTAACTTGCACTGAAAGTAACTGCTATGGCCCATTTGGAAAACAGTCATTTTATTATATTATGCAAAACGTGTGTGATGTATATTGCTTCCTCTGCTCTCCAGTATGTTTTTTTAAACTGATTTAATTAAACTGGTGGAAAGCCCTATGTGCCCACATTCAAAATTGATTTGAACCTGTCTTATGTCAATTTAGCTTAAGCTGATAAATAATCATTTTAGGATAAAGTGAATCCCACATAGGGGTTTAATTCAATCAGGTTTGAAACCCATTTTAGTTAAACCAGTGCAACTTTGTGTAGACAAGGCCTAACAGCAAAAAATGATTCCGAGGGGGCTGTTCCTCCAGCCAAGGCTGCCAGAAGGAATAATGTTCTCCCATCCTGCGCTCCACTTCCTTGTGTCTCTCCCCCCCCGCCCCAGCCCTGGAACATCCTTTTTCTTGGGTGGGGGTCCAAGTGGAGCAGGAGTAGAGGTGGCTTGCTAGGCCAATCCTCAGCTGTTCCCTTAAAGTAACTTTAAGGCCCACTGTGCTCCACTCGAGGGACTGAGGATCTGGCCCTGTCTGATGTGTCTGTGTGTATATATAGGTATATGGGTGTGTATAGAGAGTGAGAATGCTTGTGTGTAGTGCTCATTAATTTTGTAGTTACACATTTGGGGGGATTATTCTAGAAATCAAAGGCCAAGTTCAGAGTGCAGTAAGCAAGTGCAATTTCCATGAAACTCTCTGGGACAAATTTAGCAGTGGCATGAATCGTGGTGTTACGCATGTGTTGTAAGGTAGTCAGGAAATGGGTGTTAAAGGTAAAGGAGAATACTTGGCACTGAGTTAGCTTTCAGTGTACAGTGAATGTAGGTCATATACCAATCCCGTAAAGGGAGTTTGCTTTATCATACAATGAATGCCTGACCAGTCCAATTAATACGGCTTTACTACTTACACCCATTTTCTAGATAAATTATAGTCAACATCTAACAATTTAAGTCACTGTTCAGTCTGTCCCCTTAGGACCTCTCGTAGCATATCATTAGTTGTTTTTGATAAATCCTTAGCATGCCGCCTTTTTCTGGTTGGGTCATGCTAAAGTGCCAGTGTAAGTGAACTGAAGTGCCCCATTCATTTAGCAAGAAGACGGTAAGATAGAACTGTGTGTGTTTTTTCATGAGTAATAGTTTAATGCTCGTTATGTGATCAGAATAAAACTTGGTACATTTTGTGATAATCTATAGAAGTATTCTGTCTGCTTGTGTTTGTAGGCTTGATTATCTCTGCCACAGTAAGAAGTTAAGGGATGTCGTTCAGAGGGGTCTGTTGCCCTCTGCAGAAATGATCACAGTCTTGAGTCAGGAATTTGGGATTCCCCTAACTAAGGAGGATTTGTTTATTCAAAGACCTCCCCTGCCCTCAGTCTCCCCATTTGCTTTGCAAAAATCCAGAAAAGTTACCACAAAACAAGGAGCAATGCATTCTTTACTGGATAACCACAATGAAAAGTACATTCAGTGTAAAAAGGAAATGGAAGATAAAATGCAGCATTACAAAGACCACATCCAGGTGAGTTGTGTGGGATGTAGAACTATCGTACTTGAAGCAATGTTTTATCTACTGCACAAGCTGTAGGGCAGAATTGACTGCTTGTCGGGGGAGAGGGGAGAAGCATAGTGGTTACAGATGAAGAGAGCGTACATGAAAGTAAAGAGGGAGGTGGGTTAACTATTTAATAGCGTTCTTATTCTAGCTGGGGCTGGTCCCTTCTCTTCCTTGCCTTTTTCTCTCCTACAAGCACTCCGCCCTTTCATGTTGTTCCTTGTTCTTGCCTCAGCTTCTAATCCAGGTTTGAGGTGCCTTAGGACAGGCAAACCTACCATGCACAAATGATGTACCATTTACTACCTCCTCTTGCCCTTAGTGGAGGAGGAGACGCAGGTGCTTTGTGCCAACCAGCTGTTTTTAGCTAGCAGTTGGAATGATACTCACTGTCACCTGAGGATAGCTGAAAGGCATGGACAGTGAAGCACGGAGCCCCACGCAAGTAGTTAGGGAAGGGATGTAGAACTTCTGGCTCTTGTTGCCATGGTGGGAAGCAGCCCCTCTCCACATACTGCCTGAGAAGAAAGCAGGCTGAGCCTAATGCCATGTCTACACTACAAAATTATGTCGACCTAAGTTCTGTTGGCATAGAGCCGCTGCAGTTATAAAATCACTTGTGTGTGCACGCACTCTTAGCTCCTTGTGTCGGTGGTGCTTGTCCTCACCAGGAGCATTTGTACCGATTGTACAGTCAGTGAGGGCATTGTGAGATGGCTCCTGAAAGCCAGTAACTGTTGATGTAAGCAATGCAGTACCTACGCTGACACTGTGTCGACCTAATTACATCGACCGTGACTCTGCGCCGCTCAAGGAGGTGGTATTATTAAATCAGTGTAGAGAGGCACTTTGTCAGCAGGAGCCAAATTTAAGTGAAGACACTTCCACAGCTAGGTCGATGCAAGGCAGCTTATGTCAACCTAACCCTGTAACGTAGACCAGGCCCAAGAGTGTTCCCAACCATCTTTGATGTCATTTGGAGAAGCTTTCCTGGGACATCTGAGAGGCTGAGGTCATGTTATTAAGAACACATTTATTTGAGGACTAATTAGCATCCTTTGTTTGTGAGGAGTTCTTTTGAATGCATATTTCCCATGTGTATTTTAATATAAGAGAGGTTTTCCTTGGCATGTGTGTAAAGTTCCATTCCTGTTTCCCAGTACCCTGCTTTGTGAGTACTTGTGCTGTCGATGTTAGAATAAGTTGGATGCTTTAGTGTTGTTTACACTGAGTCTGTTGTTGATAAAGGGGAAGTTGTGTGAGGCCAGGAGGGAAGCAGTCTCATGTAAGCATCCTGGTTACATGCTGCTGTAACATCACTGGGTTTGTCTACGCTGCAGGGGAGAGCATCCCTCCCAGCCTGGCTAGACAGAATTGTGTTAAAAATAGCAGAGTGGATGTTGCAGGACTGGTGGGGGTTTGGGCCTAGCTACGTGAGCTCAGAAGCATTCAACCGTCGGTCGAGCTAACATGAGTCTGTCTAGCGGGGCGGGGAGGCACAGTCCCAGCTGCAGAGTGGACATACCCATAGAAGGATCAGGGAGCCTAGCTCTGAGTACAATGTACAAATGAAATAAGGGGGTATTTTATTGTCTGTGTAAAATATGCAGCTTTCCCTGTAGAAGTACATAACCAGTTCCCATTCTGTAGTTTTTGGGTCTGCAGTGGAGAAGTCTGACAGAAAGGTCTGCTATAGAAAAACAGGAATGTTCCTTCTTATTTGTAGGCTAATGTCAACTTTCAACCTTTTTGACAAAACAAACATTTTGCAGCCAAATGCCTATAACATGTTAGGATTTCTTTCTAAGTCAACACAGGATGGTAAATCATGTAAACACAATCTATGTTCATTTGTGCTAGCACCTGAGGGGCACATTATTTCGTCAAAGGCCACAAAGGGTCCCAGTATGGCTATCTCAAATCAATGAAAAGAGCATGAGGGTATATTTATACCATGCCAGCAAGGCTGTTTGCAAAGGGACATGAGGTAGGAACTTCTTGCTTTTGATGGGTTTTATTTCCCTTGGCATCACATGCGCGCACACAGCCAAGCAAACGTCACCCCAGCAGCACCCATGTGTATGAGGTCTTGTGCTGTGGGCACTCACCTCTGAGGAACTGCCGGGACCCTGCAGAGTGCCCTCTGCACAAGCAGACTGAGTGAGTAGCGCCCTAGTCATCAGAAAAGATGACGTCTCAAGGTCTATTAAGGTGCCCCCTTTTGGGGCGATGGCCAATGGAGGAAGCCCTGTTGGCATATCTGGAAGCACAGTTATTTTATCATGCGGGTTAAACTTTGTTACACTAAACTGCTGTGTAATTTTTCTGTTCAGACTAACATTGATGCCATGTACCTACTCAGTAGGAAGGTGAAAAAGCCAAAGTTCAGAGCCATCAGGAGTTCTCCTGCTGACGGCAAGTCGGTCTACAACTACAGTTCTCAGCATCTGAATTCTGCAGAACGGGCAAAGATGCAACTTCGTAAGGAGCTGGCAAAGGTAAGATTGAGACATAGTCGGTGTATAGTGGAATGTTTCATTGTGCGTGACTGAGTAGACTTGGCTTACCAAACCCAATCCTGAGACAGAGATGGGGCTTCAAATAGATTTACATTAGTGCCCCTTATATTCAAACAGTGGTTCCTAACCTTTTTACTAAGGTGACCCTCCAATTGCATTTTGTCTTTTTTTGGGACTCACCATTATGTATTCTCTCTCTCTCTCTCTGACATCATATAAAGTGGGGTGGGGTGGCCCTTTATCCCCATTTCCAGCCCCCTCTTGTTCTCTGTCTCCCAGCTCTGTCCCCTTATGTGGACAGAGAATTCCAGTAGGGCTCCTGCTACACCCCTGTAAGTGAGAGTAGAAGACTGCAATGAAACAAAGCACAAAACAGCCCTCCAGTCCGTCTCCACCCTGGGAGAGAACTGGCCTCTCAAAGATCCTTTTATGGCTAGGGGGCCTTGCTGAAACAGACACCAAACACCACAGATTCTCCTCCTGGCAAGGGAACCAAACAATCCCAGTCTTCCCCTGCGTCAAGGTGAATGACGCCCCCTTCTGCAGCACCACTGGCCCCTTTCTCTTTGCAGTTGGGCTGCATTTGCTACCAGGCTGACGACTGTTCACTTGCTAGCTCTGGCCGCTTCCTCTGTGCTGCTGCTGGCTGCATCCCACTCACCATGCTGCTCCCTGCTGTCCTGGCCCCGCCTAAGTGAGAGCACAGAGTGGAGTGTTTCCAGGGCATGTGTGGGGTGGGGTATCATGGGGGCTGTGACAGGCAGCCCACCTAGACCCTTCCTGTGACCCATGATGGTTTGGGACCCAGACTCTGTTCAAAGGTGGGATGGGAGCATAGAATTGTATTAAATTCTCAGAGAGAGACCCTCCATCAATATTACTAATTTTTGTAAAATGTTGCTCTCACACCAATTAATCCCACTGAAATCAATGAAGTTCCACAGGTTTATAACTGAGAAGAGAACCTGAGCTACCATAAATATATTCATGCATTTTATATACAATGTAAGGTAGTTTGAAAAGATGTTTCGCGTAACTCTACATCCTTTAACACATGTGTAATGTAATGTAATCAAATATTTGTGTAGGTGTGAATAATATATATAAAATCCTATTTAACACCTTGTTCACCACCACTTTTCTCCTTGGCACTGGATATATCCTGATGCAACAGAATTTATGCTAGTATTGTCCTGGTTATGCAGCCATCGTTAATATTCACTATCATAGGCAAAACAGAATTCCTGGGAGATGTTTTATTAAAGTGGACATCCTGGTTCGGTAGGAAGTAAAGTACTGTAATAATATTTTATATGTGTATGGCGCTTTTCATGTGGAGATGCTTTACAGATTACATAGATACTGCAGCAACCTCTGAGGTTGGAACGGGGGGAACTGTACAGCTGTGAGATGAGGTGATACTTTACACTGGGGCACTGGGTCAAAAGTACTTCTTTAAGCTAAATAAATACATCATGTTTAATGAATTCTCTTTATCATCCACAGAGAACTAAGGTCTTGTGTGTAAATCCACAAAGTTGTCTGCATTAACTTATTTGTTCATGGATTTTTTAGGTTAGAAGTGACCATTGTGATTGTCTAATCTGATCTTCTGCATAACACAGGCCAGAGGACCTCACCTGATAATTTCTGTACGAGCTGTAGTGTATCTGTGAGAAAGAAATCAGGTCTTGACTTAAAGACTTCAAATTACTGCCTTAATTTGGGGATGTAGGACTGAGTCAGATCTGCCTCTAGGAAGGCACCTCCACTTTATGGATTTTAGGAGGTCCCCTCTCTCCAGATGTGAGCTTCTTGGATCATTCCGCACAGCTCAGGTGGGATTTAAAAAACGCTCAATGTTGATTTACCACTGCTCCCAGTGACATCAGTGGGAGTTTTACTACTGACTTGGGGCAGAGTTAAAGCCAATACTGAGTGCCTTTGAAAATTCACTCCCTCCAGCAGATTTGCAAGTCCTACAAAAGATCATCTGCACCATCTTAAAGCACACATGTCAGTAGGTGATATTTGGGAAGCTGAAGTTCCTCTTGTGTGGATTTCCTGAACTCCATAAAAATCAAACATACATACTTTGGGTTTCTGAGGTTTCTCACAGGTGCATAAACTGCTTTTAATAACTCCATAAATAATACCTTTCAAACCCTTCAAGGTACCAAAGGCAGCAGGCCTCATCATGACCAACAAATTAAGGGCCTGCTCCAGTTTCCACTGAAGTCAATGGGAAGACTCTTGCTGACTTCAATGGGTGTTGGATGATCCCTTAAATCAATGTGCATTATTGTCTTCCAAATTTCAGGCATCTTTTGCCTCAGTCTTTCCAGAAAAATTCTATCTTGACATGAAATCTTGCCTATGGAATTAGAGTGGAGTGATGGTGTTTTGTAAAAGTTTGTTGGGGTGTATCAAAAATGGGTTTACAATGGAAGCTTAACTTTAATCTTAACTATGGAGAGACCAACATCTCTAGTGTGATATGGGACAAATCCTCAAGTGGTGTAAACCAGAGTAGCCATATTGAAACCAATTGAGCTATGCCAGTTTACACCAGCTGAGGATCTGGAGATGCATATAAATAAATATAAGGAACTAAAAGAGCAAATCTTTCTAATGATTCCACAATTTTTACTTGCATTATCTTTAAATCCACAGCTAGGATAGGGATGCAAAATAAGATTAGAAAATATTTTTTTTAAAGTACTTAATCAGATTTTTTCAGACTGTCTGATTTGGTTAATCTCTGTTATTTTTAGATGTAAGTAGAACAGACACAAAAGATGTTGATGTTACTTTATACTTTCCAGGGCTGTGGTGATCTCCAGTAGAGGAGAACTCATGTTAACATAAAACATTTGTCATCCTAGAAACCAGAGAGGAGATTCGCTTATTGCCACGAATACCTGTCAGCCATGTTTGATCCTGTGGATTTGGACACTGTCCGGAAAGAATCTATTGCAAAATCCAAGAATTTGTGGGTATCACCAAGTGGGTTTGTATGTCCTGGATTTAAGAGCTGCATTGAATCCAATCTGCACCCTCTTATGCCTGACGAGACACGTTTGAAGGAGTTAACTGAGGTAATCTAGAAACTTAAAGTAGGAAACCCCAGAAAGTTGTTTTCTCATATCAAACATAGTAACAAGGACAGGAGGCTCAGAAAAGGGAAGATTGTCTTACAGGGTTTTTTTTTGGAGAGGGCTCAGCCCAGCCTCTACTTCTGTGTAGTTAGGGTGCACGAACATCTGCATGCACAATTAAGATTCTGTCATTTGCATGCACTTTCCTACCATTTGTCTGTAGCCCTTCTGCCCCTCTGAGTTGGCAGCAACAAGGGCCGGGTTCAGTATCCAGGGGTTCCGTTTCAAAACGCAGTGCAAAACTGGCTTGAGCCCCCACCCAGTGATCTGGGACAATTACATACACCCCCCCTCCCCAGGCGCCTCTAGGAGGCAATACTTCCCCTCTCGCAAGCACGGAGTCTGAGTGTAGAAAATCCTTTTAATAAAGGAGGGAATCAATGCGGCATCATGTTGGGGAAACACCACAAACAGGATTCATAACACAAACCATGAGCAAAAGATCCACCTCCAAGTAAGTTTTGGCAGTGTCCTTTTGCCCTCAAGGTCTTAAGTCCAATCACCCCAAAGTCCAACAACCCAAAAGTCTTTGTCCCTGGTCAGTGCCGCCCCAGAGTTCAAAAGTTCATCTGCAGAGTTTTGCCCCCCTCCCCTAGCCTGGGTGGAAAGGAAGGGTGGGGCACACAGGGTGTTAAGAGGCACCTTACGTGGTCCGAGGCCGACTGCCCCGCCTCTCCATGGAGTTCTGCTGCAGCCTTCACCACGAATGGCTCCGCTCCACCAGCCGCTCCGCTCCTCTAGCTGTCCCGTGAGCCGCTCCAGCCATCCCCACAAAGTGCTCCGCTCCGCTCGCTGTTCCGAGGGCCACTCCAACCATCCCACAAATGGCTCAGCTTCACTCTGCTCACTGTTCCATGGGCCGCTCCAACCATCCCGCAAACTGCTCCACTCTGTCAGCTGCTTAGCAATATATCTTCAGGCTCCCCCACTTGTTAACACAGCACTCAGTGAGCTTAGCTCTTTTAGTGATTTGAGCTCTCAGTGATTTCAGCTTGTAGTAGGGGAGCCCCAGTGCTGGTGCACCATTGGCCCAAAGTGAATTCAGCTCAGCAGCCTCTAGCTAGACTCCTAATGGAATCAATATTAGCTCTGCTATTCAACAGTGGAGAAAGGTGGAGGTGCAATTGGTATTCCAAGCCCTCAAAAGGGTCCTATCCTATCAGGTACACATACCTATCCCTACCTTCTCTCAATTCACTGGGTTTTGGAACCCATGTCTCTTGTCTAGCGTGTGCTACTTAGTTGATGGTGAGACCCTCTGTCATAAAACAGTTTCATAGTCCTTCATTCACATAATCAGGGTAATACCCCTTTATTCCTCCTGCCTCAATAACAGAGAGATTGGGGATCCCACAGCTGTCAAAGTGACCATTTTGGGCTGCCGTGGGCTCATGCTAGGCAGGGTGGGTGTGCCTATGCAAACAAGATCAGCCACTGAAGTTCTTTTCCACACTCGCCATAGTTCACCACCAGATGTCAGGGAAGAGTTCATCCTGACTCTGCGTACATGTCTAAATAGGTTTGCACATGAAACTTGGCATCTGTGCATGCAGACGTTAGTGTAACTGCAAAGTTGCACATTTACCAGTGGAAGCTCGGGTCTGAAAATCATAGTATTCTAGCCTAGTGTAGGCAGGGCTGGTGCCATTACTCACTTGCTCTCAGTTTAATTGTACTCTGACCTATGCATCTCCCATTGCTCTGAGTTCAATTAATTTTTGATCTGTCTCTCTCACTATGAGTTTGCAAGCCTTGGTTCCTTGTTCTGCTCAAGGGTTCTAGTACCAGGGCCGACTCCAGGGTTTTTGCTGCCCCAAGCGGCGGGAAAAAAAAAAGCCGTGATCGTGATCGGTGGCAGCTCCACCGTGCCACTTTCTGATTTGGCAGCAGGTCCTTCCTTAGGAGAGGGACTGAGGGACCTGCCGCTGAATTGCCGCTGAAGAGCCCAACGTACTGCCCCTTCCCCTTGGCCGCCCCAAGCACCTGCTCGCTGAGCTGGTGCCTGGAGCCAGTCCTGTGTAGTACACTGTATAAATACAGCTTGAAGTTAGAGGGACAATGCTTTTATTCCCCCAACGTGACACCAATGTTATTAACATACTGCAGTTCCGTTGGTTGAAATGTATGAGCCTATATCTTGAGTCTTGTTTAAAACCAGATAGAGAGTGGTCCTGCATCTACTCTTTGCCTGTGAACTGCAGAAGTTCTTTTATTAGAAATACAATATATATAAAATATAGAAATGTCTGGGTGTGGCTGTGTGCGTGTACTTTTTCAAAGGGCTGGGTTTCATATCAGAATGGTGATGTATTTGTTAATCAAGTTAGATAAACCATCAGTAGTCCACAGAGTGTGCCATGCTCTCCTTTTGAAAGTGTAGCCACACAAAACTAAAACTCCTTTTAGCCAATGTGAGCAAATAGCTGCCTGCCAAGAAATTATTTTGGAGAAAAATTATTAGCTGTTAAAGCTGCTAAATGTAAAATGTCCCAGGTGTTCCCTTTCCCATAGAGCTCTGTGTGGCTTCCTTTTGTCTCTCGTTTGTGTTTCCATCCATTACTGTAACTTGTATGACCGTACTGCTTAGGAGACCTAGACATGGACGAGGACCCTGTTCTGTTCTTCCTTTTTAATTTTCGCTGCCTCTGTGTCTTTCAGCTTCTGTATATTTTCTTTCTCTGCCATTTTGCTTTTTTCTACATTTATCTTTTGCCTGTTTCCCTTCCCTGCCATTTATTTCTCTCCCCCTCCTTTCTCCCCCTCTATGCCTGTTCGTTCCTATTCCTCTGATCTCGCCCCCGGTTCCATATTCTTTGCTGCTCTTTATGGTTTCCCTTTCCCTTTCCTTAGCATTTTACTGGACTGTCAGCTAGACCAGTTCACTCATCCCTGGCTTGAACAGTCTTACCCAGCCTGCAGCACTGTATATATGAAAAGTGAGCATGCAGTCAAATAAAACGCATGCGCATTATTTGGGTTTGGTGGGATGGGACGAAAGGGAATAGAAGGGGATTTCATGTAGGGTCATTGGATCCTAACAAATTAACTGAACACA
Source organism: Mauremys mutica (assembly GCF_020497125.1). Lineage (NCBI taxonomy): Eukaryota > Metazoa > Chordata > Testudines > Geoemydidae > Mauremys > Mauremys mutica. The sequence goes on along the minus strand of NC_059078.1, from coordinate 36,633,508 downwards.
CCTAAGTGTGGAACAAAGTTAATGCCCATTTTAAGTTTCCATCTGCATTACAATGCTTCTGAAATAAAACAGGTAATACGAGCACCATGTGTTCTGCTGATCAGCACTGTTGGAGCATGTGCCTGCTCATGGAGGCGCAAAGAAGCGCCACTTATTAGGAGCAACAGCAGCCATCCAATACAATGCAGCTGTCAGCACCTCTTACTGAAGAGCTTAAATAACCAGCAAGGCAGCTGACCAGCATGGGACAAAAACTGCCACGCTGAAAGAAAGTGGATTGCAGGCTCCTAATGCAGAAGCAGCAGCTGATGGGCCCAAGAACCAGTGAACCAAAAGGAAGGGGAGAAGAGCACAATGCTCGATGTGGGAGCAAGAGTCATCTGGGACATTGTATTGCCCTTACTGCTGAGATGAAGAGGTGAAGGCAGCTGACCAGCCCAGCATAAGTGACGCTAACTCCAGCATGACAGCGCCAACAGAAAGAAAAGGGGAAGCTGGTTCGCCATACTCAAACAGCAGCCGCTTAGGGCACAACATTTAGCTCAGCATTGAGTCACGATGGTGGATAGTGGCTTGCTGAATTTATTATTCATGTCTCCTGAAAAGTAGAGTGAAGATGTAAAGCCAGTAGAATCCTCGCTGAGAGAGCCTGATTTTTGGTATGGTGCTACCTCCACCACTTATTGTGGAGACATCCCTTTTTGTTTTTTTTCTTCTCAAAAGCGGAATTTAACCAGGGCATCTTGGAATGTCATCTTCAGGGAAGCTAAACCAGCTGGCTTCCTAAAAGATTTAATTCTGGTTCTTGCGCTCACTCAAGTGTCATCTTGTTCCAGAGCACAGGTTAAAACTGTATGGATAGGAATTTTCTCAACTTGCAGCTTAGAAAAGAGCTGTCCCTCTTGGAGGAATACAACTCCCATTTCAGCCAGAGGAATTTAAAAAAAAGACAGTATCTGGATTTATTTACAAAAATTGGACTCAGTCTTGGATCTGAATGAGCCATCCCTGAGGATGTTACAGTTTCAAGAGAGCTAGGATAATGAATACTCCCCCCAGACATTCTTCCTCTCACCTGCTTCCTCAGCATGGCTGAGCTCAAGGCAAGATTTTGAATAGTGCTCTGCACTTACAATTGGAGGCAGATTTTCAAAAAAAGCTCAGCTCTCATTAAGCTGTTAACCTAAATGAAGTGGCCAGGTTTTCAAAGTGCTCAGCACCCAACAGCTTCCTCTGGGACCTGTCCTTTTTCCACCAGCATCTGGTGTAAATTAGATGTCTACATTTTCTGGATCAACTGAGTGCTGTGGTGAGTATTACCCAGCAAGCCATGTACTCCAGCACCACAGCAGCCTCTTACTGCTTGTCCTTGAGCTGTCTCTAGGACTCTTCTTTACTCTTCTCTAGATCTGAGGAATGATTTGAAATGCTGCTTAATGATGCCTGACATACCGTCAAGCCCGATACAACATAGCTTTGCTTCAATCAGACAACAGTACAGTTTTGTGGGGATTTCATTGGTAAATAATCTCCCCTGTACCCTATGTAATTATCAGTCCTTGTATGTTCTCATTGGTCAGTGCTTTGTTTTGCTACAGTATTGCTCTGTCCATATAATACTTTCCCCCTTCAAAGTGTTACACAGATGTTACTAACGTTAATCAAGAATGCACAGTGTCACTGCACTTCAACTGGAGGTGACAAGAGAGCTGATCCACCTTTAAACACTTTGGTCTTGATACTAAAAATACTGCCATTCATAGTAAGCTCAAATTTCCTGCAAAATTGTTTTCCCCAGAAATCAGCTTTTTTTAATCAAAGGAAAAAGAAATCCAGTCTCTCTCTCCCACTCCCATCCACTTACAACTTGGTGTAGAGCTGCACGCATCAAGCTAACGGCCAGCAAATTGATTTTTCTCCACATATAGTGGGGGAGGTGGAATAGTTGCTGCTACACTTAGCCTTTTTGTGCCATGTTTCAGCCCAAAACAACAGAATTTTGTCATTGACATGCTGACGATGTGAAATACCTCCAGGCTTTTAGAAAATCCGCTCATCTGTCAAACATCAGAGAAATGTCACTTCAGAACCAAGGTGATCTGAGTCTACTGCACTCTGCTTGAGGGGAGGAAACCAACCCATCCTTGAGCCTTCCCCTCATGAACATTTCACCTGTGAAAATGCCAGCTTCTGGGTCATGTCGCTCTGTTCAGCAATGCAATTCCAGTCGTCTTGCCACATCATTAGCAAGTGCTATGACATGCCTTATTCAGGATCCACTGCCTCTTTAGCAATTAAAATTGCTTTCCTAGCTAAAGTAAAGCCCGCTTCCTTTCCCTGCCTGAAGCTGTCCTTGGGAGGTAATGTGGTAGATTAGGGCAGGGGGTGGGGAGTTCTTTTACCATGTCAAAGTTCAGCTTCTAGAAAAGAAATGGAACACTTTTCCCTCTAAACATCCCGGTGACCAGCCAGTCAAGCAGGAAAGGATTCTGAATGCCATTGTAGCATATGTTGCTGCAAAACAGAAAAGTGATGCAGAGAGTTCCCTGCCCATGTTAAGAGGCCAGCAAGTGCAAGAGGTCTTCCCTCTAGCAAGTCCAAAGCAAAGGTGTAGCACTTTTCAGTCAGGGAGAGGAAGAGAAAGCCCTTTCCCCAGCTTGGTTTCCCTCTCTGCTCCAGCCCTCTGACTAGAACTCCATCTTGACTGTTGCCACCTGCCACACTCCACCCCCATCTTCTAAAAGCATGTCATATTGAAGAGTGCCCCGGAGCTGCTATTTCACTCTGCACTCCCAGCCTAACCCGTCTACTTTTCAGCTGTGGTCCTTCCTGTGGTGAGAGGGGAGAGATGAACCTGCCAATTTTTGGACTCGGGTCTATGCATTCCTAGTCCCATTTTCACACGAGCTTGAGGCAGATACATAGAGTGATTTGCTGTAAGTCACGGACGGAGTTCCTGTCAGATCATGGTGGCCCTCTGCTCAGACTGCTAGAGCCCACCCCTCTGCTAGATTATCACATCTGAATAAAGTGATGGGCTCATTTAACATTACAGGGGATGAGATGACACAAATTTGTAATTAGCCTCTTCCTTGCGAGCTATGTGGAAAATGTTACTCTGTGCGGGGGGTGGGTGTTAGGGAACTGCTACTGGCACTGTCTTCCATTACACACTAGAATTCAGTAACTCGCCTATAAAAATACATTTTTCCTCCATGAATCAAAAATTGTAACTTGAAAGGCCACCCAGGGAGAGACAATAGAGTCTCCTTTGGTACTTTTCAAATGATTACCCTAGTAATGTGACCTAATCCTTGTTCTGCCTGGAAAGATCTCCTAAGTACTTTTATGACTGCTTGCTGTGGCCAGCAATATGACTGCATAAAGAGATGTAACTTTCATTTAGAAATGGCAGGAGAACAGTCTGTTTGCTAACATTTTGGAGCCAGTGCTGAGTCGTGACAGATGGAGTTGGGACCAGCGTCATATAGATTTTGATCTTTACAAGAAGCCACCTGTTTACCTCCCAGCATCAGCGCCTGCTACTCATTGGGCAGGTAACTGGTCCATTTTCAATATCTAACCACCTCATTTTTTTTTCCAACTTGAGTTCTAACATACACTTAGGATTGTTTTCAGTTGCGCTGGTCCTGAAATTATGCATCTATCTGTAAAAGTGCATGTGTTACTAACGTCCAGCGTGGTGTAGACGGACTAATAAGTTGGAATTCTGCAGTAAAATTGTGGGGCAACTCCTGCAAAGGGCTTCAGGCATAATGAGACCAGTCTGGTTCTGCTGCCAAGGCATGGGGGGGAGGGGGTGAGGGTGCTGAGATCCTGCCCAGGGTACTGCAATCACTGGGCCCATGAGCTGCAGTGGCTCTTTGCCTGCAGCACACAAGGCATTTGAGGGATGGGATGCGAGAGAAACAGGCAGGGCTTGTGCATTCACAGTTGTGCAGGTCCACTAGCCCTGTGCTGCAGCAGCAGCAGCAGAGGACTGTGTCTGTGACCGGTCCATAGCCAGAGGAGGGCGGATTATTTTTGTTGCAGCTCCCCAATTGAGTGCTTGGTTACCTGGCTAAGCAGCTGGCCTAGCATAGCTAGTGCATTGGTGTTAAGTGCATCTGGGCATTGGGTTGTGGCTTGACCACTGCTGCTTGTTCCTGCTGCAGGTGACAGGGCCTGTGATTTAAGTCTAGGCATTAAAAAAACCTGCCCAGCTGATGATTTTGGGCTACCACACCTTGTTCTGGGATACAGCGCTGAAGAGGTCTGGTAGGGAGTTAACGGCTATTAATGCAGGTCTCTTGGAGTTCTGTAGCTAACCTGTTAAAAGTGCAGTGAGCCATTCCAAGTGTATACCTTGCAAACATGTAGTGAGGCATCGTTAGTCCAAGGTTTTGCTTTAGGCTAATAAGTATCAGAGCGTAACTGCTGCACAACTTTCATATTGTGGAACACAGTTCTTGTCCCCCCTCCCTCCATGCCCAGCAGTTTTTAGCCTTAGTCCCTGAACTTGAGGGGGCTGCCTTTGGACAAAGATGATACAGTAGAGCAGTGGGGCTCTTTCAAGGCTTATTCCTCTATAAAATGGCTCTATTGAGTGGCTGACCTTTTTATTTTTAGTGAATGGTGACAACTGTTTTTGTTACTGGGGCAAAGGTCGGTCAGGCAGGCAGCCCCCCCCCCCCAAGACCAAAACAAATGCCAGACAGAGAAGCTGGAGGAGGTGCCCATAGCGATACAGTTAAAGCTTTTGTCTCCAACACCAGGCTACATGCCTCACTCCATACACTGCTTCTGCCACTAGCTAACTGGAAACAGAGAATTGGAGGCTTAAATTTGTAACTTCTTGGCCAAATTCAATACGTGGCATTATATTCTCCCCCAGGTGTATCATGAATGACACAGACACAAATACACACTGAGCAGAAAGTTTTCTTAACGTTTGGTTCTGATAAACTGTTTTGAAACATGGAATTACACTTGGATGTTTGTTTCTGTACTTTCCACGTACACCATGGAAACAATTAAGATTGATTAGAACATGCAGAGGTGCCAATGAGACTGACTGTGCTTGTCATGGTCAGTTCTAGTGCTGTTTTTGCCAGTGCACTACATGTATGATTAGCAATATGCCTGTTATTGAAGTCCTGGGCCTATAGAGTGCTTCTCATTGTGTGATAGGTTCAGAATATGAACACTAACAAGTAGGACCAAACTCATTTTCATATCTTCTGCATGAATTTGCATCCAGATCTTTGTTGGTGTGTGTTAGCCATTACTCTGCTGCCCCTTATGGTTTGGTATAGATGAAACCTTGTGAGGAAGGTTGTTTAGCTGTACTTGCATGCCTTTCTCTCGACTAGCAGGCCAGCCTTGCTTAAACACGTGTTTGCTGTCATTATTTTATTTTTCTTTTCAGTGGACACTTGGCTGCATGAAGACTCTGGTCAGCTTCAGAAAACTATATTTGATGACACCAAGCTGAAAGTTTACAGGTGCTCCACAGCAGCCGAGCTAACCACACGTGGCCCAAAAGCCAGTGCCCAGCTAGACAAACTACAGGAACTTCTGAAAGATGAACCACAGAAATTCTCACTTAAGAGACCAGCCATGATCCTGCAGGTAATGTGCATTTCTCTGGGATCCTAAGGGTTGGGGTTCCCCTGGGAACAGCACCTGTGAGTGCCATGCTGATAGAAGGTCTGCAGCATTTTAAAATAAATTTCCATATTTAGCTGATCAAGATCTTTTGTTGACATAGATTATAATTTAAATAGTCATTGCTAGCTTTGAGACATATGGCCCTGCTTAGCTCAGCCTTACCCAACTCTCAGAATAATTTACCAGACAGGAAAATGTTGTTAAACTTTAATTACCCTGGGGGAGAAGGTGAATATGATTTTGGCCAGCTAGCTTAACAGCATTAAGATAAATTGTAATATTCTACGCAGGGACCAAACCACTTCTAAACATCAACTCTCCCTCCATATACTCTCCTAAAAACCATTATGCAGGATGGGCTTTCTTAGCATTGTAGTGCAAGCTGACACTGAAGAAACCACACAGGCACTCCCAGCCCTGTAAGATTCAGGGATTTGCATTAGTTGATATGGACAGCCTGCACCAAATTAGTCTCTTGTTGGATGAATCAGACAGACATTTAGTGACTGCATATAAATGACTGACCCAAACAATGAGTAAACTTTAAAACTCAAAGTGGAGCTTCCTTTCGGTTACAAATACTTTGCAGAGAAAAAAAAACAAAAACACAGGAACCTTCAAGATCGTTTATTACAAAGCAAAGTTAAAATAAACATCCGCAATATCCCCACCATCCTTTTTTGATGTCGGATTGTTTTGTTGCGTGACCTTTGTTTTGGATGAATGCACAGCAGCATGCCCTCAGAGCCTTTTTCTTTCCCCAGTTCACACCCTCAACTTCAACCCGAAGTCTAAGTGTGCTGTAAAATGCTCGTCTTTCCCTTTCCAAAGAAAATACAGTAATAATGATAAAAAGTCACTTTTCTGCCTGTTTTCATGTAGCCTTTTTTAATGGAAGAGCTTGAACTTAGTTTCTCTAGCTGCATATTTTCCCCTTACAGCTCCCCTGCCACGTCCCTAACTCAACTTGGTTTCCACCACTTTCTATTCTGGACCTTCCTCTTTCTGATTCTGTTGCCTTAGGCTGTGTCTTAGCCAGGCTAGGTGTGTATTTTTAAAAAGTTTACATTGCAGCAGCCATGAGGCCATCTGCTAAGTGCGTGCCCAGGCCTCTTCCCTTCTCTGCAAGCACTGTCATCATTCTCATTGTCTTGCTGGGTAGGATTCCTGCCTCCTTGAAGTGTTTTTGCATCATCTTTTGAGGTCTGGGTGCTGCCGCTAGAATACTAGAGCTCAGGTGCTCACTGCCTCATCATGAACCCATTATAGTCACTGACACAGAGGAGGTAACTGATACAATATGCACTCTAATTTTCAGGCATTCCTTCCATTCTCTAAAGTGTATTAGCTTTACTGAGCTACTTTACAGATTCTCTGTGTGATTGTTAATGGGGCATGCATTTTTTCTGCCCACGCAACAAAAGGTTACATGGGTTTAGAGAGCAAAGAGTAGTGACAAAAACCTTGTAAGAAAGATGGTTGTGCGTTTGGTCTTGAATCCTGATGATGCATGAGACTTTGCTGCAGTAAAATGAAAATACAACTGAGACTTGTGTCACCCAAATGCTCAGTAACTGCGCTTTCCCGCTCTTGCAGCCAGCTTGTTCATAAAACAAAATACTTTAGGCCCGGGCTTGTGAGCCACAAGGCCAGACTCCTTCCTTCTGCTACCTTTTAAAAAAAAAAAAAAAAAAACTCTTGAACCTGGGCAATTATAGCACTGTTAGCCAGAAACCAGCACATAAAGGTTCCTAACACACAAAGGTCTCTTTGCACAGAGCATGCTCATCTTATCAGTATGGAATGACTAACAAACAGCTTTTTCCCCATACACGTTAGTAGTTGCTGACAGCTTATTTCAAACTGTTTGTGTGCCTCGGCTCTTATATACTTTGGAAACAGATGTTTCCTTTACTTTTACTGAAGTCATCCTTAGCATGAAAAACCTGCTTTTCTGGACTCAAATGTTAGCCCCAGGATTTTGCCTTGTTGAGCAAAAAAAAAAGTATAACTTATTTACTTTTTTTTAACAGAGCGATCAGGATTTACTTTACTAGCATATGCTCATGTTGTTAAACAAACGTTTGTTTATAGCATCGGTAATCAATAAGCAAAAGTAGTACTGCCTAGGCTGAAACCTGTTTCTGCTTAATTTTATTGTACTGTCCTAGCCTATCCCAGCACTGTCAGTGTTGCAGCATATACCTGCCTGTGGCAGTTACCCAGACCTGACCAGAAAGAGGAGCACCACCAATGGATTTGTTCCAGGTCTTGAAGACCAGCACAGCTTGAAGTGGAATGGGAATATAGTCCCCTGCCATGACATGGAACATAAGAAGTTTGAAAAGCTGAAAGGAGCCGACTTCAAGTAAGTTTGTAGCAGCAGCTGACTTGCAGCTTAGTCAGGATGCACAGAATGGCAAGGAAGCGGTACAATATATAGGTACTTGGAGGTACAGCACAGTAATTTTTACAGTGCACAAGATCCCAAATTCATTTAGGAAGGAAATGAGGAAAAATGCAAGAAGTAACTTGGGTAAATAGATTGTAATTACCCCAAAGTTGGGAAGGATAGTAGGGTAATGATCCATCTCCTGCATAAGCTTTTTAAATGACCCAAAGTGGTCAAGATTGTTCTCATGCTAAAAACAGCATCACTGAGAAGAGCGTATTGGTCTGTCACTATAGTGGGGGGCTTCATTTCAGTTCTAACTCTGAAGGAAATTTGTGCCTCCTCCAAACTTCCTTGAGCACAGCAGTTTTCCTTGGAATTCTTCCATTCAAGATATCTATACCATGCCCAATGCTCTCACGATCATGCACTCGCTTGTATAGGTGTGGATATGTAATGCCTGTCGGTATACAAGTATCTCTGTACTTGTATACGGACAGGTATTACATATCCACACGTACACAAATGAATGCATATATTTGTCCACCGAAAGATGAGGATGTGTTTTATGGATATGGCCACTGGCAGAAACATATCAGTTCCATTAAACAGTATGTGTCTTAAATTGCTCCGTTTTCCAAATCAAGAGTGCTATAAATATTCCAAGATGTAATGTTAAGGATTCTTGGCTAAATACTGTTTGATTCACTTGGTGCAGCGGATGGAGAAACTTCACTGATTGCAAGAGGGTTATTTGAGATTAGAAGAGGTAACAAATTCAGCTCAGCTGGATTGCATACTATAAGAGTGTTTTTCCAGTCTGTTTAAAATTAACTAGAAAGTCAGTTGACTCATTTGAATATAATTCTACATCCATGAATCTAAGACAATTGATCAGTTACTGATGACTATTCAGCCCTTTAAGAATACTCCATGTCAAGGAGTGCTGCACCTGTGTAACTTTGAGATGGTTCTTTTTTACAAGCAATTTATAAATCAGCACCGGTGGGGCACAATGCTGCCATAATTCTGCAATGCTAGTTTTCTGCATACTACTCACAATGTGTCAAAAGTGAGGAATCCATAGCAATTGAAAAGGTGTTTGTTTGGTACTGAGTAAGCAAAGGGAAGGAGGACATACTAACAGATGTTAAAACAGCTTTTCTGCTATTACAGGATCCTACCATGAGTACAATCATCTGACTGGAAAATTAATGGCATTTATTATGCTTTCAGTTGGCAGAAACGTAGGTCCAACCAAGTATTCATTAGCTCCTAACAAACTTGTTCTCGAGGGACCCAAAAAACCTTTGGAGGGGAAAGACTTCACTGTGTAGTGTGCTTAAGGGCTTAAAATTAGTGGTTTTATTAACCGATTTACTGTATTGTACAAGTGCCTACAGCATATAATAAGCATAGTAATATGCACATTTACAGAAAATTAAATCCTTTATCTGCTATGTCCAGTGTTTGTTTGCAAAGACAAATATATAATTAACATGTTTGTTTTTTCCATTCCAGTTTACTGTGTTATGAACATTCCTTTCTTTACAAGAGGAAAAGACCAGAGAAGAAAGGGGAGGATACAACCCTTCTGCTACAGCAAGACTCCACTCAATAGTCAGGTAATTTGGGGATGGACTGTAGGCCTGCCTAAAGTAGAGCTATAAATTCTAGCTTCAGGAGAGCTACAAGCCTTTGCTACACCGAGGGGCTAGCTATCCTATGTACGTAGCCCGAATTTATATCTCCAGCACAAAATGTAGACAGAGCCTGTATAATGGTTTCAGTGCATATCAGCCTTTCAGATATTAATGCCCTCCTGGAGTGTGATTAAATCAATCTTCCTTAGGGGGGGGGGGGTCAAGGAAAAAGGAGGTGTTGACCCTTATAGAACCTTCCCCTACACAGAAATGCTGCAGAAAATTACCTCTCCCTAGATTCCCAAGCCATTTCCCTTTATCCATAGCTAAAATGATCACGGGCAGAGAGGAAGCTAAATTAGAATTCTCTGAAATCCATAGGGCAAGGGTTGCCTGTTTCTTTCTCTGCTCTAAGTTTTAAGTACAAGGCCCTAAATCACCAATACAAATCACTTTACTTAATACCATTTGTTTATACAAATGGTATTAAGCATTCTCCTGAAACCTACATCAGTACTTTGACTGATGGGCATCCATATGTTCCCAGCAGGAACAGACAGCACAAGCCCATAGTTCTCACATTTGAGAGTTTATTATTATACACCCATCATTTGAACGAACTTTTTGCTAATGGTGAAATGTTTGCTCACCCACTTAAATATTGTGTGTTACTTGCTTTACTATTTTTTAAAAACATGCCAACTACAAGTTTGAAAAGTTCATTAAGTGTTACACAACTCTAATTTGTATGACAGATAGGGGCTGGAAAGTGACATTTTTCTTCTTGTAATACTTTCTGGGGCCAAGGATGAGAAAATAGGTGGCAGTGATAAATACTGGGCCAGTGATGAAAGGTCTGGCTCTATTTTTCTTCCCAATAAGTGCTTGGGCTACATTCAGGTTATAAAAAGCTTTCTTTATTGGACATCTCATGTAACTACCCAGAGCTGAATGAGCATCACTTGTTTCTCTCTCCCACAGTGGTGTGAGAAGAAGTTTTATTTTACAAGATTACAATTACATTTGGCAACTGGTAAAAAATAGTTGAACAAAAATTAAATTCTTCATTCTCAGGTTAATTGGCTACCTGTTAAATGTGATTAGAACGTCCTCTCTAGTGGATGAGAACAGATATAGGCTCTCTTTTCCAGCACCTGCTGTGCAACTTTTTTAATACTATCATCCAGGTTTTCAGCAGCATCTGGGGGGAGGGGGGAAGAAAGCAAAATAATAGTTAAACCAAGGACACTAGTGTGCATATATTTGCAAGAAGTCTGAAGAGTCCAAACATCTATTGTGCCAGCACAGGAGGAAGTCTAAGAAACAGCAGTTTTGACTAATATTTCAAGATTTTTAGGAAACCTCAAACCTGTCCCTAATTGCATTTACTATAGGGTAGAGCAGAGCAGTCTGTTTCTAGATGTACAGTAACACCTCACTTAAAGTTGATCTGGTTAATGGTGTGTTGTTGTTACGTTGCTGATCAATTAGGGAACACGCTCATTTAAAGTTGTGCAATGCTCTCTTAACATTGTTTGGCAGCCACCTGCTTTGTCCACTGCTTGCAGGAAGAGCAGCCTGTTGGAGCTAGCTGGTGGGGGCTTGTAATTAGGATGGACCAACAGCCCCCGCATCAGCTCCCCATTCCCTGGGCAGAAGCTGCCCAGCAGGCTATCAATTGCCAACAATTCAGCTGTCCCTTCCCCCTCTGCTGGCTCCCAGGAGCCTCCTGCTTGCTGTGCAGGGGTGACCCCCTCCCCCTTTCTCCATATACATCAGGGTGAGGACAGGGCTCAGGATGGAGAGAGCTTGCTGGCTGCAACTGCTTTCTCAACTGCCTGATTTTTTTTTTTTTATTATTAAAGGTAATGTACTTAAAGGAGTAATGCACATCCCTCCCCCCCACACACACCCTGTGTGTGTGGGTCACTGTCTCTCCTCCCTCCACTCATGCTGCATTGTAGAGTGTGAAGCTACATTAACAACGTGTTAACTCTTGAGGGCTCAGCTGAGTGCTAGTTCATCATTTAGCAGAAACATTCCCTGGGAAATATCCCACCCTGTCTTCACCACCACAACCAAGCTCCAAAATCATTATATTGCTGTATATCGTATTAAATTGTTTGGTGAATTTTTTTTCCCTGAAACCTAATCCTCCGCCACCCCCCCATTTACATTAATTCTTATGGGGAAATTGGATTTGCTTAAAGTTGTATTTTTCAGGACCATAACTACAACATTAAGTGAGGAGCTACTGTATCTGCCGTACCACTTAAATAACCACTATTCTATATTACTAACTGGTTCAATAGCAGCATCTGTTGCCTAACACTGGTATGCATGTTACAGAAATCAGCTGATCCCAAGAGGAAGTTGGGCCAGGCCTTGAAGAAGGCACTCATTAGTTTTCTCCTAAGAATTCTGTGTATGAGGGTATTGGATATTTGTATTACCAATGAGAGGGGAAGTTAGACAACTCCTGTATAAATATTGATGTCCCTCTGCCAAGTGTCTGGGTGCATTAGGGCAACTTGTTTTATGTAACACCAGTCTTAAAGGGAATTGCCTGCATGCAGTTTATGACAACGTTGGGGCTTTCAGAATCCTCAGCCAAACCATCACTGCCCTGTTCCCATGGAGCAACACCTCCCACCTAAAAAGCCTGCATCACAAAACCCAAGCAGTATTTCTTGTAAGAGTAGTGGCATGTTAAGAACCTCAAACTGTAACAGTGCCCTCTGGTGACACCCACCCTAATCTCAAGTGAAGCCACCTATGTGCATTTAACACCCTTATAAGCTATGTTAGGTCCTTGCATATAGGTTGTTCTAGTCACATTAAATATATCCTTCCCACTACTAGAGAACTTACATTTTTCTAACTCCGCCATGGCATAATTATTCTTAAAATATGCCTCTGTGCAGAAAATATTTGTAAGCAGCACCTGATAAAAACAAAATCCAACGAAAGAAAGGTATTAAGCAAACCATACAAACAAGTTTTCTCCAAGAAAATAATATACTACCAACTCATGCTAAATGTATTTGAGATCAGATCTGTGTGAGGGTAATTCTTCTTCTCTCATGGTATAGAGCAGGGATCTCAAACTTAAATCACCTTGAGGGCCACATCACTGACACCTTTTCATATAAAGATACAAAAGCCCCCACCTCTGCTCCTCGCTCCCTCTTGGAAAGCGCTAAGCACAGCCAAACAGGTGTTTGGCAGCAGGAAGCACCTGGAGGTAGGCAGAGGAGCAGGGACACAGCGTGCTGGGCAGGAGGGGAGCTTGGTGGCCCCAAGAAATAACTCTGGTTTGGGGGGGGGGGGGGAGGAGAGAGGAGAGAGACGAGATTGGCAGGCCCCAGCATGTGGCTCATGTGTTTGAGACCCCTGGTATGGAGCCTAGTTTTCTACTGATTCAAGTGGGAAGAATTCTAATGGGTTGCCTTTTTTCCCACAGCTACTACTTCCAGTAAATGGAATGACCCTATCACAGTGACTAGAAGAAGATGGGTAATCCGTTACAAAAAAAAATTCACATACCAAGTTCATCAAAGACTGAAGTTTTAATTATTTTAGGTCTCCCACCCCTTAAGTCTGGGGGGAAAAACCTGATGGGAACATCAGGAAAGTGTGTTTAATACACACTCTAACTTGAAAACTTTTAGAGAGAACACTTACATACTTGGATTACTGTGTCAGTTTTAATAATTCATTAAAATATCATTTGTGTACAAAGATCACACAGTGGAAGTTGTGGAAGCTGGTTAACTTACTCCATACTCCCAATTTCTTTACCTCTCCTACCTGAGAGGTATTTAAGATTATTTAACGTAACATCCATCAGAAAATTAGAAACCTCTTGCTGTATTGTCTGTTCTATTTGCGAACAACTGTGTTCTATATTCTGTGATGAACCTGTTCCTATAAATCTCATTGTTTTTCGTTTAACTGTTATAGCAGGACAACAAAGTCTCTCTTCTGTGGCTTTCCAAAAATTGAGATGTTAATGTGCATTGTCTCAATTTATAAAAAACTGGCAGCCCAACAGCATTCTGAAGAATAGGAGTACATTTCTGTTGAAGTGAACGTGGATTTTCCCTGGGTTTATCTGAAGGCCCACACTCTCAGAATATATGCAGGATGGGATTAGCTCCTTGAAGTCTAGCCTGTTACACAGAGCATGCAGAACCATCGCTTCAGTGGAGGAAAGGATCTAACATTCCAATCTGCAGCGGCTATGAATACAGATACAAAGGTCTCTGCTCTCTGGACGGTTCTAGAACTTACTGAGTTAAGGTACAGGGTCCCAGAGGCAGGGTCTGCAGTTCTCCATAGAAAACTCTGGTTTCAACAGACTCTTTAGATGGGATATTGAAAGAGTGTGACCACACCCATTAGTCAGTCCTAGAAAATATAAGTGCACTCACTTCATGATCATGATTGCGTAGACCAATACTGATGGATCGACTAGCCCTGGATATAGCTGCTGTCATTGCATACAAATTAATGGAGACATCTGCTACTCTCTTCAGAACCAGCTGCTCATCCACTATAGTCTAGAGAAGAAGATTAAAAAAATAAATTTAGCAGCTTCCATTACATCATTTAAAACCACAACTACCCAGCAATGTCCACCCAAACACAATGTAGTACATTTCAAAAAAGAACGTATGCTTGTGTCACTGGTTTACTTCCTTTAGCACATACAGTCAAGCCACTGTAACAACTTCAATTTCCTTTGCTTTTCCACATGTATTATCTCCTTCCTCCTTACCAGTAAATGGTCCTTAAGTGTCATGCATGACATGGACCTTTACACTATTCTAAGGGCAGCAGGGACTCCACCAATTCCTCCCACCTGTTGGCAACTAATTGCAGCTACGACAGCACTTTCAGGAGAGGCTGTCTACCACCGCCAAGGGTGAATGTCGAACCCCCACAGATTTTTATTTAATACAGTAGATGGAACTGTATTATACAGGAGGAATCTTAGTTCATCGTGAGGCAAACCACTGTCCGTATTTTGTCATCTTTGAATTCTGATGTAGTCTATTCAACGTGAAAATCCTATTAAAAACATGATTACTTTGCCAAACCTCCTTAGCAAGCCTTCCACTGTAGTTCCAAAATAATAGATGTTTTCTTCAAGTTTCTTGCCGCTTTCCTATAAGTGAAAACAAAGGGGACCTACTGTGTAGTTATTTTAAACACATGTTTTGAGTGCTCTGTAAGAAACTAGATTAACAACTTGCAACACTGAAGATTTAGCCAAACAAACACTGTACATAGTGTAAACGTTGGGAGGGGAAGCTGCTCCTTCACTGCCCAGTCAGGAATCCAAAACCCTGACCTGGATGGGACTCCTCATGAGCATGGGAAAGCTCAGCCCCACCAGTCTGTAGCCTCTGCTCAGACTGCTGTGAGAAGGCAGTAATGTAAATATTCTTAACAGTTGTAGCACAACTTCTAAAAATAAACGTTTAATTTAAAAAGGCTGAATTTTAGTGAAATGTTGAGTCTGAGGCTCATTATCATCCTGTTAAAGCATTGCAATGCTGTTGTGCATCTAAGGGGAAAGGAGAAAAAAAGTGTGCGCAATAAGCAATGAACAGGCAGTTGTATAGAAAAAAGTGTGCATAATTCCAGCCTGAACCACCTGCTTCCACTGAAGTCAACAAGTGCAGTATCAGGACTGAATATGGCAACTGCCACCAATTTTCATCACTACCTTTCAAAATGGCAAGTTGAGTTGTTTTTTTAAACTTGATGAGCATTTTGGATAAAGGAAGACTTTGCTAGACACACCATCTTTGCCACCTCAGTTAGATGTTAAAGATCAAAAGGAACATGTCTGGAATTCCAGACTTTTTCCAGCAGAACCAGGGAAGACCAATCTTGACATTTTAATAATACTTCTTCAGTAAAAACAAGCAGAAGTAACCCTTCAAAAAAACACCTGGCAGGCTGCCTTCATATATCAGGGGGAAAAAAAATACCAATCCAATTAAAAATATTACTTTGCAGGACACTTGAAAAAAGAAACATTACAGTTAATGAGGAAGTATGTTACCCATAAGAGATCTGGGTAATTTTGGTCTTTTCTAAGAATCCTGATTTGAAGTGATCTTTTACTTCTGATTTGTG
Organism: Mauremys mutica; assembly: GCF_020497125.1. Lineage (NCBI taxonomy): Eukaryota > Metazoa > Chordata > Testudines > Geoemydidae > Mauremys > Mauremys mutica. Next base: position 36,617,653 of record NC_059078.1, on the reverse strand, counting down.
AGGTGACAAATCTGGGGAATTGGGGTTATTTAGTCTGCAGAAGAGAAAAGAGAGCGCGAATTTGATGATAGCCTTCAACTACCTGAAGGGGGGTTCCAAAGAGGATAGACTGTTCTCGGTGGCAGATGACAGAACAAGAAGCAATGGTCTCAAGTTGCAGTGGGGGAGGTCTAGGTTGGATATTAGGAAACACTATTTTACTAGGAGGGTGGTGAAGCTCTGGAATGGGTTACCTAGGGAGGTGGTGAAATCTCCATCCTTAACGGTTTTTAAGGCCCAGCTTGACAAAACCTTGACTAGGATGATTTAGTTGGTGTTGGTCCTGCTTTGAGCAGGGGATTGGACTAGATGACCTCTTGAGGTCTCTTCCAACCCTAATATTCTATGATTCCCAACTAGCCAGGGTAAAAAAAACCTGCCACTTTCCAAAAGGAGAAGAGGCACTGTAGTTAGGAAACATCTGATTTCCCTTTCCCTAAGAGAAATAATAGTTGGATGCAGCTTCCCTCAGCCAAGCAATACCAAGGTTTTCCTTTGTTAGCAAATGCTAGTTCATTTTTAAGAGCTCATTCTGCAGGTATTAATTTCACTTCCTCTTCCATGGAGGCATGTACAGCACAGTGGCTGTACATTAAAGCTTCCCAATTTTACCTGAGAACATCTCGGCATTTGCAGTGTTTGCTATACTTCACAACACTCACGAATAAGAAATGCTGCATATACTGAAGTAACATTTAGTTATCTACATCAAAACTGTTAGGTCTAAGGCTACATTAATCCTGAAAATCATGATTTTCTGGTGCTACATCAAAACTGATCAATTCTCTCAACTCCTGGCACCAAGCAGGAGGAAAATACTGAACACAGCATATTTAGCTTGTAGCAACTCTCAAGTGTAACTTAACACTATTTTATGGTTTTCACAGTTCAGAGAGAACAAAAAAGCATAGCCTGAACTTCTTGTAGAAAAGATTCAAAACTGATACACCTCCCAGAATGAAGCCAGCAGCAGAGAGTTTGCTGTAGTAAAAAAAAAAAAAATGGATTTTTAAGTGACATCCAGTCACTCTTGGCACCATAGAGCACAAATTATCTATCCTGGGGAAAACGTCACATTGCTAAGTCCCCCTGTGTGAGTGGAATAATGTTAGCAAGTTCTCATGTCTGAGTGCCACTAACACCTGAGAAAATTATCTACAGCACCAAAGTATCAGAAGCACAGTAAAATCACTTCACTATTTTCCTATGATTTTTGCATCTTAAGTATAGATGGAGAAAACTATATTTTACCTTTCTACAGCTACCAAGTCACATGTACTCCACTGCACTAGGTCAGCCATTTGTAAGCCAATGGCTATTATCATGCATGTAACACAAACCTCTGTCTAGGATCAATCTATTATTAAATAAAAGGAGAGAAATTAGAGAAAAGGAAAAAAAAGGGTTCTACTAAGGCCAGGAAAACGAGCAACACTTTGGAAGAAAAGGAAGCCAGATGAGGAAGGAACTGCAAAGAGTTTCTACTGTGACAAACTTGTGCTACTCTCCACCAATTTCTTCCCTTCCTTTGAAAGGGTCATTGTCATTTTTCTATAAACTCCCAATTTTATACTATATAAAAATAAAGCCCACACTTAGATTTCGGCAAGATCAGGGCCTAAGGCTGTGAAAAAAAACTGAGGGAATCCAAGTTAGCATGGGGGTAGGCCAGAATCCAGATTTTATATAAGGACACTACTTCCTGCACCTCCCGTTAAGATAAAGGAAAATTGTCAGGTAGTTGACACTGGCTCTTCTAGTCCATCAATAGGTTTGTTTGATAATTAACATTCAGTCCTTACCTCAAGGCTGGGATGTGCAACTCCATCTTTGCCAACTAGTCCTAAATCCACTTTTCTCCCCATGCTGTCACGGAATTTGTTCACAAACATCTCCAATAACACACCGACATTTCCTTTCTTCATTTCCCTGAAACATTAAAGAACAGTGTACGCTGAAGACTGTACCTCCCTCCTGCCCCCCGATTTCCCCATCCCATACACAGGAAATGTCCTAGGAATCAGCAATACAAAGTACAAAGAAGAAACAAATGTATAAATACATATATAGCAGAGTGTATCACATGCTGAACAAACTCAAGTCTGGCATGAACTTTGCCAGTCACCCAAAGCCTTTAATGGTCTCATATTAACCCCATCTCTTGCAAACTAAACAAATTTCTGGTTCTTTCCCTTAATCTTAACACCCAAGCCCTTCTTCATTACTTTTCTGAATGTGAACTTTCTGCCATGCCCTTATCTTTGTATATTTAGTGTTGTTGTGGTTTATCCTTGAGTTATAGCCAAACACAAACTATCATTTAGGGAAAACCCAGCACACAGAAGACCCCCAAAGATGCTTGCAACAGAATATGGGGATGCTGGATACAATTTTCAGAAGCACCCAAATGACTAAGGTCCCATGAGCGGGGTAAAAGAGAAGGGAGAAATAGGAGCACAAATGTTCCCTCGATCTCAGAAGAAGCAGCTGTAATTGGAATTTTCTCTATCCTGCTCTACTTCTTGCCTCCCCTTCCCTCATCTACCACCAAGAGAAAGGGGGAGAACAGATCTTCTCTGATTGTAAGATCTTTGGAGCAGACAGTGGGCATGTCTATCCTGGGGTCTGTTTGGTTTTGGTACCAAATGCAGTTGCACTAATGTAAAAACAACATGCACTAGTGCAGCTTATTCTGCTACTTAAGCTGAAAAACTGCACTAGTGCAAGGCACATTTTACACTAGTGCAGGGTCTCTATCCTGGGGTTTTGCACTGGAGCAGTTAGTGGTGTACTTACTCTGGTGCAAAACCCCACACTGGAGTCACGCCCAGCACTGCACCATGTTTGGGAAATGCCAAACGCATTGTTGGCGCTACTGCAACACAACTGACAAATAATAGTGAAATAAAGGTAATGAGAAGCAAGATGGTGGAGGTGGTTTGTGGGCTGCAGAACGGAGAGAGGTCTCAAACTATTGTAATAGCCATAGAAAGTACTGGAAGGTTAACCAAAACTTTTGTGGTTTACCTCCTTATTAAGGTCTTTACCTTACTGTGTAGTCTGGCCAGCAGTAGTATTAGTGTGTTCAAAATATACAGCAAGTTGTGAAGCAGAATGCAGCTACCTTATCAAAGATGCCAGGACTAAATTAAAGAATATACTAGCCTCTTGTAAGTAGGCTAAAGCCTTTTCCCTATAAAAATCTAGAAACCCAGGCTCTGTTATCACTCAGTTGAGGATCCCACAGCTGTCCTTGAACAAGGCTACCCAGCATGGCTAAGTATGTAAGAATAACCATTAATGAATTTCTGGACAAAAAAGTTACATTACTAGCTGGATGATTAAAGGTACTACAAAACAGATTTACTCTAGTCCACCCATGAAGACTGTGTTTTACTAGAGATTTAAGTCAGTGTTTTAAAGTTCTAAAATAAAATGGCCTTAAATTCAGAAACATACAAAAAAGTTGTCTAAAGCAGCATCAAGAGCTGAAGTGACTTTTTTGTAAAGGTCTCAAAATACTCTAATTTTCGCTTGCAATCTCTCTGCTCTAATCTACTGTTAAATGGATAATGTGCTGAGTATCAATTTTAGTTAACTTATTTGAGATAAGTGAATGTTACTAGCAAGTCGTAAGAACATACTTAATTTTTCCAGTCAAGATTTTGCCTGCATACTGCATACCCGTCAACGCAATATACATTCGCAGAATTTCATTTGTTCCCTGTAAGAGACATGATACAAACTTAGTCAATACCAGGTGCCCATTACGTCCAGTATTTCATAAACCTATATTTTCTTACATAATAATTTTTAAATAAAGAGTTTTTAATGTTTAAATGTATGGTGTGTTATGTTTTTTCCACATTACTTTTAAGAATTAAAATTCATTTTAGAATGAACCCCTCTTTGGTGGTCTATCCAAGACAAAGAACTGCCTCACTATTGCTGGCAGACAAAATACTGCAAAAGAATCAATAATGAATGAATTAAAACATGGGAATTAAGAGTTAATTTTGAACACAAGTTCTTTAGCTAACATACCTACTTATTCACATCTCTTTTGCATTTTTTAAGTTACACATTCCATGCAGTTCTAGTTTAAAAGTCACCACAAGCAATCCAAAATATTTACCTTACTGCCCCAGCTAGATTAGATGGATACTTTTCAGCTTTCAGGATTATTTTACTTGATCTTTTAAATGACATTAATGAAATCTGGAGCCTCTTTTTCCTTGAAGCTTTTAGCTATTTTTAGTCTGATGAGATTCAAAACAAATTGTTCAACACATCCAAAGTGTGTCTGGTGCTCAGTGACTGCTTTGGTCCTCCTCCTTACTTAGAGAAGTCAACGCTGCAGATTTCACTTCTCTAAATAAAAGGAAAGGCCAACAATACCACTAAACATCAGGCATATTTGGTCTACAATATAAAAGTTAGAGCACTTCAAAAAAAATCAGACTTTGCTCCCGCAGACTTATTTTTATTTGAATACTCTACAAGTCCATTTTAATTTAAATCCACTTTCCTCTTCCACAGTTGCATTTTTAGAAACTAATTTCAAACTGAAATAAACATATCCTGCACTAAATGTATTTGCACATCACATTCAAATTGGATTTTTTCTTCTTCTTCTAGCCAGGCCTCAAAGCTTGTAGCTGCTAATGCTGATTTGGAGAGCTGTCTGTTATCGCTGCCACAACACATTAAGATTTTTCCTTGAAAGAAGATGCAAGGGAATAATAATGCTGAAATAAACATAAGCATTCTGTCCTTGCCTGCAGTAGAAACATACTTTCTTGTCTGATAGTACTTGCTCTAGCCCCCACAATGAGATAGAATGTAAACTTTTTCCAGTGTTTTTGTCAGAGAAAAACACAAGTATCTTTAAACTTGTCAAGCAGCTACTTTTATGCAAAATAATCACAGCTTCAAATTAGGAAAACAATAATTTAGGAGGAAAGATTCAGAGAGTTAAAGCCTGAGTACATAGCATTATGAACATCTTTAGGAACGAAAAATTTTGGCAGCATAAAATAAGGCTATACACTGCTCATTACACTTTACTCAACCCTCACCATACATAATCTACTGTTGGCTAATAGGAAAATAGGTATTGGGTAATTAATTTAAACTAGTGACCTATCTTACACACACAGAAATTTATTTATATATAGTTGCTCTTTAAGCCCTATTTAGCGACAATACTCATTTTTCCACAAACTTTAAGACAATTTTTTTTTATCCTTTTGAATTTTTGACAGAGGAAAGTCAATATGGTAGAGAATTGTGTTTCATCCAACTGGCAGAAAGCAGAGACATTCACTGTCTGATTAGAGGCCATTGGATCCCTGTTCCAGCTATCATAGTATTCTTCTTCTGTGTATTTCTGGCAGCCATTTGCCAAGATTTTAAGATTGTGTATTAAGTGTCAGCAAAATCCTAGTAAACTGAAGCCTTCTCTCTGTGCATAGTACCCTGCCTCTGCAAAATCCAAGTTTGCCATTGAAACTGTTCTTCCTGTCTTTATGGACCTTTTAAAATATGAATGAAACCAGGAGGACAGAGTCCATTTTATTATGCTGAGCGCTGATTAAGTCAATAGGATTTTATGTAATACCTAGATGATGCTTATGCACTATGAAAGAAAGAAGTTATTGTTGCTAGAATTCTTTGCCCACACTTGTTATTTGGGAAAAGCGGTGAAGCATTTATTCCCGTTTCATCATTAAGATTTTTGTAAATTTTGCTTTAAAAAAACAACTATATTTCCTGTAAGTTGTGCACAGATAACCCCCCCCCCCCAACTGCCAAGAATTTAAATAGGTTTTAACCCCATCTTATATCTAAAGCAGACAAATTCGTGTTATATTAACACTTTTGGAAGCAGAAGGGGAGGAGGGTGGGAGAGTGAAAGAAAGCACTAGCAGCTGTGCTTTTACCTGGTATGCAAAGTTTATGCCCAATAAAAAGCTTTAAATTGCTTAACTACAATCCCTTCAGAAGTGTGAAGGTAACAGAAATGCTGACAAACTACTGCAGTATTAGCAGGTGCCACTCTAACATAATGAAGTCTTCTTTTGCTAGCTGTTCATTTTAAAATAAACTAGCCAAAACAAATATATAGACTGTGTACACGGGATTGTTATATACTTGGTGCTAAATACCCTTCTTCAGAGCAAACAATTTACAGCATTTTAAAGAGGTGATTCAAATAAGATTTACTGTATTTCAGAGGCAAACTACAGTAGCTGGCATCAAAGAATGAGTTATTGAAAGCCTTCTAATGAAGATGGAATGTTTTAAGATCCTACCGATACTTGACTGGAGAATCTGGATGGAACAAACAGAAATATATTTCAAAGTTTATTCAAATCTTGTTTGGGGTCACCTAGGCTGATTAGCAAAACCTGTTTAAACCAAATCTAAAAAACACACTCATTTAACTCCACGTCCTAAAAATGACAGTATTTAAAATGGCAATGCCACAGGGCTGCCAAGCATCACTCAGTCTGTAGTTGCTGCTTTTACCACCAAGAGCCACTGTTTTGTAGGCAACCTGTTTGTTTTTCCAACTGCTGCTTCCAGCACTGGAGTCAAGTGAGAAAGGAACAGCTGGGAGGAGTAGGTGGCAGCAAGGGCAGAACGTGAGGGGACTCAATAGTGGCCCAGGCTCCCATAGCCAGACAACATCAGCCCAACTACCTCAACCATCATCCAAAATATTGTTCCCCAGACAGCATCCACAGAGTAACCTGACACCCGAACCCCCAATTTACCCTATCATCCACCCCAGCAGCCTCAGACCCCTTCAGGCACCCACCGACCCTGGCTACAGGTGCCAAGTTTTGTGCAACTATCTGTCCTACCCTGCCACTGCTTGGGGTGAACTGACCACAAACTGAAGTTTGTTACATTCCAATTATTTGCAAATATGCTCATTTAATAATGTGCATAAAAGATGACATAGCTACACAGAATTTTGGTGGTTATGATGCCATCCCAAAAATACTAAAGAATAAGCCTTCCCACGATGAAGCAGATGCAGATCTAGGACACAGCTTTGTATTAAATCTTTCCAATGCAAAAGGACTCCATTATTCAAGTGAAAGGTTCCCAAGTAAGATTAGTAAGGACAAGCTAAGAAATACTAACTTTTGTTTTAACAAAAACATTGTATCGAAAAGTTTTCTTTGGAGGAGGAAAGGATTTGTCTAGCTCAGAAATTTAAGAGTCATGAAAGCTCACCAGCCCAGGTATAAAAATGTATTTGTCAACTGCTATAATTAATGATACACACCCACTGGAAAAAAAAAAGTTACCAACCCCAGGCAAATAGAAGTTTGCAAGACTTGCCTCTCTTTATGAGGTACTTATATGTCCCCTATTAGTCCAGGAAATTGAGCGCCTTCAATTTTTGATGTATTCATCTTCAACCTTGAGAAGTAGGGTTTAAATCAATATCCTCATGTGTGGTTTGTTTAACCTTGTGGGACTCATCTACTTCAGTGGAGAATGGCAGCACTCCCTAACTATTACCCTATGATTTCAACAGGCATTTGCAAACAGAGCTCATAGGCCCAGTCCTGCCACATCAGTCTGATCATCTGACACCGAGCACAAAGTAAAGTAGGTAAAATATTCTTTCAATTATCATTCATAAACCAGCCATAGTGACTCTTACACAGCCACCTTTACAGCGACACCTGTCATTACTTCCCTTGGACAGGAGCCATATTGCTTCTGTATTACTCCCTGACAGATCAGGGTGTCACTATAAAGTCTGGCCTATTAAGGAACAGCTTAAAAAGGAATGCAGCCAGAAGGGTATAAATTAAGAGGAATATACATTTGAGAACATGGTCCCTTTATGCTTAATTGGAATGCACAAGCCCCCTGACAAAAGAAATGAGAATCATTTGTACTATTTTAATTTATCCTCTAATCTACTCCTTTCTACTCTGTTAGATTCCTGGGACAACATAAAACGTATTTGCTACATAGGTACTTATTTTGTTCTTTTATTTAAAAAAGGAAACCCTTTCCCACCATATTTTTTTAGTCTGTTTTAATATTTTTGGCTGACAATCAAATACTTCGGGGGTAGGGGGCACAGCAAGTTCCTCTTGCTCAATTCATACATAAGACCATTTTATACCATTAGTTTCTGCCAATGGTTTATACCATTTTATACAATGTTGCTTTTCTGTATCTTAATTTTGAAATTCTATTTGTTGACTTCAACGGGCTTTCTTCTGCTAGTCCACAAATATGTAACAGCACAAGAAAAAGAGGAAGCTGTATGTTAATTAGAACAAAAGAAATTGTCAGCCAGTAGGACTATCGCATATTTCATTGCTTTAATAAGGAAACCTTGAAAAGTTATTGTAACTAACCCCAGATGCCTACTTGGCAAGCAGAAGCAGAACAGGGAGTGAACCTGATATTGAAGAGTTTGGTGCCAGAGTCCATTATATAATTGTTCTAACACAGGGTTCCCCAACCCAGTGCCTGTGGGTGCCATGGTGCCTGCAGGGGCATCTAAATGCATCTGCGTCCTGGGCAGCGGTCGAGCATCCGCCGAAATGCCATCAAATTTCGGCAGCATCGCCCCTGGATGACGCCACTTGCCGCCGACAAGCAGCGTCATCCAGGGGCATTACCACCGAAATTCGGCAGCATTTTGGTGGATGCTCAACCGGCGCCAGATGAAAAGGCTGGGGACTACTGTTCTAACAGTGGTAGACAAAACCCAGAAATAAGGAGGATTGATGAAGATGGGGTAAAGTACTGGACATACCAGGCTGGTGCCAAATGTCTGATGAATTAAATGACAGGCCTGATCCTGGTTGCTACAAATCCAGAGGAAAGGGGATTTATTAAGTAAGAATGACTAGTAAATTTCTGTAAAACATTTTATAACACCTCTAAGACAATTTTTTTTGGTAGGATGGGAAGGAGGGACCAGGCCTTTCCTTCTCTACACCTCTGTTGTCAGCTGGTAAAATACTGTGCGTCCCCGCTGCTAGAGAGAAACAACTGACCCCGATGTCATCCCAGTTCATAAGGGCCTTACTGAGTCATCACCAATAAGGTCAGTGTATTGTCTTCATCTGGTAGTAAGGGAGGAATTTACTCAAGTGTCAAGATTAGAAGAGAAGACTGGATAGAAAGCATTTTAAAAAGAGATGTAATTGAAATGTTTTTAGATGAAAGTTGACTTGACTCAGACTTCCTATAAATCTGGTAGGAAAGTCTTCCCGTATTTGGGATAACCAGAAGGAAAAAAAAAAAATCCTTCAATCTGCCAAATCCATCCTTTACTTTGGAGGACCAACTTTGAGTTGGTCCATATTTTTGTTTCACTCACTAACAAGTTGTGGAGCTCACTGATTTAGTTACTGCAGCAAAATAAAAAATCAATCAGACATAGGTGTGGTAGAGCTAGGTGAATGCCAGTGACCTGACATTTATAGGACATTTTCATTTGTGGCACAGAACTTTTGATGTCCTGTTAAAATTAAAGTGAGAATTGCCCTTTATTTGTAATGGTTCTTCTGGAAAAAAAAGAAAAAAAAATCTATACTGAAAACCTGAGTCAAACACAAACTAGAGGAATGATTACTGATGACCCAGCTATGAAACAAGGAAGGATGTATTTTGCAAACAAGATTTGTTTTTAAAAAAATCAGCAGCACTCTGGGACTGTCATAGGCTTGGTGGTCTCAGACAAATCTTAATCAGATTATTATTTTTTTTTTTTTACTTGTAAAGATTCTTCCTCACATGCTTCTTACAAGATAAGCTAAGTTTACCTATGCTTATGCTCCAACAAAGCAAGCTACACCACAAAATATCTTTGAGAGTCAAACTATTCCATTAGAGAAAGCAATTCCAAATGTAGAAACTAATCTTCATGCATTCTGAAACACCTGAAATCTTTTCTAGAGTCCTTACCACCAAACCCAACCTGTATGTTAGCACTGATTCATCACAAAGATGAAGAATGAAGGGAAGTTAGTGTGAAAATTCTCTTGCTACTAAGACTTCACCCCAACTAACCTCTTATTTAAGCAACTAAGATGCAGTGAAGCATATTTACTTGGTGTAAACTGGTTACAAGCTTCAGCTAAAAAGCATAAAGTAAATAATGGATTTTTTATTTTAAGTCAGAATCCTTTGGATATAAAAATGCTGAGTTGGCACTGTGTTTTTTCCTTTTACTATGTTTTCTCCTGATGCCATATTTAGTATAGCTACAGTACTATTATTTTGGTCAAAATGGTCAGTTACTAAATATTTAAAGAGGAGGCAATTATGTCAGTCAGAATCCCTTCCCCAAAAAAGACATGCCACTCACCTCTTTAGGGACAGAGAGATGCCAGTTCCACTGGGCATTCAAACTGTGTGCCCAAAAAGGAGCAATCTATGCTCTAGATCCTGCATGTTCTACAGTCTTTACAGAAGGAATACTTTTCTCCATGGCACACCAGATAATTCCAACATTATTCCAACTAATACAGCAGAAAACTTGAAACTCCAAATGAAGGCCATTAACATGATTCATTGTCCATTCTGAAAGAATTCTATATAGAACTTGTTTCATTTAGTTTCAGTTTTATGCCAAGAATACTTGGAAGGTGAAGTAGTTCTGATTTACAGTAAGAGAGAAGTGTATTCATACTTGCCTCAAAAATCAAAAGGATCCTGCTGTCCCGGAGATAACGTTCATAGGGGTAATCTTTCATATAGCCAAGGCCTCCAAGAACTTGTAAAGCTTCACTTACACAAATCCAAGCACCTTCAGAACTAAATACCTGCCAAAAGCACAGTAACTTTAAATTACTGCTACAGTAGATGCCAACTTTAAATAGAAACTAGATTGCTTTATTCTTATATCCTAAGTCAAAAAGAGGGAGAAGACCAAGAATGAATTGGGATAAACTGTTTATATAAACAACTTTCAAAATATGTATCTTGCAGTGGCTTTCATCCTAGACAATTTAAAGTTGTCTGCGATTGCTCTGGTTATGGTACATGGGAAGTGCACTGGTTCATAAAAATTAATGTTTGAACTGAACAGCCACTCCAAACTCCATATCCCAAAAGCAACATGATAATTCTTTATTAGGATGGTTGAACACAAGCCAACAGAATTAATTTTAGCCTGCTTTAGAGATTAATTCATACTAGAGGACGGATGCTGCCTTAAGAAAACAGCTACTTGTATTAAGACTGTAGAAAGATGAACAACACACCTAACATTTCTATAGCACCTTCCATCCAAAATCTCAGTCTACTGCCCAAAATCTCAAATGTAGTCTCTTTCATCCTTTTAAAAAGAGGATTGACTTTGTGGCACCCTGACTCCTCCTTTCTCCTAGGTCACATGGAAACTCAACTGTGAGCTCCCTGGGGATTCAGATCCCATGAACTGGGAGAGAATGGAGCAGGCCACTCAACAGTTTAAATCTCCCCCAATTCACAAGGCCAGGAAGCAAGTTACTCTGGACTGCGTACGTAGTAACATAGGTTCACCTTCTAGGTAGTGGAAAGCCTTCAGTTCTCAAGAACACTTTGCCAGTCAGCAACATTCTGAAAACTAATTTATGAAATGCTGGAGAGATCAATAGCAAAGCCCTGAATTGTATCATTTTACATACTGGCAGCCAGTACAGAGGGCAGGCCTGACTCCCTCCCTCACCGCTAGTCTAAGGAGCAAGGGAGCAGCTGCATTCTGCAAGTTTCCCAGATTCTGAGTCAATTTCAAGGAAAGCCAGGACAGTGGCTCCTTACCAGTGACATTTTAACCGGGTGAGGAGGTCCATGCCTGGAGAAACACCTGGATACTGTTGTCTTTGACCATTGTCACAATGCAGGCCTCTCACAATTGGAGAGGAATCCAAAGTCATCCCCAAACTTCACACCTGCTGTCTCTCTATTTGCACCCCTACTCCCTAAATCCTGGGCATGCACAAGCAGGATCCTCAGAACAATTCCCCTTGCCCACCAACAACACTTCAATCTTGCGCCAGTCAGACAGACAGTGAAAGAACAGCTCTAGCCTACTCTGTAAAGTCAAATTTGAGAGGAGCTGAGGAAATTGGAACATTCGGATGAGGACTGAATTTCAGATGCTCTCTCTCTTCACTATGTGCGTAGCCAAGATTCGTATGTGGTGATGTCAAAATGCAGCTGCTTCTGGAAATTCTGGGGGGATTAAAGCACTTAGGCTACCTGTATGAGAGTGTTTCGTATGAAGATAAGAGCCTAGATCAGGCCCTGAAAGGGCCACCAAAATGGAGTGAGGGAGAGAGTGAAAACAAACCATGTTCTTTACCAGTTCTTGTATCACACCCACCATTGAGCTGTTCGAATGTCTCGGATAAGAGGCTACAAGTTCAAACTATCAGAGATAGAGGTTTTAGTTTAAATGTTATTCTAATGTTTTATGCCTGATCTTTTTCAATAAAATGGATTACCTTAACCATAGCTGCCTCAATTGAACAATCGGGCTCTCCTGGCCTGTCCATCATTCCTGCAGTGAGATAAGCCATGCTCTCCATTACATATGCTTTCACAGCCAGAAGGGTAAACTTCTCCTGCCAAATAGCAAACAAACATTTACCATGCATACATTTAGATGTAGAGTTGTTATAGTCAGGTCAGCAGTAATAATAAATGATTTAATGCACTAAATCATTAACTATTAAATGCTATTTAGAACACTTAATAGCAATTGTATTTGTATGAAAAACCTGAAAAAGTTTTAAGTTTGATACATTTATACTTCTATACATTCAAAACATCAGCACACAGGCTTCTAAATTAAATTTATGCAGATTGAATACCAAGCATCTAGTAATCCAGCAATAATTTTTTAAAACCAGTAGCTGCAACAAAATCCTTCTCCCAAGTCATGAAAACCACAGGCTGAGAGAATCTTCTAACATAGGTTTTCAGTTTCCCGATTACCTGAATTAATCCAAAATCACTCAGTTTCTTATTGAACTGTTTTCTTGTACAAGCATACTCTGCTGTCATTTCTTTAAAAAAGAAGAAATAGAGAACACATCAATGAGTGGAATCTTTTTTAAAAGGTATTTATATAATTTATTAAAATAACTCAATTGTTCCCTGAGCACGTACTCTCAGCTGTATGCAAATGGTACATCTTACATAATTAAATCTATGCCCTTTAGACATCTATTTCCATCAGTAAATCTGTTGTGTTGATTGAATCTCATTGTCAGATTTATAACTCAGACTGCATTGGTGCAAAATAATTGCCTGAAAGATTCCTCTAACACATACAACATGCCATCAGCAGAGGGGAAATTGAGAGAACATAATCTGTACTCTCCTCTGCTATAAACTAGAATGGACTGAGGATGCATGGTATTTTACAGAAGGAAGTATTAAAAACTTGCAATTTTTTATTCTAACTTTTTAAAAGCAAAGAGTGGTAGCAGCAATGTGATTAAAATGCAGCTCCTTGTGATACAGAAAAAAGCCTTATTACAGGAGAGAAATCCTATCAATAGTTCTTTCATACACTCCTATTTGGGGATTACATCAAGATGACCCTTTTTCATACAAGGTGTCACACCAAACAACTGCTTTGTGGTATTTTTGCTATTCTGGAATCATTTACTGTTTATGAAACAGCTTCCGAGCAAGTATAGATGTTAAATGTTACTCTTACTTGAATATACCAGTTGAATGATAGTTTTTTTGAATTTAAAGAGACTTGTCACAAAGGATTTGTCATGTAAGTATACAACGAACACCTTTACCCAGATTCCTACAAATGCAAGCCTTCAGATCTCTGAGACTATGCTTAAGCTTTATGATACAGAAGTCAAAGTTTCTAACTAGTATGTAGGTTCTTATGCCATGCAATATCTGATCACCTTCCAGTAGCTCATTAAGCAACGTGACTAACATCAGTTCACTAGATTACTATGACTAGAGTTGGTCAAAAATCCTTAAAGGAAACAGCTGTCAGAATATGCTGATTTGACAGAATAGCGATGTTCTGCAGGAACATGTTGATTCTATCAAAGCTTTCCATGAAAACGAGGCAGGCAAGCCAGCTTGCCTACCTGGTTTCCTGCCTGCCTGGCTCCCATGCAGCCCACCACCAGCTGGGATTCCGTAGAAGCAGATATCCCAGGGAGCATATTTTGTTTAGAAAATGCCAAAAGGTTCTTGCAGTGGGAACATCTGATCGTTTCCCCAAAACAAAATTTTGCAGAATTTCAGTTGTGAAAAAATTCAAGTTTTTTGGCTTTTCATCAAAATTTGGGAAGAAAACTCATTTTTTTGTGGGACGAATTCCAATTCCAAGCCAGCTCTAACCATGTCTTGAGTAATGAGCCTCAAGCAAATATCACACTAAGCTAATAGAATGGATCACTCGAAGATTATCTACATTATGCCCCAGCAGGGCTGGAGCCACCAAAATCTCCCCTCAGATAGCACTGTAATCCACAAGAGACTTTGTTGGTACCTTCCTATGAAGCAGTAACTGTTTTTTAAACAGTAGTTTGAAATGATTGTATTGAAGGTGTCATTTGGGAAACTGTCAAAGGACTTTCAGGCAAGAGAAGATGGAGGAACTTAACCCCGTCCCCCAGCACAGGAAGCACATTTATCAACACAGACCGTGATTATCTCCTATCCAGAGTATAGAAAAATGTTGAGATCTTACAGAAACCAGTGAGTGGTAACTGTTGACAGAAACTGATTAATAGCTGCCATTGTATGTAAAGTTTGAAGCCTGAATTACTTCACAATGTTCAAATCTGAATGTTTAGGCAGCTGATAGATATAGACATAGCTATATAGCTATTCTCTCACCCACACCCACCCCTACCCCTATATCTGATTGCTTTAAAAGTAACCAAATATAGCTTTCAAAAGATGCTATATTTGTAAATAATTCATTCCAATGCAATAACAGGTTTATACATAACTGAAAACACCATTAGCATTTTATGGACAAGTAACCTTTAATGTTAGCCAGAGTCTAAATTTTCAGTTCTAGAGTCCATATCTGAAATGAGTGCTGTTATTACAGTGTCTTTGAAAGACATGACATTTGTCTTTTCACAGGATGTTCAGTCCTTGCATTACAAAAGAAAACTTATGATTTCATTCCTCCCAGAAATTCAGTAAGCTTCATTTTACCTACCTATCAGTTTCTTAATAATTCCTGCAGATGCACTACCCATGCTAAATCTTCCACTGTTTAGGATATTCATGGCCACCTACAAAGAAGAAATACAGGCCTTTATTCAATAAGTTATACTTCCAGTAAAATGCCCTCCATTTTGTAAAATGCCATAGCTTTACGTTGGTAGATACCAACGCACCTCCAAAATTCGTTATGTTTCTCTACAGAAAGCGTACCAAAAATGAACAAGGGTGAAGTTAGCTACAGCTACCCTCAAAACAGAACACTTTTAGAGCAGCTATTATAGAAATTGTTCCTTTGAATTTTCACCAATGAAAGGTGAGCTCACAGACTGGATTATGAGGTTAATACAATTAAAATATTACACCTCTACCCCGATATAATGCTGTCCTCGGGAGCAAAAAAAAAAAAATCTTACTGCGTTATAGGCGAAACCGCGTTATATTGAACTTGCTTTGCTCCGCCGGAGCATGCAGCCCCCCCCCCCCCCCCCCGGAGTGCTGCTTTACCACATTATATCTGAATTTGTGTTATATCGGGTCACGTTATATTGGGGTAGAGGTGTACTATGCATTATTCACTTCAAATTAATGCATGGCAGACCCCAAACACAAGAAAACCTGGTGGCTCAGCAAGTGACAAGCATTTTGCATTAGCGATTAGTAGCAGAAAATACCAATTAGTGGCCCAGACAGATTTGCAGTAGTGTTTCACCAATGGAGTACAGTAGTTATAAGTGTTACACAAGTGTTATACTTCGAGAAACGACTGAATATCATCAGTAGGACCCTACCAAATTGAGGGTCTATTTTGGTCAATTTCACGGTCATGAGATTTTTTTTTTAAAAGAAATTTCATGATTTCAGGTATTTAAATCTGAAATTTCATGGTGTTGTAATTGTAGGGGTCCTGACCCAAAAAGGAGGGGTGTGTCTCTGTGTGTGTGTGGGGGGGGGTTGCACGCGTGCATGCGCTGGGGGGAGGGGAGAGGGTCGCAAGGTTACTGTAATGCAAGGGATGTGTGCAGTACTGCTACCCTTACTTCTGCGGTGCTGCTGGTGGTGGCACTGCCTTCAGATCTGGGTGGCCGGAGAGCAGCGACTGCTGGCCAGGATCCCAGCTCTGAAGGCAGCGCCACCGCCAGCAGCAGTGCACAAGTAAGGGTGGCTTAGTATTGCCACCCTTATTTCTGCATTGCTGCTGGCAAGGCTCTTCTTTCAGAGCCGGGTGCCCAGCCAACAGCTGCTGCTCTCTGGCCGCCCAACTCTGAATACCACAATCTCCTTAAAATCACTTTGCGATCCCCCTGCAACTCCCTTTTGGATTAGGACCCCCGATTTGAGAAACACTGGCCTCCCCTGTAAAATCTGTATAGTATGGGGTAAAAGTGCACAGATGACCAGATTTCACGGTCTGTCATGTGTTTTTCATGGCCATGAATTTGGTAGGGCCCTAAATATCAGACTGGCTTATTGTCTCTAGAGATGTCTCATTTTAGACCAGTACAACCCTCAGGGCTTAAAAGATCAATGTATGACTGTGCAGACCGCACTTTTCACCCTGTGCCTGTACTCAGTTCACATGGCTAGAGAGTCCTGCTATGCAGGGCCAGACCTCCTTCGCTTAGCTCAAAGCCAGCCAACTACCTAGAAAATTTGAGGTATTAAGCCTGCTTGTCTCTCATCTCTCACTACTCTATATAGCAGAGGAATAGAGGTGGGGGAAGTCTTCAAGTCACACTGGATTATTTTCACTTCTACCTCCCCCTACACCTCCTTGGTCTCTCTGGCTGGCATACATTAAGAGACACAGCTACTCCTGAAGGCAGTAAAGGCAGCCATTCTATGTAGTAGCTGCTGTTCAGGAGGAGGTAGAATAGGTTTTCATGGAAAGGAAGGCGCTTACTCTCAGCAAAGGTCAAGAGTCACAAACTACAGAGAATAAGTTAAGGGTTAGAACAGACTATATATGTAGTGCTTGTTAATCATTTTTTGGCAAAATGAAGTTTGTCCGGACTATTTTAGCATTAAGACTATTTAAAATAGATTAACTTCCTCTTCGAACTACATTATATGCAATTATTCAGTTCAGGCCATTTAATTAGAAACAAGAACAGAGTAAGTTAATAAAATACTATCCTGTGTTGCCAGAGCTAAGATACATAATGAAGAAAAATCCTGAATGTTGGGGAGGGAAAGGAAAAAAAAATCCATGAAGCTCACTAGGATGGAAAACATACCCATTAGATGCATACCTTACAGAAGAAAATAGTATGTGCATAATTCCTTATGCTAGGAACCTACAGGTGACCGTGACAGCATAAGAAAAACAGGAAACCTAGTTATAATCAGAAGCATGATATTTTTCAGTCCTTAGGAATTTCATTGTGCATCCAGCAAAGGTGCTTAGAGTCATGACCAATAACAGAGAATAGGAATGAATAATTATATAATACAAGGTTGTGGATGAACACAGGAGTGCATCTCTTATGGGTATTCTACATCACCAGTTAACTTAGTGCATGACAAAAAAATTCAAGGTACTAAAGCAATGCTTGAGTTGTTGGAATGATATCTATACACTGCTCATAGCTGCTTGTTAAAAAGAAAGTGGAGAACAGAACCTTTTCTTGCATAATCTCATTCTTCCTCCAAATTCATGGACTTATATTAAGAAACCTGGGCTGGAGAAGCATCTGCAGAAGTTTCCTGAAAGCTCAAAGTCTTGTTTCTCTGTAGGCTTTCATTATTTAAGCGATAATCATGTGACATCAGTCAAAGAATTATCCACGAAAGCAAAAGAAGTCTCACTATCACAGATTTTTACTAGGAAGCACCCAAAAATGCACTCCATTCAGCTAGCGCTTATGGTCTCTAAACTGCTAGAGCAAGCTTGTGTAGGTGATGATCCTTCCCTCCCAAAGAATAGCCAGGTGAGGGGCATTCCAATTCCAAAATAAAGAAAAAAATTTCTATGATACTGACCATAACTACTGCCAAAAAAAGTCAGACATTACTGAGGAAAGATTAAAGCAATGTGGAAACCAGGCACAGCTTTAATGCCTTCAAACAGCCAGCACTCATGCTGCAGATTAAAAGACTGATTTTTTTTTTTTTAAAGGCAAGCAAGCCAGTTATATATACACAGAATATTGATACATGGACATCAAAACCTAAATGTTATTAAAGGGGAGGGAAATGCAACTTGGAAAACTGTTGAAAATTAGTGCACACATTTTGTTAAAATGTTTCACGTGACTGAAAGAAAAAGAGGAGGTTACTCACCTGTACAGTAACTGACGTTCGAGAGGTGTCCCTGTGGGTGCTCCACTGTAGGTGTTAGTGTGCCTCTGAGCTGTTTGGAGATTTTTACAGCAGTACCCGTATCGGACGCGCTTGCGCAGAAGCTGCCTTACATACCAGTCTTGTCTTAATAGTGCGCATGCGTGGCCGAGCTCCTCAGTTACTTCTCTACAATGGAGGCTGCCCCAGCTCCAAAGTAGAGGGGAGGAGGGTGGGGAGTGGAGCACTCACAGGGACACTCATCTCAAAGAAAGTCAGTTATTGCACAGGTGAGAAACCGCTTCTTCGAGAGAGAGAGATGTGCCTGTGGGTGCTCCACTCCAGGTGACTGAAAAGCAGCGTACCTCAAGGAGGTAGAGACTTCAGATCTGGAAGAAATGCAGCAGATAGAACAGCTCTGCCCACACACTTATTGGTGATGGGTCCCTGTGTAAGAACATAATGTTTTGCAAACGTATTTTCAAAAGCCCAAATGGCAGCTCTGGAAATGTCCTTAAGGGGGACGTTATGAAGAAAGGCCACTGAGGCCGCCATGGATCTGGTGGAGTGAGTCCTGGGGACGTATAGCTTGTCGGAACGCCTAAAGGTTTTAGTCCTGTCAAAGTAGAAGGACAAAGCTCTGTGCACGTCCAAAATGTGCATCATAGATTCAAAGGAATTTGCATGTGGTTTTGGAAAAGGTAGGGAGATGGATAGGTTCATTGATTTGGAAAGATGAGAAATTCTACCAAAGGTGCCCTAGGACTTTGACTTTGCCCTTAAAAAAATATGGTGTATAGTGGATCTGCCACGTGTGCTGCAGTTTCTCCTGCACATCTCGCAGAGGCAATTGCTACCAGAAATGCCGTTTTCATAGAGAGATGTAGGAGGGAACACGTGGCTAATGGTTCAAATGGTTTTTGAGTTAGGCATGTTAAGACTAAGGAACGGTCCCAAGATGGATTAGGTGGTTTGATGTCCGAGTATAGAGTTTGGAGTCCCTTAAGGAATCGCTTAGTAATGGGGTGAGCAAAGATAGGACTATCGTCGATGGCATCATGGAACATGGTAATTGTGGCCAAGTGGACTTCGATGGGACTCAGGGAGAGTCCAGAGAGTTTAATCTCTAACACATAGTTGAGAATTAGTGGGAGAGGCGTGGAAAAAAGGAGCGGTTTTTGTAAAAGCCCACTAGTGTGGAAATCTTGTCCAGTTATGAAGGCAGGTGGTGCATGTAGAATTTGTTGTGCTATGAAGGAGTACATTTCAAACCTGCTCCAAGCAAGTTTGCTCGGCATGAGAGAACCATGAAGGCGCCAAACCTTGAGGTATAACATGGTTAAATTGGGGTGGAGTAGTAGACCATGTTGTTGGGACAAGAGATTCAGGCGGAGGGTAGTGGGATGGGTGCAGAAAATGACATCTTGGTAAGGAAAGGGTACTGTGCCTGTCTGGGCCACGTGGGGCTATCAGACTCTGGCTTGGTCTGTTCATATTTTTTTTAATCAATAATTTGTGTATGAGTGGTATCAGAGAAATGCATACATTAGGTCAGTGTTCCATGGGAACGTGAATGCATCCCCTGAGGAGTGTTTGCCTAGTCCCGCTCTGGAACAAAATCTTGGGCATTTCTTGTTTGCTGCAGTTGCAAAAAGATCTGTGGTTGGGTATCCCCAGTGTTTGGAATGTGTCTAGTACTAGATCCTCATTTAGTTTCCATTTGTGGTCTATGGGAAATTTCTGCTGAAGTCGTTATGGCGGTATTGAGAGAGAGTCAGGTAAGTATGCAGCTGATATTCAGACATTGTGTCTGAGACACCAGTTACATCATTTCATCGCTTCTGTACAAAGAGTGGGATCACACACCTCCCCCCCTTTGCCTGGTTACATAGAACATGCAGGTAATGTTGTCAGTTATTAGCCTGACATGTTGGTTTTGTATGAAGGGGAGAAATTGGAGGCAGGCATTGTCTATCACTCAGAGTTCTAGACGTTGATGTGAAGGGACATCTCGGCAGGAGACAAAAGTTCCTGGCTAGTCTGTTGGGGCATGTGTACTCCCTCTCCCGTAAGGGATGCATCTGTAGTTATGACAACCGACAGGACATCCTGTAGAAAGAGGACCCCCGGAGGAAAGGTTGTGAGGCAATGTCCACCAGTGGAGGGAGTCCTTGACTCTGGGGAGGTATGTATAAAAGTTTGTTCAGATCATGGATATTCGGTCTGTAGACAGTGGAATCCACCTTTGGAAACACTTCATGAAGAAGCAGCAAAGAATCCTGTGGCACCTTATAGACTAACAGACGTTTTGCAGCATGAGCTTTCGTGGGTGAATACCCACTTCTTCGGATGCAAGTGGTGGAAATTTCCTGGGGCAGGTATATATAAGCAAGCAAGAAGCAAGCTAGAGATAACGAGGTTCCTCAGTTATCTTCGATAGAGTATGGCATAATCTCTCAGTCTCTTAGTCTATAAGGTGCCACAGGATTCTTTGCTGCTTCTACAGAACCAGACTAACACGGCTACCCCTCTGATACTTGACACCATGCAAGGCACTGCATTTAGCCGTATGGAGTGGAAATCCATCAACCTCATGAAGAAACTTGCACAAATACAGACAGATATCATCTTCCTTTCCAAATGCAAACGGATGGACATCATACCTAATGGACTAAAGGTAAAAAATCCACTACTATCTACATACTACACAGACCACAGTGAGAGATTATGCCATACTCTATCGAAGAAACTGAGGAACCACCTGATCAGCATCCTATACAGCAAACAGGAAAACATCAAAAAAGAGCTCTCCAACCTGGAGACTCATCAATAACCAAACTTCCATACAAACGGACTTCACTAAAATAAGACAGGAGATCTACATTACTCACTTCACCTCTCTACAAAGGAAAAAGGACTGTAAGCTGTCTAAACTCCTACCTGCCACATGGGGCCACAACCGTGGTACCCCTAACCCACCCAGCAATATCGTCAATCTATCCAACCACACACTCAACCCAGAAGAACAGTCTGTCCTATCTCGGGGACTCTCTTTCTGCCCTGCCACCCCCACCAATATGATACAGTTCTGCGGTGATCTGGAAGCCTACTTTCGCCGTCTCCGACTCAAAGAATTCTTTCAGGACAACACTGAACAGCGCACGGATACACAGTTACCCTCCCACCAACAGCACAAGAAGAAGAACTCCACATGGACTCCTCCTGAGGGTCGAAATGACAGTCTGGACCTATACATTGAATGCTTCCGCCGACGTGCACAGGCAGAAATTGTGGAAAAACAACATCGCTTGCCTCACAACCTAAGTCGTGCAGAACGCAATGCCATCCACAGCCTCAGAAACCATCCTGACATTATAATCAAAGAGGCTGATAAAGGAGGTGCTGTTGTCATCATGAACAGGTCTGACTACCAAAAGGAGGCCGCCAGACAACTCTCCAATACTAAATTTTACAGGCTACTTCCCTCAGATCCCACTGAGGAATACACTAAGAAACTGCACCATCTACTCAGGACACTCCCTACACTAACACCAGAACTAATCAACATACCCTTAGAGCCCCGACCAGGGTTATTCTATCTACTACCCAAGATCCACAAACCCGGAAATCCTGGACGCCCCATCATCTCGGGCATTGGAACTCTCACTGAAGGACTGTCTGGATATGTAGACTCTCTACTCAGACCCTATGCTACCAGCACTCCCAGCTATCTCCGTGACACCGCTGATTTCCTGAGGAAACTACAATGCATTGGTGACCTTCCAGAAAACACCATCCTGGCCACCATGGATGTAGAGGCTCTCTACACAAACATCCCACATACTGATGGAATACAAGCTGTCAGGAACAGTATCCCTGATGATGCCACAGCACACCTGGTTGCTGAGCTCTGTGGCTTTATCCTCACACACAACTATTTCAAATTTGCTGACAATATATATCTCCAGATCAGTGGCACCGCTATGGGCACCCGTATGGCCCCACAATATGCCAATATTTTTATGGCCAACCTGGAACAACGCTTCCTCAGCTCCCGTCCACTCACGCCCCTTCTCTACCTACGCTACATCGATGACATCTTCATCATCTGGACCCATGGGAAGGAGACTCTGGAAAAATTCCACCACGATTTCAACAGCTTCCACCCCTCCATCAACCTCAGCCTGGACCAATCTACACGGGAGGTCCACTTCCTAGACACCACGGTGCAAATAAGTGATGGTCACATCAACACCACCCTATACCGAAAACCTACCGACCGCTATGCCTACCTTCATGCCTCCAGCTTCCATCCCGGACACACCACAAGATCCATTGTCTACAGCCAAGCACTGAGGTACAACCGTATCTGCTCTAACCCCGCAGACAGAGACCAACACCTAGAAAATCTCCACCAAGCATTCTCAAGACTACAGTACCCACACGAGGAAATAAGGAAACAGATCAACAGAGCCAGACGTGTACCCAGAAGCCTCCTACTGGAAGACAAACCCAAGAAAGAAACCAACAGGACTCCACTGGCCATCACATACAGTCCCCAGCTAAAACCCCTACAACGCATCATCAGGGATCTACAACCCATCCTGGACAATGATCCCACACTTTCACAGGCCTTGGGTGGCAGACCAGTTCTCGCCCACAGACAACCTGCCAGCCTGAAGCATATTCTCACCAGCAACTGCACACCGCACCATAGTAACTCTAGCTCAGGAACCAATCCATGCAACAAACCTCGATGCCAACTCTGCCCACATATCTACACCAGCAACACCATCACAGCACCAAACCAGATCAGCCACAACATCACCGGTTCATTCACCTGCACTTCCACCAATGTAATATATGCCATCATATGCCAGCAATGCCCCTCTGCTATGTACATCGGCCAAACTGGACAGTCTCTAAGGAAAAGGATAAATGGACACAAATCAGATATTAGGAATGGCAATATACAAAAACCTGTAGGAGAACACTTCAACCTCCCTGGCCACACAATAGCAGATCTTAAGGTGGCCATCCTACAGCAAAAAAACTTTAGGACCAGACTGCAAAGAGAAACTGCTGAGCTCCAGTTCATCTGCAAATTTGACACCATCAGCTCAGGACTAAACAAAGACTGTGAATGGCTTGCCAATTACAGAACCAGTTTCTCCTCCCTTGGTTTTCACACCTCAACTGCTAGAACAGGGCCTCATCTACCCTGATTGATCTAACCTCGTTATCTCTAGCTTGCTTCTTGCTTGCTTATATATACCTGCC
This sequence comes from Mauremys mutica, assembly GCF_020497125.1. Classification (NCBI taxonomy): domain Eukaryota; kingdom Metazoa; phylum Chordata; order Testudines; family Geoemydidae; genus Mauremys; species Mauremys mutica. The sequence continues at coordinate 36,593,854 of NC_059078.1, read as the reverse complement.
CCAGGAAATTTCCACCACTTGCATCCGAAGAAGTGGGTATTCACCCACGAAAGCTCATGCTGCAAAACGTCTGTTAGTCTATAAGGTGCCACAGGATTCTTTGCTGCTTCTACAGAACCAGACTAACACGGCTACCCCTCTGATACTTGACTTCATGAAGAGGTGAGCGTTCCTGACTACAAAAGTGCAAGAGGCCATGTGGCCTCAGAGTTTAGGCAAGCTCATGCAGCCACTGGTGGACTGTTGCACAGCTTGGGAACGAAAAGGTTGATGGTGTTAAAAAGGTGGAGTGGGAGAGGCGCTATTCTTCTGTGTGTGTTGAAATGTGCTCCTATGAACTCCAGCTGTTGGGTGGGAGTGAGTGAAGATATTCTTTGTTCATTCACATTGGACTGTCTGTTGTGTGGATCGAATGGCTTCTTGGAGGGTCCTGGCTTTGAAAAGGCAATTGTCGAGGTAAGTAAAAATTATGATTCCCTGCCCTCTGAGATGAGCTGTTACGACCGTGAGGATTTTGGAAAAAGACACGAGGTGCAGTCGAGAGGCCGAAAGGTAGGACCCTGTATTGGTAGTGTTGTGAGCCCAGAACAAAGCAAATAAAATGTTTGTGGGCAGAATGTATGGTCATAGGAACATAAGCATCCTGCAAGTCGAGGGCTGAAAACCCAGTCTCCCTGTTTCACTGCTGGAATTATGGTTACAAGAGTCACCATTTTGTATATTTTTATTGAGGCATTTGAGGTTGAGAATGGGTCTCCATCCCGCAGTTTTCTTTTGTGTTAAAAAGTAATAGGAGTAGAACCCTTTTCCTCTGTGTTGGTCAGGCGCCCATGGACCCCATTATTGCCACTGACTGGGGAAGGGCATAGGTGATGCCATCCACGGGTTTGTATACCAGGGAGGGAGGGTTTTGATGAACGAAGACATGCGGTGCTGGAGGGTCGTTTGGCACCGATGTGCTCTGCACCGTAGCGCTCAATGCATGCGCTGAGGTCGGAGGTGCCGGGGCGGTAAGCGTAGCCCGCGTCTGTTTTGGCAAGGTCATCTTTGCTGGCAGAGTCCATTGCGGTACCGGACGCTGCCATAAGAGAGGCAGGCAACTGGAAGCCTGAAGCCAGCACCAGGAGCTTGCACGGTTGCCGCAGCCACAGGCAGAATTAGTGTGATGCTGGGGGAAACCGGCATATCAAAGGTGCTGAGCTTGGGGGGGTGTGGGGGGAAGGTCTGCACATAAGAAATAGACCTATCCAGCAACCTTTTTGCTTGCAATGTTTCCCTTCTGGGTGAGAGGCAGGCTTGCTTTTTCTTTTTTGGTCTTGTCCTTTTTGGAGGTGGGAGGGCTGCGGTTCACTGAGAAGCCCATACCTGGGTCAGAAGCAGGTCCAAGTGACTTCTGCATAAGAATCATTTTCAGTCGGAGTTCTCTATCTTTATGTGCCCTGGATTTTAATTTGGAACAATAGGCCCAGTTTTGAGGAATGTGGGACTCCCCCAGGCATCTTATACTCTCGGAGTGACCCAGCAAGATAGGGATGGGGTCCCTGCACGTAGTGCACCGCTTAAATCCTGGGGAGCCAGGCATATTAGCATCAGCTGGAGGCTGAGAGGAACAAGCTGGAACGAATGTTTTTAGTTTATTTATTTATTTTTAAGGGATGAACTTATCTAGTAACTAGAGTGCTAAACTAAAGGAAAAAAGGATGTAGAATGGGTAAGAGAAAAAGTTTTAATGAGTCTGCTGTAGGCCCGACTCCGGCCAGGGGCGGTAGAGAAAGAACTGAGGAGCTTGGCCATGCGTGCGCACTATTAACCAAGACTGGTATGTGAGGCAGGCTCTGTGAGGCAGCTGATACGGGTACTGTTGTAAAAATCTCCGAACAACGGTGCAGGGGCGCACTGACACCTACAGTGGGGCACCCACAGGGACACCTCTCAAAGAACATCTGTGCTTGGCAAACAAAAGTAAGTAAAGATCACATCTCATCAAGCTGAAACCATTACAATTTAAGGATTCTGAAGGCTACTCTAAATATATCCAGGAATAAGAAGGTCTGGATTTTAACTTCATGTTTCCATTTCTCCAGATTTCATTATTGCACTAAAATTGAAACATTTAGCCTACAGGGATGATAATCCTGCAGTTTTGCACAAAAGTCCCTCTGAAAATGCTTTAATGTATTTCTTTGGACTTGTACATTCAAACATTAAGTTTGCAGCAAGCTGGGGTGTGAATCTACCCTACACTAGCCTGCCGTGGACTTACGGTCTGTCTAGACTAGCACTTTTGTCAGTATAACTCATGTTGCTCAGGGGTGTGAAAAAACCCGAGACACATAAATTACACTGACAGACATGCCAGTGTGGATAGCGCTATTTCAGTTGGAGATGCTCTCCCGCTGACATAGCTATCTCAGTTCATTGGAGGTGGTTTAATTAGGTCATTGGGAGAGCTTGGTTCCTTTGTAAAAGATAGACTCCATCAGAGATGGGAAGGGTGGGTTATGGAATGGATATGCGCAACACATCGAAGAACAGTTACAGAAAGATAGGCAACCATTTATTCTTCGGGTGCTGGCACATATCCATTCCATTGTAGGGGACTCACAAGCAGACAAATATGGTGGTGGGCTCAGAGACTACCTGAACAGTGACTGAAGGACAACCTGCCCCAAACCGGCAAATAGTATAATGAGAAGGAAAAGGGTGGACTGATGACCAAGTCACTGCTTTACAAATGTCTATGATAGACACTGGCACCAAGAAAGCCCACAAGTTGCCTGTGCTCTAGTAGGGCGAGCCAAAACTCTAGCTGGCAGAGCTATATTAGACAAGTGATAAACGAATGCAAAGAGAGATCCAGGATGAGACTCTCTGAATGGAAACTGGTTGGTCCTTAGTCTTGTCTGCAACCACAGTAACTGTGTGGAGGATCTAAAGCAGCGGTCCCCAACCTTTTTGGCACCAGGGACCGGTTTCGTAGAAAAAAAACAATTCCGCGGACCTGTGGGATGGTTTTGGGACGATTCAAGCGCATTACATTTATTTTTGTACTTTTATTTCTATTATTGTAATATATAATGAAATAATTATACAACTGACCATAATGCAGAATTAGTGGGAGCCCTGCCCCCTATCTGACCCCCACCCACTTCCTGCCCCCCCCGACTGCCCGCCCCCCTCAGAATCCCCAACCCATCCTGCTCCTTGTCCCCTCACCATCCCCCAGAGACCCCCACCACCCTGGGACCCCACCCCTGCTCCCTGTCCCCTGACTACCCCAACCCCTATCCCACCCCCCGCTGAGTCCTGACAGACCCCCCCCCCCCCCCGGAACACCCACAATCCAACCCCCCCATTCCCTGCCCCCTGACCACCCCTCCAACCTCCGCCCCCTCTCTGTGCCCTGACTGTCCCCAGGACTCCCTGCCCCTTAGCCAACTCTGCTGGCTAAGCCTCTTACCCCCGGCTCCCTCCTCACCCGGAGCCTCAGCGCCTCGCCCGACAGCTGCAGCGTGTCTCCAGCGGGGCCTGAGCTCCGTCCCGCTCAGAGCCGCGTGGTGAGGGGGCGGGGCTGGGAGCTCCACACTGAGCGGAGGCAGCTGAGCTCAGCCCAGAGCTCGCAGCCCCGCCCCCTCACCACGCGGCTCTGAGCGGGGCGGGGCTCAGCGGCCCCGCCGGAGACACGCCACTTGATGTGCTAGGGGTCAGTTCGCGGCCTGGTTCCTAACAGGCCGCGGACCGGTACCGGTCCGCGGCCCGGGGGTTGGGGACCCCTGATCTAAAGGACTTAGTACACTCCAAGCAGAAAGCTAAACCCCTTCTTACAGCCAATGAGTGAAGTCTCTGCTCTTCTCTACGTGCAGAGGGTTTCAGGAAGATCAGCAGCATGAAAAAATCAGACACTACCTTAATGAGAAATTTTGGTTGAGAGGGAGATGAATTTTATAGAAAACCATATAGGGATGCTCTAACATTAGGGCTCTCAACTTGCCCACCCTTCTGGTTGGGATAGTGGCAACTACAAATTCTACTTTCATAGATCGGTAGAGCAAGTTGCAAGGGGTTCAAATGGCAGTCCCATTAACTTTGCTAGGGCCAAGTTCAGATCCCAAGGAGGGATAGGATCTTGCACATGTGGTTACAATGTGATCAAGCCTTTAGGAATCTGGTAATGATGGCGTTGGAGAAAAGGGATCTACTATCCATCAAGGTATGGAAGACTGAGATACAGAGCTAGTCAACAAAAACTGATGTTTTAGGTATAGAAAACAGTCTAGTATGAGGTCCAGGGGTGCATGTTTTGGGGATGTGTCTTTCTGCTGGGACTAAATGGAGAAGCACTTTCATTTAGTCAGGTAAGTGCCTCTAGTTTAGGGTTACTACTATTCTGAAACACTTCCTGGACATCCCTAGAACAGGACCGTCAGGTGGTGGTCTCATAGGTTTGGATGGAGCAGGCAGCTATAGTCCAGAGAAATCACATCTGGATCCAGCAGGAGAAACTCAGTAGGGTCAAGTGCCAGTGCTGTTGAGGCCAAGCTGGTGCTATGAGGATGAGACAAGCATGGTCTTGTTTGATTTTAAACAAGACTCTGGGCAGCAAGGGAACTGGAGGGAAGGCATACAGGAGGAGATCATTCCAAGGTAGCAGAAAAGCATCCGTTAATGAGCCTCAGTTGAGACCTCCCTGAGAACAAAATTAGTTGCATTTTCTGTTGCACTTTGTTGCGAACAGGTCCACTTGGGGAGTCCTCCAGAACTAGAAGATGGAGCTGGAGATGTCTAGGAGTAAAGACCACTTGTGGTGATTGGAGAAGATCCTGCTCAGACAATCCGCAAACGTGTCCTGCTTCCTGGAAAGGTAAGCAGCCCTGAGATTAACTGAACTGGGTATGCAAAAGTCCCAGAAGTGAATTGCCTCCTGGCACAGCTGGGTTGACTGCACTCCTCCCTGTCTTATGCAAAACATAGTCACCAAGTTGCCTGTTAGAATTACAAAGTTCTTTCCTACTATATGCGGATGGAAAGATGAACAGGCTAGTTGCGTAGCTCTTAACTCCCTAATGTTTATATGAGCCATTAGACCATTAGGCAACCAGAGACCCCGAGTCTGCAGGGACCCAATATGAGCCCCCAAACCCAGGGGCTGATTAAAGTGAGGGTTGGTAGCAGGGAGATAAGGGGACCTCCTTCCCCAAAGACTTTCAGAGGGTCCAAAAATAATAAAACTGACACTCGAACCACCTTGTTTAAATGACAACTTGGGGCATACTTTGATGCCAACAGCTTTCTGAGATGCAGTCTGGTGTGTTGAATCACATGGGCACACACTTCCATGTGACCCAGCAGGCTGAGGCAGCGGTGGGTTGTGATGAGAGCATATGCTTTCAGTCACACCACCAGGCCCTGCAGTGCTTTGAACCTGGATTTTGGAGTCTAAGGCTGCTCCAACAAACTCTCTTCTCTGTACTGGTGTTAGAATTGATTTGTCTTGATTATCTAGGAGTCCCTGTGCGTTGAATGCAGACAGGACAGCAGATACACTGAACAACATTAGCAGCCACCATCACCAAGGAATCTGGAAGAAGGTGAGTACAAATTTCATATACCTTACTGGGGATGAAGTACCTCCTTTCAGCTCACTTTGCTGTGGGAGGTAAGGAGGATGGTAACTGCCAGAGCACCTTGATTTGCTCCATCATGGCTTCATTAAACTGGCAGAGGCAAGCTGTCAGGGCTGGCAATACCAGAATGTCCACCAACTTGTGGGAGCTTTCACCTCCTCTGCCTGAATGTCAAGAACAGAGGCCACCCTTCTCAACAGATCTTGATAAGCCCCATGGTTCTCTGGAGGTGGTGAATCGCTTGCTGCCTCAACAGCTTCATCTGGCAATGAGAAAGAGGACACCACAGGATTCTGAGGTGGAGGCTGCTCCAATACTTATGGTGGGGAAGCCGCCTGAGTGACTTCTGGCTGGCTGGCACTGTTCTTGGTACAGTGCCCAGAAAATGATGTCTGAGGCTGATGCCACCCAAGCCGTTTCAATGACAAAAAATGAGACAGTTGCAGGAAGGTCCTAGCAGGAGGAAGGATGCCTCATGGTCAGCCACTGACATGGGCCTGGGACCCAACTTTGATGGGGCCATTACCCCTTTGGAGGAGGAAAAGGCCAGTGCTGTGACTGTTGCATGACCCATGGTCCTCAAGTCTCTGATGGAGCGTATGCCCTCTGTCTTGGATGGCAGAGGGATACACCTCTGAGTCTGAAGGGGAAGAATGCGAAACATCCAAAATTGGGGGGGGGGGGGGGAGGAAGAGAGAAGGGGAGAGGGAGGCAGAACCAGTTGGTACCGGAGATAGATACCCCAAGCGAAGGGATAGTGGTACTATGGATATCATTGGAGGCTTGTCCTTCAACTGTACCAACTGTTGTGGTTGCCTGGGAGGTAATGGTACCATGAGTTCCTGACACAGAAAGGTAGGCGCCACTGGCGCGAGTACAGACTGTAAACCTTCTTGTACCAATGGGGATACCATACTAAGAGGCTAAGCAGGTCCCTTTCAGCTGCATAGGCCTCCAGGGTGGCTGGGAGCAGCAATGACTGATGGCTCTGCCACAGAGGCCTTTCAGGGGATACCCTCAATGGACCTAGCACAGGCTCCAGAGGAAACAATTCCTTCTGTGCTGAACGGTGCTCCAAAGAGTGTCTGCCTCTACTAGGCTCTTGCACCAACAACTCCAAGCTAGATACTGAGCTTGAGGAGGGTTTAAGTCTTTTCTTCAGTACCAGTAAATGGAACTGAGGAGCTGCAGACATATCTGGCACACTCTGTGCCAAGGCTGACATACTTGTGGCGCAAGCTGTGTGGAGGAGTCCGATGGGGAAGGGAGGGAAGTGTTGCCTCCAGGAGCAAACACCTGAGCCTCATTGATCTATCTTTTTGATCAGGACTTAAATCTGACAAAATGTGACATTTGTCACTGATGTGGGATTCTCCCAAACACTTCAGACAGGCTGGGTATGGGTCACTGACCAGCACAGGTTAAACGCATGTGCGGCAGGACTTAAAACCTGGTGAGCGCAGCATCATTTCAGCACTAGGATAAGATGAGAACAAGTCCAAAAAAAGACTTAAGATTAAAATCTATCGCAAAGACTTGCTAAAACTAACCAACTTAACTACTTGCTAACAACAACAGTATATACATGCAAAGGGGCGAGGGATTCTTATGACAACAAGCCTGAGATCGCACACACAACCACCACTGGCGGTAAGAAGGAACTGAGGAGGGTCGGAGTGGTTCCACCCTCTTACACCAGCACACAGTGGTGCTCGAGCTGCCCAGATGAGTACTGCTGAGGGATAAAGTTCTGATATCTGTGCACTAGGTGCATATACACCTACAGTGAAATGGACATGTGCAAGCATTCAAAGAACAATAGCTAATACTTAAATTTAGGCTAAAATATTGTTGTGTGTGACTATTAATTACATTCAGTTCAGAAATCTGACACGTTGATGTTACTTGACACACAAAGGGCAGTTTGAGAATTTCAAGACTTTTTGCTTCATAAACACAAGAGGAAGGAATATTTTGCTAAACAAGTTCAGGATAAGTCACAAAACTTTAAATAAGGTTTACCAAAACTCATCAGCAATGCTTGAAAGTTTTCTGTGACAAATTCATTGCCCTAGGCATATATTTAACAAAGGCAGGTAAGCAATGCATTTACTTAGATCAGGCTTTATTTAATATTTCCATGGTACCCCTTGCGAATTATGCAGACAATCCATTATTTTTCATCTGTCTGTTCAGTTCGTGATCAATGTTTTCAGTATTTTCCCCACTGAAATGAAACTAAAGTTTGTACTTTATCAGACATTCCCTAAATATCTTTTTAAATACAGACGATTGTTAGTCTTTGTTCAGGATATCAATCTCATATTCAACCTTCATTTCAAGTGTAATTTAAAAACAAACAATTTTACTATGAGGTTGAAGTTTGTTTCTCAGTCCCTCACAAGTTCTAATTTCTTGATCACCTGTTCCAGCACAATCAATTTCCTTCAGCATTTCTTCTGCTCCCCTTGAAAACTGTCTCACTTTCTGGTATCTGAACTCTTAACTCCTTTATAAACTAAGTACAAGAATTTCATTACTTTGGCAGTATCTGTCCTCTTCTGTAAATAAATTACCCTTACTATCTCTTAAGAATCCCTCCTGTCTCCTTTATTGGTTTTGTGCTCCTTATGTACTTAAATGTCCGATTTACTTTAATCTCTTTTACAATCTTCTCATTCTCTACCTGTCCTTGTGCTTTCCAACCCATTCCTTCAAAACAACTTTATTTTCAGTCTTCGCTGTTCTCTTGTACCTGAAATTACCCCCTGCTTGGCCTCATTTAACCTTTTTCACTCTTCGCACTGTGTTAATCCACATGGTTTACAGACTCTTGACATATTTTTGGCTGGTTCTTATGAAATGCAGCCCTTGGGTATAGGCTACTTCATATATTCACTTTCCCATTTCCTTTATTGATCATACCATGAAATCTTACGTAATATTTCTACCTTTTCGCCAAGAATTTTTCTGTTGACATCTAGCATCTTTATTTCTTCCAAGATGAGTTTCATTTAAACACTAACTACAAATATAACAAGATTACTTTCACTGTAGCTTAAACCTTATAGCTCTCATCACGGATCACATCCCATTTATCAAAATTCATGAACTGATTCTGATTCTAACCTTTCCTCTTCTATAGAAAGACTTCTTCCTTTAAACATTAAGAAAGGAAGCAGCCTGTATCATGCTGACAGGTAATATCTCCAATTATTATTTATATATCTCCTAGAACTAGAAGGGACCTTGAAAGGTCATCAAGTCCAGCCCCCTGCCTTCACTAGCAGGACCAAGTACTGATTTTTGCCCCAGATCCGTAAGTGGCCCCCTCAAGGATTGAACTCACAACCCTGGGTTTAGCAGGCCAATACTCAAACCACTGAGCTATCCCCCCCGCCATGCTTAGTTTAGTGTTTACACTCAGTTTATGTTTGAGTACCTCAGCAGTGGTTCATTGCCTTTCATTTGGGTAGAGTCCTTTTGTGATGATTAGCTAATGGGTAGCCCCCTTATGTCCTCTGGAATTTCCTACTATCCTCTTTTGTTCTCCCCACTTCCAATCCCCTCCTTTTCCCTTTTATATTTTTCCCCTCCCTGCATCATCCTAATTTGTGTTTTTTGTGGCATTTCCTCACTCTCCTGGTAACTGTCAGCTGAGTAGAGAACATGTTGCTTGGCAGGGAAGTCTCCACTGGCAACTCCAAAGGTCTGGATCAGTACACTTTTGCAACAATGCTAAGCATCAAAGTAACACAAAATACAATTCTGTGCCTGTGGGCTGCTACCTTGAACTTACATCCTTCTGCATGTGAGCTCTGCCTATGGCAGGTTGTCTGCAAGAGTAGGGATGGGGACAGGCAAATTTCAAAGAGCCATTTACAGCTTCACTCACAGGTGCACATTCACATGAGGGGAGATAGCCAAGGTTGTTCAACTTTCTCCAATGCTATTATCATCTGCTCTGTATCACCCACCCCAGGATGGGTAAAGTAAAAGTTGTTGAAATTTACTAACAATTTTCTTTTCAAACAAACAGTTTTAGTCATCTTGGATGAAAAAAGTGAAGTACCATCTAACGAAACTCCAGGAGCAGAAGCTGCTCTGTTACATGCACTACTGCAGTGCTTAAGAAAAGGAGTGCTTATGAACACAGAGAACATGACATACGAAACTGACTGCATACAAAAGATAAACAGAGTAATTCCATCCTCTAATCTTTTTCACATTTAGCGATCAGAGATTAACAAATATGTTTGTCCTTTTAGAGCAGGGCTAAATCTGGCACCAAACAACAAATTCTCTTCCCCAAAGACATCTTTGTGGTAGGTTTAAAGATAATGATAATTATTCTTCACAACTCACCTTAAATCCCCCTCCTACTTCTCCAATTACATTCTCTACAGGTACTTTTGTGTTTTCAAAATGTACTTCACAGGCTGAAATAAAAATAGCATTCAATTATTTCATAAACTTTTGAGAAATACTGTTAAAAGACATAGCAACATTCAGAATTTAACTTACTCTTTCTGTACTAGGAGTTGGATTTTTCCCAATGCTACGCAACAGAATTAAATACACTTTGCCAAATAAGTTAATGGGGAGAAAGATGGGAGTTGGCATTTTAATTTATGAAACGTACAAATATCATCACTAACTTGTACAGCACAACTGGGGAGAACTACAGTCTTGTCTGGAACTGGAAGAAAGACTGAAAGAATACAGACAACTGAATGACTGATGGTGAAGAATAAGATCTACCAATAAATAGAACAACAAAGAGAAACCAGCTCCCAGTGCTGCTGTATCATAGTAATGCTGCTTATTTCTGAATCTTCTCAGTGCAGCACACAAAGGGGAATTTCCATGGCAAGATGAGATGTTTGGAAATGGATGACAATTAGCAGATGAGAAGGTAATTACTTAACATGGATTTTTATATTTGTTAAAGTGCAATTTGAGCTGTTTCTGCATAAAACTGAGATGGATGTTTAAGAAATAGGAACCAAAACCTCCACAATCCAATTGGAATATAGTGTATTATCCAACCAAAATGGATTTGCTTATGGATTCTGATAATACATGAATTTTGAAACACACTTCTATGAAAAAACTGAATTTAAATGCTTCTTACTATTAGATCCTCGAATACCCAGTTTATCTTCTGGCTTCCCATTAGTGACTCCACCGAAGGCTCTTTCTACAATGAGGGCAGTAATTTTGTCTTTTTTTGCACCATCGTTATCAACAAACTCAGTCCTTGCAAACACAGTGAAAATGTCTGCCAGGCCACCATTGGATATCCAGATCTGGGAGAGGAGGTGGGGAAAAGAAAAAAAGTACGTTAGCTGTGCTGTGATAGATACAATGCTTTATTATTTCATAACAGAAGCTGTCTCAGCACAGGACTGACTCATTCCATCAAGTTTTAATCTCTGCTCTTGCACTGGCTTTGTGACTACGGCAAGGTTATACTTCCAAGAAGAGCTGACCAGAGGATGACTTTTTTTTGGGTAATACGTTTTCTCTAATGCTTTTGCCCTAGGAACAAGTATACTTTGCTTTATAAAGGCTGGTTGGTAACTGATGTACACTGTAGTACCCCCTGGAGGGAGAACAAATCACAGGTATTTGACCCCAGTCTGGACTGTTGGGGAAAAATCACAGTGAAGTACAAAAGGAGTCCAAGCTTAAACCCCTGGTCTGGAGTGGGAGACATCACCTCCACCCAAGAGAGGTGACGGATAGGAAGCCTGAAATGTGAAGTGAATGCCCTCAAGGGGGCTAAAAGGGTGGAATGTCAAAGGTGAAGCTAACCCTGAAACTGTGACACTAGGTTCAAGGCCCTGCTCTATTTGTTTCAGAATGATCTGGGATGAAAAACTGTTCTGAATCAGACAAAACAGGGAGTTCAACCTGAGTCTTCCACATGCCAGCCCAGTGCCCTAACCACCAAAATGTTCATACAACAAAACCGTGTCTCACTAAAAGTTTTGACTTTGATGAAACAGCATACATAATTTAGTCAAAAAAAGTGGCCTGACCAGCTCTATTTCCAAGTCAGTGTTAATATTTCCTTCAAAGTATTCAACAAAACCTTGGGCAGAGAAGAAAGAGCTGGAGGAAAAAAAAAAAAGAAAATTCAGGTTTCCTCCTCACCTGAGTGCAGCACACAGTGAGGGGTAGACTCTCAGAATAAAGCAGAGAAAAGCATGTTCACAGAGAGACCTCCTTAGCCTTTTTATCAAGGATTAGCAAAGGTTATTCTCTAGGTAGCAATTTCTTTTGGCCTTAAGACTGAATGAACTGTCTTTTTGACACTGTTCTTTACTAGCTTGGGATCCTCAGAATTCAAAGGAAGCTGCCAAGTTAAGTTCTCATTTGGGAGAACAAGATGACCAACAATGCTCCAGACTTAGGAATGCTTCCTGTGAAACTCATACTAGAAATAAATATTTCAATTCATCACTCTATGGATAAATACCTTTGAGCCATTTAGTAAAAAGCTTTTCCCATCTTCACTCATGGTAGCTCTGGTCTGGATGGATGCTGCATCACTTCCACTAGAAGCCAAAGAAGTAGTTAGTGTGTTTCTGGAAACTAGGCACGTTTTAAGGGATACAAATATAGGCCCAAATTTTCAAACGCTGATGCCTTAAGTGCAACTTTCTAAATCCAATAGCTGCTGGAGAAATATACCTTCAAGCGTAGTCCTCTGAAGAGAGCTCTCTCTGGAGTCTCACTTATTTTATACTGTATGGTGCCACATTGACTAGGAACAGCTAGAATATTTTAGAAATTACATCCTTGATAAGCAGCTTAGCTTTGCTACATTTTTGAAGTACTGGAATGCAGAAGAAAAAAAACCCAGAGTCACAATGCATAGCTGGTTTGAAGCACAGAAGCAGCTCCCCATAATTCATGCTATATTGTTGCACATCCTGTTGATGTCTGAATCTACCCTGCACTTGCTGCCCCCAGTTTGCCACACAGACAAGCCCAAAGGTTTCTTAATATTGTTTCTGTTAACTGAGCCAGGTATTGAGGAACAAAAATGCTGCTTTTCACCATCTTAATTTAATGAAACAAGCACAGGAACAGTTTCATAATTTTTCTCTAACAATTTCACAGAAGCTCAGAGTAACCAGCTCAGTGCTCATGGTGTCATAATGTTCCCTGCACAGCCAATAGAGTCCTCCAAACCATATTCAGTTCCACTGACAAATTAATGTGTCTGATATGGAAAGGTTTGGGCCAATGAATGTAGCCTAAGTCAAAAAAGCCAAAACATTCAGGAAGTTCATGGAAGCCACAGGTGTACCTCCATGGGAGAAGATGAATTATGTAGTTTGAAATAAAGTAGATCCTCAGAGTTACGAACTGACTGGTCAATCACACACCTTATTTGGTACTGGAAGTATGAAATCAGGCAGCAGCCCCCCCCCCCCCCCCCAATACAGTACTGTATTAAATGTGAACTACTAAAAAAAAATATGAAGGGAAAGTTTAAAAAAGATTTGACACAGTAAGGAAACTGTTTCTGTGCTTGTTTCATTTAAATTAAGATGGTGAAAAGCAGCATATTTCTTCTGCATAGTAAAGTTTCAAAGCTGTATTAAGTCATGTTCAGTTGTAAACTTTTGAAGGAACAACCAGAACATTTTGTTCAGAGTTATACATTTCAGAACAACCTCCATTCCCAAAGTTCTCCTGTATCATTTATTGATAACATCCGCCTTAAAGTCACACACCACACACACACAAAATAGAATAGATTAAGATTTTAAGTAGGTGCCATTGTAACAAACCAAATTAATGTCTGTCATCAAAAAAATAAAACATTTTTAGTTACAAAATAATGTTACCTTCCTGGTTCTGTAAGGCAAAAAGCTGCAATATGCTCCCCAGATGCCAATTTAGGTAGATACTTTGCTTTCTGCTCATCAGTGCCAGCAATGAGGATTCCCTAGACAAAGAAATGAGTAAGAGACTTACCAACATATGATGTGCAAGTAGTAAAGCACCATTTACCCAATGTTTCATTCATAATATACAGAAAATTAATTTGTACGTTAAAATCTTAATGATTTTATCTAATTATGTATTTAACAGACTGAAATTGTGTTTGCCATATTAATGTCCAATTAATAAAGGTATCATCAGATAGCTGGTCAACTGCCTGAAATGAGCTGGCATTAGACCATTTCCTTTTGGACAAGGTTTCTAGTAGCCCACCATCACAACTGAAATCCTAATTGTCCATCTCAAAGAGACCAATAACTACATGAGCATGGAACCTGAACTTGCCCCTTAGTCCTAGAGGTAGCCCACTCCATTAGAGGATGTGGTACTTTTATTGCCATTGCTGTACTATAAATAAAAAGGATATCAAGGAAAGACCAAGGCATGACCTACTTATTTTCCAAAACGTTTCATATAAAATGAATTTTTCTCTTTAGATCTTTATAGGCAGGGCTTCTTATCAAAGGGAAATCAAGTTACAATCAGATGTTCTTACACAAATTAAGAGGTATTTTTTGTATGGATGCAGGATGCAGTCTCAACAACTTTTTGATTGCTCTCTGGCAGTGTAAAGGGTTAACCCCAAATATCCCAGACTGGCCATAAGAAGAGAACAAACAGTACTTTGTTCTTTTATACTACTTTTCATCAGTAGATCTCAAAGCACTTAAAGGAGATCAGTGTATGGGAGGAGCACTCTTGAAACAAATTTACAGGAGGCCAGTATGAAGTCAAAATGCAGCCCTTGATTTACTATGAACAGGTAGTAGTTATTTATTTATCATCAAAATAAGTTAACACCTCCAAATCTACACTTGAATGTAAGTTCAGATCATCTGGCTTCTCCAAGCTGTGTACAACAAATAAAATAACCCAATATTACCTTAAGCCCTATTGCTTGATGAGCTGCCAAAGTAACCGCAACAGATCCATCTAGAGAAGTGATTTCTCCTAAACGTGCATACATTGTATTTGAAAGACCAAGTCCACCTGGGGGGAAAAAATGTTTTCCTTTTGTCAATCCATATACATTTCACTGCTTTAAGAGCTGTCCCTACAGAGAGAAATACTTTGAAGTATAAAAAAACCAAAAACATAAATAAGTGTTGTCTTAAAAGCTCAAAGAATGCTGAGGAAGCCTTTAACGGTATATTACTTGTAACTGAAGCATATAGTTTGCCCACAAAGTAAACAACACGCTGTATTTCTAGCAATTTAGGAGGAACGCATTTTAGAAGAAACAAATGGACTTTTAAAAATTGCTTATGGTTGTTTCCCTCCCCCCCCCCCCAAGGTGTGGAAGCATACATATCTTAGTTCTACCCAGAGAAGTTGACTGTCTCTCTCTTTTATTTATATCTATCTATCTAACACACACACACACACACACCCCTATCTAGACCTTACATCATTCTGTCCACTGAATGTTAGAAAACAAAGTCCAGTGAATACTCAGGATTTCCTTCTTTATGTCAAAGGAGTGTTAGGACAAAAATTAAACTTATACTTGAAAGATCATTCATCTAATACTACATATCTAGTTTGGTTTAGATTCCTTCACTCAGTTTTTAAGAAACCCAGCTACTGTTCACGTATGATCGTTTTGCTCAGCAGCTGCAGAACCAGCCAGCAGAGGGAGTATAGTTTAACATACACTAATCTCAGATGAGTGCTGATGTCATTGTACCCGGTACAGAAGACAAGAACATGAAGAGTAAAAGCAAAGCCATGTTGGCTTGCACTTTACAAGAGAAGAGAAAGTTAAGAAGAGGACAAAACTGATAGAAAAGTGTTTTGAGTTTAGTTTTCTAAATGGGTATTAAATGAGGGTAAGAGTTAAAAATCTTAAGAATGTCTAAAATTAAATGTTCTGAACCTAATTTGCCACAGGTATGAACTTTGTTTCCATTTTGTGACCTCAAGTTATAAATATATATGTTTCTTTATAAGGAGCTGAGAAGAGTTAGGTAAAGGAAAAAATATATGTAACTGCATCTCATGTTAAAAGATCTTTCCTTTGTATTTCCAGCACTTGCATATGCATAATTTTGATACCTTGGGCTATAGAAAAGTACTAGTTTTATGTAACCGACTGCAAACTTACTATTAAAACATGAACAGTTTTTTCATAAGATGACAAAGGAGAATGGGAACAATATTCAGGTAGAGCTCTGAATACTATTCACTTTTTTCCCTGTGCACCCAATAAGTACAATCACAAGCTCAACTTTAAAACTAAGAACAGTCTCTGACTCCTACACCTTTCATTCACCCATTGCTTCTTACTTCTCCCTCCCCAGCCAATACATACTCCATATTAATTACAATTTCCACTCTGCCACTCTCCCCACCCATATACCCACTCTCTTTTTCTACAGGTTGCAGGAATGGGAGGAGCCAGCCAGCCTGTGGACTGCCCAAGGTGGGTGGGATAGAGCAGGGTTTCTCAATCTTTTTTCCCCCCTGAGGTCCCTCCCACCCCCAATGCTATAAAAAAAAAACTCCATGGCCCACCTGTGCCGTAACAACTAGCTTTCTGCATATAAAAGCCAGGACCAGCATTAGGGGGTATCAAGCAGTGCAGTAGGCAATTGCAGGAAGCTAAGTTGCTTAGGCTTTGACTTCAGTCCAGGTGGAAGGGCTCAGGGCCGTGGGCTTCAGCCCCGTATGGTAGGACTTTAGCTTTCTGCCCTGGGCCCCAGCAAGTCTAACCCTGGCCCTGCTTGGTGGACCCCCTGAAACCTGCACGCGGCCCCCGGATCCCTGGTTGAGAACTACTGGGATAGAGTTTTCCCTTGTGCAGTGCCTGGCCAAGTAGTTCCAAGCTGCAGAATTTACATGTGATTATGTATTTATTTGTTCTTTTGAAAACAAATATATTTCAGAGTAGGCGAGAATGAAGCTTGTATTTTTTTTTTTTTAAAGCTGCCCCTCTCTCTTTTTTTTTTTAAAGCTGCCCCTGCACCGGTCCTCCCTCTTTCTCTTTTAAAGACAAAAAAAAGCTTCCTTACACAGAAGTCTGTTAAGAATATAAAGGTTACATCAAAGTCAAAAGCTCACACCAGGAAATGCCAAAATTATGTTAACGTGCGCAACCTTAATTACGCCCCCTTTCAAATTACAACATAGTCCAATTACATGAACATGTCATAGCAAATACAATATATTTTACAAGTGTACAGTAATGTCTTACAATACTACTTTCCTGGGCTGTGTTGTTCTGGTATAACAAAGTCATTTGGATGGCAAGCCCAGGTAAAATCATGCTTAGAGAAATATTACATGTTAAACAAATAGAAATCTGTTGCCCTCCACAAGCCATGTAATTTTGCATTGACATTAGCTTTGCAGTTAAATGCTTTTAATGAAATCAGTACTATTGATTGACATGGCTATGGAAGACTTATTAGAATGCATAATTTAGAGAAATCATGTAAATCAAAGTTGGAGACCTCTAGGGCCACAAAATTAGTGTAAGAATTAAGTCTTAGAAATATTACAAGATGCCATATATTTGTATCTAACGTTGTAGAAAAAAGCATATTACTGAGCATTTGAGAAATGTTATGTAATTAAACTCTATTGTGATACATGTGCATCACAATGCAAACTTAATGGTCAGTATCTTAAGAAGTCTGTTTGTACGGAACATATTCATTTATTTTTTCAGAAAAAGCTATCCCAGCATTGTACATATATGAAAATTCAGAGAAGCCAAACATCTGACATTAACTGGCAAACTTCCAAATATCACCTGAACTGAATACACACTATGCTTGAGGATCGTCAAGACTGTGTATTAACCTTGTCCCAAATACAATTGTTTTAACTGAAGCAACAGTCAAGTGAGCAAAGCATTCTATTGCAGACCGCACAAAAGGTGAAATCCTGGCCCCCCTGCAGTAAATACCAAAATTCCCATCAACTTCAAAAGGGCCAAGATTTCACCTTTTGTGCAGTCTGGAACAGAATGCTATGTTCACTTAAAAGAGGCTGCAAGAGCTGGACAAGATTCTTGCTGTTCTTGCTATTAGAAGCATCTTTTTTGTCCATTGTATTAACAGGACTATTTTGTATAAATGAGACATGAAAGCAGCAAATATTTAAGATAATTAGTATCCAAATATTCCATTAGGTCTGCATAAGCATATGCCTTGTTGCACAGAACTAACTTCCAATACTTTCCAAAGTGACTTAAATAAAACGCAGGTGTTATCCAACTTGCTTTTATCATTGCTTTCTGATGTAAAATGTTTCCAGAACAAGTTTCAGTTTACCAGCTTCGATGTCTCTTCTATCTCAAAGGTTTTGGAGAGGTTAATTTTGAAGCTGGATTCCTGTTACAAGCCTGATTTTCAAACCTACATCACCCCAGTGTCAAACTCAAAATAAACCGATATGAAATTTCACAAGAAAATTTCCTGCAAAATGTCAGGCATAGAGGTTTTTGAAATACAGGAGTTCAAAATTTAACCAGAAGTTGATTTTTAAATTGATTTGCCTACTTTTCTCTCTCTTCAAATTTAAGCATAACTTTTTAAAAAAGTTGTCTCCAAAACAGCTTTACCTACCACACTTCAAAGAAATGACAGATGAACTAAGTTTGCGAAGAGAAGGAAAGTCACCCGGGGAACAAGAGGTCCAATATGAGGAATGGAAGGAGGCAGCCACATCTGGAGGTGAGTGGTATAAGGGGAGAGAGGAAAAAAAAGGGGGGGGGGGGAGAAAAGAGAGGAGAGATCCATTCTTGCATGGAATATGCACAGGTACTCCGGTCATTGAACAAATTAATGACAAAGGGGGTGGGGGGAGAGAAAAAGATCTCAGTGGTTTGAGCATTGGCCTGCTAAACCCAGGGTTGTGAGTTCAAGGATTGAGGGGGCCACCTAGGGATCTGCAGCAAAATCAGTACTTGGTCCTGCTAGTGAAGGCAGGGGGCTGGACTTGATGACCTTTCAGGGTCTCTTCCAGTTCTATGAGATAGGTATATCTTCATATATAATTAAAAGTCTATGGGAATTCCACACAAAGAAATTTGTTACGCTGAAATTAAGGATGAGAAAGTCAGAAAAAAAAGAACAAAAAAAGCCAAACAAATCACACACACACTCCCCACAACCTCAAGCACACCTTTGAAGAATATTATAACTTTGTAAAAAAGGCAAAGGTTAGAAAGCATGGAAATTCCAAGTAAAGATTTTATTTTACAAAAACCACCAAAGTATCTGAAAGTATGAAATACACAGTATAGGTCATCCAGTAATCTTAACTCTGACCTTGATTGCTACTTTAACATATGACTGACAGCCTTCTTCACCCATCACAAGTTGACTTCATCAGTGACCACAAAAACTTTAATCTCTTACCCTCAATTGTACAGACATTGCTCAGCCTCCATCCTCTTTGTAGCCATACAGAATCAAAGAAAAGACTAACAATTCCAGATTAAACAGTATATTACTCACTGTTTAAAAATTTCACATATTCAAGGCAGATAATCCAGTTACGACTATTAGATGGAAAGAGCACATAGTGAAAAAGCATAATTTAGTCTCAGACATTTATTAAACCAGTTACAAAACCACCTTTTATAGTTCACAAATTCACATTTTCAACACTTCATTAGGAAGCTGCACAAGTACAGTACCTTCTCCTAATTTGTGATTAGAGTTGAAGATGCAAGAATTAACACTGCCCTTGCGGTGCTGTAGCAGATTGTTTTGGTGCTCTTAACTTTGTAATTAGATGCTTTTATTTTATTGGGGGAGGGAGAGGTCAGGTTAGTAAGCAACATGGATCTTTTACTTAAAATTTCCAGGGTCATATTTGTGTTTGAGGAAACATACGTTTTAACAGGTTTTTTGCTGAAGTACTAGTTTATTTCAAATTCAGTCTCAGGTTTGTGTGTTTTTGGCTGCACCTGGGACTAACATTATTCAAGAAGTTATGCCAAATGCAAATTTTTTTTTTTGAGAGAGACCAAGATTTAAGTCACATTTTTATTAAGTACAATTGAAATCCATATCCAAATAAACATTAATTAACCAACCACAACTGTACATGACTTAATAAACTTTACATACTGTGGATGTAACTGATTCAAATACAGAAGCTGTTTCCAAAGTCTTCACTGTTTTCATATTCATGAGCCTGGCGACTATACCAATGAGACCCAGAGCCATGATTTCTCTTTCCATTAATGTCTCATAATGAATGAGCTCAGGGGATAGGAGGTAGGCTCATCATTAGATACGCTGCTCATGTGTCATATCTGTCAGCATCAAGAAGGCATCTTTTGCTTTATGCCACTGGCTCATAAAGCAGACCACCACTCATTGATCTACTGGACATTCATTATTATAGCAGATCTTTTGAACTAGGAGGATTGCTGGCACTTCTGGCTACACAGAAAAACTGTTATGGGACTGACCTGAAATTGAAATCCTGGGGCTGACTTCTGAAGATTTATTGTACCCTTAGGACAATCTTTCCCTCACAACCCTGGACTGATTTTTCCTAATCTACTTTTAGAATACAATCATGTCCCATTTTGCAGGAAGTGATTGCAAAAAAATTCTTATGCCAGAACAACTTTGTGTTTACAACGTTGAAGACAGGATTGGAAACAGCATGAACAAACCAGCAAAACTCACACAGAGGCTTATGCTAGATCAGATTCTCTTTCACTGAAGGATTGTCATAAGTTTGATTAATGTAAAGTGTTATATGATGCATTGTAGTGAAATGGATACATCTCAGTGCGTTTTCTCTTGGTGTACCAACCCACTGAGCACTGCATGTCTACTAAAATATTTTAATATAGACTACATACAAAAAAAATAAAGAGAAAAAGCTAGAAGATGTTTGGAAAAAGCCTGAGATCCCCACACAGAAATGGTGTCTAATTAGCTATCTGCATGTAAACACATCTACTGGCTGATGATAGTATTAGTTGTGCACACAGACTTTAGATTTTTCAGAAGATGTGTTTGAGTAACAGGAGAAGACCCATTTGGCATTACAAAGGCTGTTTTAAGACTACTAGAGCAGTAGATAATTTAATATATTCTAAGACAAAATTAAACCTGCTATGAATTCTAGTGACTAACATGACTCAATTTCATTATTCAAAAAACTCTTCCATTTTTTCTTTAGCTATTTGTGTTATGTATTAGTCTTGGAATGGTATCAAATGGATTCTGTGCTCAGATCTTCGCAGAAGTAAGATTTGCATCTCTGTGGCACTCATGAGAAATTAAACAAAATAAGTAATGGGTCAACTTGCATACATCATCACACAAGAGTATGGTTAAAAGAAGATATAAACTAACTAAAGCACGAGAACTCTGAGTTATGTCTGCTTCCAGCTTTATTCAGCCCTATAATAGTCACTGCAACAAATGCATTGTAGTTCAGGTTGCCCTTTATACACCACATACCTAGGCCAAACTAATTTTGGAAGCCACTATCCAGTCCTCCTCCAAATCCCTCTTTAAGACCCATTTTTCCATTATGGTTATGGAGAAAATGCCAGCTGATAACAGCTAGGCAAGTGATCTTATCTCTTATTTTACATCTTTATAAAAAAATTATAATACTCTCAAGACCAACTCGCTGTGCACATATGAGGGCATGAAAACATATTCCTCATCCTTTCTCTGCAACTTTGGGCATTTACTCCATTGAGAAACTAGTGCCCCTGGCCCACAGATACTTCTGAAGCTGTAGAAGCCAGGGTTTTTTGGTTTAATAAAATATAACTGTCTCAACACAGCTATTAAGCTTTTAAAGTGGACAAATGGGTTCACTGCTTACTTGAGTGAGTAAGATGGTGGCTTCAATATGGACAGTTCCATCAGACACCACAGTTTGTCTGGTAAACCAGTTCTTTTAATCACATAGAATTTTATGCATCTTGAGCAAGTGCTGGGAGACTGAGATGCCCATGCAACACTATGTCCTCTCCATTTCAGCCAAGGACTTGAAAACAAGGGGAAGTGGCATGTCATGCCTTATGGTGCATTCTGTACTGAAAAGAAGATTAAGAAATTGTTTGGTTCTACTTTCAGTATCTTTTTTTACTCACCATATTCCTCTGGAATCTGCATGCCAAAGAGTCCAAGGTTCTTCAATCCTTTTAGAGTTTCTGGTGGGATTTTAGCATCTTGGTCGATCTTCTTAGAGTCCACTGAAAATAGAAGTATGACAGGTTACAGCAAGTGTGCCTCTCCGCAAGAGTATCTGAATCAGTGCAATGCAAATTAATAGCAGCAGAACCTCTAGTCTCAATCAACATGAGAGCACAGACCTGCAAAACAGGATCTGGCTAATGGTAAGAGGAGCAATCTGAGTGTCTCACCTTTCTGCACCCCCTCTAGTATCTCAAAGCATACTCAGCAGCAAACCAGACTATGTTCCAGCACCCTAGCTTTTGACTCATGCTCCAGCAGGTGCAGAAATGCTTCACCCATTTAACTTTACAGAAAGTGCTCCTATTAGCTTCAGACTACCTTTAACAACAATGGCTAAAACGCCCCAACCCCTCACTTCCCTGCATCTGGAAAAGCATTAAACAGCCCCCAGCAATCATCAGGCAATGAACCATTACAGCTCACTACCACAGTTTTGAAGTATGCCTCTACCTCGATATAATGCGACCCGATATAACATGAATTCAGATATAACGCGGTAAAGCAGTCCTGGGGGGGGAGGGAGGAGGAGGGGGGGCTGCACACTCCGGTGGATCAAAGCAAGTTCGCTATAACACGGTTTCACCTATAATACAGTAAGATTTTTTGGCTCCCGAGGACAGCATTATAATCGAGGTAGAAGTGTAGATGTAAGGTGGAATACTGTGACTCACTGCATACGGAGGTTACCACTACAGACTGCAGGGAAATAAAACCCCTCAGGTATGTTCCTGTAAGGAGAAGTTACTTGACCTTGCAATGCTGCTTCTACTGGTTCTAGTCTCTAAGGCAGCAATAGTGGGAGAGAATTTGAGCCAACTCCTCTCTGCATGGTGGCTCCTGGATAGCATATGACAACAGCCCTTGGAATCTTCCAGCTGTTTCTTACATAGCAAGAAGTGAATGAGCCTCAAAGAAAATAAAACTGAAGAGATTTCTACAAGAACAAGCTCTTCTCAGAAGCTGAAATAATACTCCAGCTGAAGAGGCACAGCTCCTCACGATGCTCCTTCCCTGACTGCATTCAAGAAGGAACTGATAGACTTTAAGGTCAGAAGGGACCATTATCATCATCTAGTCTGACCTCCTGCACAACGCAGGCCACAGAATCTCACCCACTCACTCCTGTAACAAACCCCTAACCTATATCTGAGTTATTGAAGTCCTCAAATCGTGGTTTAAAGACCTCAAGATGCAGAGAATCCTCTAGCAAGTGACCCGTGCCTCATGCTGCACAGGAAGGCGAAAAACCTCCAGGGCCTCTGCCAATCTTTCCTGGAGGAAAATTCTTTCCCTACCCCAAATATGGCGACCAGTTAAACCCTGAGCATATGGGCAAGACTCACCAGCCAGCACCCAGGAAAGAATTCTCTGTAGTAACTCAGATCCCACTCCATCTAACATCCAATCACAGACCATTGGGCATATTTATCTGCTAATAATCAAAGATCAATTAATTGCCAAAATTAGGCTATCCCATCATACCATCCCCTCCATAAACTTATCAAGCTTAGTCTTGAAGCCAGATATGTCTTTTGCCCCCACTACTCCCCTTGGAAGGCTGTTCCAGAACTTCACTCCTCTAACGGTTAGAAATCTTCGTCTAATTTCAAATCTAAACTTCCTAGTGTCCAGTTTATATCCATTTGTTCTTGTGTCCACATTGGTACTTAGCTTAAATAATTTCTCTCCCTCCCTGATATTCATCCCTCTTATATATTTATAAAGAGCAATCATATCTCCCCTCAGCCTTCTTTTGGTTAGGCTAAACAAGCCAAGCTCTTTGAGTCTCCTTTCATATGACAGGTTTTCCATTCCTCAGATCATCCTAGTAGCCCTTTTCTGTACCTGTTCCAGTTTGAATTCATCCTTCTTAAACATGGGAGACCAGAACTGCACACAATACTCCAGATGAGGCCTCACCAGTGCCTTGTATAATGGTACTAACACCTCCTTTTCTTTACTGGAAATACCTCGCCTGATGCATCCCAAGACCGCATTAGCTTTTTTAACGGCCATATCACATTGGCGGCTCATAGTCATCCTGTGATCAACCAATACTCCGAGGTCCTTCTCCTCCTCTGTTACTTCCAATTGATGTGTCCCCAATTTATAACCAAAATTCTTGTTATTAATCCCTAAATGCATGACCTTGCACTTTTCACTATTAAATTTCATCCCTATTACTATTACTCCAGTTTACAAGGTCATCCAGATCTTCCTGTATGATATCCTGGTCCTTCTCTGTATTGGTAATACCTCCCAGCTTTGTGTCATCCGCTAACTTTACTAGCACATTCCCAGTTTTTGTGCCAAGGTCAGTAATAAAAAGATTCAATAAGATTGGTCCCAAAACAGATCCCTGAGGAACTCCACTAGTAACCTCCTTCCAGCCTGACAGTTCACCTTTCAATATGACCCATTGTAGTCTCCCCTTTAACCAGTTCCTTATCCACCTTTCAATTTTCATATTGATCCCCATTTTTTCCAAATTAACTAATAACTCTCCATGTGGAACCGTATCAAATGCCTTACTGAAATCGAGGTAAATTAGATCGACTGCGTTTCCTTTGTCTAAAAAAAATCTGTTACCTTCTCACAGAAGGAGATCAGGTTGGTTTGGCACGAGCTACCTTTTGTAAAACCAATAACAATTCTTGTCAGTTTACACCCTTGCATTAGTTTTCATTATGTTGCTGTTCAGCAGCAGAAGCTGAAGATATCTTGCCAAAAAAAATTCTTGAGGGGAAAAAAGCTAAATTCTGCAGATTCCAGTGGCACTTCCCTGAGAAAGATTCCTATTCATCACAGGCAAGTGTCTTGAAAAGTACTGCATGAGGTAGAAGGGATCAACCACAATGCTTGGTTGAGGGATGAAATTCAGTCAGAAAAAACAACATTGTAACAAAGTAACTGATTTTTTTTAATGGTTTAGGCTACAAAGCACACCATATCAAGAATATACTTGGGTTATAATTAGCTGATTTGGGAGAGAAAAGTGTTTGTTGTTTACTTGTTCTTTCACTAGAGTGACAGAGACATCAGCATGGTGCATGAGAATTGCCAAGCTTCAGAGAGCTCTACTCAGTTGAATTTCTTTACTCAGTGCCAACTGTATCAAGTTTACAAGCATTTAGGCAGTTCTACAGTTTCATTTTTGCTGCTCAGAATTATCCCTGAATATCTAACTAGAAATGGCAGAGAACCCTAACAAAATTAAATAATTCTCATTATCAGCTAGACCATGTAATCTGATGTTTTTCATTTCTCTATTAAATATCAGCTCTTAAAACAAAACAAATACTCTTTAGTCAGTTTATGATTTCATGGCCCTCTAAATATGTAACAAGAATTTCTTGAGTTTCATAACTGAATTATTCCTTTGAACAGGGACATAGGCTATTGAGTCAACTAGCAGTCAGGCTCTCAGGAGTTTTAATCCACGTCATGACCCTGGACTTCCTCCTGGGACTTTGCCCCACACTTGCCATCTGGAAATTGGGGATGATACTGCTTAACTATGTCAGAAGTGAAAATTAGAGCTTGTTAGAAGTTATTCAACAATTGTTTCTCCAGTCTCTCAGAGAAACAAGCATTTAATCACACTGTGCCTTTGCTAAGCAAAAAGTTCTCATGAATGTTCCAAAACAGATCCACTGCTCTAGTTAAGATTGCAGAACAGCTATTACTTTGTTTTTATATGCTCATAGCTTCTGAAATAGTCACTCTGTGCTTGCCTCTGCTGATTTGGTTGGAAAAATGATCAGATACTTCTAAATTACAGACAGTGAAAGGAACACACTTTTAAAGGGACAATCTAAGTTAAAAGCAGTTTCAATTTCTACATCTGTCCCAGAGACCTTCTGTCAATTTCTGTGGTTTTACAATAATTCTTATTTCTCTCTTCTCTTTGATGCATGAGTGAACCACACAAAAAGAGAAAATTGACTATGTAAGGGAAAACAGTGACACTATAAAAGTCATGATAAATGCACAAAAAGTGTAACAGTGTTTCCTTTTTAGTATTTCAATTATAGGAATATCACTAATTAGAAACCATTTGTATGGAAAAAGATGAGTAACCATACCTTCTTCACTGAAGAATTTTTCTACTGGTCCTACAAACTGGTTGATTTCTTCTAATTCTTCATTAGAAATCTCTGGATAAGGGAAAACTTCCTCCTAAAATGTCAGTATAATACGATTAAGGTAATTTAAAATAAAAAGCAGGTTCTAGAAAAACGTGTTTTTTAGATGTTAACCTCAAAAACAAAAATTGTGGAAAATGTTTACAGGAATTCAGGTAGTCTCAAATGAGCAAACTTAAGTAAATGAAAGATACTTGTTCTGTACTGAAAACTACATTTTTCAATTTTACTGCATGTTGAAACAAACCAGGAATAGCATCTGAAAATGAAAAACGGTGATGAAGGAAAAGTGTTCCTATATAAGAAAGTGTGGTAATAGGTGAAATGAGCTATCAACAAGTATATACTTGAGGAATCACATGACCTTGTTACCAGAATCCTGTTTTACCAATTAGTACACTTTTTTGGTTTTGGCCCTCACTTCAGCCAATTTTAGACTGTAAGTTCCTTGAGCCAGAGATGATATATACTAGTTTTGTGAAGCTCTTAGCACATCACTGGGTGCCCAGTGATAGAGTGCATGGACTAGCACAATGCAGTTCTGCTGTGCTCCATTCTCTCCTTCACACAAGGGGTTTTAATTGCAAGTTGGAGGCACTAGGATCTATTAGGCCTGGTCTACACTAAGGGGGGGGGGTCCGAACTAAGGTACTACCTTAGTTCGAAGTACTCACCTGTCCAGATGCCGCGGGATCGAAGTCCGCGGCTCCCCCGTCGACTCCGCCACCACCGTTCGCGGTGGTGGAGTTCCGGAGTCGACGGGAGCGGGTTCGGAGTTTGAACTATCGCGTCTAGATTAGACGCGATAGTTCGAACTCCGAGAAGTCGAACGCTACGCGTCGACCTGGCAGGAAAGTATAGACGTACCCTTAGACTTGAATGAAGAGAAAATCATGAGCTGCTAATGAGAGATGTGAAATACTGCTAAAGTGAGTGTTCCTACTCCAGAGGTGGGCAAACTACGGCCCACGGGCCACATCCGGCCTGCAGGACCATCCTGTCCAGCCCCTGAGCTCCTGGCCCAGGAGACTAGCCCCCAGCCCCACCCCTGCTGTTCCCCCTCCACCCCTGCTGTTCCCACTCCCCCTGCAGCCTTACCTCACTGCATCACTGGCGCAATGCTCTGGGCAGTGGAGCAGCAAGCTCCTGAGGCAGAGCAGCTGCAGAGCCCAGCCTGACCCGGTGCTCTGTGGCTGCCTGTCCTCATGCAGCCATGCCGCCAGCTACCAGTGCTCCAGGCGGCAGGGTAAGGGGGCAGGGAGGGTTGGAGAGAGGGCAGGGGAGTTCAAGGAGTGACTGGGGCCGGGGGTGTGGATAGGGGTCGGGGCGGTCAGAGGACAGGGAACAGGGGGGTTGGATGGGGCAGGGGTCAGGGGGGGCAAGTCAGGAAGGAGAGGGGGGTTGGATGGGGCAGGGTCCAGAAGGGGGCAGACAGGAAGGGGGGGGTTGGATGGAGCGGGGGGGTCTGGGGTTGGTCAGGGGACAGAGAGCGGGGGGTTGGATGGGGCAGGGGTCCAGGGGGGGTAAGATGGGACAGGAGTCCCGGGGCGGGGGGCATCAGGCAGCAAGAAGCAGAGGGGGGTTAAAGGTTGGGCCATGTCTGGCTGTTTGGAGAGGAACAGCCTTCCCTAACCAGCCCTCCAGACAATTTTAGGAACCCGATGCGGCCCTCAGGCCAAAAAGTTTGCACACTCCGTCCTACTCCCTTACCCTGCCTTCTCCAAACAAAACCTCCTTTGCAAGACCACGTCATTCTCCCTTCATTCAAGTACTCCTACAGGAGCAGGGGTTCTCAAACTGGCAGTCAGGAACCCTCAAGGGGTTGGGAGGTTATGTGGGGGGGTCATGAGCTGTCAACCTCCACTCCAAACCCCACTTTGCCTCCAGCGTTTATAATGGTGTTAAATATATAAAAAAGTGTTTATTTATAAGGGGAAGTGGGGGTTGCACTCAGACTTGCTATGTGAAAGGAGTCACCAGTACAAAAGTTTGAGAATCACTGTACAGGAGTATGGAGACAACACTTAGGATTTGGTAAATTCTAAAATTTTCAGAAAAGGATTGATGTATAGAAAATTTGCTACATTTCAGGAGGAGCTGAGTTTGAAATAAGCAAGGGTCAGGCTCTATGGGACTAAATTTGTTTTCTTGATTTCCATAATCCTTTCCTTGACATGACATGGTTTGTTCTGGAAGATTAAAGTACTGCTAAACTCACATTACTGAATTTGGTTAATACCTCTTATGGATTTTTGGCTCGATTTAAGTTTATACTTCAAGAATCCTTCTTTTCATTAATAAACTCCAAATTAAACCATTGATTATCTATTCGGATAGTCTGACTGAATGGCTTGTTTAAGGGCAGAGAAGACAGGCTAATGCTCTTTGAACACTATAAGGGATCCAGTCTTGTTACCAGTGTAGTCAATGGCAAAAATCCCATTACTGTCGGTGAGTGCAGGACTGGGTCTGAAGCTGAGCATTACTTCAGAAGTAAGTTCCATGACATTTAATTGTCTGATAGCTAGCATATGATTTAGCTACCCATTTCTTTTTTAAGGGAAATTTAATATAATTTTACAATGTTAAGCAATTAACTTGGTTGCTTAGTATGTCCTTAAATTATCTTCTCTCCTTTCTTCAAAACAAAAAAATAAAATAAAAATGAAGCAGTTGCATAACATGTGAAAGAGCAATTTCCTGACATGCAGGCTGGTAATCTTCTCATATCCACATGGATATATTATACACTCTCTCTTTGTCATCTGCGGTTTGTGTGGGGAAAGGCCTTAGTTTACTGCCACCTACCCACTAGATGCCAATGTTAAAAATGAAGGCACTGAAGAGGGTCTGGGAACTGCATTCTGAAAAGAAATGGGCACTTATTAGAGTGATGTTCCAGAGGACTATTCTGATATGCCTCATTTTTCACAATGGCTGTGGCTAGCTCTGGGCAGAAATGACACTGTTTCACTGCCATGTACATTGGCCAAACCGGACAGTCTCTACGTAAAAGACTAAATGGACACAAATCAGACGTCAAGAATTATAACATTCAAAAACCAGCAGGAGAACACTTCAATCTCCCTGGTCACTCGATTACAGACCTAAAAAAGTCTCAATATTACAACAAAAACATTTCAGAAACAGACTCCAACAAGAGACTGCTGAATTGGAATTAATTTGCAAAATGGACTCCATTAAATTAGGCTTAAATAAAGACCGGGAGTGGATGGGTCATTACACAAAGTAAAACTATTTCCCCATGTTTATCCCTCCCCCCGCCCACAATGTTCCTCACAACTTCTTATCAACTGCTGCAAATGGACCATTTTGATTACCACTACAAAAGCTCCCCCTCCCCCTCCTGCTGGTAATAGCTCACCTTAACTGATCACTCATTAGCGTGTGTATGGTAACACTCATTGTTTCATGTTCTCTGTGTGTATATATATCGTCCTACTGTATTTTCCACTGCATGCATCAGATGAAGTGGGCTGTAGCCCATGAAAGCTTATGCTCAAATAAAATTTGTCAGTCTCTAAGGTACCACAAGTTCTCCTGTTCTTTTTGCGGATACAGACTAACACGTCTGCTACTCTGAAACCTGTTTCATTGTGTTGCTCGAAAGTCAACATCAGCAGGGGCAGGGTTCAAAGGAAGAAGGGCAAAGAGAAAATATAGACCACGTATATTGTGCAACATAGGTGTGCCCTTGGGGATGAAAGCTAGCTACCAAGAAGCAATGGAAACTTGAGTATATCCCTCTGTAGCTCCCTTTCCAAAAGTTCATTGAAATGTGGAAATGAAACTGACCACACAATTTAATCTTCCTTTAGATAGAACTTGTATAAAGGTGGGATCTTTATAGTCTGTTTCCTAACAATTTAAACTAACAAAAAGTGAAGTGCTATGTATGTTTTTACTGCCAAATCAGATAACCCAGTAGCATAGAATCCAGATTTTTGGCCTTTATGCAATCTCCTTAGAATAAAGTGCAACTTCAAAAGTAAAGAAATTTAACTTTCAGAATGATTTCAGCCTGTATACAAATATTGGCTCTATTATTTGTTAAGCACCTAGAATATGCCTGGCCCTGTAGACAAAAGACTAGAGAGTCCCAAACCCTAAAACATTATAACCTAGATGACATATCCACAGCACATGGAATACCCTGGCAAGAGATGGAGGCAACTTTGTTTTTTCTCTGTAGTTATAAACTCACTCCTTATAAATCTCATTGCAGAAGTGGTTTCTTAAGGAGGCCTTCAATGAAGAAAGGTTAGCAAACTAGAATGGTGAGAGTGTTCCACATAGAAGGGGACACCAAAGTAAATTGCACAGAGGTGCAAATAGGAGGAAATTATGGTGCAGTATCACTTGTGGTGGAGAGAGGACAATAGACCAGGTAACAGATGAAAATCAGGATGAAATTGTGAAAGACTATGAATGGAGGCTGAACAAACTGGTGTGCTTGGGGACTAGTGTCAATGAGGGGAAAGACATGATCAGATTAATTGGCTAGAAGACAGTTTTGGCACCTACACTTAAGCAGGGGCGGCTCTAGGATTTCCGCCGCCCCAAGCACGGTGGCACGCCGCGGGGGGCGCTCTAGCGGTCGCCGGTCCCGCGGCTCCGGTGGACCTCCTGCAGGCATGCCTGCGGATGCTCTACCGGAGCCGCGGGACCAGCGGCCCCTCCGCAGGCACATCTGCGGGAGGTCTACCGGAGCCGTGGTCCCAGCGGACATTCCGCAGGCATGCCTGCGGGAGGTCCACCGGAGCCGCCTGCCGCCCTCCCGCTGGGTCGCCGCCCCAAGCGCACGCTTGGCACGCTGGGGTCTGGAGCCGGCCCTGCCCTTAAGAGGAGCAAAGTGCATGTCAGTGAGGTTGAAGAAGCACCACCAAGAAGGGAGATGATTAGCAAATCACTTAAAACTAACAAACAAACCTAAATTCTATTTAGCAGCTGCTGTCCTATAGGTCAGAGAACAAGATAAACTGTCTCCTCTCCCTCATACACCATTCAGGCCACATCCACTTTCCTAGCAGATCTTCTTAGGTGTTCCTCTAATGCCACAATCTGAAACATATCTCTGGATACTCCTATTTGAATACCAAATGACTCCAGGATTCCAGTAAGCCTCCACACAGTAAATCTACATTAGCAAGTGTTTTACCCATCATCAGCAACTGGTGTTATCAGCTTAAACACAAGGGTAAGTAGCATGCATTTTTACCACCATGGAGTTACTCAACATGGTGTTAAAAAGCTTGCAAGCTGTCTCTAATAGCATTCCCATCGTTGCTAGCACCAAAGGAAGACTTTCAGGAAAAAAACAACAACAGCGTATAGCAAGCCTAGCTGTGTTTCACATGGTGCAACATGTTCTGGTGGGGGAAGGAGGGTCCTCTTACACTGGAATCTGGGTCCCCCCAACTGGCCTACATCAGGTGTGCAGTGAATAGGTGGTCCCATTGACACAAATCACTCATGTAAGAGCTACTCCTGGGATGTTCCTGCACAGATAGGAGCCAGGCTGTAAAACCCTCTCTGCAAACAGACAGCACAGAACAAAACGGCTCCGTTCCATGCAGGAGAAAGGGAGGGGCTGCCTGCGAGGGGCCCCCGAAGGGAGACAAGGGACTAGGGTTGGGACAACCTGGAAGGAGGCCCCAGGAGAGGATGTGGCCTGGAGAGGAACCCGGAGGAGAGGAACAGCCAGGGGTATCCCAGCGAGGGGAAGAGAGTACCCAGTGGGGCCGGCACAAACAGCTGGGAGGGGGGTCCTGGGAACACAAGGGTGTCCCAGCGAGGAGAGAAGAGACCCCAGGGGCCGGGCTCAGACAGTGGCGGGCTGGCTCGGAGCCCCAGCGACGGGAGGAGAGACCCCAGGGGCCGGGCGCAAGGGGGGGCGGGGACTGGGAGACCCAGCGACGGGAGGAGAGACCCCAGGGGCCGGGCTCAGACAGTGGCGGGCTGGCTCGGAGCCCCAGCGAGGGGAGGAGAGACCCCAGGGGCCGGGCGCAAGGGGGGGCGGGGGCTGGGAGCCCTAGCGAGGGGAGGAGAGACCCCGGGGCCGGGCGCAGTTGCGGCCGGGAGGTGCTGGGAGCCCCAGCGACGGGAGGAGAGACCCCGGGGCCGGGCGCAGTTGCGGCTGGGGGGTGCTGGGAGCCCGGGCTCATCTCGCTCGGCCTCACCTTCCCCATTTTCCCCAGGAAAAGCTCCTTGGCGTAGGCACTGCGGAGGCCGCCGGTACGCAGCTGCCTGGCCCCGGCGGGGAAGGCGGCGCGTGCCGCCCGCAGCAGAAGGCTGAGGCCACTCATGTCCGACCAGATCGCTGTGCCACTGGGCAGTGCCAGGCCTCCGCCTCAGAAAGCCGTCAGGGGCGCGCCCTGATGACGCACCCGGTGGGTCACATGACACAACCCCCCCCCCCGAAACCCCTACTCCCGCAGATGGGCCTGAGGCGGGCGCCGTGTGCCCCGCCCCTCACACGCCAATCCGCCCGCGCAGCCAGTTACACCATTCAGGCCACGCCCCCCACAGCACACTGGCCTGCGGTTCTGCCCATCAGTCCAGAGCCTGGGCCGTCCTGGGTCAGACGCGCCCCAGAACAAAGCTGGGGTTCAACCTCTTAGGACCTGCGTCGCAGCTGTTCCTTAAAGCCCCAGTGCCTGAAGCCTTGGGAATCTCAGGCCCTTTTTTTAAAGGGGAAGTTCCTGGCCCTGCTGGCTCCAGGAAAAAAACTGTCCACAGGAAAAAACAAACCCTGAAAGAGTGAAACAAAAACCCCTCAATACGTGCATTGTTTAAAAAACTCATTGTTTCAACCCCCTCTTTTAAGGGGGAAGCTGATATTATTGTACACTTGCAGCTGGCTGTACTGAGTGATTGCACATCTTGGTGGGTTAAGAAACTTTCTTCCTAAGCTTTATGCACTGAAACAAGGGTTAATCCCTAATCAATAAAAATCCTTATTAGCATGGCTATTACAGCCTTACTGTTGATCCTATAATTGCACTACTGGGCCTATAATGCTGCAAATATACTTAGTGCATGCCTTGCACTATGGTTCAGGAAAGCACATGCTGGGGCTCAGGAGAGGAGGAAATTTTCCCTTGAATGGTTTGTTATCTAATCATTACCAAATATTTATTTTTTGTACTTTTTTCAGACTGCAGTCTATGTTTCAATGCTGCACAGCAAGCTGTACACCCACCATCCAATCTATTGTGCCTAAGGTTCTTGATAATCATTACTTTCTGATAGCCTAGATTTTGTTTATAGTGTTTTTCTCCTCTCCCAGTCCTCTCAACAGCAACATTTCAATCATATTTGTCCATACTATAATAATTTTATGTGATCATGCTTTTTTAGTTCATACACAGCAGGCCTTCTAGTACTGTGTATTACATTTTTAGTTCACACAGGAAATGTTGCTATTGGCGAAGCAGTTAATAGATATTATCAGGGCAAGTTTGCCATGGATTTTGGTAAGAAAAGATGAGACCCAAAGAAAATTTTATTAGAGGGCCAAAAGGGGGCAGAGAGGATAGGTGTAAGACCTGACCACAATGTTAACAAATTATGTAATGGGTGCAAGTGATTCATACATATCACATATTATTCCAATTAAAAATGTTTTATGCTGGCATATTTTAGAACTCACAGTGGGAGGTTTGAAGAGAGAGATGTCTTAAGAACAAAACTGCTATTTTAATTTTTGTATACTATTTTAATCCTTGTAAAAAGAAGTAAATGCTTCCCCTGTGTAATTTAAAATCATGATTTGACCTACCCTGGGATGTTTTTCACTTGTTCAGTTTCTTGTCCCCTGATCACACTCACCAGATACATGTCACAAGGGTTAAACAGTTGCTTTCTCAATATCTGTACAAGCTATCACTGGCCGTCTGTGAACTTTGGTACATAATGCTGTGCAGAAGGGGCCATCAATGTTAGATAATGCTGACAGTTGTCAGTATGAACTTAGAGGAAATCTTTATAGAAAACAATCATCATCATCCTCTGCCCTTTCTGACCAGCAGCTTCTGAAGGATCGGTAGAAGGTGAGGGAGTATATGGCAGATACAGCGGGACTGCCTGGTGCCCTGCAACATGTGTAGTAATTTACACAAGGCAAAGAAGTGCTAAGTAGGTATAAAACACTATTCTGCTATATGGTAGTGTGTTACATCCACTTTGTTATGGTGTAAATTGCTATATTAAAAGCAGGGCAATGAAGATCCTGGCCCCCCATTTCTCCCTTTCCTATGTCTCCCACTAAGCTAAACTGTGCTCTGTTTGCTTCCCATTCAGATGCGAGGGAGGAACCAGCGAGAGAAATACAGATTAGTAAAATAGAAATTTGGAATCTGGTTAGGAATAAAACAAGTGTTCCTGTGTTTCTTGAGTAGAGAAACCAGTGAGTGAGTGAGTGAGTGTGTGTAAAAGTTCTTTAACCAATGCACTTATTCTCTATGAATACTAAAATGCATGTACAAATGAACCTTACATTTCAACTAGTCTTTTCAAGTATCTTTTAATCACATTTTCTTTTTTCTAACTCTCAGATTTTCCTGCTGTGAGCTATACCTATTTCTCTCTCTCTTTTTGAAGGTTCACTTTAACATGGCCCAGTTTTACTTAACTATCCTTGTGTTTTGTTTTGTAGATTAAAGACATTAAAATATTAAGTTACCAAAGCAGCATTGAACAGTTAAGCAACTAATAAGTCATAAAATATCCTGATTTTATTTACCTGGGAAGTATTGCAGAGTATTTATGAAAAAATAAAAAATGTAAATCCTGTAATCCAGATAAATGGATAAAAAATGTGGATGAAAATTAATTCCTACAGTACTGATATAATCTCAATTTCACCTCTGGGCTGATGACACCAAAAATATACATCTCCACTTTGGAACGATCCTACCTTTATTTTGTTCCATATCTGCAACTCTGTCTGATGTTTTTTCTGGATGTGCAGCCCCAATTGAAAACAGAATCGCAATAGTTTATATGCTCCAGCCCTGCCTTCTTTACAGCTCTCAATAATCACACCATCCTTAAGGTCACTGACCCACAACCTTGATGTCATATTGCACTGCTTTTCAGGTAGAAAGATAAAACTCTCTTTTTTTCTTAAGTAGTCTCTCCTCCCCTTAGAATAATTATTAAGGAGAAAAAGTGATATGACAAATGGTAGGAAAGTTATGCACTTGAAATCCATGACTATTACCCTGTGGGCATGACATGATGCACCAATTTAACTTTTACTATTTAAAAACACCCATCAGCTTACAAAATTAAATTGTAGGAAAGGTAAGAGTAGTAGCTAGTTTTTCCATTTTTGCTCCTGGTGACATGCTGTAGAAGTAATGTATCTGAATCAATGATGCTAGCACTATCACTAAATAATATATTTGTACAGGCATTTAAAACCATTGTACTGTGGCTATCAACTGAAGTACCTGCAAAATGAGAGACACTCCACCAAGCAGGTTCCTCACAATTCAAGAAGAGCTGTATAGTCAGGGAATATTGGTGCTTTGATAGTATAGTGGTAGGAAAATTAGAAATGCATTAGAAAAGACTAGACAGGGAGTGTCACGTTAAATTAAGAGAAAGCATAACAGTATTTTGCTTTTTGAAATACTTATTTCGACCCCCCAGATAATCAGTTGAGATATACTACAGTTCTTTTCAAGTCCTGTTTAGTTAATTATTTTTAAGAACCAAAATCTGAGCTAGTCATCTCACAAAACTAAGACACAGTCCCTGCTCCAAGGAAAACACAGCACAAGGTCTTGATCCTGCAAGCTGCTTCAATGGGGCTCCCCATGGTCACCAGTGAAGAGCAGTTTGCAAGACTGGTGCTTAGGTTCGACATGACACAAAAATGAAGGTGAAAAGGAAGAGAGGGAACAACAGTGGCATAAAAAGAACATGCAATAACTCAGTAAGGCATCTACAAATCTTGACAATATTGACAAGGGATTTTTAGTGTTTGTTTCAGGATCTTTTCTCCCAACATTACATTTTGATCGTTTCATTTTCTTACCCCCAAAATATTGTACCAATGTTGACTTTTATGCAAATGGTTTGATCCAACCCAGCTGAGGTATCTTTTTCTATCAGCCATGGAAGGACAGATGGACAGAACTAGTGCTAGACATTAAGTGCTTTATTGTCTGCTTCTCTTTCAAATTATTACAAGTTCCTGGTTGTCAAAGAAATTGTTTAGTTGACCTTTCATGGATCAGTGCTAATATACAGCAGCCAAATGGGTTTTTCCAAAAGCATGTAATCCTTAGAGGCTTTGCTTATCAAATTCTCTCTCTCAGAAGGATTATAAACTTGGATTTTCAACTCCATACAGGCTCTCTCTCTCTCTCTCACACACACACTCACACATGCACGCACAAACACACACACAGCCAGAGAGAGAGAGACACTTTAATTTGAAAGAACAGATAAATGTTACTTTTCAATTTATATGAGAGTCAAAGATGGTATATTTAACAAATTGCCACTGTAAATAAAGAGCTAAAGAGATTAAACTAGGCAGACAGGCAAAAGTGAGTCCCCTGCAAGAATGTTCTCTCAAACCCCATAGCTTTCTATCTGATTCTTTTCCATTTTTTTTAAATGTCTGCAATGGAAGTGTAATCTTTTTGTATAGCGTTTCTCATTGAATGAGCTTGGCTGGCCGTTGGACTATATTTTGAATGAGATGTGACGTTTTACTATGCATTCTAGAGAGAACTGTCTAATCAATTCTTGGTTTGCAAATATATAAAAATATCATTTAAAATCCTATTTATTACAGGAATGTCTGTAGAAAGGTAAATATGTGTTTTCACTGAAGATAATGTTAGGGAAAAAAGGAAAAAATTGTCTGATTATACAGTCTAGTTTATAAATTGAGTATGTCAGCAGTATATTCATTAGTCCACATTTCCTATTTCAATTTTATGAACAGATTATTTTTGCTCTTCACAAAAATGATTTAAGAGATTTCAAGATGTTGCCATTCTCCTCAAAAACAAATCACCTTTGCACCAAAGACCCAGCATGGAGCATTTCAATCCAAAAAGAATTTGCCTGAGGAAATGAACAATTGGGGAAGAGGTGGAGCAAGCAGGGTCAGGGAGGATGGAACTGGAATGAAAACTGGAACTCAGACTTCGACTATTGTGGAATCTCCGCTGTTTTAATATAACTATGTATACACGCAGGCAGTGTAAGTGAAATGATTAATTTCTGTGGGAAGTGTCTTGACTAAATGAAATTATTTTTACCACTGGTATTTTCTAGACTGGCAGCCAAACTAATGCTAAAGGAGACTTATAGATGATCAAAGTTTGCAAAAGGTCATTATGGAAATCAATTTTTTTTCTTCAGGTGTAAACAGAACACATGGACAATTTATAGACTGTGACAGCAAAGTAATTAGCACCTATTGCTAGAAGTTAAATACAATTGGTTAAGTGTTACACAGATGCAATTTTCTTAATGCCTGAGGTATACAACACTTGGTACATTTTCCACAGGGCTAGGGAGCTGTGTTTGTCACTGTTCTTTAAGATCTAATCCACTGAGTTTTGAGGTGCAACAAATATGCCCCCTGAGCTTTGGAAAGGTGAAGATGTGGCACATGATGCCAATTCCTCAGGTACAATAATTTCATGGTTTGGGCCACACCAGGAGGCAGAGCCAGAAGTGGGGACAAAACACAGACTGAAAAGAGAAGCTTGAAAAGAGGGAAACAACAGGGGGAAAGGGCCGGAGGGGCTGGCAAAGGGAACAGGAAGCTAGGATAGGAGTAAAGAAGAAGGATGGGAGGGAGGATGGTGGAAGAAGCAGAATGGAGAAAGCTGGAATGGAAAACCATAAAAAGGAAAATATTCTTTTGAAAGCGATACCCTTCCTCAGAGACAGTATGTGATGGGAGAAGGGTGGGACATAGTGGGCAGGGTAAGGGAGTTCACTTTCTGTATCTATTCCTTTTCACATGAATATGTAGGTAGTACAGGATTCTAGTCTCAGTGGTGTAAGTCATGAGTAACTCCACTGAAGGCAGTGGAACTACACAGGTATAAAACTTGTGTAAAAGAGATCAAAATCAGGCCACTGCTTTAAAGTCTGTAATGGTGGATAAGTCTAAAATAAGAAAGAAAAAGAGAGGACAGAAAGGAGAATGAAAGAAGATAGTCATTAGTATGGAAAAATAAGTGATATAAACATTAGAAGGAGATGACGCAATAAGACTCAGCCAAGGCCAGTATTAAGTAGCAACTGTTATTTTTATTTGATCAGAATGAAGCTGAAGGTCTGAAGACAAATTTGTGAACTTTGTGTGGGTTTTTTTTTTAAATTAGTTTGGGGAAAATAATTTCAATTCAAGCCATAGCAACTTCAAATAACCTACTTGTTCAAAGTTGGATCCTAAAAGCTATCCAGATCTTAAGGTTCAAAGGCCTTTAGTCTACTCTATCATTAAAATGAAATTATACATAAGAAATGAAAAACTAACAGGGAAATATTTTATAAATTATGTTTTCTTCTTCACCATTTCTATCTGATCTTGGCATCTGAGATACGAAAGTGGGACTGATAGGCCATAACCAATGTGTTACTGAGTAACAGTGCATGTCTGAGTAACAGTGCACTGGGTAACGGTGCACATAACCCATGTGTTACTGGGTAATTGTGCATTACTTCCTCATTAAAAGCTATTTTATAATGGGAATGAATTAATTACCTGATTCTTCTGGTCTGTTGTGAGATTATTACAATATATTAGTCTGCTGAGTTGGAGCAGCTGCATATTGATTGCTCTCACTGTTTCTTAAGATAAAAAGAGCTTCACACTTCTTTGCTAACCGCTCGTTAAAGTCTTATTTTGCAGCGGTAATGAGTAGTTGTAGATATGAAATATTTTCCCGCTGTTCCAAATGCATAAAACTTAATTAACATTAGAAATAATTAATTCATATTGAGGAATAACAGAGTCTTTGTTTATTATCTACTTGGGTTAAAATCACTACCTCTATAAGGAAGGAAACAAATGAAAACTGAAGTTGCTGTGGATGTTATCTTACTGCACAACTAAGAAGTTTTATCGCTCTGTTACCCTACTCTGGCTGATATGTCTTCTGAACCATGCGGCTAATTTCTCATCTCAGTTACTGTGAAAATGCTAAGTAAAATGAGCTTTTGCTTCCCAAAAGTTCAGTAATTAAAGATCCTGAATTTGGTAAAAATAATGAAACCCACCAGCTGACTAGGTCTGCGTACTTCACTGCACAGTGCAACCATTCTTGAGTTGTCGTTTTGTACAGAACAATATTTACCAAAAGTGCTCTTAATTCAAATATTATTTGGATTGGAGACCTCTT
Organism: Mauremys mutica; assembly: GCF_020497125.1. NCBI lineage: Eukaryota > Metazoa > Chordata > Testudines > Geoemydidae > Mauremys > Mauremys mutica. Next base: position 36,554,465 of record NC_059078.1, on the reverse strand, counting down.
CAGGAAAGGGCCTTAGCTGAGATTTCCCAACATTAATTATGGGTCTAACCCTGCAGTCTTTCCATTGAAGTGAACGGGAGTTTTGCCTAAGTAAGCAGCACAGAATTTGGCCTTGTGTGTTTTATTTTGGGAGGGAAATTTTATTTCCATGATATATTTGGATGTGATTGAAAATCCCCATTTCCTCTATTCATAAACCTGAAAATTGTATTAACAAAATCTTAACTCACACTTCATAATAGTGTGTATTCCACAGGAATCTAAATATAACTGGAAGTAGGAGTAATAAAGTTAAGCCAAATGCAGCTGAATGTCTGTATTTGCTTCCTGCTCCCCCCGTCCCCACACACAGCTGTTTAAATGCTGTATAGAGCCAGAAAACCACAAGATCTGATGATCTCACATTGTTACCCCACCCTCAAAAAACTGAAATACATAAGGCTACCAGGTTATTTTGGATTTATAAATGCATCTCTGAGGCATTAAAAAGTCAATGAAAAATGTACACAGAAATGCTTGAAATACCAATATATATCCCCACTTAAACAGCAGGATGCAGCCTAAAGAGGTAACTGAAACAAGACTTAAAAAAAAAAGAAAAGAAAAAATAAAATAAAGATACTGTGCAGGAAATAAAACCACTTACGTAATTGCAATGTTGCATCTACTCTTCCTTCTTAACCAATGTAGCAATAGCAAAGTGTATTTATTAGATTATGGTTGTAGAGCAATTTCACCTCTCCAAAAGTCACAGGAGGCTATGAACTAACTATGCAGATATCATTTCCTATTTCACATTTAGCCTTTTAGGAACAATGGTTTTGTTCTTTGTCTTTTTAAGTATAAAAATTTGTAAGGGACTGGAGTTCTCAAGGGACTTGTAATGGGATAAACAGCCTTTCACTTCTAGGTCTCTGATTTGAATCCAGGCCAGCCCAACAGTGATTTAAAATTTGGCCTATAAGAAATGAGTTTGGGGTTTCAATCTGATGTCGCAAGAAAAACACTAGCACAACTGACATCAAAGCAGAAATTGTTGGCCCTTGCTCAAGATAGCATTGCTTGATTAAGGTAACTTGAGAATTATTGCTCCATTTCTAATCGCCACTCTTTGGGGAACACCATAGAGAAAATGGTGGCAAAACAACTTTGGCCATTTGTAAGGTCCTCAAGATTTCCTAGCTTTGGATCTAGCACTGAGACTATTAGCAAGACTATTAGCACCTGTAGTGATCTGCAGTGCCTTCCAATTTGTTTCCAGGTGCAGTTCTAGGTGTTACTTGTGTCAAGCACAACGTAGTTTAAATTCTGGGTGCCTTAGAGTCTGCTTCTCTCTACCCAGTACCACAACAGTTGCAATCAGCTGACATGCTTGAGGTCACAGTTCTGTTTTATTGTAGTGGGGATAAAGTGATCCCTATGTCTAGTGTGTAAAGCATTTTGGGATGAATGGCATGAATGTATATGCAAGTTGTTTAATTTTACAGCATTTGGAACACGTACAACAGTTTGCACCCTAAGAAGTTTGCAAGTTACAACCACCTATATTGTACCATACAGTATACTGGATCAGTTTGCATATTTATAAAGCATTTTCTCATTCACATGTATTCCCTCACACATGGTGTTCTGAAAGTTAGGTGCCATGAAAAACACAAGATCAGGATTATGTCAGTTGCAGATGAAAATGTTAATTTTATAAATCAAAGTAATCCATTAATTGCTCGAGGATCCTAAATCCTCAAGGGAGTGTCACTAAATCACAAAGTGATGGATTTTGTGTCTTTGTGGGCCCAACTCTCCCCTCATAGTAGCATTCCATTGGGTCCAATGGAGTTACTCTTGTATTATATTGGTGTGAGAGGAGAATCAGGCCCTCCACATTAAGTATTATTATTACATCCAGTGTTATTAGTGTCCACTTTCCAATTTCATGTCCCAGAGGTTTTCATTATGCAACAGCTACGCGTTAATGTTCCCCTGGTGATTTGGTGAAAATGTAGATGTGATTTTGCATCCTAATAATAATTTCATTGTGAACATATCCCATAATAGAGAAATTACTGACCTTCCACCTCGTTGTCTAGAATACAAGCCTAGCTTCACGCCTTCAGTGAAATGTGTTTGACAGGCCTGTTATTGGCTTTACTGAAGCAGCACAGTAAAATATGCACTGTTCCTCCATCACCCTATTGTACAGGTTAATGTGACAGGCTCATGGTGACAGGCTGCAGTTTTTAGAGCTGCAGAGATATGCAAACAGTGATTAAAAACCTCTCTGCTGCTTCTGCTGTGCATATTGGTAGGGTACGTGCTTTGGCAAGCAACATTCAAAATATGAATTTCAGAGACATGGATTTGGAAATCTATCATTTTAATTGCACACTAACCCATTAAACTGGCCAGATTCCAATAAGTGGGCCAAATCCTGAAATCCTTACTAAGTCTCTCTTCAGGCATAGCTCCCATGGTGAAATCCTGGCCCCACTGAAGTCAATGGGAGTTTTGCCACTGACTTTCATGTGGCAAAGATTTCACCCTCAGGATTTCAATGGGGCATCTGCCTGAATAAGGACAGTGTAAAAGTTGAGTAAGGGCACCAGGATTTGTACATGAATCAAGTATCACAGCAAATAACTGGAGGATACGGCAGGGATATTTTTATTATGGCTACTACTATCGTATACTCTACTGATGTGGGTTTGGGATTTTTAATGGCAGTTCCCTCATGATGTGCAGCATAGCAACACAGGTCTCAGTTCTGGCTTTAGTTTCTTGCTCCTTTTGGGGATGGTGAGGCAGTGCCTCCCTAAACTTAAGTGTGTGCATATACTGCAACCCTTAGTATGGTCTTGTCTCCTCCCCACTATGCTCTTGCATTCTCTTACAGCATACAGCCACAAACTGGCCCATACTGTTCATCCATCATCATATCTACACTCACTGGGAAGTATTAGACACTGGAATGACTCTACATGTCACTCCAGGAAGATCCTAGGACAGTCCAATACTGATTAGCACCAGATTCTTATTTTGTTACACTGCACAAAATGAGATTACATTTCTGCCTGGCTGGTGGAAATTCAAACAGATCTTTATTTCATACATATCCATAGCTTTCAGCCAACTATGGATCCATTATCCCATTTTCAAAGACAATTAAATTTCGCTGACATGATGCAGGGGGCATTTTACACTATTGTTACTAGCCTTTCCAGGGCCGCCCAGAGGATTCCGGGGGCCCGGGGTCTTCGGCGGCGGGGGGCCCTTCCGTTCCGGGACCCGCCGCCGAAGTGCCCCGAAGACCCACGGCGGGACCCCCCCGCCGCCGAATTACCGCCGAAGCGGGACCCGCCGCTGAAGTGCAGCCCGGTCTTCGGCGGTAAGGGGGTCCCCGCCGCGGGTCTTCGGGGCACTTCGGCGGCGGGTCCCGGAACGGAAGGGGCCCCCCGCCGCCGAAGACCCCGGGCTGCGCTTCGGCGGCGGGTCCCGCTTCCCCCCCGCCCCGGCCCCAGCCTCTTACCCCCGGCTCCCTCCTCACCCGGAGTCTCAGCGCCTCGCCGGAACAGCCGCAGCGTGTGGCCGGCGGGGCTGAGCTCCGTCCCGCTCAGAGCCGTGTGGTGAGGGGGCGGGGCTGAGAGCTCCCCGCCGAGCGGAGGGAGCTGAGCTCAGCCCGGAGCTCCCAGCCCCGCCCCCTGACCATGCGGCTTGGAGCGGGGCGGGGCTCGGGGGCCCCGGCGGAGACTCGGCGCTTGATGCGCTGAGGCTCCAGGAGAGGGGCGGAGGCGGGAGCCTCCGCTGTTCTCTTGGGGGCCCCTGCGAAGTGCGGGGCCCGGGGCAAATTGCCCCCTTTGCCTAAAGTGACCATACGTACTGGTTTTACCAGTACAGTACTGGTTTTTTGGACATTGGTCTGGTTAGTCGTGAGATGTAACCAGTACAGTTTAGGACTACAAAATCAAAAATTATTAATTTATCAAAAGACTGAGTACATCAAATCAATCCTTGATAAACCAGCCTAAATCAATTTTATTAATTTATCCTAGTTTTAGTTTTATTTTACACGACGGTTCTCGTCGCTGGATCTCGGCAATACTCGGCATTCAGCACACGCACTCTCACTATATTGTGGCCACGGCGACTCTTCGATAATACTCCCGCGCATTACATACAGCCCGACCGTGGGAACTCGATGATGACGTCATCACACAGAGCCCGCCAAAATCTACTAATTCGGTGTTAGCTTCGGACTATAAAAGGCCCTCCGCAGCACAGGACAGGCACCAGTGATCTGGCATCTTCGGACCGTGACAATGGCCCTCAGAGCTCCGCGCTCTCTCGGTTACTCGAGCTTTTCGCTCCGCCGTTTTCACGGCGCACCTCGCTGATTCGCCAGGACCCGATGACTTCGCCCCCTTGGACCAGGATCGACGCCTTTGCCCCTTTGGACCAGGACCGGCGTCTTCGCCCCCCTCGATCCTGGACCGGTGACTTCGCCCCCTCGGACCAAGACTGACATCCGACGAAGTTTGTAATAATTGTTTATTTTTGGACACCCATGGCGCCAAAACGACAAAAGTGCGTCTTCAATGACGAGTTAAAATCGAAATATACATTCATCAAAGCAAGTACTAATAATGACAATAGTGAGGTGGAATGTGTAAAATGCAGAAGTGTATTTTCTATTGCAAACAGTGGAAAAACCGACATTGAAAACCACATACAAACAGTCAAACATAAACGGGCCATGTCTGCAGCAATTGCAAGTATGAGTGTGACATCATAATTTTAAGAAAAAACAATTTGAAGATGCTGAAAGAAAACTAGCTGCAGCTGAAGGTTTATGGGCGTACCACACAGTAATGCATAATCACTCATTCCGATCAATGGATTGTACCTGCAAACTGATTAAAACATGTTTTGATGCCAGGTTTACATGTTCTAGAACAAAATGCGAGGCAATAGTTACCGATGTGCTGGTGCCTTATGCGAAACAGTTATTGGAAGAGGATTTAGATGCTGCAAATTTTATTTCTATTTATTCGGATGCATCAAACCACAAGGAAGTAAAGTTGATTCGCATAATAAAAAGATATTTTTCATACCAGTATGGAATACACGTCAAAATTTTGGAAGTAAGATTTGCCAGGCGAAACATCTGACATAGTTACTGATTATATTTTGGAAGTGTTAAAAAAGTATCGTTTAGATACTAAGGTACTTGGATTTTGTGCTGACAACTCCAATACTAACTTTGGAGGAATGCGAAGAAGTGGGAAAAATAACATTTTTACCAAGCTGAAATCAAATTTGGGTGGAAGAGAGCTTGTGGGAATTGGTTGTGCCGCTCATATTTTGAACAATGCTATACAAACTGCAGCCGACCGTGTACCAATTAATGTGCAAACTTTTATCACCAAGATTTATTCATACTTTTATATATATACAGTGCGCGTTAATGAATTGAAAGAATTTTGTGAATTCGTGGACATCGAATATAAGAAAGTCTTGGGATACAGTGCCACACGATGGTTGGCGTTACGACCCGCGATTGAGCGCGTCCTACAAATATATCCTGCCTTAAAATCATATTTTGCCTCAAATGAGAAGAGCCCCACAATTATCACAAATTATTTTGATAATTCAGAGACAGAGTCTTGGCTTTACTTTTTGCATAACGTGTCATCAATGTTCCACCAATGCTATTTTGAAAATAGAAGGACAGGAGATTCTATTATAGCAATATTTACAGTGACTTAAAAACAAAATTAGCTGACAGAAAAGCAAACGTTTTCTTGCCGTTACAGGTGCGGCAAAATTGGAAGCAGCTTGAGGAAGAAGGCATATTAAAACCTGCTATTTTCAAAGAAAAAGTGGTAGAATTTTATGACACATGTATTCAATATCTAGAGGAATGGGAAGGACTTATTAAGCATACCAAAAAATTCAGTTGGGTTTTGTTAAACACTAAACTCACCCATGACAACATTCAAGTTTGCAGTGATTACATTCTTCAGTATTTTTCTGAAATCAAATTAGTAGAAGATGAACTGTTTGATGAAACCTGCTTTTTCCTGCGCTACATTACAGATGAAAAAATTACTCACTGGAGACAAAATTCTGTACCAGTATCGAACAGATGGATTGAAATATTCAAAGCCTTCAGTGAAAATGATGTTTCCTACAAAAATATTGGCAAATTGGTAGAATATTGTCTCTGTTTACCAGGAACCAATGCACCTGCCGAACGTCTTTTTTCTTTGATGAACAATATCTGGTCCAGTGATAAAACTCAATTACATGTTGAAACTTTGAAATGTTTGCTAATTACTAAATATAATTTTAACCAAACTTGCATGGAATTTTATAAAAACATCCAGGAAAACGAATTATTATTAAAATCAATCCACTCTTCACAAAAATATAAGAAGCAAAATTAGGAATGTAGATTAAGTACTTTTGTACCATTTTTTATTAAAACCATTTTGTTTTACTGCTACACTTGTTTCTTTATTACTTGGATCCCAAAATCCTAAGTATACAATTATGTACTAATCTACCCATATCAAATATTTGGGTTTTTTTTGCAAAATTACTTTCATAATATATAATATAAATAAAAGAAGTACATTTTATTGTATTCTTTCACTTAAAGAAAAAAAAAAGATAAGCATACTCCGCAATATTTTTCAACTTATATTCTACGACAGCGACTATTACTCATGCTGGCTGAGCTATTTTAAATGTCCTGGTTTTAAATTTGAAAAAAATGGTCACCTTACCTTTGCCCCCCCCCCCCCCCTGGGCAGCCCTGAGCCTTTCAGCCATATGTACTGTCCTCATTATTCCTAAACAAGGCATTTTTCCTCCCTCATTCACATTAATGTCCAAAGGGGCACATTTCCAGTGCTGTACAGAAGTTTGTGCATACATCCTTGTTATTTATAGTCTTTATGCGCAAAACATCTACTGTAGCTGAAAACACATTTGTGTCTGAATTATAAGAGCAAAAGTCTTGTTTTCAGCTAATACTGAAAATTATTTTTGCCCAATATACAAAGAAACATACATTTTAATGTTTAAAGCTTTTAACTACTAGATATTTTTCCAAAATTCCCACAAAGCAAATGCTATTTTTAAAATGTGTAAGATTTTCCATACTTATTTCTTTTAAATAAGTACATTAAGTTAACTGTGTTACCTTTACCTGCTTGCCTTTTATATAAACAAGGATACTTATCTATTTCTAAATGGCAACTCAGTAGTAGTACATGGGATGCTTCCTGATGAAAAAATTGCTTGTACTCTATATAAAGAAGTTAGCATACCAGTCTTTAATAGATTTAGTGTGGCATGTTCTTGTAATACATTGTTAATATTATACAATTAAGTCTGTCAGTAAACATACTTGGTGAAGTACAATTTATCACATCATGCTAATCCTGACATCTAGTGACAACCGTTTGAGCAATTGCATGAAAGGCTAGAAGATAGTGTCTTTGCTAAGTATGTTTCCATCTCCACCCACAATGTTCAGGGTCAGCAATAATGTTTGTTAAAAAGTAATGAAAACATTTTGCTCTTGTAATTCTGTAAGTCAATGTCTGCAATATTGTGAAAGAGAATGAAAAAAGGGAGAAATTGTTGACCCTAAATTATTTCAAATGCAGTTCATGAATACTAAGTGATAAGTGTAGCTTCTTGCAACCTCTGTTTATATTCCAAACAAGTTAGTAAATGTTAGTAAACTGTTAAAAACTGTTCTACATAAAAACTCCTGACTAGAGAATTCCCATGAATGTAACTAATTGGTCACTGTCAAGTATTCGAAGAAACAAACAATACAGACTTCCATACAGATCACAGAAATAAAATATGAGAAGACTGATTCGGTCATCTACACGATCTCCCTTCCAGTTTAGGATTATACTTATTGTATTTCCTGGTTGTGCAAAATAACACTGAAAATGGTTATAAAACTGCCCTTTTTAAAAACTGCTGTCTGAAAGCATGTTTGCACAGTTTGGCATTAGATAGAAGTTAACTCGAAATATCATTACTGTATAATATGTATAGCAAATGCACAAAAATGAGAATAAATTTGAAGATAAAATTTCAAAGACTAGAGCTCTGTGTTACAAAAAGTTTGATTTTCAATTGGGAAACTTAGAATGTATTCTTATTTTAGGGCTAGATTGTAATCTCAGATGTGAGAGAGTATTACTGTTTATTCTGAACCATTCTCTACGTAGGCATGTGCATGAAAGCTCAGCAGGAGATATTTCAAGATGTGCAACACCTACCTGAGATTAAGTATCAGAGGGGTAGTTGTGTTAATCTGGATCTGTAAAAGCAGCAAAGAATCCCGTGGCACCTTATAGACTAACAGACGTATTGGAGTATGAGCTTTCGTGAGTGAATACCCACTTCGTCAGATGCAATTTATCACATCATGCTAACAGGATGCATCCGACGAAGTGGGTATTCACCCACGAAAGCTCATGCTCCAATACATCTGTTAGTCTATAAGGTGCCACAGGACTCTTTGCTGCTTTTACCTGAGATTAGAATCTCAGTCTAAAAGTAAATTAAAAATGTCAATCATCAGCCAAATATTTAAAACATGAGTGGGACTGTAACAAAAGCCTTGTCTACACTACTTTTTTTCTTTAAATTTCATGCTGTTGCTACTATTGATGCAATATCCAGAATTGCTAGTTTTGCTAACTTCCTTTGGCTTCAGTGGTGGAAGATCCTAACTAGTTGAAGTCTAGACTTTAATTGAGGCAGGGAGCTGCAAGCAATTAGGAGTTTGTGGCTATTTAGGTCCTCCTTTTAAAATAATTCAAATAAGGTAGATGAGGAAAAGTTTTAGTTGTTTGGTTTTATAGTAGTGTCTAGAGCCGAAACTGAGACACCTCTAGACCCCACTGTGACAGGCACTGTATCATAGTAAGAGACAGACCGCCTTTGCCCTGGAGAGCAAACTCAGGTCTACCTAGATTTTTTTTAAACTATTGCAATTCTCAGGACTGGCATATTACGACCAGTAAGTTACATTATTGCAGATGTCCCTGCACTCAGTAAATGAGAGATGAAATCAGGAGTTTATATGGCAGAGTAGTAGCACGAATTATCTTCTGATGCAACACAATGGGGAGCTGTGGGTGGCATCTTAGGATGTATGGGTACTTACCTGTCAAACAATCATTGTTCAGAATATACTTCTTGCAATGACAGTGATTCAGAAATAGGCCACTGCTGACTATCTCCCCAAACCAACTCAGGATTCTCCTGTAATTTGTAATAAACAAACAAACAAACAAGCAAGCAAACACGAAACAACATTTAGACAGAACTCTTATATGCCAAGATTAGTCTTAATTGAGGTTTTACAGCCTAATTATAATTCCCCTGAAAACAGGGAAATAAAATACGAATAACAAAAACTGAAACAAATGAACTCTTCAAGGCCTTTTAACTAAAGCAATGGGAGGAACCTAACCTCAAATCCCACGTAGGTCAGATGTGAAAATAAATTTGATCATCTTGCTATTTTGAAAGAAAACCTATACAACAAACAGATTCAGGTACAGATGATAACAGGAACATATTTTTTTTCCCCAGATATACCACTTACAGAGGTGGTGAATCCCTGCCTACCCAATTGTTGCTTGGAATGGACTTCCTGTACTCTCAAGCCTGATCAAAAGAACATAGGCCATGCTTACAAGATTGGCGACTCTATCCTCAGAAGCAGGGACTCTGAAAAAAATTGAGGGCATGATGGATAAACAGTAAAACATGAGCTTCCAGTGTAACCAAAAGGGCTAAAATGATTCTTGGATATATAAATGGGGAAACTGAAGAAGAGTAGAGGAGTTATATTACCTCTGTTTTTGGCACTGATGCGAGTGCTACTGGAGTACTGTGTCCACTTCTGGTGTCCACAATTCAAAAAGAATGCTGAAAAACTGGAGAGGGTTCAGAGAAGATCCACAAGAATAATTAAAAGGTTAAAAAACATGCCTTGTAGTGAAGGACTCAAGGAGCTCAATCTACTGAGTTTATTCAAGAGAAGGTTAAGGGGTACTCTGATCACAGTCTATAACAGGGATCGGCAACCTTTGGCACGTGGTCCATCAGGGTAAGCCCCTGGCAGGCCGGGCCGGTTTGTTTACCTGCCGCATCCACAGGTTCAGCCGATTGTGGCTCCCACTGGCTGTGGTTCACCGCTCCAGGCCAATGGGAGCTGCGGGAAGCAGCGTGGGCCGAGGGATGGGCTGGCCACGTGCCAAAAGATGCTGATCCCTGGTCTATAAGTACCTATGGGGGAAACAGATATTTGATAATTGAGGGCTCTTCAATCTAGCAGACAAAAGGTACAGAAAGTTCCAATGGCTGGAAGCTGAAGCTAGAAAAATTCAGACTACAAATAAGGCACAGATTTTAGCAGGGAGGGTATGCAAACCTTGGAATAGCTCACAAAAAGATTGTGGTAGATTCTCTATCACTGGAAATTACAAAATCAAGACTAGATGTCTTTCTAAAAGATATGCTCTAGTTCAGCCACAGCTATTTGGACTTGAAGTAGGAATTAATTAATGGAAATTCTACGGCCTGTGTTATGCAGGTAAGACTAGATTCTCACAGTGGTCCCTTCTAACCTTATAATCTACATATCTTTGACAGCCACTGGAAAGACTCCCATTAACTGCAATGGGTTTTGGATCAGATCGTCAGTGAGGTCAGGTTCTAAAAGAGACAATCACCACCAACAATATACACAATAAACCTAAACTTTCACTACAGATATTGGTATAGTCCCCTTCCCGCCCCCGCATTTGTCCATAGCACAAAGCCACCACCCAGTTGGTCATGACAGGTAGTTTCTGTTTAAGATGAAACATCAGGACTTGGTTCCCACATATCTGGGTTAAAATGACTTAGGAGGGTCATGTGAAGAAGCTTGCTCAAGTGTCACCTCTCGCTTTCTCCAGCTCAAACCAGCTGTATTGCTCCTTAACTTTCTTAGGGAGTACACTCACTCACATGAACATCAAACAAACCAAAACCTTAAGTGATTGGACCAGAACTTTGATAATAGAGTTGCAGTTCTCCCCCCTCAGCTTTAACTTAAACATTGAGGGTGAAACCATGGCCCCTTTGAAGTCAGTTGCAAAACTCCCATTGACTTCAGAGGGGTCAACATTGCACTTGAATTGATTTTCTTTTCTTCCAGTCTGCAGAACTGATGTTCTTCCACTGCACAAAAATGAGAAACAGAAAGAGTTTTAAATGATTTATTTGATTTCTCCACATGATCACAGTTATAGTTTTACATCGATAGGGCCTGATACTACTTACAAACAGAATGCATATTAAAATGAAAGCACTCCTTTCTTCCCTGCAATTACAAAATGGGTCTTGAGCCTCCCCAGAACAGAAGCTTCTTGTGAGCATGATCTTTCCTGAAGTCTTTAACAGTCTGCATTCAAAACCTAATTCTAACAGATTAATACAACTCAAAGCTGGATTAAAGTTCCTAGCAGGAGATAGGTACTGTATGCAACCTTAAAGTGACTGCAGACTTATAGTAATACTAATTTACACACTATATACAATTTAGAGAATTATCTATCCCCCCCCCACTTGGTCCCATTTCCAACATCCTTCCCCCCCCGCCCCAGATTTAATCTTGTTATTGGTTTCATTTTTCTTTTAACTATATACACAATAACTCATTTTGCAGGCAACAAGTGCAATGATATTTTACAACGGAAACAGCAAAATGCATGCTTAACTGCAGAAAACACACAGCTTCATATGGAACAGCAAGTCAACATCTAGAGATTCATTGTTTAAATATCTGCTGACTGTCTTTCAGCTCATTTTATCAAGAAACAAGAGGCTTCTGCTGCATGCAGTACATGATGGGAAAATCATTCTACACTGTATGTTTGAAGACTCTTTTTTAGCAATACAAGACATACATTATATCAGGATGAACTTTGTTTTTTTACATTGTTGTACATTTCATTAACTTAAAAAAATTAAAAAAAAACCCCAAATACATATTTGACCGTTGTCCCAGAAAAGATCTGTGGTTTTTGTTTTTTGTGATCTGCAGTCTTTAGGTTTCCCTTTCATTCTTTCAAACTGACATTATTACTTAGCCACATTATTCATGGGAACAGAGAAACATGGTCCCCGGTAGTGATCTATGCTAATTTTTAATCAATAAGGAAATAGGACTAAAACCTTTCAACGTCTACTATTTCATTTTCTCCAACAGCACACAGTAACAGAATACTGTCATCTTCTCATTCTCGGAGTGATCTATGGTGTTCTATGCAACTATTAATCTCAGATGTATTCTGACATGTTAGGCTGCTTCCTAAAGTAGTAGTAGTAGTAGTGAGGTTCTTAAGACTTATGCTGAGACCAAGACGTTTGTTAAAGGTAATTAGTTCAAAAAAGAAAGAAATAACGAGCATACTGTGTCTCTTCTCAATGATTTTAAACTATGAGAAAGTTTTCAAATATTGTGCTCTTAAAGGACCCAATACTTCAGCAGCCACAATATGACCTCTGATTTTCCATATGGAATTAGTGTGCCTACTAAGTAGGCACTCACCCCCCTCCCCAGTATATATGTGTGTGTGTGTGTGTGTCTGTGTGTGCGCAAAATCATGCACAAATGGTTTCTTGCACGTACAAAATTTGTGACAACTTTTGCATGTCATCAATTGCACCTGGCAAAATTAAAACCTGGCCCCCAGTGTAAATCTAAGGCTATTTGTTGTTACACCTTTCTTAAGTGAACCTAAGGGGTGATGTGAAACCAAACCAAACGGAAATATTTCAGTTATAAAATACTTAAGGCATTGCATGTTAACTAAGTAACATATCTGGGGCCAAATCTTCCTCTCCATGGCGCAATGTCGATCTCCAGTACATATTTTGCACGTGTTCAGCACACAGCACTTTCACTGACATCAATAATTCTGCACACAGAACAAGTGCAGAAAACATAGTATGCGATGGAGAGGAGCATTTTCACCTCAGTTTTCATTCAAAGATGCAGTTTCAGAAAGACTTTTGTACCCGAATGGTATTTTTATCTTTTCTGGAACAACCTATAAATTACACTTATACTCTACTATTGGTACACAGGTATGAAGAAAAGCCAACACATTTAAATATGTATCCCTTTACTTCAACTAATATCAACAGTAACACTGATGTATTTTGCAAATATACAATACGTAGAGTGTAGCCTCACACTATTAATGTTAGATGACATGCAGACAATTCTACTTTCCCTTATAAGAACAGTATTTTTTAAAACTGCAAGGAACAGAGCCTCCGAGGGCCCAGATGAGCCCTCATAAGGTAAGACACAGAATTTAGGATACCTTGAAAGATATTAAAAATATTTGTGTTATTCTCATTTAATGTAAGATTAATTTATAGGCGCAAAAGGGATCAAAGATATTGCACATGGGGGAAACAAACATGGACAGATTTTAGCAAAAGGCTAAACTCTAGATTGCTGTATTTGCTCTTTATGGAGATTAACAAAGTGCTCAGTTTGCAGTTTTGCTGGTATTATATCAATTGTATGAAACAGGGGGAGAGGAAAAACAAATTAAAGATACCAAGAGTAACCCAATACGGAAAGTTCATCCTTTCCTTATACAACGCTACTGTATATTTGTTTTGTTCAAATAAACAGATAGATCTGGTTCTTTTCCAATTCTTTTTACCCATCTCACACTGGAACTTCTGTTTTTTTCCTCCTTCAAGTTTTGCATTTTAGCTGGTGGAGTTTTGCAGTTGTAGTTCCTTTGTTTCTACCATTTAGGTGTAAAGTCCTTGCAGTGGCTCAAAATGCTGAAACTACAAAGTATGTTCCATGTATGACTTTGTATGAGATTCAGGGATACAAAATCTCATATGAATTTGCAAATGGCTTGATTACAACACAAACAACAACAGCACAGCCTGCTTTTATATGATGTCTTGCAACTAATTGGAGTAGGACAGTGAGGGTTTGAGCATAAACTTAGCCTGCTGAGAGCTGTGTACTTGTAAACTAACAAATGTGATGAGTAAAAATGGTGAACCCACTCTGCCGCTAGCATATGGCTATATGGAATTACACTACTAAAAAACCCAAACCAAAACCAAATAACCGCACTATACTAGTTACTAAAATACACCTTAAAATTTTAGAGCACTTCCATCTGGAAACGCTGTCAGATTATAGTTCCTTTTAACTGAAAAAATGAGCAAAGTCATGGTAAATAGGAAAACGAAGTGACTGAGAAGGATGGGTGTTTGTCATTTTCATGTTTGAGATGAATGTTTTTGCAGTGTATGCATGCACCTTTCATAACTCTTCATATGTGTTCATAAAATCATATGCATATAAAAGAAATGTGGATCATGTAAATTCACAGTTATCACAGCCTTTAAAGTGTCTAAGAATTTGTGTAACCAATGCTTTAAGATAACCAATGGTAAATGGTCATCGCATGTTGCTACTGTATAGTTACTGCATCTTAACTAGTTTGCTTTCCTGAAATAGCAGAGCAGTTATAATACTGATTACATATGATATTATGTTAATAAAAAATAAGGATTTATACAAAGCAATATTTTACTACAACAGTTAAATACTATGTTACTTGGCACATTTTAGTAATGATTGCTTAGAGTCTTAATATGTCTAGAGGACTTTTAAATTAAAATACTGAAATGTCTGAAATTTATTCCTAGCATTTAAAGTTTTTGGTCTACTCTTTCATATGCTATTCATCTATTTGTTACTGTCCTTCTATCAAGTGTAATTCCTTGTAAAGTCTATATTGCTAGTTTTGTGGACTGAAAAATTTGCTTTCCAAGCACAAATGTTAACTATACAGTATATATATATATATATTTATATATATATTTATATTACATAAAGTTTACTTACGTACTTTCATCAACCATATCAGGTCTACTTATTTTTTTGCCTATTGACAATAAAAGAGCAAGAATGCAACACTTGGTTCTGAATCACTTTTTTTTTTTAAATAGGTTACGTTTTTATTATGCATGTAAAATTGTCATGGAATTTGGTGAAAAAGGAAGCTTAACTTGTATTCAGCAAGCAGCATGTTTTCAAGGCAATTGAAGATAAGGACTGTCCAGAAGGCAGGCCTCCACTGAGCAGATAAGTAAAACCAATATTGATCACACTAATTCAAATTGTTGTATTTTAGTAACAGCAAGCCCTTAAGCTTGCAGAAGTCAAATAAATTGTTTGGCTGAGTAAAAATCCACAGTTTTATTTGCTGCTTCCTTTAAGTGCCTTTATAACCGTGCCTAAAACTACCATTATTAGAAGGACAAATACTTCTAGACTATTGTGCTGATGCCACTGTGTTTGGGCTTAGCGCTGGTTGAAGTGGAAGGAGGAGCTGACTGTCCATGGTGATGCTGAGCATGTTGGGAATGAGAAGAGTGCCCAGGGTGAGGAGGGGGCAATGGAGGATGGGGAGGGTGGGAATGTTGTGAATGAGGGTGCTGCATGTAAGAAGAATGTGCCGCATGCTGGGAATGAGGCACATGTGGGTGGTACTGGTGCGTGTGCTGGATGTGCTGTGGAGGATGATAGTGGTGATGGTGATGATAAGGGGGTGGGTTCTGCTGCATGTGACAGTACTGTGAATGGTGAGTGTGCACTTGTGCCTGCGTCTGCCCCTCAGCTGGCCCTGCATGGTGCATGGCAGAAGGATGCTGAGAGTGTTGCTGATGCGGGATTACAGGTGGGTGCTGAGGCTGCTGCGATGGGCCAGATGGTGGATGGCCTTGGGAAGGTGGCTTCCCCCTTTTGCTACCAAATAAGGAACCTAGGAGTGAGGAAGAGTTAGGCATAGTCTGGTGAGGGCGAGATGGACACTCTCGGGTTGATGTAGCTCTTCGGCGCATGTGAGGACTGCTAATGATGGACCCCTAAAAGAAATTAATAGAAATGAAAATTAAAAAAAAAATCTTAAAGTATGTTTAAAAGAAAAAGTTCACACTGATCCATCAAGTCTTCCTTACATGCTCACATGGGCTGACTATGTTAAGCGTTATAGGAGAATTTCTCTCTCTCCGACAGTTTCTCTCTTCAAGCTACAGTGGCATTCATGGCCTTCTTGGAATGCTTATAAACTTTAATAGCCATTATCTGGTTTTTCTTTCAATATTTTTAATTGTAAAATTTGATACTCAAATTAAGAGAAATGTCACTGAAAGATAACATTATACCTAGGAATTTGTTTTAAAAGAAAAAATGCATTTTAAAATACCAGTCACATTTTTCTTAAAATAAAAAAAACTACATTAAATTAAACTGAAATGAACACACAGTAACAAATGTTACAGTTACCATTCCAATTTCATAAGATTTTTTTTTAAAATTTAAAAATAGTTTTTTCTTATTGTAAACCACAGTAGGGAAGGGTTGTGCTGCTTCATAAACCTAGCTCTATATTATGTTAGATTGCAACAATACTTCTACAACTCATTTCAATAAGATTTCTACCTGGTGATTTTCTTCTGACCTATGGCCCAATGTTTCCTACTATTTAGTCTTGAATGGTCTATTTAGTCTTTGGAGATTTTTTTGTTTGTTTGTTTGTTTTTTAAAGACAATTAGGGACAAAGCAGTACTTAAGCATACTATACTAGATTTAAACTGCAATCTACCTAATGCAAACACACACACACACACAAAATAAATAAATCTGCAAGCTGAATTCAACGACATGAACAGTATATATAAATGGTTTGAAGATGAATGAAATCTCATGAAATCCACATTGAATTCATCTGTCTTATTCATTTTCTCCTCCCATGCCCTATCTGTGCAATTCCATGGTATCATGACTGCATACATTTAGCAATTTAACTAGAAAATAAGCAATGGGAATGGCTGAGCATGAAAGTCAATAGTTTTAGCTAGATATCAAACAGCATAGAACAGTGTACTGTGTAACGAAGTGCAAGTGGGCCTTCAGGCTGGGATCAGACCAAAATGGTGGCAAAAGGACACATGTTCATTTAACCATGCTTGCAGGAACAGAGGGAATAAGGTTAGCTGAAACCAAAAATGGTGCTTGGTCTAAAACAAGCCATAAGTGTTTTTTAAGCTGGAATAATACAAAGTGAGTAGCCTACGCATGCATTTTATCTGAGGCAGGCAGGTTATATGTTAGAAGAAAGAGAGCAAAAAAATATGTATATAAAAGAAAGGTTTGAAATGCACATCATCACATCCAGCTAGACATCAGTAACTTCCTACTTACTTCCATATTGCTGTCTAGCGATCCTGCACTGCTGCGACGCCCACGCTTGCCTGCCCAGGACATGCAATACCATAGATTAGAGACTGAGACAAGACCTGGGTGAGAAATATCCGCTTCCCTGAATTACTACAGGAGCCTCTAAATGCAACTAGAGGGACCTCGGGAGACTAATTTTATATGGTACATTAAACTGCTATAGAAGCTACTAAGGCAGAAACTTAACGTTTAAGGCCATAATTAAATTAAGTTTCTGTACCTAGATGTATCCTATAAAGGAAGATCCTTTTGTTTTGAAGCAACTTGTCATAATTCCTGGGTGGTGGGTTTTTTGTTTGTTTTTTTATTTTTTTTTTTAAAGAATCTTAAAATATGTATATTTTAGTCTCTACATTTAGCAGTGGGGTCATAATGTTCACTGTTGGCTAGAGTTTTAAATTGCTTAATTTCCTAGAAGCAAATTTTCCAAAATGTCCATAAATCTGTTTTTCTCAAACAGTGTTATGGGTGGGGTTTTTTCTGAATTATGGGGAACGTTCTGGATTTCAGTGGAGAGGGGAAATGGAAAGTCTCTCTCATCCTTTGAATGTTTTATTTTGAACCTCAATGGATTTCATGTAATCTTCTTTCATGACGATTAAAAAGAAAACTAAACTTAATTTTTAATCATTAAAACTTAAATGTAGCATTGTATTATGGCTAGATTTTGTTTGTCTAGCTGTGCAGTGCTTTACATTTAGGTATTAAGGCTGACAAAGTAGTCTCAGTTTTAGTAGTTGGGCCGAATTTTCCTAAGGTGGACACCAAAGTTAGTTGCCCAAACCTTACAAGTGGAACCCTCAGTTGGCTTCTAAATACTGATTTTAGGAAGCTAAGTGCTGAAATACAGGATGCCCAAATAGAAGATTATGCACCCAGATTTCATAACTAGGCTGCCCAGCTAATTCATCAGAGACAATGTATGCCTACACAGAATAGTATCAGGGGGTAGCCATGTTAGTCTGTATCCACAAAAACAACAAGGAGTCCGGTGGCACCTTAAAGACTAACAGTTTTATTTGGGCATAAGCTTTTGTGGGTAAAAAACCCCACTTCTTCAGATTCATGGAGGCAGATGAAGGCATTATTATACTGACACATGAAGAGAAGGGAGTTACCTTACAAGTTTAGAACCAGTGCTGACAGGGCCAATTCAACAAGGGTGGATGTGGTCCACTCCCAATAATTGATGAGGAGGTGTCAATATCAGGAGAGGGAAAGTTGCTTTTGTAGTGAGCCAGCCACTCCCAGTCCCTACTCAAGCCAAAATGAACGGCGTAAAATTTGTGTTTAGTTCTGCAGTTTCTCTTTGAAGTCTGTTCTTGAAGTTTTTTTGTTCAAGTATGGCTACTTTTAAATCTGTTATAGAATGTCCAAAGAGATTGAAGTGTTCTCCTACTGGCTTTTGTATGTTACTATTCCTGATGTCCGATTTGTGTCCATTTATTCTTTTGCGTAGAGACTGTCTGGTTTGGCCAATGTACATGGCAGAGGGGCATTGCTGGCACATGATGGCATATATCACATTGGTGGATGTGCAGGTGAATGAGTCTCTGATGGTGTGGCTGATGTGGCTGGGTCCTCTGATGGTGTCGCTAGAGTAGATATGGGGACAGAGTAGGCAACAAGGTTTGTTACAGGGATTGGTTCCTGGATTAGGGTTTCTGTGGTGTGGTGTGTAGTTGCTGGTGACTATTTGCTTCAGGTTTGGGGGGCTGTCTGTATGCGAGGACTGGCCTGCCCCCCAAGGTCTGTGAGAGAGAGGGATCATTTTCCAGGATAGGTTGTAGATCGTTGATGATGTGCTGCAGAGATTTAAGCTGGGGGTTGTATGTGATGGCCAGTGATGTTCTGTTATTTTCCTTGTTGGGTCTGTCCTGTAGTAAGTGACTTCTGGGTACCCGCCTCGCTCTGTCAATCTGTTACCTCACTTCCCCAAGTGAGTACTGTAGTTTTAAGAATGCTTGATAAAGATCTTGTAGGGTGTTTGTCTCTGTTTGAGGGATTGGAGCAAATTCAGTTGTATCTTAGGGCTTGACTTCAAAAACAGACTTCAAAGAGAAACTGCAGAACTAAAATTCATTTGCAAATTTAATACTATTAATTTGGGCTTGAATAGGGACTGGGAGTGGCTGGCACACTACAAAAGCAACTTTCCCTCTCCTGGAATTGACACCTCCTCATCAATTATTGGGAGTGGACCACATCCACCCTTGTTGAATTGGCCCTGTCAGCACTGGTTCTAAACTTGTAAGGTAACTCCCTTCTCTTCATGTGTCAGTATAATAATGCCTGCATCTGTAATTTTCACTCCATGCATCTGAAGAAGTGGGTTTTTTACCCACAAAAGCTTATGCCCAAATAAATCTGTTAGGGTATGTCTACACTTACCGCGCGGGTCGACGCGGTGAGTTCGACTTCTCGGAGTTCGAACTATCGTGTCTAATCTAGACGCGATAGTTCGAACTCCCCGCGCGCTCCGGTCGACTCCGGAACTCCACCACTGCAAACGGCGGTGGCGGAGTCGACCTTGGAGCCGTGGACTTCGATCTCGCAGCGGCGTCTGGATGGGTAAGTAGTTCGAACTAGTGTACTTCGAGTTCAGCTACGCTATTCACGTAGCTGAACTTGCTTACCCTAGTTCGACCCCCGCCCTTAGTGTAGACCAGGCCTTAGTCTTTAAAGTGCCACCGGACTCCTTGTTGTTTACATAGACTAGTTATTTTTATTGAATTTAGCTTGTTGGATATTAAACTAACAAATGTAAGAATGTTCTGTTTAGGGGATGATCAAACAAAGCTATCATCATCAGGATGAGGCGTGGTCAGCGTCTCCAGACATCTCCAAAAGCCACATGCATTCCTCATTTCTCTCTCTTAATGCCCCACCACTTTTCTTAAAGGCCCAGTGTCACCACAAACCTCCCTCCTGTATTGGAAGGCTTGATACAGTTCTCTTCAGAGCCTGCCACTGCTGCTCCAAAGAATGTTGCTGGAGAGGGATGAGGTATTCCCTTCCCCCTTGCTATGGCTAAGGGTCCTACTTTTGCAACAATGCACAGTTCTCAACATAAACCCTTTAAACTGAGATTATGTGTTTGCAGATGAGCAATTCCTTTGGAAGAGCTCTTTGCCAAATCTTTGGGGACATTCTTTACTGCAGTTTTAGCTTGCTCAAAAACATGACTATACTGTACTGTACACCATGAGAGAGAAGCGGTTTTGATTATCTTATAGTTCTTATTGCCTAGTTGGGGTGAATTTTGCTCTTTGTTTATTGGAAATAATGATGCTGGTTGTGAGAGTCAAATCACTCCTGTTAGCCAATCCACAATCCTGAAGGAAGATACCCATCTCCCCATTCAATGGTGAATATTACGCTGGCACAGGTGAATAAAAGTGACCAGGCATGAAGGAACATAGAAAAACCTAAGGTCTCCCACTGAAGGTAAAGCAGGAGTGAAAATGTTCAGATGCCACAGTGATGAATGCAGTATATGTAGACAGATGTGCGCATCTGTCTATGTACCTAAGATGACTGTGGGCAAAGGAATACTAGCAGAAAAAAGTGAAACCATATTTGACACATCTATAATGATCCTCATATGATCACTAACTAATCCTGTATAGTAAAGAGCCCTCTGGTAAATTCTTCTAAGAGGAAAGACGTCATTTCTTAAAAACAAAGCGAAACAGGTTCACCATGGACTGTAGACAGACAATCAGAAATGGAAATGACCTATTAGGTCCTACAGAGTATTCCCCTTGCCAATGTAGGATCATTTTATTACAAACTATTCTTCAGTGCTACATCCATCCCAGCTTAAAAAGTGTTCTTTGAGCTGCAGTCTTCAAAAGGCATTGCAGGGAAATGGTAAGTCCAGGATAGAAGGAGCTTATTCAGCTGTTCTGTGTAGCATAATCCTACACTAGAATGATTATTAGCTGCTGTGCTATAAAACCAGGTGGTGTTTACCAAATTTATGACTAACTGTGCTCAGCAAGTTGTTTTTTACTTTAAATATTTTTGAAGATCGTTATACAACACTGTTTCTCATTCCTCTCTTTGTAAAATTAAATTCCAGCTCTCTTTCCTCTCCTTCGAAAGTTATCTTGTTGTTCCCCTAACCAATTCACAGCTGTTGTGGTTGGTAATGGACTGTGATAGGTTGTATGCTGCTTCTGAGTAAGCATCACTACGGTGCACTACTGCAACACACCTCCACATGTACAATCAAGGTCACTTTAAACTTGATAAACTTGAAACAGTTAGAAATTAGAATATCCTTACAGAGACTTGCAAATTCTGTGAGCTCTTACAGGGAATCATGAATGAAAATCCATTGTGTCCTTGCAGAAATTGACCTTATAGATATGTAGAATGTTATAGGAAATGTTAAAATATTTCAGTTATCACTACTGTACTGTACTTCTTGGGTCTATCTGCTCTATACCAATGAGAGGCATACTGAGATCAAGGGCACTTCTTGTGATTCAGTTTGTGATTCTTGGCTAAAATAGTCTGGAAAAGGATTCAAATTATGTTCTTAGTAAAGCAAACTATTTTAACAGTCATTTACCAAATAATGAGTCACTGTACTAGCTTCAGCACATTGTGAAAGTGGTATTCATGAAAGTGGAAACTGTTGCCATGCATCCTGATTGAATTGGCCTCGTTAACACTGACCCCTGACTTGGTAAGGCAACTCCCATCTTTTCATGTGCTGTATATTTATACCTGCCTACTGTATTTTCCACTCCATGCCCACAAAAGCTTATGCCCAAATAAATGTTAGTCTCTAAGGTGCCACAAGGACTCCACGTTGTTTTTGTTGTCACCTAGTTATCCAAAGGCCAGGCCTGACACAAGCAGAGGTAGTTTAAAATGCCCAATACTACCTCACCGACGTGCCTCAATCATAATCTGGAAGGACCACTTCTAGGGGTCTTTTAATCCTGTCTTTTGGTTGAGGCATGCAATTATGGTCTTGACCACTTGTGATCATTAAAAAACTCCTGGCTCTCTTCACATGAGGAGCGTTATCCTGGGTACATTGGTCATATTCAGTGCAGGATGTAATTATATAGAGGGGAGAAGTGAATAATTTCCCCTCTATAAACCAGTGGAGTAGTGTTGGTGATGGCTATATTTCAGGGGTGAATGTGTGGGTGATCTCTGCATATATATATTTTGCAGAATATTTTCGGTATTTACATAAACACAAGGTTCTGGATTTTTTCATAAGAATACACTGTTAAAAACGGGGTATATGATGGGAATCAATAGAAGCAGGCTATGGTACACGTATCCAGAGACATGTACCATGCCAGGCATCACTAACATCCAATGGGAGCAGAAGGAAGATGACAATGATAGCAAGGAAAGAGGAAAATTGTGGCCTTCAGGTCTGGTATCTCCCCTACACCACTTTCTCTGTGGGAGCAGATTCAGCCCTTCTACTCCCCTGGAGATCTTGACTGCTAAGGCAGGAGAAGCAGCAAAGAATCCTGTGGCACCTTATAGACTAACAGACGTTTTGCAGCATGAGCTTTCGTGGGTGAATACCCACTTCTTCGGATGCATCCGAAGAAGTGGGTATTCACCCACGAAAGCTCATGCTGCAAAACGTCTGTTAGTCTATAAGGTGCCACAGGATTCTTTGCTGCTTCTACAGAACCAGACTAACACGGCTACCCCTCTGATACTTGACACCATGCAAGGCAGGAGAAGAGTTCTAATGTCTCATACCCCAAATAGCGTTCATTTTGCCTGCTTCCACCTCAGCCCAAGGGAGAAGAGTGAGAAATTTTTAATCTCCTCCAGCATCATGTGGATGAGGGAGGAGCTTAGAGCCTGAACCATTCCCTTGAAGACTCCTCCTACTGGTGGGTAAGGGTTCTGCAGCTGCATGAAGTCTGCTTCTGTATATGGAACATACAGGGTAGTGAAGATCCCTGCAGTCTTTCCCCAGAGTGTAAACTCTGGACAAGAGAAAAATTGGAAAATATTACAAAGGATTAATAAAAACCATCATATATTTGGGTCAAGGGCAGGAAAAGTGTAAAAAAAAAAAAGAAAGAAAGAAAGAAAGAGACAACCAATGAAGTTTGGGGCAATATACAAGAAGCACAGAGACTATTTTTATACTTGGGCTCTATTTTACTGTTTCTGGCCCTTAATGCCAGTCAATACTCATATATTATTACAGTATAAGTATTGGGGATATGTGCTGAGACTACCAGGAACAGTGCCCGCTTGCAGCTGTAGTAACAATAGCCTTGCACTTCTGTAGCACAATCTCAAAGCATGTTACCACAACAGGAGAGCATCAGACTTTACCACACCTCTGGAAGGAAAAGGACAGTTACCTTTTCCTTAACTGGTGTTCTACAAGATGTGTTGCTCATGTCTATTCCACAATAGGTGTGTGTGCTCGCCACGTGCACAGGTGCCAGAAGTTTTTCCCCAGCAGTACCCATGGGGGAGAGGGGGAGTGCCCCCGTGACCCCTGGAGTGGCACCTGCCTGGCACGGTATAAGGGGAACTCCAACAGAGGGGAAGGAGGGTGAAATGTGGAATAGACATGAGCAACACATCTTGAAGAACATCAGTTACAGAAAAGGTAACTGTCTTTTCTTCTTTGAGTGATTGCTCATGTGTATTCCACGATAGGTGATTCCAAGCTATATCTGTTGGAGGTGGGTAGGAGTTCACAAGTTCCCAGGATGGAGCCCTGCCAAACCTGACGTCATCCCTGGTCTGGGGGACAATCGCATAGTGCGAGGTGATCTCCGGAAGGAAAGCACACAACTGGTTGGAGAAGGGAAGCTTTACTTGGGGTGGATCCCTGATGAGGACTGGCAGGGCGCCCCCAAGCGTCCCGTCAAAAATACCTTTTCCCCGCCAGCTTGCCCTTGGAGGACCCAGGCTGGGGGGCAGGCCGGGACTGCCTCTAAGGGCATCTCTTACAGTCCCACTGCTTCTTAAGGGTGGCCTTGTACTTCGGGACGGTGGCCTGGGCAGGAGTCTGCTGCAGCTTGAACTTAGGTTTTGCTGGAGCCGGGACATAGAGGCCCAGAGTCTGGAGGGTCATGCGGGAGTCTTTCATGCCATGCAGCCTTGTATCTGTTTCCTCGGCAAACAGAGCTTTCCCGTCAAATGGGAGATCCTGCATGGAAGACTGCGCCTCACTGGACAGCCCAGAGAGTGGGAGCCATGACGCCTGTCTCATGGACACGCAAAGGCCATTGATCATGCGGCCATGTCCGCAGCATCTGAGGCTGCCTGCAGGGACGCCTTAGCAGCTGTTGCCCCTTCCTCCACTAGAGCCTTGAACTCCTTCCTATCACGCTCCTGGAGGGAGTCCTCAAACTTAGGCAGAGAACCCCATAGATTGAATTCATACCGGCCCAGGAGAGCCTGATGGTTCACCACTCATAACTGGAAGCTCGAAGATGAATACATTTTCCTTCCGAAAGAGTCCAGTGTCCAAGAGTCTTTGTTCTTTGGGATCGGGGCCGGTTGACCCTGCCGTTCCCTGTGATTGACCATCTCGACCACCAGGGAGTTGGGCACCGGGTGGGTATACAAGTACTCATCCCCCTTAGTGGGTACAAAGTACTTGTGTTCCGCCTTTTTAGAGATGAGGACCAATGAGGCCGGTGTTTGCCACAGGGCATTTGAAATCTTAGCCACCCCTTCATGGAGAGGCAAAGCCACCTACCCAGTGCCGATGGGGACAATACATTAAACAGGGAGTCGGAGGGCTCCTCCATCTCCTCTGCCTGGAGGTGTAGGCTTGCTGCCACCCTCTTTAAGAGATCTTGGTGAAGTCCTCCTGCGGGATGGAGGGTGGCGGGGCCACAATTGCCTCCTCCGGGCGGGGCGAAGAGGCCAGTGCCGTGCTCTGGGTGTCGACTGGCACCGGAGGGTTCACCACCTGGTCAGACTCCAGGCACAGTGCCAAGGACATACGTCCCACCAACTCCTTTCTCGGGGGTCTGGAGAAGGGGGCCAACAGTGCTTCCTAAGCTCTGGCCACCGAGCAAGCTCTCACTGGGGGCTGCACCGGAGGCCACAGTGCCCACTGGTACCATTGGGCCGGCCATGATGCTCGGTGCCACTGCACCTACTGTGGCACCGGCGGGGCCAGCTGTCCGGGTTGGTTGGCCTGGCCCATTGAAGGACTGCTATGAATGGAGACCAGGCTGGTGTAAGATCTGCTGCTGTCTCTGGACTCGGAGGAGTGGCGATGCCGGGATCTACGACGGCCATGGGACTGAGATCTTGACATGGAGGACCTGTACCAACAGTAATAGCTGCTCCGCGAACAGCCTTGACGGGCGGACTCGTGATGGTGAGACACCGGCAATCAACACCTGGGGCTGCGATGTCTTGGTGGAGACTTGGAGCGGGAGTCCAAGCGGGAACGGCATCGATGACTGCCATGACTGACTGCGGTACCCTCTCCGAGACGAGGACCGGCAGCGATGCCCGCCGGAGTCCCATCGATATGTCCCGGGCTGCCTGGAGGGTTTCAGGTGTGGACGGCATCTGAAGGGGCCAGGCTACTCCACTCAACTTGAATCGGAGGCCTGGAGCCCAGTGGGGATTGAGGACTGCCCGACATGGGCCTAGCCTCTGTCCCAGACTTCCCTCAGTGCCACTGCAAAGAGGGAGTCTTCCTGGCCCTCTTGGCGTGCCCGGTGGATGGGAAGCAGTGCCAGCTGGTCGATGGCACTGGAAGGTTGCTGCATACTGACGCCACGGTGCCGGATACCGGTTCGGAGTGGCATGCCGGGGTCGGGGTCAGCACTGTCTCCATCAGGATGGCCTGGAGCCTAATGTCCCTTTCTCTTTTGGTCCAAGGCTTAAACGACTTGCAAATATTGCACCTTTAGCTGATATGGGTTTCTCCCAAGCAGCGCAAACAATCTGCGTGCGGGTCACTTCTTGGCATAGGACGCCTACAAGAGCCGCACGACTTAAACCCAGGGCGCGGGGCATGCCCTGGCCCGGACTCACTGACTAACTAAACTAATTAAACAGCTAACTAACTACAGGTACTAACACTGAACGAACAAACAGTTCTGGGGACGAGCTACAACAAAGCTGGAGCAGAGCAGTTCCGATGCACCTTCACTGGCGGCAAGAGGCAACTGAGGGTGGGGGAGCGTGCAGCTCCCCTTATACCGTGCCAGGCAGGCGCCACTCCAGGGGTCGTGGGGGCACTCCCCCCCCATGGGTACTGCTAGGGGAAGAACTTCTGGCACTGGAGCACATGGCGAGCACACACACCTATTGTAGAATACACATGAGCAATCACTCGAAGAAGGAATCAATATTTGTCCCCATTTTACACATTGATATGGTGAGGCATAAAGAGGTTAGGGGCCTGATTTCCGAAGATGCTAAGTACTCCCAACTCCATAGGAAGTAACTGGGAACTACAGGTGCTCAGCACTTTCTGAAAATCAGGTTATGACTTGCTTGAAATCACCCAGGAAATCTGTGGCAGATATAGAATCAGAAACCCACATATTCCCCCCAGTCCTGTCTTTTAATCACAAAACCACTGTTCCCTCATTAATAATTGTGATGGGATAGTTTTCATCTTTCATATCTATGTGTAGGCCCATTTCAATATCATAAATGGAAGAAAGCTTTGGAATTGTCTGAAGTTCTCTTAGTGTTTGGCACAATCCATTCCTTTTCTAGTTGCGTTTGGTTTCCTTCTAACATTTTACACATTAATTTGGAATTGTACATTCTTGGGTAAATAAGTATGTTTTTTCTTGACTAATTTTCAGTGGACAGAGCTAATCACTCTGACAGTTCAGGCTGACATCTGAAAAAGGATGAAGTTTTAAATGCTTTTGACTCATTTACGTTTTGTAACACAGCTGGCTGCCAGTTCCCATTTCTACTTTTTATTCCAGGGCAGCAGATGTCAGATCAGAGAGAACAAGATAAGGGTTATTAAATACTAACCTTAAAACCCTCAAAGCCCTCATTCATTTAATTTTTGCAAATACAACTTATGTTTTCATGGAAAAACGAATAGAAAAATAGCCAGCAGCAAAGAGTACCTGGTCAATATCAGATATTGTTTCCCTGTTGGGGAATTGAAGTATTACTCTCCAAAAACCAATTTCAGCTTTTAGGAGGTGAAAGGGTCCAAAAATCATCTTCTTCTTTAGATTTGAGAGACTAATTTATTTTTTCCTTTTCAAGAATGGAAAAAAATTTAAAGGCACTTTTCCCTACTACTATTCCTCTGTGATAGGTATAATGACTTCCGGCAAAGGGAAATTAGCTCATTTTTTCCAAACCGCAGCTTCAACAGAAACCTGCATAGCCAAAACTTTCGTTACAGACTCAGATTCCCCTTTCATAGAACCATATTTTCAGAGCGCTTCCAAAAACACCTCTGCAGTGTTCCTTAGGAAATTATGCACCGAACTCTGTGCATATTCAATTATTCAGTTTTCTCTTGTAAAATTGGATTTTTGCAGAAACAATTAAGGAAATCCTTTAAAATTTCAGCCCGTAATCCCCATTTTCTAAACAAACACTCATACACACACAGTACACCCAGATCCTCTTTCTTTATCATCCTATATTTCATGCCATGGCAGTACAAACACCAGGAATTAGGATGAACTAATTTCAGCCCACCTTTTTCAGAAGTTATTTGTATGTCTGCTGCTTTGGTAGAGTCATTGAGCCACACTGCCTCTGCTAATTGGTAAATTTTTCTTTGGTTTTTCTAAGGGTCATCTGTTCCATACTAAAACAAAGTGAATTCCCCCAAGCAAGCTAAACTTAGAGGAGGTACTTGTAAACTTACTACAGTGATTTTGATATATCACAGAAATAGTAGTATATACCCAGGGACTGAAAATGGTGTTTTATTAACCTAAATCAGGTGACAGGTGTGTAATTTTTCAAGTTAATTGCACTGCACAAGACCAAACAGAAGCTCTCCATAACGATCAGTGGGTAAATATTAAAATTAAGTTCAGTTGGGTTTAACAAATTCGTTGATAAACCCTCCAGTCTGCAAATGATTTCTACTTTCTATCATGGAAAAAGAGCACTTTCAGTAATGAGCATGCCAACAGCAGGCATGCAGTTTTGAAATATGAAAGTTTTCATGATCAAGAGGAATTCATCTTGTTTATTGCACATAACCCTCTAAAGGGATTTATGTACATGGCAATATTTGGAAGACTGTGATGGAAAATTCCTATGGGATGAAGAGAGTTAATCGGGAACCACGCAAATTGGTTTGTATAGCCATGAAACTCCCACATCCAGTAACATGGCTGTTCTCATTCTAAAAGAACTTAAAATAAAACAAAACCAAAAGATGATGAAGGTATCTGTACAGCTTAGATTTAATAACGATGAGGACTTGGGCTGGATCCAACCCCCACTGAAGTCAATGGAAAGACTCTCACTGACTTGAAGTGGGCTTTGGATCAGGCCCCATGTCTTTTAATGATGCAGATGGGTATAGATGGATATAAACAGAGAGTAAACACAAGTGATAATAGGGGTGTGTGTGTATGTGTATGTATACGTATATATACATACATACACACACATACACACAAACACACACACGCTACATATTCAATTTACCCGTGTTTTATTTACTGCAGCACAAATCCTTCTCTTTGATATGACAAGGAAAGGCTAACCAGGGCTAACTAGTCAAGATATACACAGTATTACAAAATTATGCCTCCACTGTAGATCATACAGCATTTAAAAAACAAATCAAAATAAATAATACAGGCAGATAAAACTTCTTTTTTTAAAATTCAATTGCTGCTACTCTTATGGTTACGGTCAGTGTGGCGTGGCTGGTGTTACAGGTATAACTTCCATTAGCAATAACAGGAGTAGTGTGCCTAACATTCTAAACACAGGGCTGAACATTTACCCCTCGGAGTCTGGAAAACATGAGGGTGCTAATTACTAATAATTCATGGCATGTAGCAAACAAACAAATAAAATAAAAACAAGCACATACCACTCTTTCTATTTGTATTTTTTTAAACGTATAAATATTACCCAAAAAAAAGAAAAGAATTTTTTTTTTTTAGATAGGTCAGTTCCAATTTTAGCCACAGCAGCAGCGATGAGTCTTGGGGACATTACTACTGTGCCCAGCAGGGCTTTTTCCTATTCCTCTGGCAATAGTATTTTGCAAACAACAGTTTCAGCAAGAATTAGGACCTATGTTGTGCATAATACAATGACGAGATATAATTCAGTTATACTGTGTGACTGATGCTATCACTCTAGATAGAATTTAGTAGGGCTTCACTCAATTTCATTCATCAATGTAGTACATGGGTACACTTAAGCACAAAATACACAGGAAGCAGTCATTGCATTGGGACCTCAGTGTTTTCTTTTTCTTTCTAAGTCTACATTAACAAGGAGGTAATAAATAAGAGAAAAAACAAAGGAATTCTAAGTGGGTTATTCCTAGCCCTAGTCAACCATTTTTCTATAATACACTTACAATTTTTCCTCTGTCTCCATTCTCCTTTAAAAGTATACATAGCAAGCTATAACAGTTTGATATTTTCAAATAGAGTTTGTTCAGTACACTAACGGTAAAATAAAATAAAAAACAAACCCAACAAATGTTTAAAAAAAAAAAAGCAAATAGTTAAACTTTCTGTATTGCTTCTTTACATGGTCACCATTCACAAATGAGCTTATTTTTACACATATCTATCACACTTCTTTGCACGCACTGGTGTACAGAGCAGGGAATAAATGTGGTGCTTACCAGCTTCAGAGAGGTCTCTGAGGGAGCTGCTGAGTGCACTCCTTTTCAGTCCCTCCCCAGTGGCATAGCTGTCATCCAGGCAGGCTCTGTTCAGCGTCCCATTGCCAGATTCTTTTTTGAGGCTGGAGCACTGGGAGATGCTTGGACGTACCACACCTTTCTGTTTTTCTAGCTCAGCTGAAACAAAGAGAATGATTGTACAGTTATAGTTATTGACTATAATGAAATGGAGCCAATGACATGGCAAACAAAATATTATGTATCCAGAGGTGTCAGTTTATTGTGGAGTTGAACGGCACATGGAAGAAAACTTGATCTCTGTCCCAGTGACTTTATAACATAACATGCAATGAAAGGATGTCATGCTGGAAAACTATAATATAAAATCCTATGTTTAGCTAGATAGATATCTGCAGCTTCCAGTATGTTCATTTGCATAATGGCTACTGAAGCAGCAGCAAACATGATGCTTTTCAAAAGAATAAAGTTTGATATTAAGAGAAACAGAGTCAAAGTTCTTCAAAAGTCCATCTCCAAAAGACAATACCTCTTTCTAAGAAGCCACTTAAAATAGCCCTAAAACTTACAATGCAATTTATTCACGCTATTTGGTACAGACCTACCCTCTACTTACTCATCAGTCGATTTTTGCTGGTGCTTAAGATATATTTCAATATATTGCAATTACATAGTACACTAGCTACCAGTCCAAAGATCCTGGCAGGAGTTTTAGGAATCACTGTTTTATCTCTAAAATAAAAGCCACAGATGGGGAGCTACATTATTTTAAGACTTAAATCCTGGTGGATTATATTACATATATCAAACAGATTTACTAATGTTGATTAGTTTGAAAATGCTCTATTATATGTACCTTTGTACTTACACTCTATTCTGTGCTTTTCCATTTCTTGAACTTCTGCAATAGACTCTCTCAAGTCATCCGTAAATTTCTTTCTATCCTGAGGATTGGGTGCATTGAAATTTATTAGGACTTTGATATCTGCTCCTGGAACAGCTGATGTGAGCCGAATGCCATTTGGATAATCTGGAGAAAAGAAAGAGAAGAAAAGGCTAAATAATTTTTATTATCTTTAATTTTATTCTCTTCCATTTTTACTAATTTTTTCACTAATTCTCTGTTACCATTTTCGAACCCTTGACAGACGGCAGAGAAAAGCAGTTTTTACTACCACATTCAAAACCTCAGAAGGCCATTTTACCTGCTCAGAACCCAGATGCATTTTCTAAAGGAAAATAAATCTCACTGAACATCCACATGGACAATCATCACACACACACACACACAGTTTGTAGTAGCAATGTCAGTAAAAAACACCAGGTTTGGCTGATTTGCTCAAAGGGACAACTTGTTCAGGCCTAAGCTAACCTTGACTGAAGTAAAGTAAATCTCAGCTAGTATCCCTGGATTTAAAACAAAAACGCTAACCAAACATGTCTAGTTTAAATGAAAACATTAACCCGAACATTAACAAAGACCTAAACAATACTGCAGCAAACAAAATCTATTGAAGGTCTTTACAAATAATATATTTTAAACATTTATCTATTATATATTACTAGTGTGTTACATTAGTTTGATTCAGTAGATTGCAAACAATGACACACTTTATAAATTAAGTTTAATATTCTTACTCATTATGGGCCAAATTTTCAAAACTTTCTCAGAAATGATGCCTGGCATCTTTGCACATGAAATTGTTGGCACATTAACAGTCTCATTTTGCATGTGCGAATCAGCCAGATGAACTACTATCCAGTCTGCACATGCAAACAACTGTAAGTGCAAAATTTACAGATGTCATTTGAGATAGTAGGTCAGGGTCACCTTGAAAATATAACACTTAGGTATATAATTATAGTGGACATAACAGAAAGAAAGCTTAAAGAGTTCAAGAGACAGGGGGCTTAGTGAAAATGCCTTGAGGAATATTAGAACTTTCTATATATGGAAATGCTTAACTTAATGTTCCATAATAAATACTGAGGTATTTAAGCTTTATACATTCGTTCCCTTAAGCACCGACAGTACTGTGCAGCTTGGAAGAAAAATCCATGAGAAAAACACATTCATAACTCTTCCCAACAAGTCTGATAATTTAAATTCAATTGTCCTGATCGTGCCACTCACTCATGTTCGAGTGGGAGTTTTGCTGAGCAAAGACTCTAGCAATAACCCTCAGAATTATAGATTCTTTTTGGTCATTTTGTTTTGGTTGTTTGTGAGTAAAAAGGCAGGATGTGTTTGTATGTGTGACTTGTAATGTTTTGTATTAACCTCAGCTCTCCAATCACTTTTTTTGTATAATGTTACCCACCAATGTCATGCTTTGATGGAATAAAAATGTGCTTATTCTGTAGGGCATGAACAGTGACATCCTGACCTTTATTTACAACAATGGGGATCATTTTCAAGGCATTTAATTAAAGCCCACTGTAAATGATGGGGCAAATGGCCCTTGCTTATCAGATTGTCTTAATTTTAATTCTTGAACTAGCTGCCTGTAGTCCAGTTGTGCATCTAACATAGCAGACCTTAACAGCTGGTCACATGAACATCTGCCAGTTGAGCAGAAAAGTACAGACATACAGAGATATACACATAATGAAGATTTTCTCTATTACAGAAAATGGTTTCAGTTTTTGCTTGATCCCTGGAAATGAAGCCTCACACAGTCTTAGAACATGTGCAGTAAATAATTTAATACAATTTCTTTCCTGAGCCATCTGACCTTATTGATGGGCAGAAGGTCCACAAATTGAATACTATGTAAATACAGATCTCTTCCACGTATTAAAGTCCATGATCCATTATTCCAACACAGGGTGCTTCCAAGTGTACAACAAAATGGAATTCAAGTATTGTAGATTTCTATTTAAGCAGAAGAACAAATCCTGTCTCATGGCCATTCACTCAAGAAACACCATCTGGTGCCAGACAATTTCTACCCCCAGCTGCCAAGGTCATTGTGTTCCAAAAAAAAAAAAAAAAAAAAAAGTATTACACTGCCTTAAAAAGTGCAGAGTCAAATACAGCTACACTTTACATGAAGACTTATGCACCATCCAAAGCATACAGAGCTTCAAACAAAAAGGAAATCAGGCCATTCACCTTTCTTGAGTGGAGGAGGAGCCAACTAGCTAGTCAGTTATAAACTAGAAAAAGTGAAGATAAAAAAAAAAAAAAAAAGAACATTCATAAAGCTGAGCAAGGAAAAGTAAGGCAACTTAATAACTATGAGGACACCTAGACAGAAATTCAAGCTACTGAATTGCACATATCAGCTCTACTACACAGACCAAACTCCCCAGTAGCAAACTCCTATGGTCAGCGCTGCTATCAATACAACTGATATTCCTACAGGAGCAAACATTGACATAAATAATTTAGGTGTTAGCTGGACTCCACTAAAAATACGTTGCTAACCTTGTTTGTAAATATAAATGTTTTCCTTGTGGCCTATTTATGCAATAGAGATAAATGCCATACTTCCTTGTCTGGAGCCAACAAATCCCATAATATATTTTACCCTCATCAACCCTCATCAGCTGTCATCATCAGTCGACTCAGCATTAGCCAAATTGAAAGGTTTCGCTCCCTTTGCATTAGTGACACTGGCCTCAGAATGTTCATGAACCTCATTCCCTGAGGACAAGCTGATTCTGATAGCTGCAACATGCAGATTTACTGGATGGATTGATATTGGTTACTTGCATGCTCTACGGGCCCTGCAGTACTTTGAGTTAGTCTCCTCTTACCCACAGGAGTGTAAGAGAATATGAATTTCACAGGTTATAGGGGACTAGACTTTCTCTTCCCCTTCGGATGTACTGTTTGCACATTCTGAGCTCTTTGCCCATAAATAATAGCTTATACACAGGTTAGCTGCACACTTTGGTTTTAAACTTCTTTGGAAAACTACTTTTATTTTGACAGTTTTAAAAAAACTTTTCTTTCCAACAAGGAAATGGGTTAATACAAGCACACTTCAGGGCTATGAGCGTGACTGATGCTGTTGACTAATGTGCAGGATCTTTGAAGGATGGACACATCATCCTCTTTGGTGGGTTTGCTCCTTCCCTTTAAGAAGCCACCACAAGGCTTCTCCCATATGGGGACTTAGAGGGTTCCATTCTGTCTTCCCTCCTGCTCATTGTGCCTGCACTTCTGCAAGAGGCGATACATAGTGAGATGGCTTGGGCTGCAGCAGCATCAGTCTGTGGGTGGCAATCAGAGCTATGT
The DNA here is from genome assembly GCF_020497125.1 of Mauremys mutica. Lineage (NCBI taxonomy): Eukaryota > Metazoa > Chordata > Testudines > Geoemydidae > Mauremys > Mauremys mutica. The sequence continues at coordinate 36,520,009 of NC_059078.1, read as the reverse complement.
CTAATTTCCACCGACTCCAAGATACCATAAGTCTTTATGTTTATACGGAAATGAGGCTGTGGAGAAGAGGTTTACTGATAGCAAAAGGCATGGTGAAGCGTCTCTAGGATTGGGCTAAGTCAGTAAGTGTGCCCTCTATTGAAGTATGTCTGATCTTTGCCAGCGTAGTTTGCAGTTGAAGTTATGTTAGATCTGTAGCTGCTTCTGGATGCCCAGGTGACAGCAGAGGCAGACACCTATTTTCATCTATGACCAAGCTGTAAATGTTCCTATCTGATGTGGACTGTACCTGAGTAAGTCATGCCTTTGTAACCTCACAGCTAGGATTATAGCAATAAACCGTAATTGTAACCCCTTTAAAAATCACCCGGATTCTTCAGCTCATGTAAAATACACCAACTTGTTTCTTTATTTGGATGAGCCATTTGAGCATGTGACCTCATTTTCAGGGGTTATGGAAATGGCAGGCAAGGAGCACCTTGGCGAAACCAGAAACTATCGTACCACTGAACCACACTGGATTTGTTACGCAGTTCAAGGTTTTGGCTATTATCTATAAAGCCACACATGGTCTGTGTGCAAAATGTCAGAGAAACCACTGATGTCCGATAGAAACAGCTATGCCTGCTGCTAGATTGCTATTGCTATTGATTTCTGGGGTTCAACTCTCCAGGAGCAGTGGCAAGATATTCATATGGCTGTCTCCTGGAGATTGAGTATGGTACATCTGACAGGTGAAGCATTTAAATTACCCTGGGAACACCTGGGGACAGGAGATGCAGGTTTTTAAACACAAAAACTTCATCTAACTATTGTGATAGACCCAGGCCAGTTGGGAACAGCAGAGTAGTAGAAGGGAGATATACTGGCCACTGGATAAGCACTTTTCTGTTCCCTGAGTGACCAGAGCAGGGGCTGCGCCAGACTAATGAGAACACCTGACTCCAATTAACCTGCTAAGAGTCAGGTGACGTTGTTAAGCACCTGACTCTAATTAAGGCCCCTCTGATGCTATAAAAGGGCTCACTCCAGTCATGCCAAAGGGAGCCAGAGGAGAGGAAGTGCGTGTGAGGAACTGGGAGCAAGAGGTGTGCAAGAAGCCAAGAATGAATAGGCATACTGCTGGAGGACTGAGAAGTACAAGCATTATCAGACATCAGGAGGAAGGTCCGGTGGTGAGGACAAAGGTGGTGTTGGGAGGAGGCCATGGGGAAGTAGCCCAGGGAATTGTAGCTGTCGTGTAGCTGTTCCAGGAGGCACTTTAGACAGCTGCAGTCCACAGGGCCCTGGGCTGGAACCCAGAGTAGAGAGTGGGCCCGGGTTCCCCCCAAACCTCCCAACTCCTGATTAAACATAGGAGGAATTGACCTAGACTGTGGCTTCTACCAGAGGGGAAGGTCTCTGGGCTGTTTCCCAACCCACAGGGTGAATCTGTGAGGCGAGCAAATCTGCCAATAAGCGCAGGACCCACCAAGGTAGAGGAGGAACTTTGTCACACTATATTTTGTATTTATATTTTAATTATGCAAGTACCCTAGGTACTGAGTTGAGTTATAAATCAGTAAAGATATTAAATAAACAAACGTGGCTGAGAGACTGTTTTACACAAAAGCAGCAAAGTGTCCTGTGGCACCTTATAGACTAACAGACGTAATCTGTGTCTCAGTCATTATTTAGAACTACATGTCTGTTAATTGCAGCTGAAGATCAGAAAAGGATACACCATAATTTGTCCTCACTGCATTCAGAAACACCATTCTGAGCCAGATGTGATGCCTATCCTTAAGCTAGAAGTCTCTCAACATTCCTGCTATTTTCAAAGAGCATCTTGTATTTAACTCTAGGGCTAGTTCCAGCACATACTGACTTCACTCCTAGACCCAAGAAACTGATGGGCAGCTCTTCATTCTGATATCAGAAAACTATATGGAGAAAAACAGAGAAAAAGACTTACACTGATTCTCAAAAAGAAGAACTTGCATTCCATAGAGGGAAAAGGACTGTCGAAAACTGTACGTGACCGAATTCTTCTTCTTTTGAAAGATCTTGGTGACCTGAAAATATCAATTAAAAAAACCCAGACAAAATAAGAATGTGTTCTTTGATCTGAACATCAGTGGAAAGTATTCAACTATAATAGTGAAACAATTCTATACACACTACTTTAATTACTCTTGGTACTGGCATATCAGAAATAGATATATATTTTACCCAAAGACAGCTTCCAGTCTGCAATACAGTAACTATTTGCTACTTTTGCTTTTTCCCCCCCACCCCCCTGCACTGGAACTGGTCTATTGGGATATGAATCTACAACCTTTGCTTGCAGAAAGATAAACAAGGCTTGAAAAATGTACATGACCCCTACCACCGAGAGGGCTTGGGGTGAAAATATCTGTGTTACCATATCTCCCAAGGCCACTGCCCCTAAATCTTAAAGAAATGAAACAATTACATATTGTTTATTGAATGTAATTTAAAAATATGTCATTCAACAGAAACTTGCTATGTCTCCTGCCTTTCCTTCCATCCTTGATCAGAGTTTATCTTTTAGTTATTTTCAGACTGTTCTCTCTCCCTCTAACCTCTTACTTCTTTCTCTGCCACATAGTTGTTTGTCTCTCCTACTCCTCCCAAAATCTCTCAGTACTTGACTCCCTTCTATTACCTTATTCTATCAGCCTCTTCCCTCCCTCTGCCACCCTCCACTCTCATTCCTATTCACTCCCTCTCTTACTCCTCATATGTAGGGCTTGAGAGGTTTACCAGACACTTAGGGTATGTCTAAACAGATTACACGAGTGAGCTTCTAAGCTACTTCTGCCACCTCCCTCCCGAGGCTTCAGAGCCAGAGCTCCAGTTTGAGTCGCAACTTCAAAGCGCTTCTACACAGATATTTTTAGAGAGCTAGCGTGAGCTCTGCCACCTCAAGTCTGTCGACCCAGGCTGAGAGGCTCACTTCCACAGACTGTGTAGATTTATCCAAAATAGCTCAAGGACTAAACCACACACTAGTCCAAGAGCTACTCTCAGATAAAAAACTGAACTAACTCACAGGGACAGTGGTAGGATTCCCAGTGTGTGGTCTGTGGGATTATCTTTTGTAGCCTCCCGCTAGGAGGTGTCTGATAAGTCTGAAGCATGCATCCCTTCTGGCTACTAGACAGCAGAAGGAGCTTTTCCTCTCTCTGTCCTCTGTGCTACAATGAGATTGCAGAGAGGCAGAACAGGGCACAGGCCTGGAACTCAGGAGATCTGGATTCTACTCTGGGATCTATTGCTGACCTGCTGTGTGACCTTGGCCATGTCTCTTCACCTTCCACTGCCTCAGATTCTCCTCCTGCCCTTGGTCTCTCTTGTCCAATTAGACTGTGTTTGTACAGCACTTACTACACTGGAACCCTGATTTTGACTGAGGCCTCTAGGCACTAAAGAAATACAAACAAACAACATCTAATAACTTGCTCTTCAGTGTCTGTTTTTGGGACCTCCTCCACCGTGACTAGATCCTCCCTCTGCTGCAGCTCACAGCTTGCTCAAGTTGTGGCAGAATAAAATTGACTCAGTTCTTGTAATTTTAACTTCTGGATATAGAGTTCCCCATTTGCACCACTGATAACTAACGAGATTCTGGCCAGTTTTCACTCTGATACAATTTGGCAAAGCTATTAGCATCAGACTAAGGGAGACAAAACACAGACTGTTTGCAGAGGATGACAATATTGCATTGATTTACACTCATGATCGCATTTGGATTTGAAGGTAAGCCTGCCTTGTTCAAGCCCTGAGTAAGAGTACAAATTATAAATAATGAGCAGGCAATGCACCTTTATGTTATCACTCACAACAAAATATGGCATACAATATCCAACCAACTTAATTCTCCAGGTAAAAATCAAAATACATTCAGACTACAAAGTACTACAGGTGTTCCTGTTTTTGAAAGTAATTCAAGAAAATGCTTCCAAGCTATCACTCCTTTTATTTGTATTTTTAAAAACACTGGGTCAAGCTAAATGTATGCTGGGAAGGAAAATCAACTGTAAAATGTATTTCAACATACTCAACTTATATTCAAGGGAATAGACACGTCTGGATCATAACACATTAACTGAACACAGATCAAGAGCCAAGTGTAATTATCCTTTCCTGTTTTATCTCAATAGCTAGATGAGCCTTTTTTGAAACAGGTAAACTAGAACTATCACAAATATTTTCTGCAACAATAAACTATTGTACCAAACCACTTTCTTATAACCAATAGTAGTAACGAGAAAGAATCTTCAGGTTTCAAAGAAAATCACAGAATTGTAGGACTGGAAGGGACCTCGAGAGGTCATCTAATCCAGTTCCCTACACTCATGGCAGGACTAAGTATTATCTAGACCATTCCTGACAGGTGTTTGTCTAACCTGCTCTTAAAAATTTCCAATGATGGATATTCCACAGCCTCCCTGGGAACTTATTCCAGTGCTTAACCACCCTGACAGTTAGGAAGTTTTTCTTAACGTACATCCTAAACTGCCCCTGCTGCAATTTATACCCATTGTTTCTTGTCCTATTCTCAGAGGTTAAGGAGAACAATTTTTCTCCCTCCTCCTTGTAACAGCCTTTTATCTACTTGATTAAATATATATTTAGGAGGATTATCAGTGATTATGCACAAGGCTACGTTTTAGTCACAGGTATTTTTAGTAAAAGTCATGGACAGGTCATAATAATAATAATAATAATAATTGGAGATATACCAATCTCCTAGAACTGGAAGGGACCTTGAAAGGTCATCAAGTCCAGCCCCCTGCCTTCACTAGCAGGACCAATAAACATGACCTGTCCATGACTTGTACTATATACCCCCTGACTAAATCTCGGGTGTTCTGGGGGGCTTTTAGGGTGCTAAGGGGCACCTGGGCTACTGGCGCTGGGGGAGCTCCATGGTGCCCGCTGGTGCTCGTGGGGGATGCTGGGGAGGGGTGCTCCAGGGTGCCTGCTGGAGCTCAGGGGTGGGGGGCCAGCTGTGACCGGCGCTGCCAGTGCTGGCAGGGGCCGGCCCAGGAACACCGCCTCCAGTGCTGCTGGTGGGGGGTGCCCCAGGACCGCCGCTGTTGCAGGGGGTGGAGTGGTGCGACTGGCTCCAGGGCTGCCCGAGCGGCTCTGGGGTCAGGCACACCTGCAGGCTGCAGAAGTCACAGAGGTCCCAGAAAGTCATGGAATCCGTGACTTCCGTGACAGACTCGCAGCCTTAATTATGAACAGTTGGACATAAACTCTTTCTAGACTATTGAGGATCAAGGTCATATTCACGGGCCACTAGAACACAATTTGGATTTTAAATAGTATCTCCAATTTTATCCATGACTCTTATTTTTTAAATGCATTTGAATTATAAAAATCCAGTCTCCTGTCTCATGCACTGGGTGTCCATCCTACAAATAAATCAAACAGTGCGCAATACAAAACAAAGAGTTCTCAGCCCATCTTGACTCAAACAACTACTAACCAGCTAAAGCTAGATAATAAAAATAACCCAAAGCCGTGGCTGGTATCCCTTACCAAAGGCCTGGGGGAAAATGATAGGCTTAGATGTAATGAGGTATTAATGATATTCATGCAAGCAATACATAGCCATAAGAACATGCTTTTTTCCCTGTAGATTTGCTAGAACTGATTTAATTTATTATAAGGATAAACTCAATTAGTAGAACTCAATTTCTAAAATTCAACATATTTGCACAGATATACTCACTGCTCAGACAAGAACTTCCCTTTGTAAACTAAACTCTTTTGTTTCCTCCAAGGGATGTGTATGTGTGCATATGGGATGGGAAGGGGAACCTATGCTGCAGATAACTGGAGGATACAAAATCCTTAGTTTACAGCTGTTTAAATCCAGATCCATAACACCGTCCCTCTTAACACATATGGCCTCTTGGGTTTTCAGTGCCCTGATTCCCATGGAAATCAATGGGAGTTCAAAGCACCAAGCTCCGTCTAGATAGTGCTCAGCTCCAGGAAGGACCAAAGGCAAGATTTTTAAAGGTATTTAGGTGCCTAAAGATGCACCTACATGCATAATTCCCACTGAAATCAATAGAAATTAGGCACCTAGGCACTTCTGAAAGTCCTGCTAGGTGCCACCTACATCTTCGGTACCCCAATACCTTTAAAAGTCTGGCCCCCAGCCTTTAGCAAGATCTGCAAAACATTTGCATTTTAGAAAGCTGGACCTTATAAGCAAGAAAAACATCATCATGTCCCAGAAAACCTGGTTGATAGTGCTAGTAAAGCCTTCAACCATGGTGCCAAAAATATGATAAGACTATCAGGACAAAGGCTAAGCTGTCCTCCTCTAAGCAAAGATAAACAAATGAATGGCAGCAGAAATCTAGCAATGAAAATATAGTTTTCTACACACTTCTTAGTATACTTAGGAAGTCTCTCTACTTATCAGAATTTGTGTGCTAATAAAAGCTTATCTTAAAAAAAATACCATTGTATCTGAAAATACATACCACAAGGAGGTCATTAAATAAAAATATTTCTCGCTGGTGCAGACCAAGCTTCTGAGGTTTATTTGGGTCTGGAACTTCAAACAACCTACAGTAGCAAACAAGTCTCCGGTGGGGTAAAGAGAGAACCTATGGTATACAGAAAAGTACAATGCTGATCTCAGTTAATAAGGAGTATCTTTCTTGCCTGAATTCTTTATGATTATGCTAATACTTCTAATATCGTTAGTTCTTTAAGACCAATAGTAGACTGTTTTTCATCAAAGGATGAACAATATAACAACACAGATATATCTGCTGCAAAGTTGCAACAGATCCACAACATAATGAAATCATTAAGTCAGATATTCTGTAGGGACTTGTATCCTGCACATTGAAGCCAATGGGAGTTTTGCTACTGACTTCAATAGGAGCAAGAGCAATCCTTAGTTTATATAGCTATAAAACATTGAGTAAAATAAAGCAGAAAGTGTGATCACAAAGCAAAGTGTTTCCATTTTGCTGCACACTTTTAAATATCTAATACCAAATAACAGGGGATGCAAAATTATTTCACCTTTTATCAGATGGTGAATACACCAGGCTTTGGTGTTTTGTTTTGTTTTTTGTTTGTTTTTTAATTGTTTAATTCAATCTGTACATTTGTGACATCAAGGCAAGGTGGCATGCACATCAGGAAAAAGTAAATGCATTTTCAGTCTGACTTCTTTTCTAATGCTGATAAGAAAACCGATAATAACTTCCCGCTTTCTTCCTTGAAACATTCCTGCCTACAACATCTACAGAAAATAGTTATTCTGAACCTACTGAGACTTCATGTCTTTCAAATGCAAATAAGATTATTCTGCCAATCATATTAAAAAGGGATGTTTTAAATTTATATTTTCATGTAAAAGCATAGAATATTCCTTTGCACCTAGACTTGTTTTTCTTATTTTAAATGAACTATTTTATTACATCCTCTGATTCTGTATGGGAACAGTATGGTTTATTAGGCCAAGGAAGCTGAAAAGCAGAGATTATTAGTAAGTACACACTATTCCTTTAAATCAGTGGTTCTCAAAACTTGTTCATGGCCTATATTTTAATATAGAAACTGATACATGTTATTTCATTGGGTGAAATCCTGGCCTTATTAAAATCAATGAGATTTTTGCCACTGATACCAATCGTGCCAGAATTTCACCCCCAATACCCCTGTGGCATTGTATTAATTATGGACCTTATTTTCCTGGGGTTTTTGCCAGGGGAGGACAGTTTTAAAACCTGGCTAATGCTCTACAGGAATTGGCTGGCAGAGAATGCTAGAGAAAAGGTGCTGAATCAGTTTTCCCTCGAGGTCACCCCGCCCACTTTTGGTGCTGGACGAGCTGTCATGGGCTCCCACCAGACAGGGTTTAGAGGTGGGTTATGCTGCTGCATTTCCCCCGTCTCCAGACAGACTTACTTCCCCTTGGGGCTGGCTGCCTGGCATCTGCCACTGCAAGATGACAGACTGTAAGGAGTAAATTGAGCCTAATTAATGTAGAGTTAACTACAGTGAGACCTACATATGGAATTTAACTGAAAGGAAAATGTATTCATTCTTAATCAACAGAAGAGTCCTCCAGAGCATTTCCATAGTCTGCAGGCATTTCTAAACAAACACCTAGGAAGTACTAATAGATACTTTATTAGACTATGAAACAAAGCTTTCCACCACTCTAACAAGGCTTCCACGTTGACTGCTCATGCAAGGACAGCAGGAGGCAAGCAGATTAAAAGCAATGCAAGTGAGAAGTAATGGGGAAGTACATTCTCTGGATCATCCTAAGGTAAAATATTAATGCAAAGGAAAATGATCATAATAAAAAAAACCATTAAGAGTCAAATTTGTAAAATGACATCTAATCTTTTGACAGAAGGTGCTACGTTATAAACACAGTACAAAGCTAAGTCAGGTGATGGGGAATTAGCATTTATATTTGCTTTTCACTGCCTTAAAATAAATTTTTTAAAACGGTTTTTACTATTATTGGCAACACTAGCCTGAGATTAAAATAAGTGGAACACTTCATAAGGAGATTCAATTTTAAGAATATAATTGAATTTGTGTCGGACTTCAATTTATATGCCTGTTGTACTCATCTACTTTTGAAAAAAGAGCTGCAAATTAATTGGCAATATCCTCCTAGGAAACAAACAACAAATACTGAAACATACAAGGAATGGTTGATAAAGTGAGAGCTAGGTGATAGGGCATGCCTTTTGGAGCAGAATCAATGCAATTTTCATTTTTGTATAGGGCACCCTAGATAGCCTGGTGATAATTTGCATTAGTAATGCACAAATAAAAAGAGAACATGCGAAAAAACAAAACCTAAAAAACTCTAGGCAATGAATTACAAACGAACTACACAAAGAAAATTTTTTAATTCTTAGCTAATCTTTATACCTTAGAGCATGAACTAACTTCTGCAGGAAGTGTTGGCATGTTTTTGCTAAGTCAACAGTGAGAAAGGTTTGCTTAAAAGATAAATCAACTGAAAGAAGCCTACATTTTGAGAAAGTCAAAAATACAGCAGAAAAATATTAGTGTTAGTAAGGGATAATCCTGAATATTAAACTGCTTCTGATTAATGTGGTTCATAAAGCATGAATCAATATGAAAAGAAATACCTACACAACCAAGTCCATGATGCAGAGATCCAATCTACAGTAGAAAGACACATACAAGTTTGTTAAACTTCAGAGAAACACAGTACTGTATCATAGAAAGTAAATACTTCATGGTCTTACTATGAGTGAATGCCTATAAAGTAAAATAGGTGGCTATTTCCCACATTTTCTTTCACACAGTAAAAAAAATTCTCATCAAATGCACCTGATTCTATGAAAAACCACTGCTTCCGGAAAGGCTGTTAATTGTCCCTAACTCCATTGACTGCATGGGCTCAGCACACTGCAAGATCAAGCCCTGTGTCTGGAATGCTATGTGCCTGAACCAGACAGGAGCAGACATACATATGTTACTGTCAACTGAAAGTTTTATATGACAGTAAATATGACACCACCTCTCCCCCCCCGAAACACTTACTATAGAACAGTCAAGAAGTTTTTCCATTCCCCCTTAAGCATATGGTGTAAGACACTATTAGCTTTTTCATATTTGGTGACACCTTCCCACAGTTCTTCCAGGGGGTCTTCAGTTCTCCCTCATGCCCTAATTCCCCCGCACTGGAAATAGGAAACAGGATCTAATCCATATTTTTCTGTGATATGCTTTAAACCAACTGGGATAGTCTCAAGTTCGATAAATAATACTTAGCACCAATCTTCAAAGTTCTTTACAAATAATTGGGCAAATCTTGAGATCCTTCCTCAGCTTCTAATCTGTCCTTACTCACCTAAAATGCCCTATGGCAGGTAACAAGCTGAAACTCAAATGGGAAACAAGGATCCATTAAAAACTGCAGCACAACCTCAGGAATCAGCTGATTGAGGTATGGGAGTTAGAAGGTTTGGGTTCTACTTCCAGCTTTATCACAGATCTCCTATGTGACTTTAGGCAAGTCATTTTCAAAAGGCGCCCAACATGAGAAACCCGGGGGCCTGACTTTCAGAAGTGTTGAGTACCAGGAGCCCCATTGACTTCAGCTGCAGGTTTGGGGGGGAATCCAAAAACCAAGGCACCCCAAATTAGTGGACATTTTTGAAAATGTTGACATGAATTTCTGTGCCTCAGTTGCCTCATTTCTAAAAAGGGGATTAAAAATACTTCCCTTCCACACAGGGATGTTGTGAAGAGAAATTAATTCATGATCGTGAAGCACTTAAAAGATCCCTGGATAGAAATCAATGGCTAAATAGAAAACAGTCAGAATCATACTCAGCACTTTTGTGAACTAAGTAAATATTATTATCCCGTTCCTATAGCTAAAGAACCTGAGGAAGAGGAGTTAAGTGAATTGCGAAAGCCTAGAGAGGGAGGGAGCAAGTGTCAGAACCAGCATTAGAACTCAAGAGAACCTGGTTCCCAGATTGTCTCTTAGACCATAAGATTACATCAGTCTCTGATACTGATCACCTCTCTTTTAAACACTGGCTTGTACAGCCTGTTTTAAGAAGGAGGAAATACTGACATCACTAAAATCTTTAATTAAAGGTAGAAAAACGTATTTCAGCTTTATAAGACATCACTTTGCAGCAACATGCTCCAGTCCTTTTGAAATATAATCACAGAAGATGATTAAAATGCAGACATTTCAGGGCCAAAGTTCAGGATTGAAACTAACAGGGAGAATATGTGGGTAAAACAGATACATTTTATCATCTTTATTTTAAAAAAATGTAATATTCATAACCTCACCATGCACAGATGTGCACTACCATCCAGGCTAGAGTGCAGAGAAATGTTCACTTGCTTAGTGAAAATTATGAAAACAAGGCCATGTTTGTAGCAATTTTATTACATTGACATACTTCTCATATTTTGTCATTGTCCTGTCCAATTTATATTTACCCAAAGCCTCAGGTATGAGCATCCCTTGCTCTGCAACTCTCAGTCATATGGCATAATCAGCTTAAGTTTCAGTGCAAAATTAACTTACTGGTTTCTTTCCTACAATGAGTTTTTCGACCTTTTGGACCTGGGATACATGATCCTCGTTTGTCTTCAGTTCCCGTTTGCGGATTCGCTCGTATATTCCAATCAGCATCTCTCGTGGGATATCTTCACCATCATCTACGCCTGCAGAAACCAACAGAACTCATTACCACTTTGGCTTACAATGACCTGACTAGTAAACAGTGGCTCCTCTCCACACTTACAGCTCAATAATGTGGGCTTCTTAGCAAGAACAAGGTAAGGACACATGTACTGTTTGTTTACCTTACTGACCATAAAGAAGGTGTTGCCTTGTTTATATGGATTGATGATATACCTGTTAATCTAAGTAATTCTGTTCCATGACCTAATGTAGTCAAATAATCTTCCAGCCAACAAGTAGTTGTGGGAGTCTAAGCCCTTTTCTTATTCACTGTCATTTTGCCAATCTTACAGAAGAAGAAAACACTGTTATATATTAAAAAAATAAAGTGTTAACTTTCACCCCCTCATCGCCACCATACATCCACCAATTGAAATATTTTAATTGTCAATTATACTTTTGATTATTTTTTTTAAATTACTATAGCAAAATTTGCCCACAACAAGAGTAATTCCCCAAGCAAACCTTCATAGCTACTAAGGCAGATGAAAACAAAAAAAACAAAACAAAACCCACTGTCTTAAAGTTTAAGTGAATTTAATGCAGATGAATGTTACCAGATAATGCTCTTGGACACTAAATTCTATCTTTGTCCCCAGAACAGGATCGCATAGGGTGGAACCAGTGCAACCATTCCAATCTGCCTCACCAATGCTCCTCAGCCCTGACCTGCTCTACAGGCAAAATGGGAGTGCAGTCTTTGTGTCCATTCAGTCCTTGGCCTCTCTGTGGAGACTACCAGCAAGGATGCCGATCAAACAATGTGAATTGTGGTGATGGTTTTGGTGACGTTGACACTTGTCTAGCAGGAAGGGAATGAGCACCCTGAGCACCTCATTCTGCAAGCTGACCTGCCCGGGTAGGTTGACTGTTGCACCAACACACAGTCCCAGGGAGTCTGACTCATTTCACAAAAGCTGCTTAACAGTTTTCACATTCTAGTGACTTTCGGTCCTCAGCTGGATTTGAACTAGTGAACCAGAAGTTCTGTATCCCACACCCCAGATCAAATACTTTTCTCTCCCATTTTTAATGAAACTTTTCATTTGTCATAGCCAGATATCTTATACAAATCAAACTAATAATACACGTTATTCTCTCTCTCACCCATCTCATTTGCTAGATCTTTTACCATAATTAATAACTATTATCCAGTCTGAGATGACGTTAGACATCTATCATACAAGTGTGCTGGTTAATGATTAAAATAATTTTAGCTAATCATTTCTTGTTTTAATATTAATTTTAAGAGAATGCAGTTTATTCTAGAAGAGCATTTTACACTAGTCCACATCAGTCTTGTTATTATGCTGTTTTAATTTTTAATATTGAATAATTATTGTGAGTATTCTAACAAGTGTGACAGAATCCTGGAAGCTGCTCCTGAATTCCTAACTTTCATGGACAGAATCCAAATACATCTTTTGCACATCAAATCTGGTGAGTGATTAAAAGCAGGGGACCTCAAACATTTTAACACAGGCTGGACCACATCTTAACAGGTATCTCCCCTCCCATTCATGATCACCTTCTTTCCCATTTGCAAACACATAACATCCCTGTGGCAACTACAGCAATTGCTTACATAAGTAGCCTGATGACAGTATTTAATCTTTTCTTAGCAGCTGGCAGCAAGGGGGAGCTTGCACCACGCGAGCAGCTGCAAATGCTCCACAGACCACAGCTGAAGACCCATTCACTAAAAGTTAGGAACAATATAGCCTAGTAGACTACTCTCTATGCAGGGGCGGCTCTAGGGATTTTGCCGCCCCAAGCACGGCAGGCAGGCTGCCTCCATCGGTTTGCCTGCGGAGGGTCCGCTAGTCCCACAGCTTCGGCGGACCTCCCGCAGGCGTCCGCCGAAGCCGTGGGACCAGCGGACCCTCCGCAGGCAAACCGCCGGAGGCAGCCTGCCTGCCGCCCTCGCAGCGCCGGCACAGCGCCCCCCCGCGGCTTGCCGCCCCAAGCACGCACTTGGCGTGCTGGGGCCTGGAGCCGCCCCTGTCTCTATGACAAAAGTTATACATAAAAAGCGATAGTAGGGATCCAGTAAGAGGGAGTCTCTAGAAGCACTCTAGCTCTGATAAAACAGTCAAGAACATAGCTGTTAAAGGGCTATAAAAGGTAGAAGTATTGGGCCATTTTCAACCTTATTCTTTTGTAGACTTTTAACTAAAATGACAATACTTAATTTAATCTTGTTTAGCTTGCACCCTACACTAAAATGTCTGCCAAGGATAGCATGTGATATGGATTTACAGGGAACAAAATGGACAAATGACACTTTCATTGTCAAGATCTGAAATTCCAGAATGCATCAGCATCTGTGACTTAATCAGCATCAAGATGAACCAACTGCATCCGTAGATATGAATAATTCAGACAGTTGCCAAAGTCTGGCCAGTAGCCCCTAATGAACTCCACTGCCCTCTTCCTGCCATGCAGATAACTACTCTGTGCTATGGAGGAAAAGGTGTGTGGTTTTTTTGTTTTTGTTTTTTTTAAAACAGCCAGTATCTTTGTGCTTACTGCCGCATAGCTCATGTGTCTGGTCTGCCACTGCACTGAGCCCACACTCTGCCACAATCCAATGCTACCAAGCGGAAGAAACACTATGGATTGGACTGTGCCTGACCCTTGCATGGGAGCTGAGGTTGGGGAGGGTAAGCATAAGCAGCCTTCTCTTTATTGTGCCCTTCATGCAAGGACTAGAGATAATCACAGTCCCTCCTAGTGCCCCTGGGGCATAAACAACCTGAAAAGGTGTGGGGCGGGGAAAAGGCCAGGCACCCTAACAGAGCTGGCCACTATGGAGCTGTGGATGCTGAGCCATACACTTCCCATATACATGCTGCAGTCCTGAGTTCAACTCCACTCCTCCTGAGTTCAACTCAGGCCTGGGTAGGGGGTGCAGCTCCACACCATCTGGGCTGGTGTCTAACAGGCACAGTCTGGTTCTCCATCTGTGGCACAGAGAGCCAGTTTAGGACAGTACTGGAGTTGGACTTGCAAGCAAAAGGTGGAGGGAATTAAAACATATTTTAAAATAATGTTGCGTTTCTTTCTAACAAGCCACGTTCTGGTGAATGAGACAAGATTTTGCATTTCTTGGGAGGGAACCAGCATATAATGTGGGGAGGTATGGGATATAGATTTGGTGAACCAGGAAAGCAGAAGAGCAGGAAGATGTGGGATCTGACTGTAGGTTTCAGAGTGCCAAGGCCTGGAGGACAGATTAAGTCTCTTGACTAGAGATCATTCTCTAAATCATGGAATGGGGATTCCACAGCCACACAGATGCAGAATTCAATGCAATTGGGTCAGTTAGATTTCAGTTCCCTTCCCACTTGATTTTTACAAGGGCCTTAGAACTAACTTTTTCTAAGGGGTTTAAAGCCTCTGTTTATTTTAGAACGCCTTCAGCACGACACACTGATTATTTTCCAGACTTTTATACATATTTATGTGTTCACAGCACAAGTTATCTACGGTAACATTTGATGGACGGGGGTCTAATAAACAAAGTTGTTAATTTCCATCTCTGAGAATGTGGAAAATCATCATGGATATGTAGCTTCCACATTAACTCCCCTTTAATATGAGTGAGAGAGTTCTTGGTTCATGGAGAACTAACTTGTCTGTCTGGCAACACAAAGAAAAGTTTATTCTGAAAGTTTCCTTTGAAATGAGGCAGTGAAAGAAACTTCATTTTAAAAATAAAATTCAAGATTTTGGAGAATGCTGCAAAAGGTCCTACTTCTGCAATTCTGTCAGCATCGTGGACCAGTGGTCTTGGTGATGGACTGGTCAACAGAGGCAGAAACACTTAACAAAAGGTATGAGTACAGAAGTCATTAGTGGGCTTACAACGTAGTTACCCCTCCCTGTCTACACACTGTACTCCCCCTTTCACAAACACTGCCTACATCTTCCATTAAACACTACTGATCTTTTGTACCTTATTTCACTTGTTGGACAACTTTACTATATCATAGGGTTTATTCAGCCTCATTCATGTTTGTAAAATTACAAACTTTATGAGCTGCCATCTGACCTACACAAAGGGTGCCAACATGCCAAGTTTCAATTAGATCCAGGAAATTGGCACATTACAGAGATGTGAATACAAGATAGAAGATATTTATAGCATATCTCAAGGGAGCTGGGAATAAAAGACTGGATAGAAGTTCTGTACAATGATGATGGAATATGGATGATGAAGGATTACAAGCCTAATTCTGTTTTTACATTATTTTAGGGATAACATTGCTGAAGTCAATATATTCACAGCAATGTAAAAGCAATGTAAGTAAAAATCACAAGGCGGCTCTATACATTTTATCTTTGTCTTAGATCGTATCTGAAGTAGGTTGGCTTTTAGGATGGGTAGGGAAATATATACATACATATATATAAATAAACTTTTATATATAATTTCCCTAGCTATCCTAAAAGCAAACCTACTGCAGATACGATGTATCAGATATGATATAATGTAATTTCCCTAAAAAATAAAAAGCTCTGCTGACAATCATTCAAATTTTCTCACCCCGTAGATTCTTAACAAAATCTTCAAGCTTCATCTTGCGTTCAGGTTTCACATTTGGGCTATACATGTCTGTGTTTAACAATATGATTGCGAAAGCTAGGATGAAGATGGTATCAGGATTTCGGAACTGTCTCACAACGCCGGGATTGCAGATACAGTATCGCTGGCTGTAAGAAACAAAGGGGGGAAATCAGACAGAGTTAAGAAAACCAAATCAATGAACAGTTACATTCAAGACACCAAGTTTGGTATCCTTTATGCTTCATACACATTTAGTTTTCTATAGTACTTCTCTGCCCAATCACATTCTCAGAACTAACATCCTAGAATGCTAAAGGCTTAAGTTTTCCCTTTTACAACCACTAAACTCATCGGCCAGGCCAGATCTTCATTTCGGGTAACTTCATTAACTTCGATATTCTGCTGACTTCAGTGGAGCTACACCGGCTTACAGCAGCTGAGGATCTGGCCAGGATTTTTACATTTATAGTTTAGATGCTTTACATTTTTTCCTTCCACAATAAAGAACATTTGTGTGGGTTTTCATAAATTAATGCTCTTTGCCCCACTGTGCTAAACTGCTTAACAGAAGGTTAAAAAAAGTACATGGAGATACTGTAAAATGTAAACAAAGTCCAATGCCTCAAGGTACAGAAACCAAGGTTATAAATTACAAGACTTAATTTTCAGGGACAGATATCTGACGTTAAAAATATCGATCTATCTTACCAATCAAACTGATTTCGGAGAGAATTTTTCAATTTAGAAGCACAGCTATATTATATAAATGCATAATAAAAATAATTACACTAACAATATGCATTAACAATGGCACATGAAACTTCCTTATTCTATATTTAGTGTCTTAAGTAAACACCTACCGTCATTTAATTGCATTAATACTCCCTATTGTTCTCAAAGACAGCTTAATAAAGCAGGGAATAGCCTAAATCTACCCAACTTCCCTGTCTCACATGTGACAGCTGGATCATGTCAGGTGCTCTGACAACTTATTTCAGTGCCATACCTAAAAGCTTCAATGAGTCGTTCTACTTTCTGAGCTTCTCCTTGAACACGGATATGAGCCTGAAATTTCCTGAGTGCTTCATCCAGTTCCATTGCTGAGAAGTCCATCTCATCCACAACGCAGCTAGGACAAAACACATTCTCATTTGTTCTTTGCCCTTCCAACAATATATTTTATTCAAAATACATTATATCGGAAAAAAAGCCGAGTGGCTTCAGCATTCCCCCAGTTCTAGTAAAATACAAAGCCACAAATGCATCTCAGAACACCAGTAATTGTCCATGAAAGCGTGAGAGGAGAATTGTAAGAAATTGATCAATTGGGAGTGGGCCGGAGGGGGAAGAGTAGATGTAAACAAGCCATTATTTTTCTTTATTGCAGAGCTGCCTACGTGATGGACAATGATCAATGTAAAAAACTCCACACTGTCACAAATCACTATCAGTCTTGTGCTCTCAAATCAGCAAATTATCACCAGGCAGCTCTAATAATAATAATAAATAAAAAGATTTTATACAGATTAAAATACTGACTCAAACAGCTGCAGAAAATAGGATATCCTGTACTAAGTGGCTGTGGGTGCAAGATTTTTTTTTTTAAAAAACAGCAGTGTAAATTTTCTGGCTTTGCATGATATTTTTATGGGACATCTCTTTTTTTTTTTTTGCAATAAATCTCATCTCATCATTCACCCCATCCTTCAGTTTACTCATGCTCAGCAAGGCAAATATCTTCTTGCTTGGGATAGACAGTACTGAGAACTATTAAAATGGGATGATCACTGATCAAACTATATCACTCTAACACAGGGGTGGGCAAACTATGGCCCGAGGGCCACATCTGGCCCTCCAGACATTTTAATCCGGCCCTCGAGCTCCCGCTGGGGAGCAGGGTCTGGGGCTTGCCCCACTCCACATGTGCCGTGGCTCTGCATGGCTCCCAGAAGCAGAGGCATGTCCCCACTGTAACTCTTATATGTAGGGGCAGCCAGGGGGCTCCGCACATTGCCCCCACCCCAAGTGCCGCCCCCTAGCTCCCATTGGCTGGGAACTGCAGCCAATGGGAGCTGCAAGGGCAGCGCCTGTGGATAGGGCAGCATGCAGAGCCGCCTAGCCACGCCTCCGCATAGGAGCCAGAGGGGGGACATGCTGCTGCTTCCAGGAGCTGCTTGAGGTAAGCACTGCCCAGAGCCTGCACCCAACCCCCTCCCATGCCCCAACCCCCCCTCGCACCCTCTGAACTCCTCGGTCCCAGCCCGGAGCACCCTCCTTCACCCCCAACGCTTCATCTTCAGCCCCACCCCAGAGCCTGCATCCCCAGCTAGAACCCCCACCCTCCCCACACCCCCCAACCTGCTGTCCCAAACTGGAGCCCCCTCCTGCACCCTGAACTCCTCATTTCTGGCCACACTCCAGAGCTCCCACCCCCAGCTGGAGCCCTCCCACACCCCAATGCCCAATTTTGTGAGCATTTATGGCCCACCATACAATTTCCATACCCAGATGTGGCCCTCGGGCCAAGAAGTTTGCCCACCCCTGCTCTAACACCTTGTTTA
This sequence comes from Mauremys mutica, assembly GCF_020497125.1. Taxonomy (NCBI): domain Eukaryota; kingdom Metazoa; phylum Chordata; order Testudines; family Geoemydidae; genus Mauremys; species Mauremys mutica. The sequence continues at coordinate 36,501,621 of NC_059078.1, read as the reverse complement.
AAGGCTACTTTCAAATCTGAGAGTCGTTGGTTCCTTTTCTTCTAACTTGGCTTTTAGGTTTTAATAACCAAACATGAATCACTGCAAGTTATAGCACCGTAATGCAGATGCTACCATAATAAAGTATGATCCAGGTTAAAAGGCTTGTTATTAAATGTACTGCTGTACAGTGATAGACTAGCATACACATTTCTCTTGAAGGATGAAGCACTGTGCTACCACAGTTTAATTCCAAAGCCTTTTAATGACTTCAGCCCATATGCTTTCCTTCTGTGTAAAAGTGCAAGGAGAAAAACAAAAGAGCTGTGCACTCCTCCAGGTTCATCCCTATAAGGACAATGTTGATTCCACAAACACAACAGAACCACTATTGTAAACTCTAGAGGTTTGGAACATCACTGTCTCTTCAACACTGGAGAACTTTTTAAATTATTTTTTAAAGGGTTGGAACAGCAGGCACCTTGACCAGCGGTAGTAGAGTCAAATAAAGTGGAAAGTGAAGATATTAGGGGTATCTGGGTCTCCAAATATCCTTGGCCAGCAGTACAATGGAAAGCTTCCTCCATCATTCCTTCCAACATCCTCTCATCAGCAAGAGAGACAGTAGCTATGCTGCCAGCGGCTAGAGCCTATAACTGCAAGTACTAACTTCAATCAGCATTAGCTTCCTGTGATCTTTACTCCAGGTCTTCTTAAATTTTTGTGGGTTGTGTGTGTGGAGAATGACATGTGACTTAGTATGGCTTCTTCCTAGTGCCTATTCCCTGCCTGCTGTTTCTTTGCAGACTTTATGCAGAGTGGAGAAAGGAGGGTACAAAGGAACACCCCGCTCAGTTGCTTTTCCCATCAGCGTAACACCACAACTGTCTCTGAGGTTTAGCTCCCTACTGTACTGCTGGGGAGAGCACAATGGTCTTGAAGCTTTATGAATAATTCTGTAATGGAATTAACTGAAAGGAGGAGGTTGTAATACACAACACCATGTTTTCCACATGTCACTTGGATGCTGTGACTTTTATCTAACTATTCACTCACACTGCTAGACATTTGGTTTTTTAATACAAATCCTATTTGTTAAAAGAAAGTACATGGGCGGACAGAGAGCCAGATCCTCAGCTGTGCTGGTATGGCATGGCAGGAGGGAGAAAGGTGTCCTTATGGCCACCACGGGGTACTCTAGCAGCCAAGGATCACTGCCATATTGCAGTGCTCTAGCCATGCCCCTTGACACACCTCATATCCTGGCAAGAGGTATAGCATCAAGACATTATGCCAACTCTATGCCACCCAGGGAGACCCTGACATTAGGGGAATCCCCAGATAGCCAATTATGGCACACCGCAAAGCAGCTGGAGAATGGCAATGAGTCTGAAATGTAGATTGTTTTCTTGGAGGTTTTCAAAATTGCACGGTGAAGATGTTTTAAAACAATTAAAGGTTCCCATGCAATATCTGCATGTTTATGCTCATGTATGAGAACCAGGAAGTGCACCGTGATGACAAATGAAATATATAGTCACAAGCACACAAAATAAAAGCATCAATCATGGAAAGTAATTAAATGTTTAAAATTATTTTTACTACCTTAGCTGTTATGAGTATCATGGAATGGAATCATGTTTCAAGTATGATTTTTTAATACACAATTTTAAGTCTGATAGCATGTCTTTATCAGAGATGGAAAAAACAGTCACCGTTTTGTTGAAGAGCAACAAAGAATGCGTGTTACCATCCCTAATAGCAGGTCAGCTTGGTTAAAACCGTTGTACTTTTTTGCTGCCAAGGCTCACAGTGCTATATGCGAATCAATCACGCTATCTTGGGGTTGCCGCAGAACAATTTTTTTTCTTAACATGACTGGGGCAGGTTATTTTAAGAACAGATTAATTGCAGCAAAAATACAGTCAGGAGGTCGTAGGCAGGTGGATGTCCTTTTGGCAATTTACCCATCCAGGAAATCTCATCAAACATATACCATCTGGCTATCAACGAGATTCTTACCCAATTTTCTGCTAGGTTGCCCAAGGCACAGTGAGGTTAAATGATTTGCCCAAGATCACACAGTGAATCAATGACTCATTTTAGGTTAGAATCCAGCCTCTTCCTTACTCATCATAGTTTACTTTGATCATTAGACAATACGCCTTCCTTGGAAAATCTTCACCCCAGTCTAATAGTGGCACAGATCCAGGGAATGGTTGCAAATGGTTAGAATGGGCCTGCTGAAAAGCCTGATTGGCTGAACTGCTGAATTGAAATCTGCCACTTCTTTACGGCAAGTCACTAAACTTCACTACATACCTTGGGTAGAACCCACATTCCCTATTCAATTACCTTCTCCTGCTGTTTGTACAGTAAAGATGCAGCTCTTGAACCATAAGGTTTACAAATAAAAGGCCCCTCTAAGCAAAGGTCTATGATGTGTGTATAAATGCAAATACATTATACTAATACACTGTTCAGCATGCACGGTTGAGACACAGAGGTTCCAACAGCATTGTAAATCTTGTACACAATGTATAACACACAGTAACAGATCAAGCTACATGTTTAGTAAGAAAAAAAAATACTACCTATTTGAAACAAGGCCTAGTGAAAAGTTGGCGTGGGAACCTCATTTTCATTTCCTTCAATTGGGTGCATGAAATTGTGCATTGCCATAATGCATTTAATTTCCATGCTTTAGAAAAAAAAAAAACTGCCTGTGACTGATGCTCCCAATTATATGATCCCATTTTGGCTTCAGAGTCCATGATTCACTGGAGGTAGGTGGGGCAGGAAGGAGTTAGGGATACATTAACCATTAGGGACAACTGGCCTATGCCTACAGTCCCAGGTTCTGGGTCAGCTGATGACATCAATGATACCTTCATGGACAACTGGAAGAGTTCATATGCAGCAATCTGCCCACAGCATGTGGTATTGTGCAACACAAGAGATCCACGGATCCACCCCATGTTTAGGTAAGCAATGATACCACAAAGCAGCAGCACTGCCAACCCCAGGCTTTCCAAAATCATGACTCAGATCTCCAAAATTATAAAAATGGCTTAAAAATCATGAGATTTAAAAAATAATACTTTGGGGGTTCTTTTATTTTGCTTTCTGGTTTTTGTGGCTTTAGGGGGTCACGTGTTCAGGATTTTCTCCATAGTGATTAGGGCTAGAAACTTATTTAAAATAATGAATGCCCAGGTTCTCATATAATCACATGGCTCCTGGAGCCTGGCTTTAAGAGAAACACTGACTACCATGAGACTTGGGATAACATCACAAGAGGTTAGTGAGTTAGCAATGCTGAGTGGGGCTCCTAGGGCTGGATTCATCTCCAGTAAAGTCAAGGGAAGATTTTCCCTGGGGACTGAATTAAGCCTCTGTTGACCAGGCTCAGAAAGTGATTTTCCAATAGTTTTTAAACTTAAAATCCCCCACAGGCCCTAAAGCCAGGAAAAACATTCAGTCCTCAATAAGGGCTATTTCTATGCAAATCTCAGCAATTTTTTGCTGTGGTCTTGGCCAAAACTGTGGGCTTAGAATTTTTGTTTTGTCTTTTTACACTGGGAAAAGGGTATCTCCCCCCGCCCCCACCCCCATGTACCCTATGCAGTTACATAGCCTGTTAAACATCTAGCTGGCTGTTTGTGCAGTAAGTGGCAATTCTTCATGCAAGTCACATGCGCACAAGTCAATAAATCTGGGGTGAGATGCAATGAGCTTTGTTAGTGAGTGCGTCATCCACACAGGTCTTGAAAAGAGTCGCTGCTAAATGAAATATCAAATCACTTAAAATAAACAAAAGCAACCTCCATCCTTAACAGACAGTATTTGAATAACCTTAACCAAACTGTTGGCGAGTGTAATTTGCTGCTCCACTTTTGCTTTCCTTTTGAAATAGGTTTTTATCTAATCCTTTCCAATAAACTGGTTCTCAGACACCCTTATTAGACAAGTGCCAGCATAAGAAGTGCCTGTGTATCTATGAAATAGTAATGGTTATTTTCATGTTCCTTTACTGATGAAGAGTCGTGTAGCATATAATTTTTTTATTTTTTAATTTCACACAGTAAATTATTTCAGAGCTTGAGGAAGGAAAATGGTCTTAAAATTAATAGACAGTCCTCCACAGTGAAATTACAACATAAATTTAGAGTAAATGTGAATTCTATAATGTATATAAATCCGTATTAGTGTCCTACTTGATCAGTTTTGTTGAGAAATGTTAGCATTGCTGGCAAGTAAGGAAGAGTATTTATTTTTGCCTGTTCTTTGTTAATCCTTACACTCTGGCAGTTTTTTCTTTGAAAACACTTTCATTCCACGCACAAAATATTCCGTGAGCATTAGCCTCTACGTGTCCCACAGGGCACACCTGAATCCCTGAGTGCTCCATCCCCTCCCCTCACACACTACTCACTCCAATACATCTCGGTTGAACTGCTTCTGTCGATTGCCCAAAAACTCTCCAATCATCTGTCTGCTTAGTCCTTTCCTTTGCAGGAGAAAATGGGCGACACCAACTGGCGTGTCCGGCACGAAACCTCTCTCAATTAGGTACTGGACTCCTTTTTCAGGTTTTCTAGGGAGAAATATAAACACAAAGCCATTTAGTTCATTTCCTTCATTCCCATGTGCATTTGAGTTTTTCCCCAAACCTCATCTGTCCATAAGTAACATTAGACTGGCTGAGTTAGAAGGCGGACTGCTGTAGTTTTAAAATAAATGTAGTCATATTGTAAAACCCACAGAGTGGTTTTAGTTTTAATGGTGTATTTGCTTTGAAATGGATCTTCATGGTGAAGAGGCACTAAAAATCTCTCCAACTGCATTTCTGCAGTACTCATCCAAACTAGGTTGACCCTTCTCCCTGATCTTTCCAGGAGCGAGGCTATCCAATCACACCATGTATGACATACTATGGAAGTTGATACACCATAAGCCAAGGTCTAGAATGACCATCAACATCAGATACTAAACTGAAGACATCTTGTGCTATCAGTGAGAGAGCACCATGTCCTCTGAAAACATAATTGAAAAAAAAAAAAAAAAAACCACCCTAACCAACATATCTAAATCCCAGATTATGCGGAACAGTAAGAGGCATCTAAGATGGTGCAACTCACAAGCTGAAGGACAAGAAGAGAAGAGCAACAGAAAATACAACTACTACAAAGGTGGGAGAAGACATAAATCAAAGAAGGAGTAACCCCCTCCTTTAATTTACAACTTCTTCCAGCTTCTTGAAATATACATCACAACAGCTTTGACTATTAGATTCCAATTCCTTCACAATCATTTAAATCTGTGTAATTTACACTCCTTTCTACACCTCCAAATTTAGCTCTGCATGATTTCAGATCCCACAAAAATAAAAAGTTCGCAGCTATTTTTCTGACAAACATATTAAATGGTGAGGATTTCCTGCTATAAATCTGTCTTAGGCAGTCATATATTTTTGCTCGCATTTTAAATGACAAAGTCCTGCTCACAGCACAAACAGTAGGTTATGTTTCCAGTGCTGCTACCCAGCGGACGTCCAAAGTTTGTAATGCAATACTTTCACAGCTCCAGTAGTTTCATCGCCTTCTCTATTTTCTAAAAATTAGGACACAATGGACACCTGTAAAAATGAACGGTTTGCAGCTTTCCAGATGAGCTGAAGGATATTGCATTTCTTAATGCTAGTGAAATCAATTTCAAAGAACAAGGTGACCCTGCTATTTTTATACACAGATGATCATACAACCCTTTCCTCACATTTTTTTTTAAACAACATTGAAAATAACATTACCAAATTACCCAGCATTCAGTCCCCATGCTCTGCGACATTACACTATTACACATTTGATGCCCAACTAAGTGTTAGGCAGATCAGAAAAATATATATATTTCATCAAAACTGAGAAGTCTCAAAAACTTCCATCTTACACTCCCTTAAATCAAGTTTGACAGCTCTTTTCATTTGAAGCTAAAGAAGTACTGTATGCAGTTACCCCACGAGGACAAACTTGTAAAATAATCCTCCCCTAGTCCAAAACAGATTATTTCATCAGAAGAAAAATATTTAAGAGCTGTATTCTTATATTCTTGAATCACATTTCAGAATTCTGGATCTCCCTGAATTTCTAGTTTCACAACACACACACACACACACACACACACACACACACAAAATCTATGACAGGAAATTTTTCCTACTAGTGAACCGAGTTTCTGCACAGCATTTGCAGTGAAATGAACTCATGAACTTTCCATTCTAGCAGTTGCTAAGCAAGGAAAACAAAGGACCAATCAAAAAAGTAAGACTTCTCCCATCCACCAGAGACTGTATCTTCTGCAGATTGAGAAGATATTCGATATTTTTCCTACACTAAATCTTAACTTTACCTGCTTTCCTCCTTCCCCCCCTCAAAGAAAAACCCCAAACCAAAAATGAATGTTAATATGATCATGAAAAGAGTAGCATGGGCATCTATCCACATTCCTGGAACCCCAATTTACACATAGGAAACTTTACACATAGGAATTTTCCTTTCTGCTTATACAATATTCATAACCACAAACTCATGGTTATAAGTAAAATGAACCATGATTAAAAAAATGTGAAAGAAAAGAAGAGATGGTTATAAAGATTAGAGACCTACAGCATAAAGGCTCTAATTCAAGGTGTAAAGGTGTTGAGTCTAGGGGGCTGCCTTAGAGATTTTGGGCCAGATCTTATGGAACTACACCACTTTGCACCAGTTGAGGGTCTCACTCTTCACAGAAGCTTTTATTTTGGTCTGGGAACATGAAATCACTTTAACAGACACTGGATAAAAGCCTCCCCAAAACTGACCTACAAATTCTACACAGCTATTTGAGGCCGGAGGCATTTTGCCCTTTCTTAATGCCTTAGTGAAATATCAGCAGTGAGTCAAGCAATCAAATCTTTTGAAAAAGAAAATTCCATTTGGTTATAAAAAGCATGAAATGAAAATACTGCTTGTGAAAAGCTTTGGACTGGGAGCCCAGAACGAGGGCCGCCATTCACCCACATGACAATACAGCATTGGTGGCAGTAGTGTTAGCTTCATCAAAATGATGCACCAATGTGATTCAACTCAAACCTGGAGAAGCCACCTCTAAAGTAGAGGCCAAAACTACCTTCTCAGCTATTTCGCACTAATTCCTGGCCTCATCTGCTGAGACTGCCAGTTAGTCCGAAATACTCTGGCATTTTGTTATGCTGATACCTGTCAACTACTTATTTCACACAGATGATGCTTTAGTGCACCAAAGAGTAAAAACATGTGGTCCATGTACAATTTTAAAACTGGTCATAGCAAGAAGGAGCCATGATGTTTTTTCTATCTAAGTTTAGGGCAAAGAGATGGATGTGAAATTTCTAGATTGACAATGGATGTTGATTTTAAGGAGGATTCTGGGAATAGTTAAAACATCTGCTTTATCATAATCAACAACAGAACGAACAGTTCATTTACTCTTCTAGCAGAGGCAAATATGACTAATAAAGCAACTTTATAAAAGATTAAAACAGAAAAAAGTTAGTAAAAGCCTAATTACAATCAAATTAATGGTCTAAGGAAGAAAGATTATCCTAACTTTTGGTATCTTTTAACTCTGATATGTAACTAACACATTTTCAGACCAGTGGCCACAATCATCGTGAAAATCCTTTAAGTATCTGTCATCAGAAGATAAATTAACATAGAGAGTACTTCGTGCTGGAGCATATACACACCCATACATGCACTCCAAGTGCAGCAATGGGCTTTGGATGATCGCTTCCTTGATTCTACTGAGGAAAAGGGTGTTCCAGATTTGATTCTGACAAATAGGGAGAAACTGGTTGAGAATGTGATGGTGGAAGGCAGCTTGGGTGCAAGTGATCATGAAATGACAGAGTTCATGATACTAAGGCCTGGTCTACACTAGGACTTTAATTCGAATTTAGCAGCGTTAATTCGAACTAACCGCTCAACCGTCCACACCAGGAAGCCATTTAATTCGAACTAGAGGGCTCTTTAGTTCGAATTTGGTACTCCACCCCGACAGGTGGAAGAACGCTAAATTCGACATGGCTAGCTCAAATTAGGCTAGGTGTGGATGCAAATCGAACTTAGTAGCTCCGGGAGCTATCCCACAGTGCACCACTCTGTTGACGCTCTGGACAGCAGTCCGAGCTTCGATGCTCTGAGCAGCCACACAGGAAACGACCCGGGAAAATTTGAATTCCTTTTCCTTTCTGGACAGTTAGAATCTCATTTTGTGGTTGGACATCGGGGCGAGCTCAGCAGCACCGGCAGCAATGCAGAGCTCTCCAGCAGAGGAGTTCATGTAATCTCTGAATAGAAAGAGGGACCCGGCTTAGACTGACCGGGAACTCTTGGATCTGATCGGTGTGTGGGGCGAGGAGTCTGTGCTTTCGGAGCTGCGCTCCAACAAACGGAATGCAAAGACCTACGAGAAGGTCTCCAAAGCCATGATCCAGACAGAGGATACAGCCATCATGCAATGCATCGCCGCGTGAAAACCAAGGACCCCAGACAAGGCTACCAAAAAATCAAAGCGGCAAACGGAGGCTACGGAGCCTGCCACCACTGCCCCACCAGTGACCATGGACTCTGATGATGGGACAGTGTCGACGGACAGTTCCTCGACGATGTTCACGGACGGGGAAGATGAGGAAGTGTTTGTGGAGGACGAGGCAGGCGAGAGCGCTTACAACGCTGGTTTTCCCGACAGCCAGGATCTATTCATCACCGTCACGGAGATCCCCTACCAACCCTACCCGGCCATGAACCCGGATCCTGAATCAGGGGAAGGAGCAGTCGGTAAGTGCTTTAACCATGTTAACTTTTATTCTTAATATAACAGGAATCTGAAGTGTGTGAGAAGGAGGTCTCTCTATATATGGTGATAGATCAGAAATCCTCCTGGGAGATCTCCACGAAGCTCTACTTCCGTTAATCGATAAGCATCAGCAGGAGGTTCCTGGGGAGAGCTGCCTTATTGGGTGCTCCGTGATAGCACCCTTTTCCGCGCGAGGCTTTCATGCGGTATTCAGGGAGCATTGCCTCCTCGACCACGGCTGCATCGGTCCGTGGTTCGTGATAGATTTCACGCAGCATGCGCTCTCTATCTCCTTCAGTGCCCGTCCTCACGGTGATCTCGCTAGGAGACTCATGCATCTAATTAGGGGAATTACTGTAATGTTACGCCTGGTCCAAAGTATTTTTAAAAAAATCTCCGGACAGACGGCATAGCAGAGACTCAGCACGCTGCTGCGACACGAGCGTAACGGAAAGCCAAAGAATCAAATGGACGCTCATGGAGGGAGGGGGGACTGAGGACGCAAGGTATCCCACAGTTCCTGCTGTCTCCGAAAATGATTTGCATTCTTGGCTGAGCTCCAAATGCTTCTAGGGACAAAAACAGTGTCCGCGGTGGGTCAGGGCATAGCTCGGCAATTTACGCACCCCCCCACCCACCCCCAGAAGTGAAAGGGAAAACAATTCTCTCTTGACTCTTTTACATGTCACCGTATCTTTACTGAATGCTGCAGATAGACGCGATGGTGCAGCACTCAACACCAACATCCTTGCTTCCCCCACGCTATGGATGGCTGATGGTACAAAATGACTGGTACCCATCCTCATCATTAGCCTATTGGCACATGGGGCAGTGCAAAAGGACTGGTAACCATGCTGACTAGCATCGATAAGGTCAATCAAGGGTGCCTGGTCCTAATTTTTCCTGGTAGATGGTACAATATGGCTGGTAACCATCGTCATCATAGCAACAGGGGGCTGAGCTTCATCAGCCCCCACCCTTCATGTGTAAAGAAAAAAGATTCAATTGCCCCTGGACTAGCAGCAGGATGCTGGGCTCCTCTCCTCCACGCTCCTTAATGTCCTATGTGGACTATCATAGCAACTGGAGGCTGCCTTCCACTCATTTCTCACTAACAAGTCACTGTGTCTTATTCCTGCATTCTTTATTACTTCATCACACAAGTTGGGGGACAATGCTATGGTAGCCCAGGAAGGCTGGGGAAGAATGGAATGAACAGGTGGGGTTGTTGCAGGAGCACCCCCTGTGAATAGCATACAGCTCATAATCTATGCAGGATCAGACACAGAGCGGCTGTGCTCTCTGGTTCTCTGATACAGTGGTTCTCTAGTACACTTGCCCATAATCTAGGCAGGACTGATTCTATTTTTAGATACCAAAAAGGAGGGATTGACTCAGGGAGTCATTCCCAATTTTTGCTTTTGCGCCCCTGGCTGCTCGGCCAGGGGCACTTATGACAGCACCAAATGGTGCAGTGCAAAAGGACAGGTAACCATGCCCATCTTATTACCATCTTATTACCAATTTATGGTATGGTAGATGGTACAATATGGCTGGTAACCATCTCTGCTGTCATGCAAAAGCAAAAGCATGCTGCTGTGTAGCGCTGCTGGACCGCCTCTGTCAGCGGCATCTAGTACACATACGGTGACATACACAAAAGGCAAAACAGTGTCCATGGTTGCCACGCTATGGCGTATGCCAGGGCAATTCTGGGAAAACGGGCTTGAAATGATTGTCTGCCGTTGCTTTCCCGGAGGAAGGAATGACTGGCGACATTTACCCATAATCCACCGCGAAAATTATTTGTGCCCCAGCAGGCACAGGGGTCTCAACCCAGAATTCACAGAGACAGCCTAGACTCAGCTAATTGTTCGCAAAAATGTATCTTTGCAAGGAATTCACTCCCTGTTTCCCATCTCACAGCTTCCACTGTCTCCAGACCTGCCACAGCATCCCCCTTGCAGAGGCTGGCAAAGATTAGGCGGAGAAAGAAAAAGACAAGGGACAAGATGTTCGATGAACGCATGGGCTGCTACCTAGCCGAGGCGGACCAGCAGAGCCAGTGGAGGGAGACCGTCTCTCTGTACCAGCGCTCACACAGCGAACGGGAGGAGAGGTGGCGTGAGGAAGACAAGCAGGCGACTCAAACAATGTTTGGACTAGTGAGGGAGCAAACGGACACGCTCAGGCGCCTTGTGGATGTTCTGCAGGACCGCAGGAGCACAGAGCCCCCCTGCAGTGTATCTGCAACCGCCCTCCCCCGCCACAAAGTCCCATACCCCCCTCACCCAAAATAACCAGAAGGAGGGGCGCCAGAGGCCGTGTAAACTGTCACTGCACCCCAGCAGAGTGCTCAAGTACCAAAAAGCTCTCATACCCTACATTTGCAGAAGTCGTTCCCTTCCGGACTCACACAAGTCCCAATCCCAGTTCCATCCCCTGAGTGTCTACTTAAGTAATAAAAATACTTTGCTGTTAATTACTGTTTCCGTCATGTTTTTTCAAAGAAGACTGTGTTTGAATGGGGGGCGTGGGGAAGGGGGTTGTTAATTGCATAGGACAGTTACCTTTCCCAGGGTACAGACACGGGGGCAGGATCAGCAGCGGGTCACACACACAGTGCAGTCAGTAGGCACCATGGTCGGTATGGGAGGTGGTTTCCAGGTTCTGTGTGGGCAGGGGGGATGTGACTTTGTAGCGGGGGAGGGCGGTTACAGATCTTATACAGCGGTCTTTGTCCTGGACCGCTGAGTCACGCAGCAAAGGAATCTGTATCCGCACTCCTCCGCCACAAGGTCACATATCCCCCCGCACACAGAATTCGAAAAAGAGGGATGGCAGGCTCCGTTGAAAGAAGCATTCCGGCACTGCGGACCGCTCTAGGAGCAGGAGCCTGTCATTCGTTGAGTTTAGAGGCGGTCTTTACATCACCGCACACCCAACCCAGCACAGTCTGCCTCCCAGTTTCAACCCTTTAACGCAAAGTCATGAATAAAGAAACCTTTCTTCAGTAACAATGGGACATGTATTTTATGTTTACACGTGTGTTGGAAGTGGGGGAAACGGGGTATGTAACCGAAGAGGAGAGTCAACAGTCAGTGGGTAAAGAAACAGGGGCAGGTTCAGCTTCTCTGTAAAGAAACTGAACAGTCACAGGTCACGCTGCTCGCTGGTATTTTAAGAGTTCCTTGTCACTGTCCCAGGCGCCTGTATAGGGCTTTCATGAGCAAGTGCATTAGCGGGCAGGCTGGGTCCCCGAGGATGACTTTAGGAATCTGCTCATCCACAACAGTTATTTCGTGGTCCGGGAAGAAACTACCTTCCTGCAGGCGTCTGAGCAGCCCACAGTTCCTGAAAACACACGCATCATGAACCTTGCCCGGCCACCCGACGTTGATGTTTGCAAAACGTCCCCTATGGTCCCCCAGTGCTTGCAGCACCATTGAAAAGTAGCCCGATTTCTCATCAGCTGACTGTGGAAGAGGTGGACGATAAAGTGCGAGGAGGAGAAAACGGCGATGATCGCAGCGGGCTCCATGCTTGCAGTGCTGTGGCGTCCGCGCTGTCACTGACCAGAAAAGTGCACGAACAGATTGCCCGATGGCGCTTTCAAGGAGGGAGGGAGGGAGGTTGTGATTGACGGTTCAATGACGACACTTACCCAAAACCACCCTCGACACATTTCTCCCCCAAGCAGGCATTGGGGGCTCTACCCAGCATTCCAATGGGCAGCGGGGACTGCGGGAACTGTGGGATAGCTTCCCACAGTGCACCGCTTCCAAAGTCGACGCTGGCCCCGTGAATGTGGACTCAGAAATTCGAATTAGTGTATTTAGTATGGATACACAAATTCGACTTCATAAGGTCGAATCCACAAATTCGAACTAAGTTGATTCGAAATAGTCTTGTAGTGTAGACAAGGCCTAAGGCATGGTGGAAGGGGAAACGCAGAATAAAGACAATAGGCTTTAAGAAGGCAGACTTTAGCAAACTCAGAGGGCTGGTAGGTAAGATCAGTGGTGAGCTGGAACCGGTTGTTAAATTTAGAAGCTGGTTTAGAACCGGTTGTTAAAGGGGTGGGCAAACTCCAGCCCGTGGGACTGTCCTGTCCAGCCCGCCTGAGTTCCCGGCTGGGGAGGCTCCCCTGGCCCCTCCCCCCTCTCGCAGAGCCCAGTGCCAGCGCTCTGGACCACTCCTAGGCAGCTCGGCAGCTCCTGCTGCTTTGAGCAGCATGGTAAGGGGGTGGGGCTGCGAGCTCCAGCGGGCCGCACGGCATCCATACACGCTGCCCTAAGCAGCATGGTAAGGGAGCCAGGCCGGGGCTGGGAGGAGGGGATGGATAAGGGACAGGGACCGGTTGGAAGGGGTGGAGGTTCGGGGATGGGGGGCGATCAGGGGACGGGGAATGGGGGGGTTGGGTAGGCGTGGGAGTTCCGGGGCTCTGTCGGGGCGGTGGTGGATGGGCTCAGGGCAATTGGGGCGGCGGGGGTGGGGGGGTGTTGGGCTTGTACTCACCGAGCAGTGCTTAATAACCGGTTCCCTATCGGGTTGTCAGCAGCACTTCGGCGGCAGGTTGTTCACTCACTCCGGGTCTTTGGCAGCACTGAAAGACCTGCCGCCAAAGTACCGCCAAAGACCCAGTAGGGAACCGGTTATTAACATTTTGGCAGCTCATCACTGGGTAAGATCCCATGGGAAGCAAGCCTAAGGGAAAAAAGAGTTCAGGAGAGTTGGCAGTTTTTAAAGAGACATTATTAAGGACAAACTATCTCAGTGTGCAGGAAAGATAGGAATTATGGCAAGAGACCACCCTGGTATAACCAGGAGATCTTCAATTACCTGAAATTCAAAAAAAGATTTATGCAAAAAGTGAGAACTAGATCAAAATTACAAAGGATGAATAGGAACAAAATCAGAAAGACCAAGACACAAAATGAGACTAAACTAGCTAAAGACATAAAGGGTAACAAGAAAATATTGTACAAATACATTAGAAGCAAGAGGAAGACCAAGGACAGGGTAGGCCCATTACACAGTGAGGAGGCAAAGACAATAACAGAAAATGCAGCAGTGGCTGAAGTGTTAAATGCCTTTTTTGTTTCAGTTTTCAGCAAAAAGGTTAGCAGTGATTGGATGACTAACATAGGGAACATAAGTATGAATGGGATAGGTAGGTTCAGAGGCTAAAATACGGGAAGAACAAGTTAAGAATTACAAGTTAGATGTCTTCAAGTAGGCAGGGCCTAATGAAATACATCCCAAAATAATGAAGAAACTGGCTGAAGAGATCTCTGCACCATTATTGATTATCTTTAAGAACTCATGAAAGACTGGAGAGATCCCAGAGAACTGGGAAGAAGAAAATCTATAAAAAAAAGGGGGGGGGAAAAAAAGGACAACCGAGGGAATTATAGACTAGTCAGCTTAACATCAGTACCCAGAAAGATAAAGCAGCAAAGAATCCTGTGGCACCTTATAGACTAACAGACGTTTTGCAGCATGAGCTTTCGTGGGTGAATACCCACTTCTTCACTTGCATCTGAAGAAGTGGGTATTCACCCACGAAAGCTCATGCTGCAAAACGTCTGTTAGTCTATAAGGTGCCACAGGATTCTTTGCTGCTTCTACAGAACCAGACTAACACGGCTACCCCTCTGATACAGAAAGATAAAGGTTCAAATAATCAATCAGTTTGTAAGCACCTGGAATATAAGCAGGTAATGTGTAACAGTCAACATGGATTTGCCAAGAACAAATCACATCAAGCTAACCTACCTCCTTCTTTGACAAGGTAACAAGATTATGCTTGGATAATGGCATAGGGAGTACACTTATAAATGGCTACAGAGGATACCAAGCTATGAGGGTTTGCAAGCACTTTGGAGGACAGGATTAGAATCTACAATGATCTTGAAAACTGGAGAAATGGTCTGAAGTAAATAGGATGAAATTCAATAAGGACAAATGCAAAAGTACTACACTTAGGAAGGAATAATCAATTACATAAACACAAAATGGGAAATGACTGTCTAGGTAGGAGAACTGCAGAAAAAAGATCTGGGGGTTATAGTTGACCACAAACTAAATACGAGTCAAAAATGTAATACTGATGCAAAAAAGCAATCAGCACTTCGGGATGTATTAGCAAGTCTTGTAAGCAAGACATAAGTAGTAATTTTTCCACTCTACTCAGCACTGATGATGCCTCAATTGGAGTATTATATCTGGTGCTGGGCAGCACACTTTTGAGAAAGAATTGGACAAACTGGATGACCTCCAGAGGAAAGCAACAAAAATGATGACAGGTCCTATGTAACATGACCAATAAGAAGAGATTGAAACAACTGGGATTGTTTAGTTTAGTTTGGAGAAGAGAAGACTGAGGGGGCACATGATACAGTCTTCAAGTACATAAAAGGTTGTTATAAAGGGTGATAAATAGGGCTGTCAAGCAATTAAAAAATTAACTGCAATTTAAGAAATTAACCGCAATTAATCACACTGTTAAACAATGATAGAATACCATTTATTTAAATATTTTTTGATGTTTTCTACGTTTTCAAATATATTAATTTCAATTACAACACAGAATACAAAGTGTACAGTGCTCACTTCGTATTTATTTTTAATTACAAATATTTTCACTGTAAAAATTATAAACAAAAGAAATAGTATTTTTCAATTCACCTCGTACAAGTACTGTAGTGCAATCTCTTTATCGTGATAGTGTAACTTACAAATGTAGATTTTTTTTCTGTTACATAACTGCACTCAAAAACAAAACAATGAAAAACTTTAGAGCCTACAAGTCCACTCAGTCCTACTTCAGCCAATCGCTAAGAGAAACAAGTTTGTTTATATTTACGGAAGATAATGCTGCCTACTTCTTATTTACAATGTAACCTGAAAGTGAGAACAGGTGTTTGCATGGCACTGTTGTAGCCGACACTGCAAGATATTTATGTGCCAGATGCGCTAAAGATTCATATGTCCCTTCATGCTTCAACCACCATTCCAGAAGACATGCATCCATGCTGATGATGGGTTCTGCTCGATAACGATCCAAAGCAGATTGGACCGATGCATGTTCATTTTCATCATCTGAGTCAGATGCCACCAGCAGAAGGTTAATTTTCTTTTTTGGTGGTTTGGGTTCTGTAGTTTGTGCATCAGAGTGCTGCTTTCTTAAGACTTCTGAGAGGGATGAGATGTGGAGCATGCTTTCAGATTTTGGAAGGCACTTCAGATTCTTAAACCTTGGGTCGAGTGCTGTATCTATCCTTAAAAATCTCACACTGGTACCTTCTTTGTGTTTTGTCAAATCTGCTGTGAAAGTGTTCTTAAAATGAACAACATGTGCTGGGTCATCATCTGAGACTGCTATAACATGAAATATACGGCAGAATGTGGGTAAAACAGAACAGGAGACATACAATTCTCCCCCAAGGAGTTCAGTCACAAATTTAATTAACGCATTATTTTTTTAACAAGCATCATCAGCATGGAAGCATGTCCTCTGAAGCATGAAGGGACATATGAATCTTTTGTGCATTTGGCACGTAAATATCATGTGATGTCAGCTACAACAGTGCCATGTGAACACTTGTTCTCACTTTCAGGTGACATTGTAAATTCAGGTGACATTGTAAATTAGAAGCAGTCAGAAGTATCTGCCGTAAATGTAAACAAACTTGTTTATCTGAGCTATTGGCTGAACAAGAAGTAGGACTGAGTGGACGTGTAGGCTCTAAAGTTTTACACTGTTTTGTTTTTGAGTGCAGTTATGTAACAAAAACAATCTAAATTTGTAAGTTGTATTTTCATGACAAAGAGATTGCACTACAGTACTTGTATGAGCTGAATTGAAAAATACTATTTCTTTTGTTTATCACTTTTACAGTGCAAATATTTGTAATCAAACATAATATAAAGTGAGCACTGTACACTTTGTATTCTGTGTTGTAATAGAAATCAATACATTTGAAAAATGTAGAAACATCAAAAAATATTTAATAAATTTCAATTGGTATTCTATTGTTTAACAGTGTGATTAATCATGATTAATTTCTTTAATCATCGTTACTTTTTTTTTTGAGTTAATCACGTGAGTTAACTGTGATTAATCGACAGCCCTAGTGATAAATTGTTCTCCTTAACCACTGAAGACAAGACAAGAAGTAGCGGGATTACATTGCAGCAAGGAAGATTTAGGTTACACATCAGGAATAACTTCCTAACTAAGTGTAGTTAAGCACTAGAACAAATTACCTAGAGATGTAGTGGAATTTCTGACATCGGATGTTTTTAAGAACAGGCTAGATAAACACCTGTCGGGGATGGTCTAGAGATAATACTTAGGCCTGGTCCACACTGCAGGGGACTGGACAAGATGGCCTATCAAGGTCCTTTCCAGTCCTATATTTCTATTACCAGCAGTACATTGTAGATTTAAGTAAAAACTACCCTATCTTCCCCAAGATCCATCAGATGACACTATGGAATCAATCAAGAAGTTAGAGAACTTAAACTCTCCCTATTAAACGTATATTCAGTAACTTTTAAGAGTTATACTTTCCTTCCCCCTTAAGTAAAAAGTAAATAAATAACAAAAAGGAACCCAAATCCTGCCCTCTAAAGGAATATTCTAAGAAAGGGATATCAAAGAAGTGAAACCTAAAACCTTCTTTGCAGTTTCTAAGCCATGAGAATACCCAAACATCCCCTATGTCTGGATTTAAAAAAATCCAGAGTCCTAAACTTTGGTTTATGGCAAATCATGGACTTTCTGAATCATTTGAAAAAGTGGTATCAGGAGATCAGAAACGTGGGGTTTTTTTTTCTTCTTTCTTTCTCGGGGAAAAAAAGAAGCCTTGAGTTTTAAAAAGTCCGTTAAAGCTTTATGTTAGCCTATAAATCCTCTCCAAAAAGCCAAGTTCTCCAAAAAAGAACCTTGATTAAAAAGTCAATAACTTTTGTTACACATAACAATTGGTTATCAGTGAGCAGAGCTATAGCTTTCTTCGGGGAATACTAGATGTGTGGTTTTTCCAAAAATTCAGACTATATCAGGGGTTGGCAACCTTTCAGAAGTGGTGTGCCGAGTCTTCATTTATTCACTCTAATTTAAAGTTTTGCGTGCCAGTAATACATTTTAACATTTTTAGAAGGTCTCTTTTTATAAGTCTATAATATATAACTAAACTATTGTTGTATGTAAAATAAATACAGGTTTTTTTAAATGTTTAAGAAGCTTCATTTAAAATTAAATTAAAATGCAGAGCCAAGGACTGGTGGCCAGGACCCGGGCAGTGTGAGTGCCACTGAAAATCAGCTCATGTGCCACCTTCAGCACATGTGCCATAGATTGCCTACTCCTGGACTATATCAATATTAGTGTTTGATGAAAAAAAGTCTGCTAAAAGTTCCAGGCATTTCATAACATCCTTGTTCATCTCAGTAGGTTTTTAAAATATAATTATCTCTCTTGTACTAAGATATTTGGGGATAAATTCTACTTTGGTGACACCAGTGATAACTCAGAAGAAAACTCCATTCAGTTCAAGTAATCAGTGCCAAACTCCAGGACTCCAGAATTTAAGGGTACACTGAGAACTGCTCCTACCTCCTGGGAGCAGAATTCAGACTCTTTCTTTTACACCACTTTTATCTGTCTTCAAATGATCAAAAGTAATACTTTTAATGGGAATAAAGGACTTCTTGAAGGAAGCAACACTGGCAGAATTGCTTTTAAGCTGGAACCCAAGCTCAACTTGGTCCTTTGGTAACTTGGCCATAGTAACAGTGGACAGTCTTGCCTAATGGGCAGAACACAAGTCTAGGAGCCTGGAGCACCTGAATTGTAATTCTTACTCCTCTGTCACTGACTTGCTGCATGGCTTTGGGTAAGTCACTTAACCGCTCTGTTTCTCAGTTTTCTCAAATAGATATATCTGTGCTACTACTAAATTTCTTGGATAGCAATGTATGTTGAGTATTGTACAGTGCCTTGAATGCCTGAAGTGCTATATAAATACTAAGTATCCATTGCTATTCATGTATTAAATTCCTGGGGAAGAGAATGTTTCTTACCCCAAATACACTTTCTGTAATCGAGGCAGTGCTGAACTGTTCCAGCCTCTTTTTATTGTCATCTGGAAAGGTTTCCTTAGGAAGACCTGCTCTAACTCATAATATTTTAAATCAAGTATTAATTTAATTTGAATTAAGATCTCTCAGGAAAGCTTCCTTTGAAGGGCACGAAGACTCATATTCCTCTGTCATATTTTGAGCTAGAGGGAAGAATCAGTTATTCAGATTTTTTTCTCTTCTTTCTTTTTAAATGGCTTAACTAGCAAAAAATGTTACCCTATTTGACAGGAAGAGACTTAACTGGGCATTCTATGACTTGGAGAAAGAATTCTGGAATTTTAGAAGTGGTCCCTACCCCGACCTTCCTGTAAAAGTTAACAATGAGTAAAGTAAAAGGCACACTGGAAGATGCCCTGCCCCTTTTCTATTACAAAACGAATGATTTCCCCTCTCTATCCCTCCAGCATCAACTTAGTCCAACGTATTTCAATGGAATTTAAAGCCATCCCCCTCCCCTTCTCCCCAAACGTTCCTATTTATAGATTTCAAGTTTAGTAAGTAGGAGAAAAGGGCCTGTCTGAGACATAGTAAGGGCTCTGATCTCAGGCCCTACAACTGGTGTGTGTGTGTGTGTGTGTGTGTGTGTGTGTGTGTGTGTGTGTGTGTGTGTGTGTGTGTGTGTGTGTGTGTAAAAAACATCATTGAAAGGTAATCAGCCTGCTGGCCTTTCTGAATGAGGCTATATCTATACAAGCACTTTTGTCATTAAAACTTTTGTCGGGCAGGGGTGTAGGGGAAAAAAACACCCACCCCTGACCAACATAATTTACACCGACAGAAGCACCGGTGTGGACAGCCCTATGTCAGTGGGAGACTCTCTCTCTTGTCAGCATAGATACACAGGAGACCTTAGAGCAACACAGCTGCAACGGTACAGCTGTGCCGCTGTAAAGGTCTCCAGTGTAAACGTAGACCGAGAGACAGCAAAAAAATAAAATAAAATAAAGCTGCTGTCAACCCTGTTATAAGGAAGAAAAAATCCTACTCCTAACAGCAATAGCTGTGTTGGATAGCTGGGAGCTACTACTGTTTTTTGTTGTTGTTTTTAATCGTAACCAGGTTTATTACTTCCCCCTCAAATATGGAGCAACTCAGAATAGAAGCCACCTAGACAGAACCGAAACAAGATTGATTTGTATTTCTAGTCAAGACGGTCTTTGGTGGGTATGAAAATTCCTGATGCTGCTTTGATAATTCTACCCTCCAATAAATGTGGAAATGAAAAGTCTGGGAACCTGTAATAGTGTAACTACATGAGCAGAACAATATTTTGCTGTTTGTTGAGGTTTAGGCTTCCACTTCTAGACCGAATGATACTTAAAAGTTAGTAAATATATTCTTAATGGAAGTAAAATAGCTCAGAACAATCAGTTTCTAAAAAAGTTGCAAACTGTACTCATTGATTTTTCAAGCAGCTTGACTTATCAAACAAACAAAAACCCAATCAATTAGGGATTGTTCTATTTTACTTCAGAGCTTGTATTGAACAGGGAACTCTGACTGAAAACCAAGAGGTCCCAAAGTGATGTGTGTGGAGGAGAAATAGATGACCAAGTGGAGGGAGTAATGCAAGCTTCACAAGAACTGATTAACATATGTTGTACCACACAACATATGGAAAATAGACTTACAAAGAACAAACATTCCAGGAGTTAAACTATGAACGGGCTGGAATTCTGCTGCACAGTCGAGTCATTTAATTACAGCTTAAAAAGAAGAAAAACAAAGTCATGCAATATGTCGTTGTCTTCTGACCCCTAGCCAGTGGTTGGTTTTTAACTGATGTAGTTAAAAAATCCAAAAGGTCTTTTAATGCATTTTCAAAATGCCAGATAATAAAAATCTGTTTACTCAACAAGATCAGTTTGCTCTATTGAAAGTGTAAATTCAGTAGCGGTTCACGTAACATGTTGACATGTGTAGATTTGTTGAGAAGTTCTGTTTATCACAAACAGCAACTTACAGCATGTGATGCAAAAGCTGCTAGCTATGAGAACTGTTCTGTTTTTAACAAGTGGACAAACAACCTTGAAAAGCTACAGAAAGATCAGCTGGCTGGGGTAGGATAACTTTTAGACTAACCTCTTCTAAAAATGAACTCCTTTTCTTTAGGACAAACGTACTTTACTCCTATGAAAATGCCTCACTATGTTCTGCTTACTCTAGTGCATTTCTGAGAGAAGTCACCACCTGACCAAACAATGCACATATAAAAAGGAAAAAAAAAAGTTCAATTATTTCATAGGACTGAGCAGAACACACCTATGTAAATGTTCTGCTGCATCTTAATGCATCAGACATTCCATTTCTACTCTTTTTATTATCTCATTCAAGAATTCTTGAGAAGTGGAGTTGCCCTGAATATGTGCAATGGTAAGTCGCTTACATTTTTGTCACTTCTGAATGACCAATGATAATTTTCACATGCATGGAGCTACCCTGATTTATGCCAGATTTGAATTGAGCCCAGATCTCACAAACCAACAGGGACAGTAACCAGTACTGCACATCAATGGCTAGTTAGACATCCCATCTTGCCAATGATGAATAGCAGTTCTTTCTAGCCCTTGGATTCCATAAAATACTGAATCTTTTAAATTAAAACTAAATCACATTTTCAAATGACATCAAATATTGGAAAAATAATTTAGTGCAGTGACATCATGCTCTTAGGTCCAATGATCTGTGAATTGCCAAGATAGGGAAACATTTTTCCAGCCCACCACAAATGCCGTATGACCAAAGATCAGAAAGTACATTTCAGTCCCAGAGCCTCAGCATCACCACCCATCAGATGTGGCTCATATGCCTTATATATCTGAACCATCACTCAAGGCCTCTGCACCCTAAGTGGACATACGAAAATGTCCACTGTGGCCTGTGGTTGTACAAAAGTATCCTGACCTTATGATCAAACTGTGACAGATATTGCAACTCCATGAAATATCTTTGGGGACAACTGTACTAATTTATGAATGGTTTATGTATGAATGTGTTCTGCTCCACGGGAACTAAAAACAATGGAGGTTATTAAGGCAAGTTACTGAGACTAAACAACTCTAGAGAGGTACTGCCCCCTGTAGTGATTTGCATATAATGGTTCAAAGTGAATTTTCTAGAGACTAGGAGACAAAGAAAGGGCATTTGGTATAACAGGATGAGTTTGAATTGACACAGGGCCAGCCCTCTTTGGATTAAGCAAAAGAACGGGCGCTTCTGTCAAGGGGTGGCCCTAACCATTGAGGAATGGTTTGAAGAACTTTGGCCTGCTAGGGCCTCGTAAGACTGATGGGTGACTTTGGTAAGCTGATGGCACGTGTACAGGAACTTTTATTGTTTTTGGTTTTTTTTCTGGAATGGTTTTACCCTAAGAATAATTGTGTTTTGCTTGCTTAGAAAGAGCTGTATGGTTACTTGGCCGTACACTGTTCATAGCCCTCAAAAGAGAAAGCAAAGCACAATGGGTGGCCATTAGGCAGTCTGGTTTGCTGGGAATATCACAGCACATGGCAGAGGGCTATGCAGTCTTAAAAGCCCCAAATCAGAAGACTGTCAAGGGTCCCTGCCCAGAGACAGGTGATGGCTGGAGACTTGAGACCTGATTGGGCACACCTGGAGAGGACCATGGAGGGGGGAATACAAGTGCAGTTACCGTGAAGTGCCAGCAGACCTTTGTTTTTACTTTTGAGATATGAAAAATGATCTTCAAAACATCCTCTGTACACTCAGTTTGTATGTAATAGAAGGTGTGTACCAGGGGTTCTAGCACGAGACTGCTCTTTTTTAGCCCCTGGCTTCTGTCATGCGACACGGGACAGGTTACAAAAGGTTTTGTTCAATTTTTGTATGTGGCCTTTTCCCCCCCCCATTTTTCAACCAAACAAAAACTGGGGGGTGGGGAGAATTGGTTTTCATTCTCTAATGGGGTGAGAGTGCAGGTGGGTGGGTGGTTAGAAAGGAGAGAAAGAGGAAGACCAAAACCACAGTTTTATGGTTTTTCATCTAAAATTCAAAAAAAATTCAACCAAAAAAAATTCTGCCACCTTTTAATTTTCAGTCCATTTTTTGTTTAAAAAAAAAAAAAGAATGTACAAGAAAAAGTTTTGGCCGGCCTTAGTTAATACAAAAGGGTTTGCTGTACATGGACTCCAGCACTTCTCTTACACAATTGATCTATTTGTTGGGCCCTCCTCCCTAACTGCTCTTAATGGAATACAAACCAAAACGCAAATCAAAGCATTGAACCTAAATGTAGGTAAAACTCGTCCATACTACTGACTTTTAAAACATGCAGAATCAATGCAGCCAAAATCACAGTCAATCCTTTAAAGTTCATTTTCAGAGCTCAGAAAACAGCAAACACCCAGACACAAACCTGGATGGGGGCACTGGAGTAGTAAATGCACACCAAGCTGCTGCCTTTATGCTAGATTTTGTCTTCGGTAATGCTTAGTAGCTTTTGAACTAGAGTTGGGATTTATTCACAAGACATGTACAACCACAGATGCTTGACCCTCTTAAAACTTGGAAATGGAGTGAAGCCTCCATAAAAGGAATTCAGTCCTTCCAAAAGCACATCCATACTTTTCAGTTTCTCCCTTAAGTTCAGGCAAATACACTACTGTGAAGGAACTTTGACCTAGGCGCGCTTAATAAACAAGCAAATGAGAGCAAGAACCATGACCTCAGTTTAAAGGCCATCTATACTACACAGAGCAATGATCCACATTCTGAAGCTTAGGAACACTTTTCACAAGGAGGAATCAATCCAGCTTTAATGCCAGTAAGTCTTCTTGGAGTCTACTGATGGCAACAGTAGCGATTCCAGTTTGAAAATCTCTATAGTACTCATACAACCAAGCGCTAGTCTGTAATTGAAACTTGCACAAAGAAATCTACTACAGTACTAAAACCCTGTTCCAGGAAAGATTAATTCTTTAATACCAGAAATCAGACATCTCTCAGTCTGAGTTTAGAAATCAAAATACTTTTTAAATAGCTAAGATGGCAAACAGTAGGCTGACTGGACACTAATTCTGGCAGGCAGCAAATTTTGCTTCGATAGCTTCACTTCTTTTCTTCCGTTATATTCAGCTTCCTACTGCTGCAGCATTGCAGCTATTTAAAAGAAATTGCTGAGCTTATTTTAAACCTTCTGGGAAAGAAGGAAAAAACAACAACCTTAAAATGCTACAAAAATCAGAGCCAAAGGAACATTCTGTCAGAGTTCTTTCCACAACATGGCAAGGGAAGAAAGGAATAAAAAAGGAAGAAGAGTAGACAGATCAACTGCAGTGTCTGATCTACGCCTTCCTAATACCGAGGAACTGTTTAATGAACAGAAAGAGGAACAAATGTAAACATGCTTCTGCTGGTAATAAAGGGAGATAGTGGGTTTTTCCTGATCAGGAAAAACCCACTTACAGGCAATGGAACTCAGCAAGCTGAAACCCGCTATTTTCTTCAGCGTAGGCCATTGGCTGTGTGTGCTTAGAGGGGTCAGGGGGAGTGGGGTTAACCCTCTTGCAGAACGGGTATGGGATGTGACTCTTCTAGCCCACAGAACTGATGAGAAACCCAAGGAAATGTTGTGGATCTTGGGACACTTGCAGAAGGCAGGTGCTTTTTTGCTTCCATGCTCACCACTCCCTAAATCTTCTCCCCAAAACGTGAAAGGGAAGATAGTGTAAAATGATGCAAACAGAGTCAGCATTACCTCACGCTGAACAATCCCTGTGGCTTTGGAGGGGGAGAGAATGATGTCATGAAGAGCAGTGATCCCACCACACACCCTCCTGCCTTGCCAAGATACAAGCTCATAGTTTGAATGCCCAAACAGCGGAGGGGCTTTCTCAGGATCATCACAGAAAACAGGGACGCCGATGACAGACAGGCTGCTCCTTATTTTGCATGCCTCAGCTATCCCACTGGTGCCAGGCTTAGGTGCCCTTCACTAGTACTTCCGAGGGAAAAACTGGTCACCAAGTCATCAGAAATTGGGTTGTCACCAGCTATATAAAATGGGATGTAAAGCAAAAAACATAACAGAGCTAAAGGAGTGGTTGAATTACAGTAGAACCTCAGAGTTACAAACACTTTGGGAATGGAGGTTGTTAACGATGAGCAAAAACATTATGGTTCTTTCAAAAAATTTACAAATGAGCATTGACTTAATACAGCTTTGAAACTTTCTGATGCAGAAGAAAATGCACCTTCCCTTTATATTTTTAGTAGTTTACATTTAACACAGTACTATACTTGCACTTTTTTTTTTGGTCAATGCTACTGCATAATTGTGTACTTCCGGTTCCAAATGAGGGGTGTGGTTGACAGGTCAGTTCGTAACTCTGAGGTTCTACTGGACAGATAATAAAACGTTGGGTCTTGGCATTACTTACAGCCATAGAAGTTAGAAAATAGAAGACATCTGTTCAGTCTTCTGGTACTTCACCACTCCCCCCTATAGACTATTCCATGGGATCTCTCACTGTCAGGTAGTTTTCGCTGCTAATCAGCCTCAAGACTCTTGCTTTATTTCATTCTATTGCTCTTCTTTATCTCCTTCTCTCCTCCCCCAGTAACCCATTAATTAATAGCTTGCTTTGATGTCTCTACTTTTCAAATACCTGTAGCCAGGTATGTCCCCTCTTAGATGTGGTTTAACAAGGGACACCTTTGTTTCTTTTAAATCTTCTCTCATAAATCATTCTCTGCAGTCCCTTCAATAGTTTTGTAGGTTTGATAAAATGCCCTCCAGTTTCTCTGCATCTTTCTGGTATTAAGGAGCCCTTCTGTTTAAAATTCTAATTTTTAAAAAGCAAGTACCTTCTGATAAAATGAAGAAACATTGTGGGCTAGCAAGTAGGGCACTGGACTGGACTGGGGACTCAGGAGAGCTGGTTTCTATTCCCAGTTCTAACACCAATCTGTAAGTCACTTCTCTCTCTCTTTCCCCATCTGTAAAATGGGGATAATGATACTGACTTCCACTATAAAGCATTTTGAGACCTTAGATGAATGGGGTTATACAAGAGCTAGATATTAATTGTTACTAGAAGGGGCCTATTTACTGAGGAGCATCTACTTTCCCCTCCTTTGCAGCTATGGACAGGAGAACCAGGGCATGGACAGAGATTCCAGTGTTTTATAGGGGCTGCCATTCTCTTGCTTGTGACATGGGTGGTATAAAGGCCTATACAGTCTGAAGTAGCTGCCAAAGGGTAGTTGCACAGCAACCCCAGAGCTTGGGAGGAAGGATTCTTCCACACTTGCCCCAGGCACATCTACTCAGTGCCCTGCCCTGCTTCTCAGGCCATTTGCTGAATGGAAGATTGGGGCAAAGTGCCTCATTCTACTCTCAGTTACACCCCTGCTATCCAGAGAACAGAGCTCCTTAGGATTTACATGGGTGTAATTTAGAGTTCATCCCTAAAGAAGTGATCTTAGTGTCCTGTTTTAGCTGATAAAGGGGTGCGGAGATAATAAAAGAAACAAACTCTGTAGCCATCTCTTCAGAAAACTCGATAGAGAATTTAACCAAATGGTTCCAGCATCATTTTCCGTGAGATCACAAAGCAGCTTCTTTATGTTACCCACCAGGTGGCAAAGTGCTGGGTAAATTATGTACCGCACATAATGTCTGGTACTGTGCAATGTTCTGGCTTGTCTGAAAATTATCACCTGAAAAAGACATGATTATAAAACCTTTTATCCCTTTTCCCCCTGCAGCCACCCAGTTCCATGGAAACAAGACTGGCAGTCTGCAGCCGAGCTGCTAGAGCACTGGGAAATTTCTGATGCAGCTACAGACTGAGCCCCATAAGTGCTGTTTGGCAAATAGAAAGTAGTGACTTTGGGAGCCAAATCCTGCTCACCCATACGCAGAGGAGTTGTCCTACTGACTTCAGTGTGAGCTGAGTAGGACTTTGCCTTAGGAACCAGACAGCTTCTAAAATCTGTATTATTCTAACAAAGAAAAAAACAAGTGGTGGGGGGAGGGGAACAAACAAAGTGCTGAAAAAAAACCATGCTGTGGTTGTTTTGTGGCTGTTTAAGATTCCCTCTCTCTTGGCTGCTGGAAGGGTTCTCTCCTCCCCAACCACTATCTGACCCCTTTTCCTGGCTGGTTATTTTGCCTGCTTGTTCAGTACTTCACTCCATGGCCACCTCCCACCCTCATCTGCCCTTGTCTCAATCTTGCATTTTTCAGGCAACACAGGGAGCAGGTGACCCTGTGCAGTCGGCGCTTTGTTCACTCTGCCCGGTGCTAGGCAGAACAAAAGAAGCTTTGTGAGACTTTAGGCTTCCCAAGAGACCTATGGGCTCCTTAAGTGTGGCTTGCACAGGTGGAGTATCACTTCCCTAATGGTTCTCCCATAGCTGTCAGCTGGGATTCAAATCAGGTGACGACGTGTCCTTGAAAATCAGTAACAGTTCCTGTTTAACAGGTCTGTTCCACTGTCCCTGCTGCACAGGATCTCTCTCTCTCTGCCTCACTCCCTGCCCCCCAAGAAAAGAACAGAAGTGTTTTGTCCCTGCTCTTGCAAACCCCTGCAGACTTAACCACCGGAAGCAGCTGATTATCACATGATCCGGTGAAACTGGTGCCAAGCTCGCTAAGCAAATAGGCTGCTCAAGGACTTCCCCCACCAGGCCTGTCACATGTGAATACTCTGCCCTATACAGCTCCTCTCCCCTGACCCCAAAAAACCTGCATGACTCCTCCAGCCAGGCCTCCCATACAGGTTGTGGAGGAGGGGGTGAGACTGGGCACCCCTTTTTTCTTTCTTCTGGCTCCAGCTTCCAAACCCCTTCTGTGCATATCTCCCTAACCCCCATGCAAACTGGAGGCCTCTGCATAGATGCATAGGCAGCTGTTCCCATTTTTCCACTTTGAAAATCTGGTCACGGGGCATTTGAGGGGAAAATAAACTGGCTGACAAGTCTTGGCCTGCACAATCATCTCAGATACTCACTTGGTTCGAACTGTGGGCAGCCAACCAAATGCCTCCTTTTATAATGGTCATTTTCTAGTAAAAGAACATCCAAAATGCCCATCCAGGCTTTGTGAAAGCAGAATATTTGCCTATTCCTAGCACGGAGCATTTTAGAGGGAAACATGTGCTTGGAATATTTAAGAGCAAAAGGATCTGATTGGCTGACAATGAGGTAATCATTATTTAGACTCCCATAAGACATTCACACATCCTTTATGCTGGGGACACTGCACCTTTTCAAAGGCTAGATTTAATTTTCAACATTTGGTAAAGTTTATACTCCCTTTTAAAGTCAATAAAGGGAATCCCCACATGCATACCTGGAATAAGCATTTAAATATACTATTGGCTGAATCTCACATGGTTACACATTTCAGATGTTCTTTGGGCAGAACACTATGTACTCTGAAGGACCCATTTTGCTGGGGGGGGGGGGGAAGAGGAGAGTCCTCGGGGTTAAAAAACCAGCATTTGTAAAACAAAAAGGCAGATCAAAAACATAGGACCTCTTCCTTAGGTGTTCTAATCTATGGCCAAGTGTTTTTAGAACTAATGAGAGTCGTATTATGAACATTTTCTTCTTCTTCTTACATACTCCTCTGCATGTTAGGGGACAAACTACACGGAGTGCTTTGATTTTAATTTGTCTTGGAATGGTCTGTTGTTGAGTAATCTGCTATCCAGATGTTCTAACAACAATAGTAACATCCCTGTTATACTACATTTAGTCAATGTAGGTTGACAAATTCCTATGATATGAAGTCCTAGGCAAATCTTCTCCCCCCGACCCACATTTTATTTTTCTATAGAATCAAATATATTCTTCACAGAAGAAACACAATTTAACAAGCTATGAAGGGTCAAATGACATCCACAAAAGAAAAAAAGTGCAAAATTCAAAGAACCCTGTCTGATCAGACTCCCTCTTCGGAAATAAACTTATAGAAAGCCTAATACCAGCAAATTTGTCTCCACTAAGTTTTTATTTTAAAATTCCAATGGAGTCATTTCTACAAAATTCCCCTTTTAGATTTTACAGCCCAGACATTACAACATTGAACTGATGCATGAGAATGGAGGAGAACTGGACTATAAACAAACGGGAAATCATTTTCAACCTCCAAACCAGATTGAAATTTAAAAAGTAAACTAATCAGTAAAAAGAGTGAAAAGTTGGAGTACTAAAAGTTCTTTTAGCTTTATTAAGATAAAGGATTATTTGTAACATAGACATGGGTGAGGTAATTGGATACAGCATTTTAAAAATAGCTTTTTAAAACCTGACAGTAGTCTTTAAAGATTTCCAATCCGTCCTTTACTCAAAGAACTGTGGGAAGAAGTTGCAGGAGTATAAAATCAGCGTTTTATGAACTCAATAAAGCATCTAGGGGTCCAAATTGCCTCCAATCTAGAAAAAAAAATGATGTAAATTATGTGCCTCTGTTGAATAGGCTTAAAGACTGATAAAAAAGGACAAGCTAATAACACTATGAATTGGTTGATACGTCCCTTCTTCCCAAAATTACATTCTTATTTCAAAGACTTCTAAAAGAAATCCCCATGAAGAGTTAAAGTCCTCAATTTTATATTATATTTGGGGCAATAAGATCCTTAGACTTACAACATCCTTTTACAGACCAGTGTGGTCACCTGAAATTTAAGGAGACAGTATTGGGAAGCATAATTACAGGACTTTACATGCAATGAAGATAGCAACAGAGGCAGGAGAAAGAAGCTTTCACTACCACCTTAAAGACCATTTTCTTACCAGAACACCCAAGTCTTTTTCAAAAAGACTCCCACTCTGCAGTCCCTCTTGCCCTATTTTTTTCCTCATGTATGAAGTGAGAGCCAGCTTTGGACCCTCCAATCTAACAAAAAATTAGATCAAGTCCAAGCTTCTCTCCAGGAGAGACTGAGCCCTTTTTACAAAAAGAAGGAAAAGTGGGCTTGAAAAGAATACAGCAGCCAATTAAAGGGAAGAAAATGAAGAACCCAGAAATGATGCAAAAGACTTTCTGTACAGATACGGTACCTATATAGGATTATATTTAATTAAAACATTTTATGTCAAACCTCCAAAAATGACAGACTTCAAGATCACTTAGAGACTGAAAACGTGATAGACAGAAGCTCCCATTGAGCACTGGTTCCTTATTTGGCATAGGAGAGCTCACTCTTCCATATGCAACAAGCCTTGTGGATAGGTGGGGAGAGGAAGCAATAGATGTCATATCCTGACTTTACTATGGCTTTTGATAATGCCTCACATGACCCTCTCACAAACAAACTAGGGAAATATAGCCTAGACCAATTTACCATAAGGTGGGTGCACAACTGGCTGGAAAACCACAGAGTAGTTATCAATGGCTCACAATTGAGCTGGAAAGGCATATTGAGTAGGGTCTCACAGAGATGTGTCCTGGGTCCAGTTCTATTCAATATCTTCATCAGTGATTTAGAGAATGGCATAGAGAGTACACTTATAAAGTTTGTGAACGATACCAAGCTGGGAGGGGTTGCAAGCGCTTTGGAGGACGGGATTGAAATTCAAAATGATCTTGACAAACTAAAGAAATGGTCTGAACAGGGGAGGCTCTATCTTTTTTGCCGCGTCAAGCACGGCAGTCAGGCAGCCTTAG
Source organism: Mauremys mutica (assembly GCF_020497125.1). NCBI lineage: Eukaryota > Metazoa > Chordata > Testudines > Geoemydidae > Mauremys > Mauremys mutica. Next base: position 36,470,978 of record NC_059078.1, on the reverse strand, counting down.
GCGGTGTACCCGTGGGAGGTCCCTGGTCCCGCGGATTCGGTGTACCCGCTGCCGAATTGCTGCCGAATCCGTGAGACCGGGGACCTCCCGCAGGCAGGCCGTCAAAGGTGGCCTGACTGCCGCCTTCACAGGGACTGGCAGGGTGGCCCCCGCGACTTGCTGCCCAGGCACGCGCTTGGAGTGCTGGTGCCTGGAGCCGCCGCTGGGTCTGAATTAAATAAGATGAAATTCAATGAGGACAAATGCAAAGTAATAACTTAGGAAGGAATAATCAATTGCACAAATACAAAGTGGGAAACGACTGCCTAGGAAGGAGTGCTACAGAAAAGGATCTGGGGGCGTTAGTGGATCACAAACGAAATATGAGTCAACAATGTAATACTAGTGCAAAAAGAGCAAACATTGTTCTGGGATGTATTAGCACAAGTGTTGTAAATAAGTAATTCTTCAACTCTACCTAGCACTGATAAGGCCTCAACTGGAATATGATGTCCAGTTCTGGGCACCACACTTTGGGAAAGATGAGGACTTGTTGGAGAAAGGCCAGAGGAGAACAACAAAAATGATTACCGGTCTAGAAAACATGACCTACGAGGAAAGACTGAAGAAATTGGGCTTTAGTCTGGAGAAGAGAAGACTGAGGAGGGACACAATAACAGTCTTCAAGTACATAAAAGGCTATAAAGAGGAAGGTGAAACAATTCTCCATAGCCACTGAGGACAGGACAAGAAGTAATGGGCTTAAAATTGCAGCAAGGATGGTTTAGGTTAGACATTAGGAAAAACTTCTTAACTGTAATGGTAGTTAAACACTGGAACAAAGTATCTAGGAAGGTTATGGAATCTCTGTCATAGGAGAATTTTAAGAACAGATTAGACAAACACCTGTCAGGGTTGGGCTAGATAATACTAAATCCTGCCTCAGTGCAGGGGACTGGACTAGATGACCTATCAAGGCATCTGACAGTTCTATGTTTTTATGATTCTATGCATATCAACTAAAAGAAAATAATTATAAATTTCTCTTCCAGTGGATAAGGACACCCCAATGTTTAAAAAAAGATGTACTAAACAATTGTGGGGAAGCATGTGCAATGTAAAGTACCTTTCTCCATATTTGGCGGGAATGTCCAAGAGCATAGGGATTCCGAGGAAGGATTTCCTAATAAAAATCTACCCAAAATGAAATTACCAGATTTAATATACATATTATCATTGCATAATACAAACGTTCTTCTCACACCTTCTGGCAGCATCAAGAAATGCTCTGGGATAATTTTGGAATGGGGGGGACCCTGGTGATAATTTGAAACTCAGGAGGCTATGAGTATTTTTAAAATGGAAAAGCTGATGATCTCATACAGGGACAGCAGTTTTCCAGATGTATCATTTCTAGAAATGAAAAGATGACGATAAATGAAAAAACAATCAAAGGGATCTGAGAAACTTAGGAATTTTTTCTTAATGTAAAATGCTTTAAGCCTTTAGCCTCTATTCTAAAAATATATGGCACTAATAGAAATGACATCCCTGCAAGACAAACACGCAACACTGGCCTTTAAAACACGACGACAAAATCCCAAAGTGAGGCTAGGATACAACACAAGGCAGAACAGAAAGCTGGAAATGATGTATAAACAATACTCTATAAACCTCAATTCAATATTGAGGAGGTCAGTGATTTACAGTAACCGTAAACAGCAACAAGATTATGTGGAATGCAGGGAGGTGTCCTGAGCCTCTCATTGGAAGAGGGTGGACAGGGACTACTCTGCCTCCACAGTCAGGACCATGTCTTCCACCTCCTGGCCCTGCAGAGGCTCCTTTATGGTGCAAGTAGTCTGGGGTGGAGCACACTAGCACATGCCTACCTCTGCCACCTTTAATATGACTGGCAGCTCTTCTATCTTCACCCAGAGAGATCTCCCAAAAACCTATCCGAGCTGCTGGTCTTTTACCAGGACCTCCTCAGGATATGGAAGCTAGTCTCAGCAACCAGGTCCCTGGCAGCCACTGAGGCAGGAGGACCTCCTTGCAGAGCTCTGCTACTCAACCCCCATCTAGGTGTGCAGTTGGCAATTCCTCTAGCACTCTCTGGAGAATGTCTGCACTACAATTGGGGGGACTGGGAGGACTCCATAGTGCTTGGCCAGTGCATGGGGCTTTCCATCCCTCGTGCCCCTCCCCCCCCATCATGTGCTCCAGGAGGCAAGAGCAGCCCTAATGCCCGCCTCTCGCATTTTCCTTGAGTGGGTCCTACGGGAGGGTGCTCCCTGCCCGCCTCTCACCCTCAGGACCTTACCATCAGGCCCCTGCCCCGCAAGCCTCCCTGTCCATCTGCTATGTTCCTCCACCTCTGAACCGTGCCCAGAAATAGCTGTATGTGCTCATGCTCCACACCCTTCATTTCCTCATCCACATGTCTTGCCCCAACATCAAGTGGTGGAACCTCCTGCTACCCAAGGAGGGTGAGGAACCCCAGTGGGCTAGTTCCTCTCTGGTCCCACGGCTGTTGGGGACATTAGTCCGTGGCTCCTTCATACCCGTGCTCATGGCGCCGTGAAGGATCCTCCCCTACTTTATACTACCACAGACATGGCCACTCATAACACATTTTAAAATCACCCCACCTATTATCTTTGGGTCCTTAGAAACATTTGTCACCTACCATATCAACCTTTCACACTTAAATATGGTACTGTATAATCACTGTACTATACTGTACTTCGTCAATTAGTACTAATGGGGCAGTATTGGTGGATATAGGACCTGAATATCCCAAGGTCTTCAAGTCCAGCTGACTGGTAAATCAGGCATTTCCAGAATGCAGTCAAAACAAACAAGGACATAACCCCGTGGGTTAATAGTTGTTAATTTATAGTTGTTAATAGTTGTTGTTTTTTTTCCTACAGTCCGGTTTCTCAGTGAGCCCAACCACAACGTTTGAATCCATCAAAAGAAGGCTTTTCCAGTTAGTGTTTTCCTCCTGCCTACAAAGAAGGAATGGCTTCTAATGTTGTTTAGATCTGGCTATTCAAACCATCTCTCTCTCTCTCTCTCTCTCTCTCAGAGTGCTGGGGGAATTGCCTAATTAAACACAGCTGGCCCCACCATACTTCCCTACCAGCTCCTGCAGTTAGGGCATGCAGCTGTGATCTTTCCTCTACTCAGGGAGTGAATGGTATAACACTCTTCCTGCCAACCCATGCGCAGGGTCTGTTCACTCTGTTACAACTAAAAATCTGTATGCACAGAAGCTGCTTTTTAGGTAGAAATTCTGTGTACTCTGGGGATAACCGAAGTTCAGATGTAGCAGATGCCACAAAACATCGTTAAAAATGTATGTATTTTTATCAACATTAAACAACTGCTCCTAGTCTGATGCCAAATTATAGCCTAAAACAAGTGTTATGGCCAACATATGAACTCCTGGAAATAAATGTTTTGTTGTATTCAAGCCTGTGCTCTCTATTGTCCTCTGCTGTCCTATTCCCTGATGATCTCTGACCTGCTAACATTTCGCAGAAGACAGCCAACAAGTGGGCAATTTGGAGCAGCAACCCATTCTAGGCTTATCTACTCCACCCTAACTTGACATGCAAAATTGGCAAAAGGTCTTTAGAAAGAAAACTGTGCTATGGCTTTTGAAAATCGTTACTTAGCTGTATAAGCAAGTAAAATCATGCATATACTTCCAACAGATCTAGGTGGAATTCCACAGGATGTAATTTCTATTGTGGCAACGGAGAGTGATTTTTCATTACTGTATTTTAAAGCTTTGCTGTTTCATAACTAAAAAACAAATCACATTCAGTTAGGTAGCACAGCACTCCTCCTCTAAAGGGAGAGTTCAGCCCCTTTGTTAGCAATTTTTTTTCTCCAAAAGTGTATCTCCTTCAATTTAAAATACAGAAAGAATGGAATTGTTACTTGTTTCATATAATTTTCTATTTCTGAGAACTGTGGCAATGACAAAATGAAATGAAAATAGCTCTAAACACTATCTCTGCATGCTCCTCTGTAAGATGAAGACTTTTGGGAACCTTGACTTCTCCAGTTAAGTGGCCCTGAAGCAACTTATGGGCAGTGGAATTTTTAAACTTCCCCAGAGATACTTGGATGAACAGAGTAGCTTATTGCTAGAGAAAGAGATCTACAGTGATGATGCGACTTATTTTTCAAATTACCTTTGGACATATAAGATACCATGACATACCTGTGCACTAAGAGCAACAAACACATGATATTATTTGAGGATAACTCAAAAGTTAATTCAAACTGACACTGTACAGTGCATCAAAGCAATCAAATGCAATAACTAGAAGTGGGGGGAAGGGTTCTTTACAGTGAAGGGAATTTCACTTGTAAACCACAGAGTGCTACCTAGAGGTGCCCTAAAGCAATTTCTATCATATCAATTGCCCCAAAGCAATTCTAGTCCCACAGGTTCCCTCTTTTGTAGTCAGGGCCGGCTCCAGAGCCCAGCGGGGCAAGCACCCGCCTGGGGCGGCCCTTTCCCGGGGGGGCGGCAGGCTGGGCCGGTGGACCTGCCGCAGTCATGCCTGCGGGAGGTCCACCGGAGCCCCGGGAGCAGCGGACCTGCCGCAGGCATGACTGCGGAGGGGGCGCTCGTCCCGCGGCTCGGCTGGACCTCCCGCAGACATGCGTGCGGCAGGTCAACCGGAGCCGCCGGACCAGCCAACCGTCCGCAGCTGCGGGAGGTCCAGCTGAGCCGCGGGACCAGCGGACCCTCCGCGGTCATGCCCGCGGGAGGTCCGCTGCTCCCGCGGCTCGGGGGCGCCTCCCGGGCATGACTGCTTGGGGCGGCCAAATTTGTAGAGCCGCCCCTGTTTGTAGTTTCCAATTAAAACTTTTAAGAATGAAGTTCAGTATCCTTAAAGTTGTTTTCCCACCACCTGTTCACAAGTGTTAAAGCCTCATGTTCTATCAGGTGCTGTTCTTGAAAGTGAGATTGCATGCAGGAGCAACAAGGGGTTTACATGGAATGTCACAATGCTATGATGGCATCCTTTCATCTGCAAGAGACAGTGGCAATTGCAGCCTATGATGTAGATGGTTTGCAGTGTCTCATGTGACTGAATAGGCCAATACGAGATTTGCATGTTCTTTGGCAGTTATTGAAAATTGGTTGAGAGCTGCCTGCTTCGTATGGGCTCTTTTCTCTTCAAGCTGTAGGAGCCAGCTTGTGTCATGGACTTTGATACCCTGATGGAGACGATGACGCCACTTGCCATAATCACATGCCAAGATTTCCCATTGGTCAGGATCAATTCCAAATTCCTTCATATCTCGCTTGCGTGTCTTTTTATAGCGAAGCTTGGACGTCCTGTTGTTCTTGTTCCCTCTGATAGCTCCCTGTATAGCATGTCCTTGGGTATGAGTCTGTCTTCCAGCCTACTCAGATGGCCCAGCCAGTGCTGTTGTCTTTGCTTGAGCAGGGCCATCATAGTTGGCAAATTTGCCCTTTGAAGAACCTCTGTGTTAGTGACTTTATCTTGCCATTTGGTGTTGAGTATGAGGCGTAAACAAATGTAGGTGTAAACTGTTTAACCTTTTCTGCTGATGAGCACAAGTTGTCCATGTTTCCTCACCATACATGAGAGTACTGAGGACGCAAGCTTGGTACACAAGCATTTTGTTCTTGATGGTAAGCTTTGAGTTGTTCCATACTCTTTTAGTTAGTCTGCTAGAGGTTGTGGAAGCCTTTCCAATGAGAACATTTAGTTCTTCATCTAGGGAGAGGTTGGTGGTCACTGTAGAACCTAAATAGCTGAGCTTTTGAACTACTTCTAGCTGGTTGGCATTTAAGGTAACTGAAGGATCTTGTGGAACCCCCAGTCTTAATACAACCATTTTCTTGATGCTGATGGTGAGAGCAAATGCCTGACAGGCACTTGAAAGGCAGTCCATGAGTTCTTGTAATAGATCTTCATTGTGGGCTATGAGGGCAGCAGCATCAGTGAATAGAAGTTCCCTGTTTAGCACCTTTTTGACTCTGGTCTTTGACTTAAGTCGGGACACGTTGAAGAGTTTCCCCATCTGATCTTGTGTGGAGATACACTCCATCTTTCATGTCCCTAAACCCACAGTTCAAGAGCGCTGAGAAGAAGATTCCAAAGAGCGTAGGGGCAAGAACACATCCTTGCTTCACTCCACTTTTCATCTCAAAGCTATCCGAAGTGGACCCGTCAAACAGGATAGTTGCTCTCATGTTGTTGTGGAATGAACATATGAAACTTAACAGGGTTGATGGACATCCTGTCTTTTCTAGTATTGCAAATAGATCTGCTCTGCCGACTGTGTTGAATGCTTTGGTTAGGTCAGGGGACGGCAACCTTTCAGAAGTGGTGTGCCGAGTCTTCATTTATTTACTCAGATTTAAGGTTTCGTGTGCCAGTAATACATTTTAACGTTTTTAGACAGTCTCTTTCTATAAGTCTATAATATATAACTAAACTATTGTTGTATGTAAAGTAAATAAGGTTTTTAAAATGTTTAAGAAGCTTCATTTAAAATTAAAATGCAGAGCCCCACAGACCGGTGGCCAGGACCCGGGCAGTGTGAGTGCCACTGAAAATCAGCTCGAGTGCCGCCTTTGGCACGCGTGCCATAGGTTGCCTACTCCTGGGTTAGGTCCATGAAGGCAATGTACAATGGTCAGTTTTGCTCTCTGCACTTTTCTTGGAGTTAACGCAGAGAAAATCATGTCTATAATTGATCTTCCAGCCCTCAATCTGCTTTTCCTGCTATGCTTAGTAGCAAGAAACCCCTGTAGTCGTTTCATAATTGTGCACATAATTTAATATTTTTGTGCAGAATTCCCCCAGGAGTAAACCTGAGTTGTTGTATAGTGCTCTGTTTGTATAGTGCAAGCTTGTAAGACTTGGCAGCCATGTGCCAACATAGAAGCTCATATGGGAAAATCATACCGTTAAAAAAACAAACAAACAAACAAAAGAAAAAAAACCATACACACACAAAAGGTGCAACCTGTACTCCTACGCCACTGCACAATGCAGAATTAATGTTCTGCCCAGACTTTCATGTTTCCCTTGCAGAATTGGGGCTGCATTAGGGGCTGCTGGACTCTGTAGAACCCAGCTCTCCAGCTTGCAGTGAGCAGAGCACTCAGCCTAGTTCTGCATGCTCTGGCTGCCCAGCTTTATCCTCATTCTCCTGGGGACAGGAGAGGACCCAGGAGACCCAGCTCTGGTAAAGGATAAGGAAGGGCAGGGCCACCCCACACTGCATTCGCCGGTGGGACAGTAAAGAAGCTAGGGGGAGTAAAGGCTCTGTGGGGGATGTCTGAGCTCTGGGGGAAGTGGGGTGCAGGTGTCTGGGATCTGGGGGTGCCCCACACAGCCCCCTCCAGCACCTCCCAACTGAAATTGGCTTGTTGTAATGATTTCTTTAACTCTACTCCTGGTGGGATCTTTTTTGTTATTGTCTGTATTTTTGACATACTTGTTGACAGGTATTTTGAAATAAATTACAAAAATAATTGAAACGGGAAGGATTATATTGTGTTATTTTGACAAATAAAATATGCAGAATTTAAAATATTGTGCACATAATTTAATATTTTTGTGCAGAATTCCCCCAGGAGTAAACCTGAGTTGTTGTATAGTGCTCTGTTTCTGAGGACTTGCCACTGACAGGATACTTAAAAGAACAAAACCAACACTATATTACTAACTCAACATTAAATTCAATAGCATTCTTTATCCTCTCAGTTGCCCAACCAACAATGCAGAAAGATCACTTAAATGTCTTTTGGAGAACACTCTCCTCTATTCTCTTCTGTACATGTTGTTTGGGATTTGTATCATTTCCCCACCCCCCATTGTCAGCTCCATACTGACAGGGCAGCATGTGACCGGGGAGCAGCTGACAATTCCAGATGCCATCATTCATTTGTGTGTGTTGCTTGGGTCCTTTTTTTCCTTCTCTTAGGTCTGTTTCCATAGCCCACCAAAAGAGCTGTATGTCAGGCCTGAAGCTCAATGAAAAAGAAAAAAAAACAAACAAAAAAACCACCACCACAACTCAGGGCCTAATGACTAGGCAGAAATACATCACCACATCAGGCCTTTTAAAGGTCATCCAAACTGTGTCATTGTTCTCTCCTTTTTCAAGGAACTTGAATCTTTGAAGATATTCTAAAAATAGAAATGCCTTTCTCCCCCAGTTCACTTTCTAGGCAGGAAAAGTCTGCAAAACCCTTCCCCTTATAAGAGGTCAATGAATTAAAGACACTTTAAATGCCTTTTGCAAAGAACCTCAAAAAGAAAACACACACACACTCACACTCTAAGGTTTTTACAGTCAGACCTGGCGGATCCATATTTAGTATTGTACTAGAATATGAAGCGATACATGAAGGTGTCAGATTTACAATGTTACAGTATATAACAGACAAACTGACTTGGATTTATTAATCCAAATAAAACAAATTACTGTTCCTATTCAGCTGCCAGCATTGCAAACTGATTTGTATGAAATTGCAATGGAAGCTGAAGCACCCAGTAGCTCATTAGAAGCTACACAATTCTCACAAAAAGATCCTGCAGGACTTTGAGGAGAATTCCTAACACTTCTACAAATAGCACCATGGCTGCCAATGTTTTTAAAAGAATAATAAGAATGAATCTTCAGAAAGAACGAGGAGTACTTGTGGCACCTTAGAGGCTAACAAATTTATTTGGGCATAAGCTTTTGTGGGCTAAAACCCACTTCATCAGATGCATGCAGTGGAAAATGCAGTAGGACGATTATAGACACACACACACACACACACACACAGAAAATGAAAAAAATGGGTTCTTTTTGCTGATACAGACGGACAAGGTTACCACTCTGAAACATGTCAAGAATTAATTTTGGCACTTATCCAGCACCCTTTAACTATACATAGAGAGGTGGTTTATAGATGTTAATTAAGCCCAGAAGAAGTTTGTGACTAAGTAATGTAATTATACCCATTGTACAGATGGGGAAACAGAGGCACAAAAGTGTCTTTCCATGCAGCAAAGTCAATAATACAGCCAAGAATAGAATCTAGAAATTCTACTACTCAGTCACCGCTCTAACCATCAGATTACATTACTGTAATTAGATTTGACTGTTTAACTCCAGTAATTTGAAGACAAAGACTTTTTTAAAAAGAAGTATGTATTAAAAGCAACCAATACAGAGGCTACAGGTTAACAGTTACACAATGGTCTCAAGTGAAGAAATTATCTGTTGAAGTCAATAGCAAAATTCCCAATTGACTTTAATAGTGCCAGGATTTCACTCATTTTTTAAATGCATGGGTGACAAAATTTATAACATCCACATATGAATACGTGGTGAAAAAAGTCGATTCTATTATATCTACACCTGCAACGACCAAAAGCCAGACAGAGTGAAACAATCATTTTCTAGAAGCTAATGGTTTATTCTGTCCTATAGTCAATCATTAGCAAGGCAAACATTTTGTCATGGATATTTTTAGTAAAAGTCACAGACAGGTCACGGCTTCCATGATTTTTTTTTTTTTTTTTTTTATTGCCTGTGACCTGTCCGTGACTTTCACTAAAAATATTCATGACAAAATGGGGATCTGAGGGTCCCCACATTGCCTGCAGTGGGGCAGCTGCACAGGGGCTAGGAGTTCCAGGGGCCCCCACCATGGGTTGGATGTCGGAGCTCAAGGGTCCCCACTACCCTCGGCTTGGAGCTCTGGGGGCCGCCAGGGGTACCCCACAGCTCCCTGCTTCTGTGGACGGCGGGGACCTTGCAGCTCCTGACCACTGCAGGCTGAAGTCATGAGGTCACTGGAAGTCACAGATTCCATGACTTCCACAGTCTCCGTGAGTAAATATCATAGCCTTGATTATTAGCCATGCCATATACTATTTTTCTTCTCATACTGATTGCTAATTGTAAAGATGTCAACTTTATTCATGATGACCAGTAACACGCCACACAGAACAATCATGCATTGACAAGGGAACAGCTATATGATCTAATTGGCCTGTTTCCATACCTAACTGCTATGATTTCTATGCACATATACTGCTTTCTTTTTGCTTCTTACTTAAAACTCCTCCAGTGGTGGGTCTGGGGGCTTATTTTTGGCTGAAAAGCCAGTATCATATATCAGTCTTATTCATCCTCCGATTCTGAGTTACATATTCCTTCATTTGAGGGACTGAAATATTACCAAATAATGAGGGGAAAAACAGAACAGCATTGTACTTACTTATTAAAAAGATTCAGTCCAATCCTGTAATGGCGTTTTCTGATAACATCATTACTGAAGGCAGGCGAATCCCAGCTGTTCCGAGTTTCTTTATGGTACGTTTGTTTGCTTAAGGTTTGTTCCCTTAGGCTGTCCCTAGAAGAGGACTCAGAGCTGCAATTTATTGTGTCGTTAGAATTGGAAGTGCTATTGATGCTGTCATTGTCACCATCAGAATAATCAGACTCTGATTTGCTTTGCCTGTTTGCAGTGCCATTAATTGCTAAGTGACTATCAATGGGCCTTGGCTTGTGCCTAGCCTCCTGTTCTTCTCGGGATATAATCTTGGTAGGAATACCATGTGGGATATGTTTTGGGCTTCCTTGTTGACTAGTGATTCCCCGGTCATACGCATTTTGTCTCTTTAATGAGCCTCTTTCTGAGCGATCACTTAAGTCCACTGAACTATCACTAGGTGGTTCTATAGTTAGCAATGGCAAATGATCCATTCTCATCCTTTGCTCCTGGCATTCCAGCGAAGGGGTGCTCCTGCAGCTTGTATCAGTGTCTATCTTATCATCCTTGTGGGTCATGGACCAGTACTCTTGAGAAGAGTTCCTTGACCGAAGCCTCAAGTCAGATTCTGTGCTAGACGGTCTGTCCACTGATTGGGAAAGGGGAAGAGGTGGAGATAGCTCTTCCTCATCAATATATAATGTAACATCACTGTACGATGCAGTCATCTCATCAAGTTTCCTGTGATCCACATTATGGATTGCTGGCTTAATTTGACTACAACTATCCCTCTCCATTTCACGACTTCTGACTTGATCAGGAGTCTGGACTTCATCAGAATGTAAACTACGGCAATTTAGTGCATCATCGATTGATTCTGCAAGAGATTTGACCTGCCTTGAAAAAGCATCCTCCAGTTCTGTTATAGCATCAGCAAAATCAGTGGATGCTGCTGGAGATTTCATTGTGGCTGAATCCCCGAGGTCACCACATTCAGATTGGACAAGGGCTCCTATCTTTGACCCATCATTTGTAAGAGAAACTTGCTTCCCTTCAAAGTAGGAGCTATGGACTTTCTCAGGTCCTTCAAAGGAAAACTGCATTCTCATATTGGACAGCACAATGCGTCTTGACATACGATTTTCAGACATAGAACTTCTAAGCCGCTCAAAATTTTTGTTCATCTGATACTGGCGAAAAGCTGTTTGTATAGTACGAGCAGCATGTCTAGTTATGAGACGGCCCCCATATTTCCGTTCTAGCATTTCCACCTAGAAAGGAAATAAATAAATATTTTATAATGCAAGGACTCACTAAAAGTTACTAGCTGACACCTGATGCTTAGATAGAAAATGACATATTTTAGTTATACATCTAAAGAACTTTCAAAAGACAATCAAATATTCAATGTGTAAAATAAAAACTCAAACTCAATAGATCAGCTATATAATTTCATATAAAATTATTTGAGTGGTCCTTTAAAAAAATTGGTTATAATAATGCCATTTCCAATTTATATAAATAAAAAGAATGTATATTTTCCTGAGAAGCCATTCCAGGTGTCTGGTTGCAGCGGTAGTGTGCTTAAAATACTTTCTTGCTCACCTTTTCTAGCCTGCAAATATTTCAAGCAATCTCAAGAAGCAATGAAACAGGAGTGTATTTTAGTTAACCTGGCTTTCAACAAGGCACTTACATTTTCTACCTCAATCTTCTCATCTGTAAAACAGAGATAATACTGACTTATCTACTTCACAGAGATGCTGCAAGGATGTTGGTAAAATGTTCTGAAGATCAGAAATGTTTATTATTATGACCTAGTATTATCATAACTGATCAATTCCTATCAAATGTATTTACTATTATATCCATTAATAGCTAAACACACAAATTAATATATATTATTTTGTGTGGGAGAATATTCAGTTAACTAATCTCAAAACACTATGAATAATTCATGATTTTTGTTGTCTTTAAAAACTACTAATGTAAATTCAAATGGAACAGTAAAACTAAAGCTGACATTTCATAAAATATATTTCCCAAGAGTGAGCAAGGACTGTTTTTCCTTAAAACATCCTAAGGCTGTTATCCTTTAGCCACATCCAGAAGATGACACCAACACATCAAGTATACCAGGATCAACTCTCTTTTTGTTGGGCCCATCGATTGAAAAGTATTGGGTGGGGAGGGAGAAATCACACGATTACTCACAATCCCTGTGGCTACATTTTCTAATATCTTTCTACTATTTATCTTGCTTTCTGATACACCCTTGCCTATATTTACTAACATCTTAAATATTTTTCGTGACTGCAGTTAAAGTTTTCCAGAACAGTGATCGCCATATGTTATTGTTCTGAAGGGTTACTATCTTTTAGTATAGGTCTGCGAGGCCAAACGCACGCTTCATAATGTAACATCTGCAGCCCTGATTCTCCATTAAGATGGCACAAAAGGGGCAGATGAAATTAGACCCTGTGGAGTATCTGCAGTGCAGGAAGCCTCTTCAGCCAGTCTAGAGCTCTATACAGATCCTCTGTGCAGCCACTGGGTGTAGGTGTGTGCCAGGGCTGGCAAAAAGGCCCATAAAGGGCCATTCAGTGCATAGTTGGAGAAACCCTTGTGGCTGCTCTAACTTGCACTGCAGACTGGACATGCCCCCAGCCAGACTCAGAATTTGGCTTAAAGCCACACTTACCCCACCACCCTGGGCTGCACCTCCTAGGCGCAGCTCAGAATGTGGCCCTCCACGTCTCAATGTGTTGATGTTCCATGGCACCCAAAAGCTATGTCTGAATCTTTAAATAAATTGCAAACTAGCGCTCTTATTTTTGCCACTTACTACCAATACATGTTGCGAGCAGCTCACTTTCTCTTCTCTGTACAGCTTTGAATGCTTGTGTTTCACAGATCAACGTACAGCTCAGTGAATCGCTATCTATAAAATTGGTCGGTCAATGAAGCTTAGTATGTGCCAGAATCTGCCTTTGAACTTCATTCCTACAAATACCTTGTATGACTTTAAAATGAGCTAACACATAGTATTTAATTGATCTAGATCATTGTTAAATTGGAAAAACCTGTCTGTTCCATTACCAATAATACAATAATCTCTGGTGTATAAAGTTGTAACCCAGAAATATACTGTATAAATGCATATTCTTTTGAAGTGCACCTCTTCTGTGGGGAGAGATAGCTTAGTGGTTTGAGCACTGGCCTGCTAAACTCAGGGTTGTGAGTTCAATCTTTAAGAAGACTTATGGATCTGGGGCAAAATCAGTACTTGGTCCTGCTAGTGAAGGCAGGGGACTGGACTCAATAACCTTTCGGGGTCCCTTCCAGTTCTATGCGCTATAAATATATGGAGATACACCTATTTTTTAATATATTTTTGCAGTTAGCAGACTGTAATAAAAATGGCAAAGAGCTTAATTCTAGTCCCATCTAGAATATCTTACCTTTTAGATAATGTTTCTGTATTTTATTTTTTTTCAGCTGATCATGGCTGTCTCAGCAACCATTAAAACAAACCAACATAGGACTTAGTGCATGACTCACAGTAAACAAAATAGTGTATGGCAAGTATGATCTCTGTAGCAGAACCTACATGTGCTGGTATATTGTTTATTACAAACCTTTCAATTAAAAAGAACAAAAAACACATACTTAAAGTTGTGAAACCAGTGGTTCAAAAAGGACACTGGATAGAATGTGTAAGGTAACACATTCCAAATAAGGCTACTGTCAAGATAAATGTGATTTAAAAATGTTTCATACATTTAGAAAAGAAGTAGAAAGGCCTTTTTAGAGACACATCCTGAAGTCCTTACACAACTTCTACTCAGGTCTTAGGGCATGGCTACACTTGCGAGTTAGAGCACATTAAAGCAGCCCAGTGCGACCTAAATCACGACATGTCCACACTGGCAAGGCATGTAGAGCGCTCTGACTCCACAGCTAGAGCGCTCCTGGTAATCCACCTTGGTGAGTGAACCAACATTTGATGCACCCCTGCTGGAGCACTGTGGCGCCAGTGTGGACGCCCTGGTCTGTTAATGCACTCTGATCAGCTTCCAGAAGTGTCCCACAATGCCTGTTCTTGCCACTCTGGTCATCACTTTGAACTTTACTGCCCTGCCCTCAGGTGACCAACCATCAGACCCGCCCTTTAAATTCTCTGGGAATTTTGAAAATCCCCTTCCTGTTTGCTCAGCCAAGCATGGAGTGCCCTCAGCGAATCTTTGCAGATAACCATGCCTCCATGCGCCAGGCGATCCCCAGTATGGAGCAATGGCGAGGTGCTGGACCTCAGTGTTTGGGGGGAGGAAGTTTCTGAGCAGGATGCGATTAATGGCCCTGCAAACTTGCATCAACACAATTCCAACGGTTGATTTTCCCATTCCAAACTGGTTAGCGACCTATCGGTAGCTGTCTGGAGTTACCAGCTTCCAGACTGCAATAGCCACCTGCTTCTCCTCCACCAGGGCAGCTGTCAATCTCGTGTCCTTGCACCACAGGATGGGGGCGAGCTCATCACACAGTCCCAAGAAAGTGGCTTTTCTCATCCGAAAGTTCTGCAGCCACTGCTAGTCATCCCAGACTTACATGACCCCACCACTTGTGTTTGTTTCCCCAAGCCCAAAAGTGGCGTTCCACAGTGGTGAGCATGTCCGTGAATGCCACAAGCAATCTCGCATTGTATGCGTTACTCAAGTCCATATCATCGTCGGAGTCCTCACTGTCAGTTTGGATCTTAAGGAGTAACTCGACTGCCAAACGTGATGCCCTGACAAGACCCATCAGCATATTCCTCAGACCGAAAGGGAAGACAGAGTGCGCAGCACAAAAAAACATTGAAAGATGGCACCAAATGTGGACAGAAGCACAGGGATTGCTGTGATGCGAAGCGATGCATCACGGGGCATTGGGACAGGCCCCAAAATTCCCTCTACCTCCCGCCCCCTTCCCACAAGCCACAGCGCCAAAATGGGAAGAGGTGCTCTGTGGGATAGTTGCCCATAATGCACTGCTCCCAATGCCACTGCAAGTGCTGCAAATGTGGCCACGCCAGTGGGCTTGCAGCTGTCAGTGTGGACAGACTGCAGCGCTTTCCCTACTGCACTCTCCGAAGGCTGGTTTAACTCAAAGCGCTCTACATCTGCAAGTGTAGCCATGCCCTTAGTGAAGTCAAATGGAGTGTTGCCTGACTGAGAAAAAACTGAATGAACAACTCAAGATTTGACACTTTGAATTTAGTGCGACTATAGAAGAAACAAACTGTCTTTTTCTTTCTTTCACTAGCACCAAAGCCATTCCAAGTTTAAAATTACTAATTTTACTGGAGGAAAAAATTGCATTATGTCACACTGTGAACAAGATATAAGCCAAATTCATGAAATCATAACCAGTGGAAGAATTAAGTTTTCACTTTGGAAAAAAATGTCATATTTGTTATTAACATAATTTTGGCTGTTGCCTCAGTGAGCCACAGAAAGAGTGGCATGGAGGTAGAGTGATCAGACAGCAAATGTGAAAAATCAGGATGGGGTGGAGGGTAATAGGAGCCTATATGAGAAAAAGACCCAAAAATCGGGAGTGTCTCTATAAAATCGGGACATCTGGTCACCCTAAGTGAAGGGGATGGCATTTTAATAATATTCAACTATGCCAGCTTTGAACTAACTTGGATTAAGACAAATAAATGTGTGTCATTTTCAGCAGCACACGTGAACTTCTCTAAAGCTTTTTTTCTTCCCCCCCTGTTGGCAAACAGACCCTTTTGCCTTATTCATAAATAAAGCAAGATAGCTTAAATACCTGCTTATCTTGTAGGTCTGAGGAGAGTTCATAGCTCTCAGAAAGTGATCTTGACCTTTTAATAGCTTCTTCCTCTGCTTGTTTTCGCAGTATTGATGTTGAGTGCTGAAGCTTAGGCCTCCGAGATCTTTGCTGCCCAGGGGAGACAGAGTACAGCCCGTAAGCAGAATGGTCGTAATGGTCTGGGCTTATAGCCGAACTATGGGTTATAGGTCCTTGATGGTAAGTAGATGGGCTATCCAAAGATGTGCCAGTTTCACTACTTGGAGCTTCGCCTTCAACACTAGATAAACAAAGAAAGGGCGGGGGGAAAAAGCCTTTAGTAAGTATTATACACCAAAGATCTCAGCAGTTAACTATCAGTACATCTCTAGTTAGCTTCAGATTATCTAGACTTAATTCATTATCTGTTAAAATTCACCTGTAGTTAGTTAACCTACATAACCCTAGAATATAAATATCATAAATTTAGCATTTACTTAAACAGATTTCTATTTTTGCTGCAGAGGTCTTGAGGCAGCAAAAGTGAGATTTCCTGTTTAATTTTATGTAACAATTTTTAGTAATATTCTGAATAACTCACTTGACCATTTATAGGCAAAAAGAAACAATTTCAAAAGGAGCTTCTTCCATTCATTTCTACTTCAGTCCACCGCAAAACCACAAATGTATATTTATATTTTTGTAATGTAATATAAGAAATAATGTCACATTATTTTCCCCCTTACCCAAAGTAAATTTGAGATTTTCTGTGGTCTGTGAGGTATAATGTATTCACAGAAATTAAACATGGGGGAAAAATATCTATGAGGGTAATCTAATCTCTTTGCCAGTGCAGGATTATTCTCACACTATATTTTGCAGAATTTTGTCTAATCCGGATTTAAAAATACCCCAAGAGATCGGGTTTTCTAGCTCACAAAAAAGGACCATAACTTCATGTGTGGAATACACATTAGAACAACTTGAGACCTCTCAGAAACAAATATTCGGTTTTCATACAAATAATACTACTGCTAAAGAACCAGGGGAAGAGAAATTCTGGAAATGTGACATACAACCAGAATCTTTTCTAAACTGAATCTTGTTCAAAGTTTACCTTGAGGTATCATTTATTCTTTCATGGCATATTGCATTAGTTTTTTCATTTATGTTAGAAAACTCTTACAGTACAAGATGCCATATTTCTTTTTCATACAGCTCAAATCAAACATTGACAGATTCCATGTTTATGTATCCTGCTTACACACAATGCTGATAGGAAATGGATTTTCATTTACACTGGTTTTCAAAAGACTCAGCAACACTCCCTTCCCCACATGCGCACAAAAAAGCCACACTTTCCCTACCTACCTTTTATTTTAAGAACAGATACACCAGGACTCTCAAGAAATAAAACTCCATGTGCCCTCACCCTGGTTTACACTCTCATGTATTACTTTCATACAGCTCACATATACTCAAACATAAAAAAGCTTTTCTATTGTCTCTTAGAAATGAAATGTTATGGTCCCTGTTAGACACACACACCACAGCAGTCCCTTCAGCAGTTCAAAGTACAGAGGGATTTCTAAAAGAACATTCTCCAGTGGATTGCAGTGCCAGAAAAGATCAAGGTTAACACTGTCAAACCTCTTCTGGCTTGAACAGTGTATACTTGTGTAAATGGGGAAAAAAAGGCTCTTAGACTTCTCAAAATATTTCTACGAACATTTAAAATTGAAAGCAATTCCTCTTTCCTTGCCCCATCAAAATGTGACTCTCCCAAAATAGGTGTTTTCAGACATGCAAACTGGAAAGATTTCAGTCTCTACACAAGTCACTTTTTCCAAAAAGGAAGCTGACAGGAAACTAAATCCCTTTCCCTTAAAATACAGCTGGGTTTCAATTTTAAAAAAAAAATGATTAATTATCCCAAGTTTAGTAACTGACATTGAAAATATGAAGCCACCCATTAAAAAAAAAAAAAAACCCTACACTTACAGTTTCCATCTTAATAAATTCCATTGAGGATTTCCTTACCAAACTGCATCATGCTGCGTCTTTCAGCGCTAAGAAGTATTTCTCCAGTTGAGGGTTGAATTGTTAGGCTGCATTTGTTTGTACCTAGTAAGTTCCTAATTAAAATCTATCCATGTAAGTAGTTTCAGCACAAGCACATTAACTTTGTTTTATACTCCAGTTATGACAAGTGACGCCCAACTGTCACAAGGTTTTAATATTTTTCCTTTCTTAGCTCTGACATTTTTTGCCCTCCTCCCCTCTTAAATTGTAAAATGTTTAATAATCCTTCTACTGTGATGATTACCACACTGACATTTTAATAACGATTCCTTCAGTACATGGCTTCTTAATGACCTTTAATGCCATTAATAAAAAGTTGCAGCACTGATTTGAAATACTTTGTTTTTTCGGGGCCAAGCCACTGATTTTCTAAAATGCTTTCGGTTTCCCTCTTAATATTTTAGGTGTTTTTTTCCCCGAGCAGCGAATGCAACCCCTGAATGATTGGTATGGCTAATCTCATTTTGGTTGTAAACCCACTCCCTGTTACCACGTGCCTGACCTTTGAAGCAGCAGCGAAGTAATTATCTTTTACAACATGCAGCCCTCCTGCACAATGTCTGAGAGACTTTTCAAGTAAGCAAGCCAGATCTCCACTACATATTTGGATTATTTCTTCTTTTCCCCCACCTCCATTGCCCACTAATGTAAAGGGTTGCGTGTGTGTGTGCGCGCATGCGCGTAGAACAGAATCAAACATAAAATCCACCTGTCAAATAACACACCTTCCCGCTCCTTATTAAAAATGTCATTCAATGCAAGTATGAACATTTTAATAAATGTGATTTGTGTGTGGTATTAAGGACAGCTAAATTCATTTTCTCCAAATTATTATTGGGCTGCACATTGCCCCATCATATAATGGATTTAACAGAACTGTGGCAGTTCGGAAAGTAGATCTTATTTCACAACAGCAATGGGCTGGTGAGGATCATCTCCTCCCCCATTACTCCTACCAATGGTTATACCAAAGAAGTGGTTCTCAACCTTTCCAGACTACTGTACCCCTTTCAGAAGTCTGATTTGTCTTGCATACCCCCTATGTACACCTCACTTAAAATCTATTTTCTTACAAAATCAGACATAAAAATACAAAGAAATGTCACAGCACACTAGTACTGAAAAATTGCTCACTCTTATTTTGTAATTAAATGGTAAAAATGAATCAACTGGAATATAAATATTGTACTTACATGTCAGCGTGTAGTATATAGAGCTGTATAAACTAGTCATTGTCTGTATGAAATTTTAGTTTGTACTGACTTCGCTAGTGCTTTGTGTGTAGCCGGCTGTAAAATAGGCAAATATCTAGATGAATTGGTGTGACTCTGAGTATCCCCAGGAGTATGTGTACCCCTGGTTGAGAACCACAGTACTTAAGGTAATTCATTTCCTCCAAAATGGATTCCAGATACGAGTCCCTCAGTGTACTAGCGGGGGAGGAGGCCATCACTAGACTTTCACCCAGCCACGGATTGGGAGTCACATTCTCATCTTGTGTGAGGACACTGCTCTCTCCTTGTAGTGACAATTACAATCATGGGATTCACTCTGGGAGGGTAAACAGTGATTTCTCAAGGTATAGCTACACTAGAAATGTAAGTCTACCTATGTTAGGTCGACTTTCACCACTGCAGTAATAGCTGAGGTGGCTGTATGTCCACACTACCCTCCTTGGGTTCGTGGTACACGGCCTCATCAGGAGCGCTTCCACCGACATTAGGAGGGGCAAGCGTGGGGAGCGCAGAGACCGGTATCTCAGCTTCTCTGGCAGCTCCCTGTTGGGAGCCTGGCTGCCCTACAGGCAGGGCCGGCTCTAGACCCCAGCGCGGCAAGCACGCGCGTGGGGCGGCCCTTTCCTGGGGGGGGCGGCAGGCTGGGCTGGCGGACCTGCCGCAGTCATGCCTGCAGGAGGTCCACCGGAGCCCCGGGACGACCGGACCTGCCACAGGCATGACTGCGGAGGGGGCGCTCGTCCCGCGGCTCCAGTGGACCTCCCGCAGACGTGCCTGCGGACGGTTCGCTGGTCCCGCGGCTCGGCTTGACCTCCCGCAGGCATGCCTGCGGCAGCTCCAGCGGAGCCGCCAGACCTGCGAACCGTCCGCAGCTGCGGGAGGTCCAGCCGAGCCGCGCGACCAGCGGACCCTCCGCAGTCATGCCCGCGGGAGGTCCGCTGCTCCCGCGGCTCCGGGGCGCCTCCCGGGCATGACTGCTTGGGGCGGCCAAAAACGTAGAGCCGCCCCTGCCTACAGGCTCCTGATGGGCGCCTCCCCCTCACTTCCCACCAGGATTGGGGGGGGAGCCACAGAGGGCTTCTCCCCTCCCCATTCCCACTGGGAAACAAGTACACACACACGCACACATGCGTGCCCTGGCAGCAGTTCTTATTCCATGCCATGGGCCCAGGCTGTTTTCCCTGTCCTTTCTCCTTCTCCTCCTATATATTAGCCCTTTTCTTGCCTTTCCTCTTCATTTCGTGGCCTGGTAAATCTCTCTTTTATTGCTTTGGTCTCCCTTCTTCCCCTGCTGGCTCCCACCCTCTTTCACCCTGCCTGCCAGCTCTCCTCATTATCCATCTCACCTTCAGGCTACACATTGCTTCAGCTGATTGCCCATTGGTGGCTCTGTTGGACCAGCTATGCACATGCTTGCAGCTGTGCTGAATGTTTCAGGACCAGAGAAGCAGAGCATGAGTTGGTAGGCAGATGCCTACGGGTGTGCCTGTATATGTCAGCTGCTCTCCATGAAGGGCTGCATGGGAGCAAGGAAGGAATGCACCAAGTTTTCAAGGAGCCACCTGCCAATTAACCTGTAGCCACAGAAGCACCTTTGCAAGGAGGTGTAGGACAGACTGGGGGTCATTCAGCTTCTCCTGCGCCTCCTTTAGTTCCCTCTTCCTATCAGTCTTCTCCTCCTGGATTAGTCTGGCATCTTCCACTTCCAACTCTGCTGAATTGCCATACCTCACAGCAGCAGGAAATAAAATACATGATGAAATACAAGGGGAGTAAGGATGGGCATGTGATTAAGGCAGAGAACTGGAAGTCAGGAGCGGTCACTGATCTCTGACTACTGAGCAGCCACAACTCCAATTCAAAGCAATGGGAGCTGTGTGTGTTAGAAATCTCTGAAAAAAAATAAAAAACCCTAGGGATAAGATCCTCAAAAGAATTTGGGCTCCTAACTCCCATTGGTTTCCTAAATACCTCTGAGGATACAGGCCTAGGTATCTTAAGTTGGCCATCAAAAAGCTGAGATCCCCTCAAGGAGTGACCAGTTCTGAAAACGTAGGCTTTATTCACTCTGTGTCTCATTTCCCCACTTCTATAAGAGGGGGATACTACTACTTCCTGGCAGAACTTGTGAGAGATTAATTACATTCACGCTTGTAAAGCATACCGAATTCCTCAGGGAAGTGCACAATAAAAACTGTGAACATCACCCCTCCAGGCACAACTGGGCCAAGGAGAGGGCTTATTACTATAGGTCAATTCAAATTTCTTAGCTTTATCCAACTGGGCTGTACCTGTATTATTTATTTATGATACTCACTGATATTCCCAATTTATAGTAAGATATCCTTCAGGGCTCCTGTCTATTTAGGGAGACTTTAGATTTTATGGACTGGTTCCTCTCCCCCACAATACTCAGATGACACATTAGGAGGTTAAGCATCAATGGTCTCACTACAACAACCATAAAACAATAAAGGAGAATAGAGTAACTATAGGGACAGACTGTGACTCTCTGACTCTAGTGATACTGTATCATTCCAGTCTCAATATAAGGATGGAATTTAGTTGTCAGACAAGCCAGGAAGAGGAAAAGGCTGCTGCCAGCACTGTACCAAAGGAGTGAATGAAATGGACAGACTGAAAGAATGGAAAGTTAGTGTTTGGAATAACTCATGATATTGACATTACTGATTACAAATAAGGATTTCTACTGGGCCTAGGAAATCCTTTGTAAGATTCTGTTTGCACCTCTAAGCTTTTTGCTTTTTTCTGGCAGAGAAAAGAAGCCATCTGAATTGGCTCAGTTGATATTAGCAAGGTTCTGCTATAAAGAAGCCTGCAGAGACCACAAACTGTATTAGATTTTAATAGCACCAAGGCAAAAAAGGCAGTAGAAAAGGGGCAAGGAGATGGGGCGGAGGAAGGCATGGAGAGACATGGAAACAAATTGGATATAATGTTTTTAAATTGTTTACTTCTCACAGATATTTAAGATTATAGGTGAAAATCAACACTTCAGAATAACCTGCCTTCCCCCAAGGAATAAAAACTGCTGTGGAAAATTAAATATAGATGGGTTCGGAGGTTTTCTGCCCTCCACCATATGTGCAGATCTGGATTTCTTGCAATAGCGTCTCCTCATCTAACACACACAAGCATACATACTTTTAAAAAAAATGAAAATACATCAATAGAAGTGATATATGTGAATGCAAGTAGGATCTGTTCGTCTCATCAGCAGGGCAATAAGACGGGGTCATGCCTGCAGTGCAGCTAACACTGCATTACCCATGATGCACACTGAGTTCTAACAGCTACAGAATCAAAGCTGGCTGCTCTGTTTGAATCAAAGAACGATGGCAATGTGAGACCATGGCTGCCAAAAGCTGATTTTCTAACTAATTTATCTGGATGTCAAGGATGAATAGGCTGAAGGATCCAGCCTCACACTAAGCCAAAAGTAGTATACTATATAACTAGGATGACAGTGAGCAAAATGGATGTTAATAATGACAAAAAAGTTTGTTGTATCTTTAAAATCCTTTCCTATGATTTTGAGGCAGAAGTCATCTGGGATTACTTATTAGACAAACAAACAAATAGCAGAGCAAAAACGCAGCTGTACACTCAAGTTATCTAGGCCTTCACTAAATCTGCAATTGGAGGGAGTGGTCTAGTGGTTAGGGCACAGCAGGAAAGATCAAGACTTTTGGGTTCCAGTCCTGGCCTTGCTACTCTTTTTGTGTAATCCTAGGCAAGTTTCTTACTATCTCTGTGTCTCAGTTTACACCTGATTACATCAAATAATACACAAAAGAGTTGTGAGGCTTAATCAAGTAATGTTTTAAAAAGAACACAAGATTCTCAAATAAAGGATCTTCATATTTAATATTACTGGTAGAATAATAGGGCCCTTTCATTTGCACCCTCACATTTTCTCTTCCTTACAAATCTTACCTACCTTTAACACACACATATAAACAAAGGCAACTAAAAAAAAAAATACAAAACCTTCTTCCACATTTGGGCCAAATACAGAGACTGGGGGCTATCCCAAAATTTTAGGAAAGTAAAAAGTAAACCCTGAGCTTTCTCTTGAGTATTTGTACACTACAGGCTTGATCTTGCTCCCAGCTGAAATCAATAGCAAAACTCCCATTGACTGCAGAGGCTGCAAGACTGGGCTCCGCAGGTGGACATATTTAATGCACATAAACATCACACCATGCTATGACAGGAACATCAAGAAATGCAAATTATATTAATATTTTACGGAAGTCTCATTGCTTCATCTTTAAAAATGTCTGTTTTACAGACAACTCTACCTTGTGAGCCTTAGCAGCTAAATCAGTGTGTAAAGAATGTTTTTTAAAAAAACCTCAGAAGCAAGAGGAACATTCAGTATTCAAGACAATGTAAAATAAAAACTTGAAATCGCTCAGGTCATGAAGCATTTGAATGCATATATACGGCTATAATGGGTTCACAAATTAATGGAATAAGTGGACACATGCTACAGTAACCGCACAAATGTTGAAATCCAGCACACTGTAGATTTTATTCTGAATTAAGAAAGTAGAGGAGAAATCAGCATGTTTCTGAACAGTGCAACAGCAGAACCAGACCACATGCAGTTTTTGAACAGCAAACACAGTAGAAAGCCCCTCCATGTGATCAAATTGAGGGAGGAATAAAAGTTTGAGAGAGAAATTTTTGCCAATGGATATTTTACTTAGACTATGTGAACTCACTGGTTATTTTTCCATCAGAGGATTTATTTAGAATGGGCTTATGACTAGGCAGTACAAAGAGGCGAGAACAAAAAACAGGCACTAAAAAAACCCTGTGGTGTTATATGCATCAGAGATACCAGCACTATTTATGTATTCCTCAAAGATTTGTTGGAAAGGTGACTAAATTATAGGGATGCAATAGCCTGCACTGGTGGTTCTGAGCCTATTCACTCCTACTATATTATCAGTCCCGTTTCTTAAGGTAGTGCCTAAGGGCCAGCCCAGAGTGGTCCCCATTGTGCTAGGCACTGTACAAACACAGAATAATAGATGATCCCTGCTCTGAAGGGCTTACAGTCTAAACAGACAAAACAGATGCAGGGAGGGGAAGGGGTAGAAGTCACAAGCAGAGAGAACAGCAAAACCATGTTAAATCACACTATCTGATGTTAGTTCTGCATTTTGGGGTGGGAGAGGGGGAGAAGTGGGTTTACTTAGGAGGAGATCAGTTAAATGGACAGAAAAGGGAAGTGGGCTGAGGAGACAAGGCAGGATTGGAGAATAAAAGGGGCAGGTGGGAAGGGAAGCTGAGGTGAGGGGACTGAGGAGGGAAGGAGCAAACAGCCGATCAGCCAGGGCAGAAACAGTCAGGGAATATTCTACAGTTTTGATTGGAATGCCAGAGGTCCCTGCTTTGGCTGTTTCTGCTCCAGCTGGCAGTTCTCTGTAATTTTCTCTCAAGCCCACATAGGGAGGGGAAATACCATCTGGGTTCCAGTGCCCCCAGAATCTCAGGAGGTGGGTCTCCCCTACACAGTTTTGAGTCCGGGGGGGGGGGATGCAAAGGAGAAGGGTGGCCCCTGGCTGGGACCCATTTTACCCCTCTCTCCCCAATGTAGTAGGTCCCTGCTTTCATTGCTTCTGGTCCTACCAGGTGGATCTCCTAAGATCTCTGGTCTTAGACATTTTGCCATAATGTTTTGTAACCATATAAAAATAAATGAACATGAATTCTAAGGCATGCACAGTAAATTCCTTAGTTGCTAAGGTGTTAAAAGCGTGCTTGAGGATTATGAATAGAAAGTGAAAAAGAGCCAATTTCTTGTCTTCCCAGTTGACATCAGATAGAAAAAACAACCAGCACTCAATTTGCCCATGACAGTACTCACATTCTGTTCTATAGGAAGCAGATAATTTTTAAAGCATGGCTGGAATTAAACATTGCCAGGAATGGCAGTCCAGACTCCAGACAGTCTGCACAATCTGAATTAAAACCAAACCTAATGAAATATTTATGCCCGAGTTTCTCACTTTTTTTTTTAATTATTAAAATTCTACATTTTTCCAGAAATGTAGTCTACTGTGATGGTTAAAGCATTTATATTAGTTTGCAGTGACCAGGCCATTTGCCTCCTTGTTGCCAGACCAAAAATATTTTGCAAGGAAATGCAAACAAACCCTAGCCTCGGGAATTGCAATCTTCCTGTTGAGTCTGCCAACTGGTGGCTGGATAGAAAAGACTTAACCAATAGCAGAGCTCTTTTCTCCCTTCAGTTTCTGGATGCACGGTGTGTGCATCCTGTACCATACCACAGTTGAGAGTTGATCCAGGATCCTCACTGTTCAAGTCCTTATGCCAGCTGAAGCAGTAGGAAGCTTTTCTGTGAATAAGCCAGTAAGAACTGTACTAAGACTATATAATGCAAAAAACTCCCTCTAGGCAGTTTATTTTCTGCAGGATTCAATGTGCACTTGAACCCAATGTGAAAGATGCAGTCAGTAAAAATTCCCCTCTTGATATATATTAAGTAGTCATTAGAATGGAGATGTTGCTTTACATTCTCCTTTATAAAACGTAATCAAGAACGTATCATGAGCACTAAAATTATCACTGCAGGAGTATCTCTGAACAAGTATAGCATGAGCAGTGGCAGTGCAAGCTGCCTCCATAAGCCTCATTTCTAAAGACAAGAAGTTCATTATCCCTGACCAAACCGTTCTTGGCTTTCCTACCAAGAGTATCAGAATCATTTCTGATTACACTGGTTTGGGTTTTTTAATATTTATTTTGGATAGTTGTTCACCAATAACTGGGTGGAGAACACTGACCTCATTTAACACAGGTCCTTGTTCAACCATCAGATCATTATAACTTTTAGTCACTACTTCCATGGTCTGGATTCAGACTAATAACCTAGAGAAGCAGGCCTCTATATACAATTGCAATAACAATAATAATTTGCTCCTATATAAGGCATTTCCTCCAAGGATCTCAAACTTATAAATATCGCTTAACTTTCCTTATGAGATTTTCTCAAGGTTATAGACCAAGTCATTGGCAGAGTTAGAAACAGAGCTCATGTTTCCTGACTCTTATTTATCTGCTTTAGCCACTAGATGATGATTTAGGAGATTGGAGGCTGCATTAAGTCCCCTGTGATTCCATAAATACCTAAAGAGGACAAGCCATCATCTTGTTCTATCCCCACATACCTCAAACGCACATGCTATTTCCACAGGTGCCAATTTTGGGAAATTCTTCAATCAAATCTGCCCCTTCTCCAGCTTTCATTTTTCCTACTCCCTCCCAGTGCCGCCCAAAGGGGGGGGGGGCAAGTGGGGCAATTTGCCCCGGGCCCCACAGGGGCCCCCACGAGAGTTTTTCAGGACCCCTTGAGCGGGGTCCTTCACTTGCTCCGGGGGCCCCGGAAAACTCTTGAGGGCCCGGGCCCCCGGAGCATCTTCGGCAGCGGGCCGAAGTGCCCCGAAGACCTGCAGTGGGGGGGGTCCTTCTGCCCCAGGACCCGCCGCCGAAGTGCCGAGTCTTTGGCAGCAATTCGGCGGCGGGGCCAGGCCCCCTGAATCCTCCCCAAATCCGTTCAAACCATCTCTGCCCAGAAGTATACAAACATACTATGTTAAGTCATACAGGAGAGAAAATAATTTTACAAGCTTACTTTCTTTGTTTCTGTAATAGCTACACTTCTATCCACAAACATTACCAAAACATCCAGAACTGGAATATCTCGGCACTTGAGGGATTTGTCATAAGACTTGTGAAGAGGATTTAAATGCAAATCAAAAAGTGAAGCTTTTATACAAGAATGACACTTTATAAAAGTATTCCACTGCAAGATATTTGTCTTAGTTTTAAAAACAAATATCACTGAGTGTCTAAATATCAGGGAGGGGAGCAGAACTGCCTATCAGTTTTGCATCAAATATGTATCTTCATGCTCTAGGTGTTTCCAAAAAAAGGAAAAATCAATGCCTCTTGTAGCTCTTAGTAATTATAGATGCTGCCTTGAAATAGATTCAAGTTCTCACACCTGGTTCAGGGAAAGCAGTATGCAGTCAGAAGCCATCAGTGGTACTGACATGAAGTTATACAGAGAAACAGAATGACAGCTGCAGATGCAGCTGCCATGGTTAGACCCTCCTGAGATGACACCTGGGAAAAGCACTAGAGTGGCAAAAAAGGTTCAGGTCAAAGTCTAGGCATTCCACATAGGAACGATCATCTAAGAAAAGGAGTTCTCACACATGATTTGGTGCTTATGACAGCTACAAGATCTCTTATTTGAATCCCAAGTCTTTAACCACAGTTATCTCAAACACAAGCACAAACACACACAAATGAGGCTGAAAGCAAAGCTATGCCACACTATGCATAACTGAATTTTAACGTAAGTATTTGACTATACAGTGCACCCCACTGCTCCAAAGTTGGCTTAGATTTATATACTTGTGGCGCTTTCCACTGAGAAAACAGGTCTGTTTCATTAAAGCTCTGATGTATGCGTTCGATTGTCTCAAATGACTTATGTGAGAAATTTTAAAATTATCCTTTAAAATACAGAACTCTTTCTATAGACATTTCATATTGTTGACTGCTTTAATACCTACTTCTTTCAACATTACAATATTTCCAGTCAATTTTCAATTGGCGAGATAAAATGAGTTGAGATACATTAGCAACATTTACAGATGAGAATCTAGTTCATTCCCTTTTCTATTTTGAAATATGCTAGTAAATGATAGTCAGTTTAATTCCCCCCCCCCCACACACACAAAAGCAGCAACAATGCTAACAAACTGCTCAACTAATCTCTCTTCAAATATATGATGTCACAAAGTTCAAAGTCCTTGCGAATGACATCATTATTCCTGGGTACTGACAAAGGTTTTCATCTGGGAAAGAAATATTGGCCAATTTCTTTTACTTAGAAAGCTCTTTCACAAATTCAGCTGTTTCTGCTAAAACCAAAATATGTAACCTTCAAAACTACATCAAAGCAATGTCACAAATGAGCTGATTTTATTAATTTAGAATTATTTCCAAGAAAATCCAGACAGAGTTGCATGTTTCTCAATAGTAACAAAAACCTTATAATACAGGATGTTTTAGGGCAAAATTTGCCAATCAAGTGTATAGGTAGGACAAAATGTGGATATTTTGCTGGCAACAGTGGACAGGATCTGTGTGTGTAGGGATATCAGAATACCAAAGCCAAGTACTACCACATGGATTGCAGAGGACAATTTTGCCCTCAGGGCCAAATCCTGGACTCAAGCCAGTGGCAAAATGCCCAATGATCTCAATGGCACCCTCAATGAATAACTATCTTCCCCATAAAAGGCAATAGAAAATAAGTCAAAAGTTCTTTCCTTCACTCCACATTTTGAGCTATAATCTTATGCCCTTTTTAATGAAGTAATGTAATCTTTTACTCCAGTCTAGGTAGAATAAGAAAAAAAATCATTGTTTAAGAAAAGGTAAGCACAAACAAGGCGTAAAACAAAACAAAAAATCTCATAACACCGTTTCAGAGACACTGGTTATTATAGATTTATGAACTAAAAATATCCATCTAAAAAGAGCTTACTTTGAGATAATCCTCAGCTTCCAAGGAAGCTGGTGAAGGTTAAATAACTGATACTGCAGCCTTGACCCGTTCAAACAAAACAGACAACACATTGACTAGTAGCTGGAAATATCTCTTCAAAACAAGCACAAAAACGCCTCAAAATGCCTATTTACTGCACTGTAAAGCTCATCATCTGTACTGATGCTAATACCAAAGCTGTATTTTTAAATTTCATTTATCTATTTAGTTTTTACTTGTTCGAAGTTGTGAAATAGCCAACAGAACTTGTGCGGCTTAACAGCATGCTGCTACCTCTGGCAAAGTTAGGATGTGATTTAATTGTAAACTATGTTTCTCAGCTTAATTTAGCAATGAATTTACACCACATTTTAAATTTAAAAAATTAACAACATTTATTACTAAAAGAAAACTATAACCTATTTTATGCTGGAAAAGGAGTTAATGAATTTATAACATTTTGGATACCAACTATCAGAGAAAGTATCAAAAGGATATTTAGACTCCACAGAAACAGGAAAGCCAAAAATCATATGTCATTTTATAAAACTGCCATTTTTCATTTCAAACATGACTATGTTTTTTTTTTACTGAAGCCCTTGATACCCCATGACATTTCAGTTATTACCAGACCCAATTCTGTTCCCCCTATTCATGTTGCATATTATCTTATTTGTGCAATTCCATTTAAGTCTATGGGTCTTCTCAAGTTAATTACGCTGTGAAATATTTATTTACAAAAGAAGATGATCTGTTTAGATGCATCATCTGGCATGGAGGAGCACCTTTTTCTTTTGAGTAGCTACAAAATACATATTAATATTTTGCTATCATGATATGCACTGCAGCCTACACAACACTAATTTTAAAAAGAAAGATTCAGTTTCTGCAGCTGGGGAAGAACTGATCAGCGTGCACAGCTGAGACAGCATTTGCTACAGTACAACAATAATCCTTGTCTTCATACCAGCCATCCTTGCTTCTCTACTCTGTTGTGGCTTCAGCTGTTGTGTCAAACCAATCAGAGGGAGAGGTAACCCTGAATGATATCGCTGCCCAGAGAATTAAAATCCAGCTTGTTGGCATTTAGGCTCTGTAGGAAGTCAAGCATCAGATTCCTGCCCTCTGCTTCTTTTCTGGCCCTGTTAGTATTCTCTCTTTCTATTTTTGCTTCCTAGCTGATATATTTACTGTATTTCAAATAGACAAAATTTAATTTAAAAATAGAAAATGAAATGCCATTTATTGAGACAGAACATGTTTCATGTGTTGAAATATCATGCAGGCAACAAAATTACACCAAGATCCTAAATCAAATCGATTTGATGACTTTTACCACTCGACCTATTTCAGGGTTTTTCTCCTTTGTTATTTGAAACAACTGCTAATACGCAGTCTAAACA
Source organism: Mauremys mutica (assembly GCF_020497125.1). Lineage (NCBI taxonomy): Eukaryota > Metazoa > Chordata > Testudines > Geoemydidae > Mauremys > Mauremys mutica. Next base: position 36,440,576 of record NC_059078.1, on the reverse strand, counting down.
GCTGGGAACAATTTTTGAGCAGGCCAGTCTTCCCCTTCAAGTACCTCAGTGTTCACAGGCAGAAGGAAGTTAAGGAACTAATCAGGAACTGAAGAACATACCAAGGGCCTCAAGCAACAGCAACGACCACAAAAACAAAGGCTGTTTTATTTTACATAACACCTCACAACTTGGTTTATTTTAAAAAATAAACATATTTTCATTTAGGTAACAAGCAAATATTCTAAAGGAGGATCAACGATTCAGAAAGTATGTTAAACAACAAATGGATTCAGTTTCATGCTTCCTCAAAAGCCTATGTTAACTACCAAAGCCAGTTCAACTCTGACACAACCCGATTGAGTGAACAGGGAATGGATTTACAATTAGTCTGGAGCTTTGGATGCCCCATTCTCTACTTAAGAAAGAAAGAAAGAAAAAGATTTTTCACCTTCTCACAACTTAAATTGACTGTTTGTCTTCCCCTAGTGGCTGGATTTTCCCCAGCTATCAATAAATGTGATGATGTTACAGAGCTGGAGAATTATGAAAAGCCAAATTCAAAATGAAGATAACTGGAGAATGCCAGCACAGCAAGACAAATTTAACTCTGCTTATTTTCCATTACATCTAGAAACACAGTACTCCTCTGAGAATGCAGCCATCCCTTCCACTCTGACTGCCCCTTAACCCAGCTCAAGTTTGGAGAGGATTTAGCAGTGTTTTACTTCAAAGGAAAACAACATAATTTCAACATGCATAAATGCACACAAACAGACTTAAGAAGTTACTTCATTGGGCAGTAAAGAAATTGGATAATAGACACAACACAGTTACTGTACAGAGCTTGCTCCTGCGCTCAATGAAGTCGAGGGGAGTTGAGGATGAGGAACTGGCCATGAATGAGGTACACACTCTGAAAGACGTCTTTATATTGTGACTCACTGGAATGTAATCAAGGCTGAGCAGCCTTTAATCACAGACCTCTTCATAAAAGTGATTTTTTTATCCTTTGCAACACACTCTGAGTTTTCTATACTCATAGTATGCACAGTATTTAGGAAAACAGTCTGGAAGGGAGATGGGTTCTGTATTAAGGGGAGATAAAAGATCAGAGCTTCTTACATTCTGGGCAAAGAATTTAACAAACCAACGTACACAAAACTGAAGTCTTGTACAAAAGAATATACATAGAGTGTAACTGTGTGCAGCCCCTCACTACCAGGGTGAGACACAAACCAGCAGACTCCCTAGTCTCTAACAAGTACAAGAGCTATCAACAACTTTTTATCGGACCTCCAGCTTTTTCCAGCTCCTCTCCTCTAAACCAGGGGTTCTCAAACTTTTCTATTGTGACCCCTTTCACATAGCAAGCCTCTGAGTGCAACCCCCCACCTTATCAATTAAAAACACCTTTTAATGTATTTAACACCATTACAAATGCTGGAGGCAAAGCAGGGTTTAGGGTGGAGGCTGACAGCTCGTGACATCCCATGTAATAGCTCCACGACCCCCTGAGGGGTCCCAACCCCCAGTTTGAGAACCCCTGCTCTAAACTGAGCCTATGATCTATCAGATCTCTGATTGCCATTTTAATGGTCTCACCTCTATTAGGGGCAGACTAAGTACAGACTCTCAGTGGGTTGGAGGTGGAGTTTTTCCAGCCCTGCCTCTCAACAATCACAGTAAAAAGGTGGAGCAGGTCTAGGGCAGTATTTCTCAATGACTGGTCCATGGACAGGTGCCAGTCCCTGAGATCTTCCTGACAGTTTAGGAAGGCAGCAAGCTGGTCCCTGGTATCAAAAATGTTGAGAAATACTGGTAGGGAACTACCAACACCACACTACTGGTGGGCTTTACTGTGATGTGTTGAAAACTGTGTTAAAATTGTGATCTATCACTTGAAATTCAGAGGAGTTCTCCTGGTCCTGCTTTCAGGCAAAAGGGCTTTGTAGGGAAGTGTGCAATCAAAGTCAGTCTACAGACAAATAGCCTAGAGTAAGGTGGGTGAGTTGTGCCTCGCTCTGTTAGGGAGCAGCCTGCTTTGTCTTTCTCTGGTTTGGGGGTCTTGTTATTCCAAATTCAGAGGAAGAGTGTTACATTGCAATCTTTCAGTAAGAGTATTTTGTGTGTATTTACCTCACTTTTCTGTTTGTACGAAATGAAACATATCCTAAAGATGCAGAGGTTTTGGGGGTCTACTACAGCTTGCTGTCAGCCAGGAACTTTCTCCTCATGAAGATAGCCTTAGAATTTCTCCAGGGTTACTTTACTCTATATGCAAAACTATTGGCCACTTACAAACAGTTCTTAATACTGGAGAGTTTCACTCTCTCTCTCTCTCTCACACACACGCGCTTATTTTTGAGACAAATTACTGTAATCCTGATTCTCCACTATGTTCGAGCAGTGCTGGGGTGTAGCGAACAGTGGTGGCTATGGACTGCCAGCTACAGCTCCATGATCCCAGCCACTGAGCCCTGAGGGATGATCTAGCAGCATTCTAATGTTCACTAACGGAGCTTTCACTGGCGGGGAACTGGGCATACAGAGCTCAGCTCCACCTCACTCATTCCTGCCAAGCCTGTCCCTGCCCCACACTCTTTCACCTTATGCTGGGGGTAGGTAGCAACAGCAGGCAGAGGAGGATGCTATGCCACCTTGCCAGCTTCATACCAGTGTAGATTCCCTCTACATAAGAGAAATTCTCCAGGGGAATCTCTGGCCTTTTTAAGTTAACTTTGTGCTGTTTAGGCAACGCAAAGTCAGATTAGAGAATTAGCAGATTAGAGAATTTAGCCCAGTGGATACTAGTTAGTTCCAGACAAGGAAACCAACCTCCCCCAATAAAATACTCAGTACATGTAGGCTTTATAGGCCATTAGCCATGGCTGAGTACAGTCTAATCTTTTCGCCCCAGCGAATACTTTTCTAGGGCTGCAAGATGGGTACTCAGTATTTTTAACCAAACTTGAGACAAACTGGACACCAATAATCAGAGGCCACTTTTGAAAATGGTCAGTCTAAACTAATCCTGTATTACATGCACCAACATGATAGGGAACAAACAGCAATATTTCTTTTTAATTATGCACTTGTCCTACTCAAATCTCTCTCACACACCATCGTCTGCTACTAAAAATAAAAACAAAACTTGAGGCTGCAGTGAGCCTATAACTACAACCATTTCCCTGCATATTGAAGACACATCCTCCTCTCCCATTTTCTTGAAAAAAAAAAAAAGCATCCCTGTTGTCCAGTGTTTTACAATCTCAATGTCTTCTTACCAAGGTGCATAGAAAATTGTTTGAGACAAAGTAGCTCAATGTAACAAGAGTATATAATTAACAATACTTTGTATTTCTGTGCCACCTTTTCTTAGCAGATCCCTGAGCATTTACAAACATTAACTAAAACTCATGACACACTTGTGAGATATCTGCATAGGGATCAGTGAAGCCACCTCTGGAATGGAACACAACAGCTGTTTAATGGCAAACTACATAAGAGTGTAAGAAGGGAAAGTGAATGTAAATTCTATATCCAATTGAAACTACAGAAGGAGTTTAGGTCAAGAGAAAAGTAATTACCTGAGCTGGAATATGACCAGGAAGCCAAAGTTTAACAGCCCCACTCATACAGAAAATGCTATCGGAGCTCTAACACAGAGACGATCAGGAGTTCTGGTGTATGTCTCATTTGAATGATAGCACCTCCTGCCACAGCAATACAGAACCTCGAACACAACACCGGGGTACTGGTGGAACACTAATTCAAAGGAGGAAGAGCTACTAACTGAATCATCCACATTGCTTCCTGCAGCTTTTCTCCTTGGAGTTCTCCCATGCAAGTACTGACCTGGCCTTACCCTGCTCAGTTTGTGGGAACTGAAAGGGATCACAGAAGCAGTCGTTATGGCTGCAGGCTAAGTATATGCTAACCCAAGTCAAGAACACGTTAGCACACAGATGAGCCTGAGCCACAATGTTCAGAACCAAACGTGCATTTCAACTTCCCCAAGCTTCAGAGGTGTTCAGATGTGGTTTGGCCATTTATAAGGATAGGGACCAGGTGCGAAATTCTGAATCCAAATTTGAACTTTCCCATAGCTGGGAGCTGCTCAGAACTGGAGGTCTGGTGGGAGCTCTTCACTACTCTAAAGACTTCCATACAAGAGAAAAAAAAATTAGGTTTGTGCCCTTTTGTGGACAGGGTGTGGAGGGGTTTTGTGCTTTTTTGCTTTTTTTAAAGTGCATTAGAAACGTAGGACATGTCTACCCTGTTTAGCATGGAAGACTCAATGGACAGAGAACCAGACAGAGAGTATTTGGTTAAAATCCTTGGGCCTGATTTTTTAATTGTCCTGCACCACGTAGTCATTTATATCAATGCAAGGTGAGTGTAAAGTTATATACATTAGAACAGTAGCATTCCACACCCACTTTGCACATTCCAAATTACTATACACTGTGCAGCACAACAGAGAATCAGGCCCTTTGTACTTCCAGCTGTTTGGAAGACATTTGAGACATTTGTATTAACAAAAAAACAAAAAAAAGTTTGTTAGGGTTTGTCTACACTACACAGCTTTTAGCAACACAGCCGTGTCGACGTGGTCGTGTCGCTCAAAGTCTGGCAGCATTAACACTGTTTGTCGGCACTTTTGCCAACAAAATAATTCCACCCCCTACGAGTGGGGTTCACGTTGTCGACAGGAGAGTGCACCTGCCGACAATGAGCCGTTTACACTGCCACTTGCCGCAGCAAAACTTGTGTCTTTCAGGGGGCAGCAGGGGTAGGAGAGGGGCTTTTTTGTCATTCAATTGGCAGTGTAGACACAGCTTAAGATATACAACACCCCGCTTTTCATGAATTGAGGGCTGTGAAAGCTCTCATTCTCCCCTTCTCCAGAAAAAACAAACAAAAAACCCCCACAAAATTCGATATATTTGATCAGAAACAAAATAACCTTAAAAAAGTTAAACACACTGTCAGGCCTTCTTTGTCCATCACAAAGAATAAAAAAAGAGCAAAAGCTATTTTTGTCATTTGCAGGTCACCTTTAACCTTAAAATGAAGATATCTTAGGGCTTTGTGGTACAGCAGATCAAAGCACCAGTCTCTATTCTCTGGCAACTTGAATCAAATCATTATGTCACAGTGAAATAAACCTGTAGTCTTCATCTAGATCCTAATTACAAATGTCCACCTAACAAAACCATGATATAATCTGGGATGACATAAGAAGTTATATGGGTACGTGATTAAAATATCTTCTGTTAATAAGTGTCACTAGAAGCTTGTGATCAGTAGTTATCTTTGCAAATCCAAGCCATATAAATTAAACATAATCTATATTTAAATAACTTTTGACATAAGTGACAACATCCACGATGCTGAAAATTAACATTCAAGTTCTGGGCCAGATTCCCCTCACACCTATGCAATCTCATTAGATGATGGAAATTCATGGGCGAAACTGAGAACAGATTTGGCCCTTGGCCCACAGTCCATTCCAGTGTAAAAGGAAAACTCAAATACAGCATGCTGTGCTATTTAAATTATGGAGTGGAAAAAAATTAAGGGATTTTGAAAATATCACCCTAACATCTGTCTTTATGTACAACAAATTTACAATGCTGGGTGAAGTTCTCTCATAAATGGGGATGAATTCTTGCAACACACAGACACAGCTGCCAAGCTTTGTGCAGATCCATGTGTACTACTCTCAGTGAGAACAAGTAATTATATTTTCCTCAGGCTGTGCCCCTTTGTCTGCATGCAGTGGGCCAGGAATGAGTGAGAGTCAGGGGTGGGGGAGAGGCTGGAGCCTATATTTTTGCACACCTCAGAAGCTGATGAGTGGGGATGTCGAGAGAAAAGTGCAGTTGAGGGAAACTTAGAGGCGTAGGAGGAATGGGACAGTGAAGCTGGAGGGAGCCTGAGTCCAGTGTCCAAAAGGAGAAACTACAGGGGATTCTGTCCAGTCCTGCTGGATGCTTGGCAGTACAATCTTACGACCATCACTATTTCACGGTTTCCCAAAAACCAGCCCTATGATGAGGGCTGAATTACATTCTAATTACAGCCCCTGGGCTGTGGTACAAAGTTAGGGCCACACGGCAGATGTCAGCTGGAGCTTTGCACAAAGATAGAATATGACACTAATGTAGAGAATCAGGCCAATTTTTTCATGACCTCTGATTTTTTTTGTGCCTCTGTTTCCAGATACTCAACCTGAGACACCTTGAGCCTGGAGTTTCAGAGGTGCTGAACACCCCCAGTTTTAACAAGAGCCAATGGGAACTGCAGGTGCTCAGCACTTTTGTAAAGCCCAAGATAGCACCAAGTTGGAAACCCCAAATCTGCAGCAATCGAAATCTAAGGCCACCTCTGAAAATGTTGGTCTAAATTGTTACTTACTGTTCAAGCAGTCAGTCAGTGGGGGAGTGGCTATGTGATGCAGGTCCACTTTTGGAATCACAGCTATTTCTACATGTTGTGGTTTGGTCATGTGCAGTTAGCCAGTTTGCAAGCACATCTGCAGTAACTGTGTGTAAGTTAGCCACACAACTGTGCAACCTTTGCCATAAGAAAATCTACTCTTTGAAGTGTCGTCATTAAACTTCAGAGCTGACACACTGCCAAGATGAATAGGGGCAGCTGGCTGCTTCTTTTTTCAAGTTGTTGTTTCAGGCTAAGATAATAGTACCTTACTTCACATTCAGACGAGTCTCTTCTGTGCCCAGAATGGATAGAAAATGAACAAAAAATAAAATCAATAAAAAAAAGTTTTCATTCTGCAGAATGTGAATCTGTCATAAGGCTCAGGAATCCCTCAATTAGACCAGAGGTACCATGAGGCCCAGGCACGTGCAGCTCATACTGCAGAAAAAACACACTGCCAGTGAAAATTGAACATGATTTTTTTTTCAGCAAAGGAGGACTGACTCAGTCATAGAGAGGCCTACCAGTGAGTATCCAGTAAACTCATTAGCCAGCTGTTAGAAAATGTTTCACTATAGATTTGTAATAGGAAAAACAAATCAAGAGGCATAGTTAGGCTGGATAGCTGCACTTCTCAGATGAGAGAAGGTACTTGGGCTTTTGGATTTTCCTATCTGAGCAGCACAGATTACAGTATTTAATAAAATTGCTTGGCTCTTTGTGTTATCAATTAACTATATCGGGCAGGGCTGGGATGTGGAATTGCTTCTCAAATCAGAATTCTGATACAGCCCCCCTTCCCCAAATAAAAAAAAATTATCCTTGCACAGTGTCTAGAATCAATATTTCATCAGTTAGCATTATCTACTTTATTGAAATTGAAACTTTGGATCTCTCTGGTGAAAGTTAAAATGGTTTAACATTTTAAATACTAGTACAGAGATGGATTTAAATGGTTGGAAGCCCACTCCACATGTAAAATTCTAGAATTAACTAAACCACCTATTTAACAAAGAATGAAAACTTCTAATTACTATATAACAGGATCGTAAACACCAGCAACTTCAGGGATTAGAAAGGGAGACCACAGCTACAAAACAGCCCTGGTATAAAAAGGAAGCAAAATGACAAATACATAGTTTTAAATCAACAATATTGAAATCCTCTAGGGGGACTAGTTAGATGCAATAAATGTTGTGTTTATAAAAAGAGTATTACCCTATAAGCACAGACATAATTAAATAGGACTATAGTAAACAAAGTGCTCTGCAATTCCTCCTACAACACATATCAGATAGAGCAATCAGGCTTTCCTGAACGGAAGAGCATGAACACATGCACATGGAGAAGGAAGAATAGGACTGCAATGATGACCTAGTGGCAAACTGTAGCTCTGCAGGGACAGGCATGCTGCCATTAATGAAACACATCATGCATTATATTTGTAATCTGTTGCCCAGTTGGAATGTCGTTTAGTCAAATATTATTAAGTGTGCACAACTGTGGCAAAGTTGTGCACACTTTGCCACAGTTGGATACATTTCCATCGATGAAGTGTATCATATTTTTCAAAGCAACACACAAGTTTCCAAATTTCCACGTAAAGAAGCTTTCCTATACAACTTCAATTACTTTCTCAAGAAGTATAATAGGCATCAGACTCATTATATTTCTGTTTAGAAGCTATAGTAAATTTTATTTTAATATTTTCCCTCATGAGTCCATTTTCTCTCTTCTATTGAAAATATATCTCCCTCTATATCCATATAAAGCCACATTGTATCTAGTCATTTTTTAGAATTGTTTATACTACTTTTTTTTTTTAAGTTTACCAGTTTAAGATGTTGGATACATTTGCCTAATTGAAGTAATTGGTTTTTTTTAATACTCAAAGTATTATCATATTTCTTGTTGGATTACATTTGTTTAAATGGACAAGAGATTATTTTGAATAGGGCCTTTTACATATGAGAAAGCAACTGTTTTTCTTGGCTATTTTAACCGCGCATAACAATGCACATTTTAAAGATTGCCTAGATACCAGTTTGCACAATTGACTAATATATCCAATGGTTAACACCACAGGTTTCAGCATTCTTCTCATTTAGGTAATTAAATATTTAAATAAGTTAAATATGAAGCAATGTGGAAACTTTTATGTGCATATCAAAATAACCAATACTGTCACTAGTCTGTTTTTCCTAAATTAGTTGCTTATCACACACATAATATTAAGGCCTTCAAATAAAAACTGATCATTATTATTTTGTTTGGAGCAAAGATTCCTAGGATAAATTGTGATCCACAAACATCATTAACTTCAGCACATTTACACTAAATACATTGACAACAACATTAACTCTGGTTTCCCTGGAGGATTTCTGACAACTACAAGAACAGTACATAAAATGGCTTTGAAGTAGAGCTTGTGGTTAACTTGATATTAGTCACATGCTTTCTTGGAATACATCATAAGCTGAATAAAAAAGGTGTATGTGTGTAAAATACTGCACATACCTGGGGCAAATCACATCCTACTATCAGCACTTTTTATAAGAGGAAGGATAAAAACAGCAGTATCATCTGTCACTAATTAGCTGCAATAAGTTTAAAAGTTGACTTTTGATCCCACGTTCAAATAGCTACATTATTAATTTGGGCCTATGTCTATAAAAGGAAGATGGCATTGCAATTGCATTTTCCCCCAAAACCTAAGTACGTGTGCTATGAAATCCAACTATAAGAGCTCCAGAAAAACACAGGGTCCTCTACTACAAAGCTACAGTTGGCTGTAATTAGCCAGATTACATTACACAGTACTATGTCTTTAGCTGTGTGCAAAGAAAATCCTTAAATGCACATATGGTTCAGAGAAGAGGTGCACCATTATACACACGGTGGGCTTTAGAAAGTACTGTCGAAAATGTGGGGCTTTTTTGGTCAGCGTATAATGTGTGTGGTGGTAAAATCGTTTCCTTACACACCAGCAGCGTGTGCCACACTGATGGAAATTCCAGGCGAAAGTGGGTTGTTGTTCCCCCCACAATTAAAGCTTCACGAAAAAAGGAGTCAGCGAAAGCTAGAAGTTCCGAAGACAAACCCCCTTTGTGCCACAGGATCCGTACTGTATTTGCAGCGACACATTTCGGGGAGCTGAGCAGGCACACGCACACACACACAACCTGTATTTGCAGCTAGACAAGAGAGATGCTCTCCGCTCCTTAGAGCGCTGCCAGGCACTGACACAGGGGAAAGCGAGAAGCAATCTGCCAGCGGAGAGCCTGCTTTACAAGCCACACCGCTTCCCAACGCCTCAAACCCACACGGCAATGGCTTACCAGCTGTCAAGCTCCAGCTCCAGCAGGGACTGAGTCCTCTCCGAGTTACAGTGCAAGCACCACATGGCTGGAGAGAAGTAGCGAGGGGGGGTGTCCAGGCGGCTAGCATAGCCTCCCGCGGGCTCGCCTCAGCTCCCCTTGCCAGGCCAGGCCAGCACAGTGACACGTGGGCACCCCCGCCCCCAGGGCCCAGTCCTCTCTCTGGGTGAGTCTGCGAGCAGCGGGTCCGAAAAGGCACGAGCCGGTCCACCCTTCCCGGCTCCAGCCCTAGCAGCGCGAGGCAGGGAATACAAATGCCTGCACGGGGAGGGGTGCATTGATCTGATTAAGCGGAGATTGGCTGCCAGAGAGAAGGGGAAGGAGGCGGCCCCCGCCCCAGGAAAAGAGCAGGGACTGGAGTCAAGCGAGCTCTGGGCATTGCAGGAATGTGACGGGGGGAGGAGGAAGAGGCAGGAGTAGCCTCCTCTCCCTGTCCCCTTCCTCATGTGGCGGGGACGGGAGAGCAGAGGCTCTATTAATCGTTGCATTCAGGCTGGGAGAGGCAGGCTTCATTGCTATTCAGCAGCTTGGTGACTCTGGGTGGCGGCTCCTTCCCCCGGCTCGCGCTCTGCTTTGGTGACAACAAACGTTGCTGTTGGCTTGCAACCCACTTGGCGGGGCTTTAAAGGCAGCGTCTCCCAGTCCCCCTCAAACCCACACATCCCCGCTGCCTGGGAGCAGGCAGGTGTCGGTTAGCATCTTTCTCCTTCTGCAGGAGTGGAGCAGGGCCACCCAGAGGATTCAGGGGGACTGGGGCAAAGCAATTTCGGGGGCCCCTTCCATAAAAAAAGTTGTAAAACTATAGATTATATTATATTCTCGTGGGGGCCCCTGCAGGGCCTGGGCAAATTGCCCCATTTGCGCCCCCGCCCGCAGCCCTGAAGTGGAGTGCCTCTCATAATTATTTCCAAACTTAATTAACACTGGAGCATTAAGATAAGCTCAGATCTCCATTAATTACAAATCAGATATTCCCCATACATTCTGTTGGGCCAGGTTCAGATTGGCTTTTAGTAGTGATTAGTTCCCAGAAGAGATGCACGCATGGGAACAACTGCAAAACAGGGGATTCTAGCAAAATGCCAAACTCCTGCTGGACCTTATTCTCCTTTCACAATGTTTTTACATCAGTGTTACTCCATTGACTTCTACAGAGTTAGTCCCTGTTTACAGTGGAAATAGTGAGGTCACAATTAAGCCCCATAACCAGTGGCGGCTCCAGGCACCAGCGCACCAAGCGTGTGCCTGGGGTGACAAGCCGCAGGGGGTGGCCTACCGGTCGCCGTGAAGGCAGCAGCATTTCTGCAGGAGGTCCACCAGTCCCGCAGCTTTGCCAGCAATTTGGCAGCGGGTATGCCGAAGCCGCGGGACTGGCGGACCTCCCACAGGCAAGCCGCCTAACTGCCGTGCTTGGGGCGGCAAAATATATAGAGCCGCCCCTGCCCATAACAGTGGGAGTTTAGGTAGTGTGCACAAGGAATGCAAGATCAGACCCATATAGATTAAAAGACTCACTCATTTAGAGCTAGGGTGACTGGACAGCAAATGTGAAAAATCGGGATGGGGGCTGGGGATAATAGGAGCCTATGTAAGAAAAAGACCCAAAAATCAGGACTGTCCCTATAAAATCGGGACATCTGGTCACCCTATTTAGAGCAAGAATTCCTGGTTTGGGGTTAATTTTAAAGCAGATTTTAAAATATCCACCTTAAAGGGTTTGCAAGCTGGGTTTTGATGAGATATTTATAATTTTGCTCATAATTTGTTGATATCTGCCTCATTCACCCAGTGACAGCTTGACAGCCTTGATAAGCTTTAGTTTTCCTTGCCCACCTTTTTAACTACTTAAAAATCTCTCTATCAATTATCTTTTAAAGTATTTTGAATCTTTCTTTTAAAGCAGTGAATGCAAACACAGGCACTTTATCAGAGAATAGATTCCCTGTGACAAAGAGGAAGTGTTTGCATTTCTTTTTTGGAGCTTCTAACCAACTACATTTAAGCTTCCATGAAATGGTCCATGTGCACAGTAACCAGAAATAGCAAGGCTAAAAATATTTTTAAATACACCAGAATAAGAAGGGAGGGGGGAATACAGCTGCTTTCTTACAACATAACTCAACGCAGCTAGCTACATTGCAAAATACTGGTGACACAAATATTCCACTTATTTTCCACATATAATTCAAAGCACGTGACCATGGAATTATGAGCCATTTTGTCAGTACTCTGGATCCTGTCATACAAAATAACGAAGTCTAATTTCCCTTTTAGTACTCTGGATATTAGTGCAATATATATTCATGGGAACATTAATTCAAATGTTGATTATGTTCTATACAGCATGTGTATTCCACTAATATGTGATGACTTCTTGTTTGCAAAAACACCTAAACTATTTGTTACTATTGTATAGTGTAATGAAGGGAAGGAAGAAAATGCACTTCTAGACCAGCGAAGAAACCAGCACACAGTAAATATACAGAAAAGGAATGGGCATATTAAGAGCTGCTGATGCGTGAATGAATAATGAAAATAGTGTTTTAGAGCCATATTCTCCTTTCTGCTCTACTGAATCCTGGTCTGGAAGGAGTACAGACTCTGTAGCATCATATCTCCAGGCAGCCCTCCCTCCAAACCCATGGATTCTTTTGTGGTATAGCCAGGGCCATCGACAGCAGGTTTGGGCCCCGGTGAAAACAAATTCCCCCCCCCCCCCCCCCAGCAACGGGCGGACCGGCTAAACAGGGCCGGGGAAGCCGGCTCCCAGGCCCCCTTCCGGACCGCCGGGCCCCAGTAATTTGTACTGGCTTCCCCCCCTCTCATCAGCTAATGCTGATGATAAAGGTGAGAAACCTTATCCCCATTTTACAGATGGATAAACTGAGACATGGAGAAGTTAATGGATTAGTCCAAGGTGATGCAGGGACTCATTGGTTGATTTGGGACTAGCATCCAGGATTCCTGACTCCCAGTCCCCTGCACTTGTCAACATTCCACCCCTTGCTCCACAACAAAGCCATTTTTCTATGAACAAGGTCATTACCTTCTATCTTGAAAATAATTATGCCACTTTTTTCTTTAAGAACTTTAAAAACATGCCTGTACGCTGAGGATTTTCACATGCTTGACTCTATACCTAATGTATATGAAGCCCCTTAAACTGTAGTTTAGCTATGAGGCTGAATGTTTTCATGACAGAGCATAGTGAGTGATGCTAATGGCTGCTGTTTAAATATGGATCACGTAAGTTCTCAGTGCTATCAAAGCTCTTAGGAGCTAGCCTCATAAGTTTAAGATCAGTCCTGATTGCATCATCAGAAGCTGAACAAAATGAAGCATTAGAGAACATATTACAATCTTTCTAGAACATACTGTATGTAAACCTAAGTTTATCCAGACCAGTTTTTTCACCTAACTGCACCAGATGCATTTGAAGTGTGAGATCCTTAACAGGTATCTGGAAACAAATTTACACTGCAATAATTAAAACTAATATTTAAAAATAGCAAATCTGAATTCAGCCCATTATGCTATGACTCAAACAGAAGCAATCACATCTCCCAAAGTTTTACAGAACTCTCCCTTTTTAGAGTGGTAGCTCCCTTTAGTCTGTATCACCAAAACAATGAGGAGTCCTTGTGGCACCTTAGAGACTAACAAATCTATTTGGGCATAAGCCAATGTAATGACCCAACCACTCCCAGTCATTATTCAGGCCTAATCTGATGGTATTCAGTTTGCAAATTCTGCAGCTTCACGTTGGAGTCTGTTTTTGAAGTTTTTTTGTTGAAGAATTGCCACTTTTAGGTCTGTTATTGAGTGACCAGAGAGATTGAAGTGTTCTTCTACTGGTTTTTGAATGTTTTGGTTCCTGATGTCAGATTTGTGTCCATTAAATAATCTCTCTGGTCACTCAATAACAGACCTAAAAGTGGCAATTCTTCAACAAAAAAACTTCAAAAACAGACTCCAACATGAAACTGCAGAACTGGGATTAATTTGCAAACTGGATACCATCAGATTAGGCCTGAATAAAGACTGGGAGTGGTTGGGTCATTACAAAACCTAGACTTAATTTCCCCAATACAAATTTCTCCCTACTGTTACTCACACCTTCTTGTCAACTGTCTGTAATGGTCCACTCTCTTACCACTTCAAAAGTTATTTTTCCTCCATTGGTATCCTGCTGTTAATTGATTTATCTTGTTAGACTGACCTCATACTTGGTAAAGCAACCCCCATCCTTCCATGTATTTATACCTGCTCCTGTATTTTTCACTTCATGCATCTGATGAAGTGGGCTCTAGCCCACGAAAGCTTATGCCCAAATAAATTTGTTAGTCTCTAAGGTTCCACAAGGACTCCTCATTGTTCTCCTTCTTTAATATTTTTATTTATTTTAAGAGCCCATCTTATTTGGTGTGTGTGTGTGTGCGCGCGCACAGCTACAAAAATTAGGATATTAAAACCTAACTACAGAATTTCTTCTCCCACCAGTATATTTTTTACCTCTCACTATAATAATGGTCATGCACTATAACAACTCTGTATCATACTCCAGCTATGTTTTTCTAGCCTGGCTCCCCAGATTCCCAGGAAAGAGATGAACCTTACAGTGTATTTGGAACATCAACAGTCTGAGCTCTGAAGGTCCAAAGGGGGAAGTCAGTTTCAGAGTCTATGACCCCTATTAAAGATCACCCTACCAGCTGCCCTCTCCCATTTAAACCCGAGCACGAGATTTTTGCTGATCACAACTGTAGCAGCATAGCACGGGGAGAGAGGCAGTCATTCAGGTAGGCAAGTCCCAATCCATTTGTGGCTTTATAGGTTTAAAAAAAAAAAAAATAAAAAATCACAGCACCTTAAACTCCACCCTGAAACTAACAGGCAAATGGTGTAGCCTGCAACTACAATGAAGTTATAATGCATTGAAATAACTGTAATGTGCATATAGTTAAGGTTCTGTACAAGAAAATTATACAAATTGTAAGTGTTTTGAGCTACCAGGAAAAGTGTTTCAAGAGGGCGTAAAATTGTTTTCCTCTCCAAATTACTTTCATTTTGTCTAAATAAGCATCATGTCTGCATAAGATGACAAACTGTTAACCATGCCCTCTCTTTGTACACATTAAGTTGCCAGAGAACTGGAAGCTAATTTTACAAACGTAGGAAACATCTTACATTTTATCTTTTACTACAAAAGGTCTTATTCACAAATCATTTCCACAACCATTATGCAGCAACAGAGCAATCTGAATTATGCCCTTTGAGAAGGAATGCATGAAAATACATCAAAAGAAAACATTGGCCAATCATTGTGGCTTTAGAGATCTTAGTAAGGGCTTTGTTAACCAATAAACTGAAATAATTGCTCAAATAAAGCAGGTGTAAAAAAAAAATAATCCAGGGCATAACTGTTCCCTTAATTTACATGCATTTCTTGTTTTCTCCCATATAGTGAGTTCATTTAACATTTTTACAGTAGATAAGGCATGACTGGTTTGAGCAGGTACAGCATTCCTTATACTTATAGGGGGGAATACCAGTTGAGCCGATAATATCTCTCCTCCTGGTAAAAGATCAAAGGAAACTTTAACTACACTCACTTTAGATATTTGCAGCTGGTACATAATTTTGCATTGTATTTTGGTGGGGAAAAAATTAATGGCCAAGAAAGAGTTAGGTAACATGAGTAGAATTGGTTGAAAAGTATTTGACAGAACTGTTTTCCATTGGAAAATACAGTTTCACCAAACTTTTTGCAGGAACATGTTGATTTCAATGAAATTTTTCATGGGGAAAAGAAAAAATGAATCATTTTAACTTTCTCATTTCATTTAGATAGTGATGCTTTCATTTTGATAAGGTAGAACGTTTAGTTTTTACTTTACAAGAAGTCAAAATTGAACTGAATTATAATAAATTTAATATGATGTAATATTTAATATTTTACTATATTATAATGTAGAAATTTTGACTTTTGATCTGATCGTTCTGATCTGGTTAGGAATTAAAACAAATTATTAGGAATTAGAATTTCCCATGGGATGGAAATTCCATTTTCCAATTAGCTGTAAGTCAGAATTTTGATCCGATCAATTTGCAAAATCCACCATGTTTGGTTCATTTTCTGAATATAGTACTGCATTAGACATCAGCTTTGTTTTACCTGGGTAACTATTTAGTACCTGCACAATGCAGTGAGGCAATGATTCATGTAAGCACTTAAGCATGTGCTTAACTAGACTTCAGTGGGATTTAAGCATGTATGTTAAGTGCTTACTGAAGAAGGGCGCTTTCCTGAATCGAGGTCTTAAGCCTCAAACTGGATCTTCCTTCTACAGATATGAGCATGCCTGGTCAGAAACCCATTTACTTATAGAAAGAACCAGAAAGAATACAGCGGTGCCTTTCTGTTCCAAAAACTATCTGAATCAGCCCCTCAGCTCCTTCCCTCCCCCAATCTAAAGAACCACAAAATGTCAATTCTGCTGTTTTGATCATTCTGTTATAAGTACCTGTAAATTCACTTTGGGTTTTAAAATTTTAATTCCTACCCCTGAAATACAAAGTAGGGATTAAACATCAAAATCCCCTATGTATTCAAGATAGGATTCCTCTCATATATTTCCATAAGGAGAAATTAAACATTAAAAACCAAATTCTGCCTGTGCCATACAGAGGGGTGGTATGAGCACCAGGAGAACCTAATGCTGGGGTTTTTTTGGCCATACCGCACCCACTTTTGGCCAAACCAGGTCCCAAATTGCTGGTAGCAGCTCTCAATCAGGCAACCCCTATGGTTGTGATTTTCCACAGCGGTGGAAACTTGACTGATTTAGGGCACAGTGCTTTTTAGGAGCATAGTTATATACACACTGTTAACACAACTACATTTATTCCTTTTCATATGCATAAACCTGTGCAGATTTTTAGCCAGAAACTGTCCCTAAAAAGTAAATAAATTACACAGCTGATAGAAATCAAACTTAAGTTTTAGGTTCATTTTCCTTAAGGGTCTGATGCACTGTAACTTTTAAATAGGGCATATGTTTACTAAATGGCCTTACATAAAGAGGAAAATACAAATAGAAAGAAGTGGGGGAATACCCCTTAAGTAACATCACGATATATTCCAAACTCCCTGCTACTCTTTACTCATTGGTGGTACTTATGCTCCATGGTTCACTTAGAAATGTCTGTGGGTTCATTTCAAGCACAGTCCATAACAAGAGGGTAGGCATTGCGTGGATAGCCATTTTACTACACCAGATTCTGCTGGCAGGTGCATGAGCATTGCTGACCTCCTCTGAATTAAAAAAATATATATATCAAATCACTTTCCCCTTTACTTACCTTCCAAATTCAAGCCCCTGTGTTTTCCCTGTAAAAGCTAATAGCCTTACAGCTGCCTTAAACAACACTGTTTTATCTATTGTAATTTCATCAGCTCTTATGGTAGCACAAAGACATCAGGGTGCAGCTATCGTCAAGCATCAAAGAAAGTAGCAGCAAGAAAATCACTTGCATGACCAAGCCTTAAGAGCAGAATCAAACCTTTAATCCCCCTGCCTCAGTTTCCCACTGTCACCAGATCAGTCCAGTACTAAAGGGAGTAAGCAAACTCGATGCAAACACACTGATTGGTCTAATGCGGCACTTGCTAACAATGTTCAGTGCTCTATCACTCTACATTTTTCATGTGTGTGACCAATTAACATATAAACAATGCTCCATTTTTGTTACTGTTTGCATGCCTGATACTAACTTGACAGAGAATGTTGTCAGCCAGGAAGGCAGAACAGACTAATCTTAAAATGGACCCTATTTTGTTCCTGCTGTAGAAGTATAATTAAACCCTCATGTAAAGCACAACACTGAAATTTTGGTTTATCCAACAATTTGCATAAATCACTGTAATTTAATGTGTTAATAGCTAAGATATCAGGATTTATAAACCCCCAGAGTGCAACAAATGCAATTTGTAATTACAAGTGCACAGCAATTTATACATGTCATCTAAATCTACACTAATTATTACCCTGGTTAAGAGTAATTCCAAACTTAATCACATTCAGTACAGTGTTATTCACAGAGATCTAAAAGTTTGAAATGGGTATTTATCCTGGTTTTGCTTGGATAGACCCAGGGGGTTACCCAAAAGACAATATAACCATACCAGGGGAGTTCTTTCCATACGAGTTAAAATACTACCTGGTTACACCCTAGGAAAAAAACGCATAAGACAGTTAAAAGGCCCATTATTCCTTCCACAGAGCAGCTTTTGAGACTATCTTAGTTCATTTCCAATATGTTGTGTGTCATAAATAAGATTTGCCTGTCTATAAGGAAAAAACAAAGTATGGCATAATCATTGTACCCACTTGCATATGGGTCAGATATTCTCAAAAAGGGGAGGAGAATAAGGAGGAAGAATTCCCTGCCTTCTATATCCTCTCTCCACTATTTTTAGTGCTAAGAGAAATGAAATATTCCTTATTTAACTCCGGGCTTTTAGCAACATGAATATATTACATATGGAATATTGTCTTTTGGTTGGCTTGGTTCTTCAACTGCAAGAGAATGTGATGTATGGTGGTGAGTTTTCACATAGGCTGGAGTCCCATGTCGATTCTCCAATATACCAGGCCACTCTTTAAGCACTGATACATACATTGCTTACTGTCCTTTTTGTCTCCCTAAAAGGAATTTCTAATCAGATGTCTTGAATAAGTTCCTTCATTTCCTTTAGCTTTCTGCCTTCAGATTTTTAAAAATCTGGACATAAAAATAAATAAAATAAAATAAAAATCAGAGTTAAACGTCAGGTAGCTCCAACATTGCTTCTGTTTTTAAATGAACTTGTAATGCTTTTTAACAAGTACAACTGGGAAATGCCTACTGGCAGCACCACGTGTATTGCCGTGAAGTAGACATAACAGTGAATCCCCATAAAACAATTACAACAAAACTATGTTCTTCTAGGAATTGATCCAAAGCCTATTCAAGTCAATGAGAATCTTTCCGCTGATGTCAGTGGGTGGAAGATCAGGGTCTTAAAGTACTTTTCATTCATATATCTCAAAGCACTTTACAAAAGAAGAGTTGTAGCATTAACTCCATTTGAAAGGTGGGGAAACTGAAGCCCAAGATCACTCTGCGCAGGTTAGTGGCAGAATCAAGAATAGAATGAAGAACTTCTGATCCTCCAGTGCATAAGCACCCCTTTGGCCAGATAGAGCATTGCGCAGAGTCTGTTTGGTTTGGCAGGGTGGTCAGTCTGCCTTTCTTGTCTGAATCTTTATAGTCCTACTCTGGAGGCAAGGACGTTAATTTCTGTCCCACTGGGTTATATGGATTCCCCCTTATGTTTGGCAGGGGTCAGGAAGGCCTTGTCCTCAATCGGCTTGGAACCTCTTTTGGTTCTTAAGTCTCTGCAGAGGGGTAGGTAGGGGAACCCAGGTCCACCCACTTCACTAGGCTCCAGCTCAAGGCCCTTAACCCAGGCAGGCAGAATCAATCCTCAGCAATTCTCCTGCTGTACCGTGACTTCCTTCCTACCACCCTTGGCTTCTGCAGATTATGGCTCTGGTCATCCCTTCTCTAGGGTGCTGTCACTCTTGGGCAGTTTCTCACCAGCTTGCTGGCAGGACCTTCTTTCTCTAGCCTGCTTGCTCCTCTGGTAGCCACCTTGCTCTTCTGCTTCTCAGCTCTGTTATTCTCCCAGCTGCTGTGAGGCTGCCAATCAAACATTGGCTGGTAGTTCCTGCATTAACTCCTTGACTGCCCGGCCAGTGTGGGGCCAATACACCCTATGACACTACTGAACTACAGTGCCTCCTATAACACAGGATATTTAAATTTTGGGGAGAGAGAAGAGAGGTGATGATCAGCCTCTGGCCTTAACAACGAGCCCTGCTGGCCTTTTGAGAGCAGCAGTAATGTGGTTTGGAAGTAAATCCTCTCTATATCTGGAAGAAATTTGCGGAAAAGGGGTCTTAATTTTGGAGAAAGGAGTGGTCTTACCCAAGGAAAAAGTAAACATGTTTGTAGATGCACAGATACGATTCAGACAACTCTACTGCTTGGGCTTGGATTTTATTTCCCCCCATCTGCAAGCTTGTAAGTATGTATGTAAGTAGCCGTATGAAGTGGGCAAGGTGGTACTGAAAGGAGGTTGCCAATGCCACTGTGAGATAGATAAAGCAGCTTTACAGATAGGAAAAGCAAGGCACAGAGTGCATACGGGACCTGCTTAAGGTCGAACAGTGAGACAGTATCAAGGCCAGAAATAAAACCCAGAAGTTCTGATTCAAAGTTCCCTACTGTGTAACACTCTATCACATTTTGTTCCTCCAAAATAAATGACCAGTCCTAGAAGCCCTCACTTATGCTAACAGTTTTCAATTCATCCAATTTCATGGATGCACAACAAATCCTCACTCCCATGACTGAGGATTTGTTGGGTCGATAGGGTTTTGCAGCACTAACTTGAAGCACAGCTTCCACTCAGTGTATTATGTTCCTGTAAAGCTCCTCTAAGTTCTAGATAATTAACACTTTTCACACTGTTTCTGATTTTAGGTTTGTCTCCTCTCCATGACTCACCTTTTCAAGTGCAGCTCATAGGGGGAATTTCAGCTCAGACACACTTTTGAAGTTCCATCCTAACCAGAGTTAATTGTTTGCCATTAGAAAATAAACTTCTCTCCCACTGAAATACCAACTATACAGCATAAGGCAGGATATTTAACTTTTCCTAGGATACAGTTGTGACAGACTGAGGAGTAGGTCTGTGTCAATTTATGAATTCCATTTTGGTTTTGTGAATGCCAAGTTATATTTCAACATAACTTTCAGAGTGACTTTGAGCATTCATTATTGTAGCTGAAAGTTGACACCTGGTGGAGAAACTATGTCTGGGAAGCTATGACAGAGCAATCAATTTTGAGTAGTTCTACCCCAGTGGAATAATGGGTTTGCTACTAACAGGGCCACTGATTTTGACTCTCTGCCCAGAAGCCCACAGGGGAAGAAAGCAAAAGGGGGAGGGTCCGATGACTGGAAATTATCCAACAGAAACACGTGCAGAAAAGGTATCAGAGATTGCTTTAAAAAAGGTATGCTCTCTAAGCCAAATATGACTGGGACGCCTAGGTGCTATGGTAATATAAACAATAACAATAAAGTTATTTCATCACCAGAAATGGAAGACCCAGGTGGAAAGAGTGGAAGGAGGAGGGACTTTGATTAAATCATAGGGGTGGTGAGGACATAGAGGGGGATCGCCTTCAGGAATTTGTTGTTTTCCATAGATTTGTAACTCTCTTTTGTTTTTAAAGAGTAAAGTGTGTGTGTATAAGAAATTCCTTTGCTAAGCTTGTGTTTCCTTTCTTCAATACCATGTTGTTCCTGAAGGGTGTAACTAAGAAACCACAGCTCGCATAGCCAGGTGGATTCCAGGGAGAAAGTGTCTAAGCAACTGGAGGGACTCAGGAGAGCTGAGTCGCTGGTTCTGGGGTCTAAGCAAGTGGACTATAGGGTTCTAGTGCCCAAGAAGGCACTGGGGAGTATGAGAGACCAGAGTTAGGAACAGGGACCAGTCACTACCCAGCAGGGGGCTTACAGGCACATGGGACCCAGTGGTTGGATACTGTCACAACAAACTGGTGTCCGTTCAAAGAGCGGGACTGGATCAGGTCATGACAATAATATCACCAAGTGAGATATTTATCTCAACGTCAAACATTTAATAGCAACCACTATTGATGTGGCAACTGATGGCATAACAGAAAGGCATGGCAACATATATCAAACAGATTTTTGCCATTAAGGTAATGTCTCCAGCAAACAGCAAGAATTTAATGGATACTAAAAACTATCTATAATTATTATTATTCATGACTTTTTCTGGAATTACTAAGTATAACTGCTGAACAGCTACAATGCATCCACTGAAAGTGGATGATATGGAATTATGTGCACTGTAGTCTGTTAAAGAGTAAGCAGTACTTTCACTAAGTAAAATATCTCTACATTAGAACAAAAGAGGAGTGGGATGTTGAACTGTTTCATATGATCTGACTGGCTAACGTACAGGGTATTAATTCTCTTGAAATGCCTTATATATACCAATTGAAACTGAATCACCCATAAAAAATCCATACACCTATAGTTTTTTTCATTTTCATCTGATGGCAGTAATAATGGCATTTCCTTGGGACTTATGATAAACTGAGGTTAAAGTTCCTTGGATGTGCTTCATGCCATCAACTGCTCTTAAGTGTCTCTCAATCCCCCAGAGAAGTCCTGTGCCCCAGTTGTAATCTGTTTTATACTTCTTTTTAACTTTCTAAATTGTTTGGTCCACATTTTTGACAATAAAATATGTGTGCGTACCTGCACATTGTGTGTTTTGCATGAACAATCCATGCTTGTGAGAAAGCACATGAATGCTTTTAGCAACGTGACGCTACAATAGTCTAATTTTTCAGAATTTGGAATGGGATTTTTGTATGTGTTACATAAAAGATTATTCTTGATCACAAAAAAGATATTCAAATTGGGCTCCATCTGACAGCTTGTAAAATTCATTACTGATTGATTTATGAAAAAATGCACTGAATGTGGATATTTACATCCAATAAGAAGCTATTCCTTTATGCTAACATTTTATGATCTGGCTCAGTAAATATAAATACACGTTATAATGAAGTGCTATATGCATCATATGCACCAGCTGTAAGTAAATATGGCACACTCCACTATAGTATGTGCTCCAGTATACATTCTGAATACAGAAATTCTTGTGATTAAAACATATATTGCACTGCAATTCTTTTTTTGCTGCAGCTACTGTCAATTCAATCACATTATTACAATGGTGAGCACCACTGAAAGCCTATACATAAATAAAACCTCCACCCAAAGATAGAATATTAATTTAAACACATCATAAATCACTTTTTAGTCCTATTAAAACTAAGTCAATCATATATGGAGGGAATTATGATAAGGGAGTTATATTTAGTAACAGCTTATTAGACTAAAACATTTGACTAGATTCAGTATTACCATACTGATATACTTAACCAATATAATAAAAGTGATTAATGCAGGAAGAAAACTTATCTACATTCATGTTATGCTTGCCAACTATATCAATATTAAGAATTACTGTGTTAGTCAGATAAAAGACTGACTAACTCAAGTGCATACATTTGTAGAGAAAGACTGCTTGGCTTTTGGCAATCACACATTCTTACCACAATAAGGTCCTGATCCCTCAAGCTGCTCCATGTGGGTTCAAGGGTCCACCCATGCAGAACAGTTGCTGGTTTGTGACTTAAGCTCCTACGCATAATGCAACCAATAGTGCCCAGGAAAAAATTAATGTTTGCCAATGGTGATTACACAGCAGAATCAGAGTTGTTCCCTATACTCAGTCTGAGAAACAGCTGTAATATCTTCAGTACCACTTTTGTGATAACTAAGCATGAACTTATACTAATTGACTAAATCCTTTAGTTGGATACATTGAGACTCATACAACTCTTATGGGGACCTGCCACAGGAAGGGGAAAACAACCCATTCTCTTCTAGTGTGGATTACACTAGCAAATACTGATTTTTGCCATGGTGACCACTGTATCCCAGCTGAAGTTTTCAAAGATATTTTGTTTTCAAACACAAGTAAAATGATAGCAGAAATACAAGATAAACCAAACCCCTCAGGACAGAAACTTGCCATGCTACCGCCGAGTAAGTTTAAATAGGAAAGAAAAGGAATATTTTTGCTTGGATATCTCCAGCAACTGAAACACAGTGGATTTACCCCCCAAGCAGTGCAGCATGCGTAAATAGCTCTCATTGTCTTCTCTAAGTAATTTGGTGCATTGGGAGTGCTCAGAGAACAAGGACGCTCAGCATTTTATGAGAGGAGATAAAGTGTGAAAGAGTAGGAAAACATCCAATCATCTTTTTAGAGATTATTAAACGCATGAAAGAGTAAGGAATTCATCAGGAAGTACAAAATGAATTTATTCTGATTTTATATACAATACATTAGGAATTTGAAAATTGGGATACCCACAACTAGAGGGTAAATAATTAATTAGAGTGCAAGGAGAATCTAATACCTATTCCGTTATGTGGACCCACGGGTATCCCCATACTGCTCTCATCTATCTGTCATTCTGGGAATGATGGCACAGAACAGGGTGATGCATACAGTAGAACCTCAGAGTTATGAACAGCAGAGTTACAAACTGACGGGTCCACTACACACCTCCTTTGGAACTGGAAAAATGCAATCAGGCAGCGACAGAGACAAAAGGAAAAAGAAAAGCAAATAAACTACAGTACTGTATTAAATGTAAACTACTAAAAAAATAAAGGAAAAGTTAAAAAAAAAGATTTTACAAGGGAAGGAAACTGTTTCTGTGCTTGGTTCATTTAAATTAAGATGACTAAAAGCAGAATCTTTCTTCTGCATAGTAAAGTTTCAAAGCAGTATTAAGTCAATATTCAGTTGTAAACTTTTGAAAGAACAACCATAACATTTTGTTCAGGGTTATGAACATTTCAGAGTTATGAACAACCTCCTTTACTGAGGTGTTCGTAACTCTGAGGCTCTACTGTAGCTGTAAAGAAAACTGTGAAAGGGTGAAAATCCAAAATTCCAATATATATGTATGGGGGAAAAAAAACTGGTTGGGCACCAATGGCATTATTCAAAAACATTTGCTCAGCCACTAGTGTACACATTTGGCAAAACAATACCACCAGAAGAGAGAACCTTCAAATTACTTTCTTTCTTATTTTGAGCTAGACTGTGCCTTTAAGGGGAAAACTGGCCAGCAGAAAGCCTGTCTGAAGCTCTTGAGTGCAAATTGCTTCACTTCCTTAAGGGGGCAGAATTTTACTCCCGTTACCTGTGCATGGCCAACCAACAATGTTTGCCAATCAGTAGGTGGAGGGCCAGGCTATAGGTCTGCCTACTCTCCACTCCACTCCACAGGGAACACTCAGAAACTGTCCTGCTCTCCCTCTGCATGGTAGCAGAACATAGCTCTCTGTTTAAACAGGCTTATGCCAGACTTGCCTGACAGATCTGTAAGACATCCCTAGCAGGATGCTGAGTAGTAGAAATAGCTTACAAATGATGATGGAATGATATATACATGCTAAGACATGAAAGGCCTTGTCTTTATGCTCACATATTGCACATGCAGCATGTGAAGTTTCTGCCTCTTTATTAATTATGTGACAAACAAAAGATATTTAAAACTTTTACTTGCTGCTTGCCCTTTAATTAAACTGTGAGGCCAGGCATATTTAATGTAGGTAATACTTGGCCACAGCTGTGCACTAACCAGAAAATAGAAATAATAGCAAGATTTTAAGATGTTACTAAGCAATCAAACTGTTGAAATTATTACCCAATATTAGCTTCTATTAAAAAGGCATACAATAAGGAAGCATCATCATGCACAAAATAAACCAATGGCCTTTGACCAGTGAGCATTATTGCTCCCACTGCAATGTACCGGATGGAAAAGTTTGCTTGTAATAAATCTTCCCTTTGATGACACTTCTGCTAAAGCAAAAGAGACTGTTCCTTGCAACAGCTCCATTTTGTTCACAAGTATTTGGAGGGAGGTGAGAGAATTACATTACATGCAAATATACTTTTAAATCACTGTTTTTAGGCTGTGGACAAGGCAATACAAATAATCCCATTTTGTTTTAGCAGCCATACAAAGCCAAGAGATTCCCTTGACAATCTATTGTTGGGAAGAAAACTTTTAACATTCAGTTGACTTCTTGTCCTATCCCTGAACTCATTTATTAAATCATGTCCCGTGCAAACCTGAGATAAAAATAAAATGGAAATCCATTATGCTAATTAACTACATTGTATAGTTAATGCTGAGCACCCAAGAGGCCTTTCAAATGTAGAAAGTTACCTTCCTATAAAGAATCCTCAACTCTCCGAGGAGCTGGTTGTGAACAACTTGTAGAATAAAACATGAAGTAGCCAGAAAAGTAAATGAAATTGCTACAAGAAGGCAAATATGTTTTCTCCTTCTTGCAGAGGTTTGTCTTTTCTCTAATCCATTTGAAGTCTGAATACAAACTGTTGCATCTTGGCAAGTAAAAATGAATGAGCACTAATAAAATAGATGAGGGAGAATTTGTTGTAATTGGATGATCCTTAAATAGCAATAGATTATGTACTCACTATAACCTTATCAGATGAACTTGCTGTATCAGCACTATCTACACTCATTAATATTGAAGATAGACATTGTGGATTTAAAGGGCCTCTGCAATTGCTACTTTAAAAACAAGTTAAAGAGCCCTGATAATTTTATCCATTTATATCCTTTAATGTTAACACAGTAAAGATGCTTCCCCATCCTCTAGGGTTGAATTTATCTCATTAGAACTGCCCAAAGCTCATTTGCTTACCATCTAGAAAACTAAATTAACTTCTTTGCAAGGGCCTTTTATTTAGTCAATGGGATTGCACTGTGGTAATGGTGGACAGAATATGGCCAATTATGTGTAATCTGGTACCACTTGCTGCTGACATGTATCATGTGGGTGTAATCCTGAGGTTACAAATAGTGCTATCCTAAGCAAACTTTGGGGAAAGTCCAAGTGAAAATTAAAGAGGCCGAAAATGGCTTTACGATTGAATGAGCATGATGGCTGCCTGGGTATTTGAAAACCTGTATGATTTGAGTTGGCTATTTCATAGGCTGGAAGTCTAATGGACAGAGAATATAGAAAAGGTTTAGTAGGAAAATGTTTCCCAAACTTGAAATGTAAATTTGAGCTCCATCTACCCCCTCCCCACCACAATAAATTTAATAAAACATTAATTTGTGCAACCACCATACACATACATAGTAGAGGATGGAGTGGACATCTCATAAACCATGGCAGATTGTTGGGGAAGTTTCTACCTGAAGGACAACTGGTCCTGCATAACAGTGTGTTCGTGAGAAAACATGTTTTCAATTATCATCAGAGCATTTGTTTCTTTTGAACATATTGGGCCAAATTCTGCTCTCGGTAATAGTGGTGTAAGCTGAAGTCTGCTGAAATCAATACATTTACCCCAGGTTTTACCCTGGCATAAGAGTGGAATGTGTCCAAGGTGTAGAAGAATCTCACTCACCCTTATTCTCCACTGGTGTTTGAGCTCCCTTCCCTGGGGAAGATGCACAATAAAATCTTCTTTGACACCTAAGCCTGTGTTTTTTAAGAGGTATTAAAACAAATCAACCTGTTCTCATACACCATGAGCAGATAACTGCTCTGGGGTTGAATACCATGTAAAATATTCTACCTTGGTAGTGTTATGACTTTTGTTGTACTCTTCAGTAGTCAAAGAGGGAATTTCTTTATTCATAATAAAACATGTCCTTTAATGTAGATTCATCCAAGACCTGCCTGCTTGGATCCCAAGTGACTGGGGCAGGGAGATTGCAGCAAACACTGGGTATCAGAGGAATAGCACTCAAGATTTTTCTTGGGAGGGAGGGAAAGGGAAGTTATCCATACCTAACTTCAAAAAGCACATTTAGTATCCTTGAATATCATTTGATTAGATCACCAGCTTGGGTATTCCACCATCTATTGTTTAAATTGTGAACTGCAAGTAATTAAAAAAAACAAGGATAACTTGTTTAAAATTAATATCACAAATTTGGCCAGATTTCACTTCAGAAAAGATGTCCTTGTTAGATTTACTTTTTCTTTCTACCAGAGGGTCAGAGATAAAATATTGATGACCTGATTCTATGATTCCCTGTATTGATTTCACAGTGACTCCCCTCCCACTGCCAGCAAGATTTTTCAGATGTTCTTGTAATGCATACAAGTAATTCTTCGCAAAATACTTTATCTAATCTTTCTGGAATTTTCTCTTGCATGACACCTTCAGTAAGTCTTCTCCTATATCACATACAGAGCAATTTTTTTTTGCTATTCATCACACATTTATATAGTAATTCTTCTCTCACATATGACAGATCTTTCACTGAAAAGTGGTATAACAATCACCTTATTTCTTTGCTTATAACAATCACGTTATTTCTTTGCTTACACTGTTAATCTTCTATGTATTATAAACAACAATGCATTGATCTGGGCTGAATACCAAAGAAGTAATTCACCCTGCTTTGACCTGGATTATGGAATCAGCAAAGCCCCTGAACTGCCTGATGTTCAGTCAGAGAGATGTTTTTTCAAGTGCAAGTGGAGGCTGGGTAGATGTCTGTAAAAGCAGCAGCCCGGGTGTGAGCTTGGGCGGGGAACAGAAGGAAAGGAAAGTGGAATAAAGTCATGGGCCTTGAAATTCAGGATGAAAAGCCTGAACATACTGCAGAAGCACCTTTCTGGGTCTCTTGTGCATTCTCAGCTGGATCTTTTCCTTTGATGGAGGCACACAATACATAACCTGTCCTTCCAACATGGAAACTGCACAGCTGCATACTGGCACCTGTACAGAGTTTTGCAAAGTCTATGGAGTACTATGAGAAAGACTACTCCTATTCACTTCTACTGCTAAAAAACAAACCCAAGTGCATCAGTCTACACAAGCACTCAGATACTACAGTGATAGGCTCAGTCGTTGATGAATAGATAGAGGGATGAACAGAAGGGTACAGACAAATGTATGAATAGATAATATTCCATTCTTACCACTTCCAGCTGGAAATTGAACAGAAATGTGAGTAATCCCTTGGGACACTCTTCTCTAAACTTATGGGTCTTATCTTTTAATGAGAAGTTTTGTAAAAGGTTTTTTTTGGCTTTGTTTTTTGCCTCAGGTATTTCCCAGCATGTAAGATGAAGGGATGGTACTGCAGTCTGTCCAATTTGTATATATTATTTATATTTTTAATGGATTCAACACTAATGAAAAAGAGCAGAACAGGCAGCAAAGGAGAGCGAAGTCTTCTGTGTAGCAACCAAACACACACTGGCAGCACAAGCTCCCCCACGCTGCACAGACAACGTGCTAGGACTTGCCTAAAGTCCAAGAGTAAATCTAAACAACTGCCAATAAATATTGCGTGACTTCCAGTCCTGTGCTTCAATGCTTCCTCTCTAGATGTGCACCCCTAGAATGAATAGCAAAGCATGAAATGCACGTAATAGGAATAAACCCTTAAAATAACAACTCTGTCCTGATGTTATCTGCATGGTGCCTAGCTCAGATTTTCATGTCATTTAACAACATTGTGTCTGATTCTTCCTTGACTGACACCCCTGCACCCCTATTGAAGCCAAGATTTAATACAATTGCCACTTGTCTCCGTTTGGGTCAGAAATATTACAATAGTCACCACTCAAATTGTAATTTGGCACTATTGCTTTCAGTCCTGGTCACAGCTCTAAAGAGCAGTGGCAGTACACACAGGTGAGGAATCATGAGAGAGAAATCATTTGCACTTTGTTTCAGAAATTCAACTTTGGTTTGATTATTGGGCTGCTGGGGGGGTGGGGGGCATTTTACCTGAGCTAGTTTGCCCATCATCGATGTGTGGGGTCTCTCACACACATGCATACATTTACTCTACATAATCAGAGAATACACACTGAATCCTTTGCCTCATATTGCAATCTGATTACATGTAGTGGAAATATACATTCATGCAACATCTGATGAAGATTACTCCAGGCACTCTGCTTGGCTACACATAGCACTAGGATGGTCCTGTGGCGGGCCCTGCGTCGCAGCTACAATGGCATACGCAGACTTTGGACATGTTTTTGAGTACATATATTTCTAAAAAATAAATTAATGAATATTTTAAAAAATAAATCCAGAGACACTGTAAAGTTTCCAAATAAAAATAATATTCCAGTTCTTTAAGGAATTTGTTATTCCCAGTCTATAAGTCATTGCATAAAATCTCACTATTTCATTCCTCACTCAGGCAAATTCAAACTCAGAATTTTTTTTATCTGGAGATATGTCAAGGCAAAATTATCCACATAAAACCAAGGTATGCTATTTTGTTATTTATCATCATATTTAATAAAAATCTCAGTCAATGTTACTCTGTAGAATACATTTAGGTATTTGTACTTTTTAAAACACGGTAAATATTTTACATATATGCACATGCAGACACACAAGTGCACACACATGCTCATGCACACATACAGCGTGACATGGTCTATAGAAGAGCACTTCTGGACTATATTGTTATAGAGTTATTTACAATTTATACAGAAGATTAAGAGTAAAAGTGAAGTCTCCATGTACTATTGTTCCATGAAAGTTAGAAGTACAGGAAATTAAATATGGAATGGACTTCAGTTTGTAAGTGTTTTTGGATGCCTGATGAACGTCGGTATCCTTGCATATATATTGGGTAAGAAAAGTATTGATTAAGGCTGTCATATAAGTGACAAATAGCAGGCCCTAAGCCTGTACGATAGGTTGCTTAGCATAACTAAGCCCTAGCTTGACATGAGTAGCTTCATATAAGGAACTAACAGGTCATTGACAGTGAGTCACAAGATTAAGACCAGTCATAAGAAAGCTGACTGGTAGAAAGTATGAAACCACAAATAAGGGCTAAAGATATTCAAGGATAAGTATAACTGAAACTTACATGTGCTAACTGCAGGAATACAATAGAAGCACCATGGCAATTAATTGACAAAACTACTAATGAGATTAACCATTACATCAATTAACCTATAGGAACTGAGGACCTCAACAGAAATAGGGTGTGGAAGTTCAGATAAGGAAAAGGTGCTGAAACCCTCATGAATATGCACAAGATGCAGTAGGCTTTAGTATTACCTGGTGTAAAGAATGTTTCCCAGCAGAACACAGTGGGATTCATCAAGATTATGACCAGCTATTGACTTCTTAGGCATCACCTGGCCTACTTCTGGGCTCCTCGCAAAGGATGACATGAGTAACACAAGTGCTGGACATTCTGTATTATCTTTTTCTCCTTTGTTACACAGGAATGTGTGTGATCTTGCTTGACTTATTAATAAATTGCTAATAAGAATAAAGATATTACATTGTTTTCCCTGTGTGTCTTGGGGTCTTCATTTTCATAACAACCTCACAAGTGTAGCTGATCTGAAGGCCAAACCCTCTTAGACCACAGCATTCTAAATTAGGGTTAACTTTAGAATTACATATTAGGCTTAGGTATTACCACTCAAGAAAGAGATCTTGAAGTCATTGTGGATAGTTCTCTGAAAACATCCACTCAATGTGCAGAAACAGTCAAAAAATATAACAATGTAGGGAATCATTAAGAAAGAGATAGATAATAAGAAAATATCATAGTGCCTCTCTATAAATCCATGATACATCCACATCTTGAATACTGCATGCAGATTTGGTTGCCCCATTTCAAAAAAGATATATTGGAATTGGAAAAGGTTCAGAAAAGGGCAACAAGAATGATTCAGGTGTATGGAACAGCTGCCATATGAGAAGAGATTAATAAGACTGGGACTTTTCAGATTGGAAAAGAGATGACTAAGGGGGGGATATGATAGAGGTCTACAAAATAATGACTGGTGTGGAGAAAATACATAAGGAAGTGTTATTTACTCTTTCTTATAATGCAAGAACTAGGGGTCACCAAATGAAATTAATAGTCAGCAGGTTAAAAACAAACCAAAGGAAGTATTTCTTCACACAACACACAAGTCAACCTGTGGAACTCTTTACCAGAGAATGTTGTGAAGTTCAAGATGTTATATCCTTGGGGCAGCCGGTGTAGGAAGCAATCACTTGAGGCCAGAGAGCAGACAGCTAACCAAAACCTCCATTTTATTTACAGAGACAGAGAGCTCACCCAGCCGGTTGAAACCGGCTGAGCTAACCCATAATAATCTAACTCAGTTGCCATAGCAACAAAAACCATGACAACCAAATACACAACATATTAGGGGGGGAGGAATAAGAACATCCCCTAAATAAAACACACACTAGACTAGAGAAGGAGGGTAGACTGCCTCCATTCCCGGCTAAACCCTGGGGATTATTTTGCCCCATAACCGTGGGTTCGCCCTAGCTAAAGATCCAGCCGATGAGGCCTTCTGTCTCTAGGTGGATTACGGCGAACTTCTGGTGTTATTGCACCCGAAAGCACTAGGGGCTTAGGGTCCGCAGCACGAACAGGTGAGGAGGTGGTATCAGCTCGTGCTGGGCAAAGGGGTATCTCAGCCGCCGGCAGTAATGGAGGAGAACAGTCAGAAACAGGTGACTCGTGATTCGGTCCCTCACCAGAAGAGGTGAAGTCAGACCCCTCAACTGCAGATGGGTCCTGAGGACTGGCATGACCTGGCAACAGCTGATCTACATGTCGCCGCCAGGTAAGATTCTCTGCAGTCCGGACTGTGTAGGAAACAGGTCCTGTTTGAATGATGACTGTGGCCGGAACCCATTTAGCTCTGGAAGTATAATTCCGAGCCAAAACTGGCTGTCCCGGGCTAAAGGTTCGGTCTTTTGCTCTGGGTGCCCGTCTGATGACTTGATATTGCTGCTGATGTTGCACAATTTGTCGGGGTTCAGAAGGTTTCAGCAGATCAAAGCAAGTGCGCAGCTGTCGTCCCATCATTAGAAAGGCCGGAGATGCGTGGGTCGTAGCATGAGGTGTCTTTCTGTAGGAAAGTAAAAAGGTATCCAGACGCTTTTGAATGGAGTGTTGTCCCCTTGCTGATTTCAAAGCGTTTTTCATTGTCTGCACAAATCTTTCAGCTAATCCGTTGGTGGACGGATGATATGGTGCTGACGTGATGTGGTGTATCCCATTTGCCTTCATAAAATTTTGAAACTCCTGAGAAACGAACTGCGGTCCGTTGTCGCTCACAAGTTGTTCTGGCAGACCAAAATGACTAAAGAGTCCTCGTAGTTTTTGGATAGTACTCTCTGCAGAAGTGGACTGCATTATAGAGACTTCTGGCCATTTAGAATGGGCATCTATTGCCACCAAGAACATGCTTCCTTCAAGGGGGCCAGCAAAGTCAACGTGAATACATTGCCACGGGTTTTCAGGCCAGTCCCATGGGTGTAGGGGTGCCCACTGGGGTGCATTCCTCACACCCTGACATGACATACAAGCTTTTGCCTTCTCTTCAATAGCGCTGTCCAGTCCAGGCCACCAAAAATAGCTTCGTGCAATTTCCTTCATGCGCACTATTCCACAGTGACCGGAATGTAGCTGTTCTAACATCTGTGATCTCAGTGGTGGTGGAATAATGACACGTCTCCCCCACAACAAACAACCAGATTGGACCGATAACTCCGTCCGCTTGGACATGTAGGGAACAAGGTCGGATGAGACCGGAGAGGTTTGTCGAGATTTTCCATGCATCACCAGGTCCATAACGTGGGACAATACTGGGTCAACGCGAGTTGCCTTCTTTATCTGAGTAGCAGTGATGGGTGTATTCTCTACCTGTTCAAAGTAGAAGATTTCCTTTTGGGCACTATCTTGGTGTTTGACCGGCAAAGGCAACCTTGAGAGGCCATCTGCATTGCTGTGCAGAGTGGATTTCCGATATTTGATTTCATATGTGTGTGCTGAAAGTAACAATGCCCAACGTTGCATACGACTAGCAGCTAATGGGGGAATGCCTGTGTAGGGTCCAAAAATTGATGTCAGAGGTCGATGGTCTGTGAGAAGAGTAAATTTTCGCCCAAACAGGTACTGATGAAACTTCCGAATTCCAAAAACAATTCCTAATGCCTCACGTTCGATTTGGGCGTAGTTAGTTTCTGCTTTGCTTAGAGTGCGTGAAGCAAAAGCAATAGGTCTCTCTTCTCCTGAAGGCATAATATGTGACACGACTGCTCCCACTCCATAAGGGGAAGCATCGCAGGCCAATTGCAGGGGTAAGGATGGATCAAAGTGCGTTAGAACTTCAGAATTTAGCAATGCATCCTTAGCTTTGTTAAACGCAACATCACAGGCTTCAGTCCACTTCCAGGCCTTGTTCTGCCCAAGAAGCTCATGAAGTGGTTTTAGCAGTGTGGCTAACTGTGAGATGAACTTTCCATAATAGTTCAGGAGTCCTAGAAACGAGCGCAGCTGGCTTACATTTCGAGGTGGGGGAGCCTCCACAATAGCTTTAACTTTTGCAGGGGCCTTATGAAGACCTGCAGAATCAATGATGTGTCCCAAATATTCAACAGAGGGCTTGAAGAATTCACACTTGTCTTTGCGAACTCGTAGGCCATATTCTTCCAGTCTTTGTAGGGTAGCCTCTAAATTCTTTAAGTGATCCTCTTCATTTCTTCCAGTGACCAGGATATCATCCAGATAGCACTGAACTCCTGACAAGCCACACAAGATCTGGTCCATAGCCCTCTGGAACAGGGCGGGAGCAGATGTTATTCCGAAGGGTAGGCGACAGTATCGATAAAGCCCCTTATGAGTCACAATAGTCAACAGCTCTTGGGACTTTTCATCGACGTGCATCTGTAAATATGCTTGACTCAGATCAATCTTACTGAACTTTTGTCCCCCAGCCAGGCCTGCGAAGAGGTCATCGATGCGGGGAAGCGGGTATTGCTCTGCACACAACACTGGGTTGACAGTGACTTTAAAATCACCGCAAATCCGGAGAGAGCCATCTTTCTTCACGATTGGAACGATAGGAGTGGCCCATGAGCTATGGGTAACTGGTATTAGGACTCCATTGGTGACCAGGCGCTCCAGGTCTGCTTCAACTTTTGGCCTGATGGCATATGGCACAGTTCGGGCTTTCAGATATTTTGGTGGACTGTCAGGTTTAATGTTCAATGTCACAGTGGTTCCCTTCATACTTCCCAAATCATCTCCAAAAACAGCAGCATGTTTCCTTAGTATAGGGGTTAGACTGGTTTCTTCTTTAGTCATCCGGTGCACTTCTGCCCAGTTCAGCTGAATCTTCCCAAGCCAAGACCTACCCATTAAGGCTGGGTAGTTACCTCTCACCACAAACAGTGGCAATTTAGCCGCCTGTCCATTGAGCTCCACCTTAACATCAATAGTGCCCAACATGGGCACAGCTTCACCTGTATACGTCTTCAGAACAGTTTTTGTTGCCTTAAGCGGAAGATGCTGTAGCTTTTCCTTATACACAGTCTCAGGAACCAGCGAGACAGCTGCACCGGTGT
The DNA here is from genome assembly GCF_020497125.1 of Mauremys mutica. Classification (NCBI taxonomy): domain Eukaryota; kingdom Metazoa; phylum Chordata; order Testudines; family Geoemydidae; genus Mauremys; species Mauremys mutica. The sequence continues at coordinate 36,405,602 of NC_059078.1, read as the reverse complement.
CTAGTTCCATGCGTATAGGTTTGCCCTCCAATAAGGGGGTTACCCAGTAGTCATGTGAGCCCGCTGCCAAAGACAAAACATGCAGTGGCACTTCCTCTTGTGATGAGGTGTCTGCTTGATCATCCTGGGTCTGCTCTAGAGTATGCAAGGTTCCTCTTTTTGTCGGCCAGACCACAGGCCTCTTTTTCTTTTGTTTACAGGCATACTCAATGTGTCCCTTTTTGCCACAGTGTCGACACACCAGGTCCTTACACCAGGATTCTGATGCCTGGTGTCCTGGCTTACCACAGCGGTAACATTCTTGACTCTGCACAGTTTTGTGGGTCGGTTCTTGTGACACTTTTTGCACCCTAGGGGGTGCACCGATGTATTGTGCCTCCCTTGTAGCCAGTTCCATGGAGACAGCAATATCAACAGCCTTCTGTAAGGTAAGCTGAGCCTCTGTCAGTAGGCGCTTCTGTATAGCTTCACTGTACAGGCCACACACTAACCTGTCACGCAGGGCATCATTTAACATTTCTTTAAATTCACAGTGTTCTGCTAGCTTTTTTAGAATGGCTACAAATTGTACAACTGTTTCATCTTCCTTTTGGTCTCTTTTGTGGAACCTATATCTTTCAGCAATTACCAGTGGTTTTGGGGAGAAATGAGACCCCAGGATTTCCACAATGTCACTGTAAGATTTAGTCTCAGGCTTAACAGGGTGTAGTAAGCTGCGTAGCAGAGAGTAGGTTTTAGCCCCTACAACAGTTAAGAATATTGGCACCTTCTTCGCTTCTGTAATGTCATTTGCAATACCAAAAAGCTCAAAACGCTCAGTATACACATGCCACTGCTCTGTATTCTCATCCAAAGGGTCCAGGGGCCTGGTCAGAGTAGCCATGATTTTAGTTTCACTTTCACAGTCAGTGCAAACAAGCAGCTTTTTTTTGTTTGTTTGTTCTTTACCTTAACTTCTACTTCCTTCTGTTACTGGAGCAGCACCGGAGTCTCACCCTCGTCGCCAGTGTTATATCCTTGGGGCAGCCGGTGTAGGAAGCAATCACTTGAGGCCAGAGAGCAGACAGCTAACCAAAACCTCCATTTTATTTACAGAGACAGAGAGCTCACCCAGCCGGTTGAAACCGGCTGAGCTAACCCATAATAATCTAACTCAGTTGCCATAGCAACAAAAACCATGACAACCAAATACACAACACAAGACTATAACAGGATTCAAAAAAGAACAAGATACATTCATGGAGGATAGGCCCATCAATGGCTATTAGCCAGGATGGGTAGGGATGGTGTCCCTAGCCTCTTGTTTGCCAGAAGCTGGGAATGGGTGACATGGGATGGACCACTTGATGATTACCTGTACTGTTCATTCCCTCTGAGGCACCTGGCATCGGCCACTGCTAGAAGACAGAATACTGGGCTAGATGGGCCTTTGGTATGACCCGGTGTGGCTGTTCTCATGTTCTTAGGCTAAAGGCTGCATGTCCTAGGGATGAGGAAGTCATAGCTACCTCTTCAAACGGCACTGATTGAATGAGGGAACTGTGTTAAATCCCAAGAGGGATTTACCTGAACTAGTTTAGCCTCTGTTGCAGGAAGCATCAGGAAACAGCAGGGAACATATTCAATGTTCAAAGACTGTGTCATCCAAAAAAAGGCTTAATAAATTCACTGAGGGAGCAGAATGTCCCCCTCAGTCCATGGAAACAGCAGAGGTACAATGCCATCTAATTCTGGCTATTTTCTATAAGGAACTTCTATTTAATAAGGAACTTGGCAAAGATTGATGGTGGTGCAGAAATCATGCTTTCGTTGTTTCTCTCCCCCTGCATGAGAACACATGAAGTGCTCCCAAAAGCCTCCTTAGGTGGGATTTTCACTTTAGGTAGATCCCACTTGCTTCCTCATGCGCACAGCCAGGATCTGACAGTTTCTGTGCTGCACTGCTTGTACGGTTCTTATGCTCCTCTCTCAACTCCAGCGTGCCTTATCTCAATGTGACTACACCAATTAAGTGACCCAGACTTAGCCCTTGTCTTGGTGATTTAACAAATATTGTTTGCATATTAGAAAACTAGGCCAAATTCATCCTGTAAGGTATTAATTTGACCATTTAAATGTAGGACAAAGAGGCTGGTAAGCAGTCGGCAGAGCTCATTACTCCAGTTACAATGTTAGAACAATGATGATATTGCAAGGGCCCAATGCTTCCTTTGTTGTGTCACTACTACTGCTGAGGCTTATGTATAATGGTGGCAGGATCAGTCTACATAAATTCCTGGATTTCATAAATGAATCTTATTGACCTCTCACACAGCTTCAGATTTACGGCTTTTAAAAAATAAGAGGCAACTATCTCAGAAACCAAAGCTGAAGCCTTTTGGGGGATGCTCTCTTGGGTTACTCACCTAGTTCCATTTAAAAGCTGTTAACAATCCCTAAAGAGTGTCTCAAATTATAATCAGAGAAATTCAATATATTTTTTTCTATACACAGTTCCTACAGCTTCAATGTTTTTTGTATCATCAACAAGCAGATAATAAAAAGTACTCTTGGAAATACATCTGGCCCCTGCAGGTACCATCACTGTTTTCTGTAGCAATTTGGCCTGCCTGGCTAAAAGGAAAGATAAAAAACCCAGAGAATGCACTATTTGTCTCTCTGGATGTAGAATGCTTGTATCATAACACTGATGCAGTGACTAGAACAGCCTAGGAGAGCAGGAGATGGGTATTAAAATAAAAATCTCTTCTGAAAAAAAATCAATATTTATATTCAGTTCTTATCAAAACATTGCACTAGTGATAATGCTGTTGTTAAACAAGCTTAGTTTGATAAAGCAAAAGCAAATTTGGCTTTAGGAAACATTTGTGTCTTTGCCTCTGTCTCTTCATGTAAATCTGACATTTTATTTAAAGATCAGAATTCTTAAATCAAATAGACTGAATATTATTTTATCTGACACTGTTAAGGAGCATATAGGTCAGTTTGCATAAAAAGTCAGAGGAAGAATGCTCAGAGCTTTCCAGGTGTCAGCATATTGGCACTTCATATGTCTAACACTTTCTTCCTGCTCTTCATTTGAGTAAGCTGTAATTTTTCACATCTGAGAGAATATAAGATCAAGTGAGATACTCTGCATTTCATTTAATGTAGGATACTCTGCATTTCATTTAATGTAGCACAGTAGGAGGGGGAAAGTCTGCAGCAGACAAAATGTGGTTCTGGAAAAGGTTTTTCTTACCCTTTTAGGTATAAATAAGGTGCCTGTAACAATACTGTTTGGTCCCCAGCTATGGGGCAATTTATGGTTGCTTAATGCCATCCACACATTTCAGAATAACAAAGAACAAGTTAAAGCCAAATCTATAAATGGTAACAAATCTTTTTAGTGAGGATTTATATAAAAATCTGCCTGATGAAATATGGGGAACTAGTGCAGTAGCTCTTGGCTAGAAATATTCTTTGAATTGTAGTTTCTAATGTAAAATCCTCCCAGAAAGATTAACAGTGTCCATGGGCTGTAGACATATAAACATGGACATTCTGATATGAGAATGGGGAAATTTTAGAGTATCTAAACATTATGGAGATCTCATTTATATGCATTTACAATAGTCAAAATCCATTTGCTTTGATGGAGTCGCTCCCAATTGACACCTGTTTAACGGAAAAGATCCAGGCCCTGTGTGAGTGTGAGTGAGTGAGTGAGTGAGTGAACGAACAGAAAATACAAAATATTAGGCCTTGTCTGCACTGGCAAGTTTCTGCGCAGTAAAGCAGCTTTCTGCAGTGTAACTCTCAAGGTATACACACTGCCAAGCCACTTAGTGCGCAGAAACTGCGCAGTTGCAGTGCTGTGAAAAAACCACCCTGACAAGAAGCATACAGCTTTCTGTGCTGGCGGTACACTACTGCGGTGCCAGTGTAGACACCTCGGTCAATTACATCGCTGTGATTGGCCTACGGGAAGTGTCCCACAATGACTGTTCTCTCCTCTCTGGTCATCGGTTTGAACTCTACTGCCCTGCCCTCAGGTGACCAACCGTGAGCCCCATCCCTTAAATTCCTTGGGAATTTTGAAAGTCCCCTTCCTGTTTGCTCGGTGATGTGTGCTGTGGTCTCAGTGCATCTTTCCAGGTAGCCACACCTGCTCCATGCACCAGGTGATCCCCCGCTTGGAGCAATGCCAAGCTGCTGGACCTCATCAGCATTTGGGGAGAGGAGACTGTCCAGTCCCAGCTGTACTCCAGCCATAGGAATTATTATACTCATGGACAGATTTCACGATGCGTGACAGAAAGGGGCCATGACCGGGACACACTGCAATGCAGAGTCAAAATGAAGGAGCTGCCACTAGGCTCTGGGAGCCTGAATCTGAAAGGTGTTCAGTACCCTCATCACTGTGTACAATCAATGGGAGCTGAGTGTGCTCAACAACTGGCAGGAGGTGCTCAGACAGTATCAAAGCTGGGCTACTCATTTAATTCCTCACTTCTGTGGTCAGTAGATTCACCAAAATATTTAAACAAAAAAAACCAAACCTCGAGGGCCTGATTTTTTAAATAGTTCACAAGCAAACATACATGGAACTCTTTTCTTCTGCACATGATTATTGTAATTATGCACCCAAATTAGATAACTGGACATGCAAGAGCCTTAGGTAGTTAGGCTCAAAAATGGCCATATTTGCACTCAGTTACTTGGATTGCAAGTGTGGTAATGTGGAGGTGTACGTCCATTTTTGTATACACAGAAAAGAGAATCAGGCCCCTCAATGTTTCAGAACCAACTATGAAAGTTTTGCCTTTATAAAGCCCGTTACAAGCAGGGCCGCCCAGGGGTGGGGGTGGGGGTGGGGGCGGGGGCAAGTGGGGCAATTTGCCCCAGGCCCCGGGCTCCACAGGGGCCCCCACAAGCATGGCTGAGGCTCCCTCCCCGGCCCCGTCTCCACCCCTCCCCTCTCCCGGAGCCTCGGCCAATCCAGCAGCGTCCCGGACAGCTCCGGCGGAGCCCCTGAGCCCCGCCCCGGTCAGAGCAGCGTGGTGAGGGGGCGGGGCTGCGAGCTCCAGGCTGAGTGGAGGGAGCTGAGCTCAGCGTGGAGCTCCCAGCCCTGCCCCCTGACCACGTGGCTCTGAGCAGGGAGGGGCTCAGGCTCCGCCGGAGACACGCTGCCTCTGTTGAGCGAAGCTCCTGGATGCGCTGAGGCTCCGGGTGAGAGGGGAGCCAGGGCTAAGGGGCCAGGGCCGGGGGGTTGGCTAAGGGGCAGGGAGTCCCGGGCACAGGCAGGAGGCAGAGGTTGGGGGGGGCAATCAGGGGACAGGGAATCGGGGAGTTGGATCGTGGCGGTTCCAGGGGTCTATCAGGACTCAGTGAGGGGTGATAGGGGTTGGGGCAGGGGGCAGGGAGCAGGGGTGGGGTCCTGGGGTGGTAGTGGAGGGTCTCTGGGGGATGGTGAGGGGACAAGGAGCAGGATGGGTCGGGGATTCTGAGGGGGGGTGGGCAGTTGGGGGGCAGGAAGTGAGTGGTGGTCGGATAGGGGGCAGAGCCAGGCTGTTTGGGAGGCACAGCCTTCCCTACCCTAAAGCTCACTCAGCAGTCTGAGGCTTGCAGAAGAGCCAAGCTGTTGGCTTTTCCATTAGGGCTACCATCCCTTTCACTTCTCAAATGCCAAATTATAGTCTATATTTAATTTCAGTGTCATAGGGAGATTCAAGTCAGGGGAGGGTAGCTTCATTTAAAATTAGCCACTGGGGGGAGGGATCACATGAGAAGAGCAATATCCTACACCACCTACCTCCTTCCCAACCCTACCAAGGGAGACTCCCCACACACATTTCCTGAGGCTCCAGAGGGGTTAATTCAGTGGTTCTCAAACTTTTATACTGGTGACCCCTTTCACATAGCAAACCTCTGAGTTCAACCCCCCCCACCCCCTTATAAATCGAAAACACTTTATATATTTAACACCAGTGGTGAGCTGCAGCCGGTTCGCACCGGTTCCCTCCAGGAACAACCGGTTCTAAACGGGCTTCTAAATTTAACAACCGGTTGTTCCTGGAGGGACAACTAGTTCCAAAAGGGCTTTTAAATTTAACAAAAGCTCTAGCAGCTCCCTACCCTTCCCCCGGCCCCAGCTCACCTCACTCCGCCTCTGCCTCCTCTTCTGAAGCTCCTCCGGCTTCTCCTCCTCCTCCTCCTCCCCAGCTTCCTGCGAATCAGCTGTTCACGTGGGAAGCCTGGGAGGGCTGAGAAGGAAGCAGCGGCTTCCACCAGGTGAGCTGGGGCCGGGAGCGCCAGCGGGAGGAGGGCTCCAGGCGCCGCGCTGCCCGGCGAGGTTGTGGCCAGACCCTGGGGCCGGGCGGCATGGCTCCTGCCCCCTGGGTCCAGCTGCGACCTCGCCGGGCAGCGCAGCGCGGCTCCTGCCCGGCCCCCGGGGCCGGCCCCGACCTCGGCCGGGCGGCGCGGCTCCTGCCCGGCCCCCAGGGCCGGCTGGGCGGTGCGGCTCCTGCCCGGCTCCTGGGTCCGGCCCCGACCTCGGCCGGGTGGCGCGGCTCCTGCCCGGCCCCCGGGTCCTGCCGGGTGGGGCGGCTCCTGCCTGGCCGTGACCTCGGCCGGGCGGCGCGGCTCCTGCCCGGCCCCCGGGTCCGGCCCCGACCTTGGCCGGGCGGCGCGGCTCCTGCCCGGACCCTGGGTCCGGCCCCGACCTCGGCCGGGCGGCGCGGCTCCTGCCCGGCCCCCGGGTCTGGCCCCGATGTCGGCCGGGTGGCTCCGGTCCCAGCCCCAGCCCAGCTGGGCCCCCACCTCCAGGCAGCACAGTAAGGGAGCAGGGAGGGCGTGTTGGATAGAGGGCAGGGGAGTTGGACGGGTGGATTAGTGTCGGAGTGGTCAGAGGGCAGGGAACAGGGGGATTGAACGGGGGCAAGGGACCCGGGGGGCAGTTAGAAAGGGGCAGGGGTTGGATGGGGCGGTGGGGGGCAGTTAGGGGTAGGGATTCCAGGGGACAGAGAGAAGGGGTGGTTGGATGGGGTAGGTGTCCTGGGGTGCCATCAGGAATGAGAGAAGGGGTTGGATGGGGTGGCAAGGGGCAGTCAGGGGACAGGGAAGGGGGTTGGATGGGGCAGGGAGTCCCCGGGGGGGCATGACCCCCTCATGGGGTGAGGAGGAGGGAACCGGTTGTTAATATTTTGGCAGCTCATCACTGTTTAACACTATTATAAATGCTGGTGGCAAAGCAGGGTTTGAGGTGGAGGCTGACAGCTCATGTCCCCCAGTAATAACCTTGTGACCCCCTGAGGGGTCCCGACCCCCAGTTTGAGAACCCCTGGGGTAATTTAATTTTAACACCCTATGTCCATTCACATGCATGTGCTATTTTGAGCATTTCAGTTTTCACAACATAGGCTCATCCCAGATTTGGAACAAGCTCAAATGCTCAGTTCGTGGAGTATGTACATAAGCTATACTAAAGACAAACCCACAGTAACCGTCTCCAGTCTCCAGTTTGTGAGGGACCCCATGGAGCCAGTATCTAGGAAACAGATAAATGCATGGAAATTAAGTCCATTAATGGCTATTAGCCAGGATGGGTAAGGAATGGTGTCCCTAGCCTCTGTTTGTCAGAGGTGGAGATGGATGGCAGGAGAGAGATCACTTGATCATTTCCTGTTAGGTTCACTCCCTCTGGGACACTTGGCATTGGCCATTGTCGGTAGACAGGATACTGGGCTGGATGGACCTTTGGTTTGACCCAGTATGGCTGTTCTTATATTCTAACCTAAATGAACCCAAAGTTATGGAGACAGATATGAGTCAAGGAAGCCAGCACAGTATCAGAAACCTGGAAAAATCTCTGACTGGATGGGCTCAGGCGTTTGGTCACAAGCTGAGGTGATTCAAAAAGTTTTGGATTTTTTTTTAAGCAGAATTTTTTTATTGTTTCTTTAAACAATCAAACACAGCAAGCAGCAAATATTTGGCCCCACACGTCTAAAACCCCAAACCATATTCAGGTTTTGGCAGACTAATTTCAGCTTTTCAATTAAAAAAACCACAACAAATTTTAAAGGAAAGCAGACGTTGTCCGTGATTTTTTTCTGCTTTTTAAAAACCCCTAGTTTTCGATCCAGAAACAGTTTTGACGGCACATATTTATCCAACCCTTTTAATGAGCTTTAGTGCCTTTTAGCACTAGCTGATGCTGAGAACCAGTGATAGCTTGTAAAGAAATTTTCTCAAAACTGAATTTGTGCCGAGATGTGGAAGGTTTATTTTTCCCAGGGCCGCCCATGGGGGCGGAGCAAGTGGGGCAATTTGCGCCGGGCCCTGCAGGGGCCCCCACGAGAATATAGTATTGTAATTTTTTTTATGGAAGGGGCCCCCAAAATTGCTTTGCCCCAGGCCCCCTGAATCCTCTGGGCGGCCCTGGCTACAAGTCCAAATAGCTGAGGTAGAGTAGCACTGTCCAATTCAGAATAAGCTGAGAAGATAAAACCAGTGTAAAATACATTGGCCTCTGTCTCAATTCCGAGATTCAGTCACAGAAATTAACCTGACCGAAATGAAGACTCTGTACTGCTACATATGGAAGTAGCTGCTCCCATATATAATATTGAATAATGCACACCCTAGCAGGGGTGTCTAAAGCAGCATCAGCCATGGGACATCACTGAAAAGCTCAAATGCATCAGCAGAGCACTGACGGGAATATCAAAAATGCCTTTGGGGGAAAGAGGAATGGCTGGAATGTATTAGCCACCTAGAATATTGACTTTGAGACTCTACTGGCTAGACTGTACATAGCCTATAAAGTGATGCCACTAAAAGTATTAAAACGGGCAGCCTATTAATGTAGAAGAATGCTTCCCAAAGGCACAGAGATAACTAAAATAATATGCAGTCTCCTTAAGTGGGTTTCTAATTATTTATTTCTTCCCTTCAGTTACTGTGATAATCTTTTTCTTGGATCCACTATTTATTAAATAAGATGAGAGATAAGAGCACTGAAATCAGGCCACACCATGGGAGAAAGAGGTTAAACCTGCTGTGACACAAACCAGCAACCACAAGAAAATTAAGCATTTAATACGAAACGGGACTCCCCCCTCAAACAATCTACCTCTTAATGTAATAAAACTGTCATTCTTTAATTGGATAGACTTCTTGGCACATCATCAGCATCCAAGGGCTGCATAATGAACAATATAATTGTAAAATCATACTGTGTTTATGACTGTTATTAGTTCACAGCTTTTCTAACCTGGCAACCTGAAAAATGAATAATGACTTAGGGAGCTGCTGATTTTTAAGGACACACGTACATGCAAATGAAAGATGAAGTGCATATTTTGCTAATAAATTCTTAAGGATAATTCAGAGTTTATTACTTTCCTGATTGAGAAAAAACAAAATGAAACAAAAATAAAACGTAATTGGCTATTTTTCTTCCTCCAAACTAGGCTCTGACAGCAACTGTAACCAGAAGCACCATTAGAACAATGGCAGCTCACCTGAAATGTACTGAATTCACTATTCATCTTTGCTCCAGGCCAAGAATTACAATGAAGGAAAGTCTTGTACCTTCTGTTTCTCATTAAGGGCTAACGTGCCATCAAAATTACAGAATAAAGTGAATGAGGCCTTGCAGTTCTCTTTCATTTTAGAAAGAGCACGTTTGCATATTCTTATTTTATAAATGGAAGAACTTTTCTTGAAATAGGCAGTGCTTATCACTTGGACAGCGATATTTACAGCATTCTGGGGATATTTACTTGATATATTATTCATGCTCCACTATTCCACTGGGTATTTTGCATTTGCCATTTTGTCATAACACAAAATGCCACAATGTTGACCCTGGGGTCTCCAAGACAATGGGAAACTGCAGATGCTTGAGGGTCATGCTGAGTCTTACTGACCCTGAATTGCCTGTGGCATTAAGCTTAAAGCTTTGGATAGTAGGAAACCCTTTATTAGTTGAATAGGTTTTTTTATTTAATAATTTTGTCACCAGACTAATGATCATGTAGATACACACACAAATATATGTATCTATACATAATTTTACACACTCACATTTACAGGGTGAAGTCATGGCCCCATTGAAGCCAATGGGAGTTTTGCCAGGGCCAGGATTTCACCAATAAATAAATACACACACCATATAGGTTGAGGTGACATACATGTGATACATATCACATGGCCATGCCCATATCACCTGCCTAGTAACCTATCTCACCACAATTTAACCTCACTTTCCATCACCTTAAGAATCTTCAAATAGCTGCTTTTATTCTCCCCGCCCAAGTTGGACCTGCCATCCAGAGAAACCTTTCCTCCTCCTCCACTCTATATTACTTGAGGTTCAGGACAGTAAAGATTCATGGCCTGTCTACACTGGCAATCTTCTTCGCAGTAAAGCAGCTTTCTGCGTTGTAACTCCCGAGGTGTACACACTGCCAAGCCACTTAGTGTGCAGAAACTGTGCAGTTGCAGTGCTTTAAAAAAAAACACCCCAATGAGAGGTGTACAGCTTTCTGCTCTGGGGCTACAGCGCTGCAGTGCCAGTGTAGACAACCTGGTCAATTACAGTGCTGCAACTGGCCTCCGGGACGTGTCCTGCAATGCTTGTTCTCGCCTGTCTGGTCATTGGTTTGAACTCTACTGCCCTGCCCTCAGGTGACCAACCGTCATCCTCACCCTTTGGAATTTTGAAAGTCCCCTTCCTGTTTGCTCGGTGATGCGTGCAGTGGTCTCAGCACATCTTTCCGAGTGGCCATGCCTGCTCCACGCACCAGGCAATCCCCCACTTGGAGCAATGCTGAGCTGCTGGACCTCATCAGCATTTGGGGTGAGGAGGCTGTGCAGTCCCAGCTGTGCTCCAGCCATAGGAATTATGATACCTATGGGCAGATTTCACAATGCAATGACAGAAAGGGGCCATGACCGGGACACACTGCGTGCAGGGTCAAAGTGAAGGACCTGCAGAACGCCTACCACAAGGCGTGGGAGGCAAACCACTGCTCCGGTGCTGCGCCCACAAGCTGCCAGTTCTACAAAGAGCTGGATGCGATACTTGGTGGTGACCCCACCTCCACTGCAAAGGGCACTGTGGATACTCTGGTAGCTCACGTGCCAGTCAAGAGTGAACAGAGCCAGGAGGAGGAAATCTTGGACGAGGATGTGGAGAGGGAGGGGGACCCAGAGGCAGAGGATGACTCGGAGATCAGAGATGTATGCAGCCAGGAGCTCTTTTCTACTCCGGAGGAGGCTAGCCAGTCACAGCTGTCGGTTCTTGGCGAAGCACAAACAGGAGAGGAGGCCCCTGGTAAGTGGATCTGATTTTGGGAATTGCTGAAGCGAGTTGTTGGGGGCAGGAGGGTTGCAGAAAGCAGGCTTGTGTCTGTATAATGCACGTATCACCACATGCCTAGTCTGAGCGGTGGAACAAGCTGTTGATTGATTCCCTCATTTCATGGGCATCTGCCTCAGAGATCTCCACGAAACTCTCCTGGAGATACTGGGCAATCCGCTGCCACAGGTTCTTTGGCAGAGCGGCTTTGTTTCTTGCCCCATTAACGGTAACTTTCCCATGCCACTCTGCCATCACGGGGAGGGGGACCATTGCTGCACACAGGCGAGCCACATAAGGGCCAGGGGTGGAAGTCGCAGTCTTGGAGAAAACCCTCCCTTGATTCCCTGCTCATCCTCAGCAGTGGGATATCTTCCATTATGATCACATCCTATGGAAATTGTGGGGACAGGAATGATTATCATCCCCCCCCTCCCCCCGCTGGTGCTGGCTCTCCCCAACAGCCACATGCCCAGTATACAGTAGGTTCAGGGAACACCGATTTACCCTGTCCCTGAGGCTACTCAGCATTTTGGAGGTCTTGTGGCTCATGTGTACTTGCCTGGGGTTAGGTATGTGAATAGTGGGTATGTTTTAAATTAATGAATCAGTGTTCTCTGTGTTGCAAACAATACTGCTCCTGTTAAATGTTGCATTTTGGCTTCACAGAGATGACCTTGGGAGCCCAGCCTTCCTCTTTGTTATTGCTGGCTGAACAGCTGCGCAGACTTAGAAAGCAGCCATAAAGAACTATGGAGGACTTTCTGCGTGACATTATGATGCACTCCGTGGCTCAAAAACAGGAATTGAAGGAGTGGCAGGACAGCAAGAAGAGGGACCAAAAGGAGAACGCGGGATGCCAGAATGAAGCACGGAGCGTCTCTTAAACATTATGGAGCGCCAAGCGGATACTATCACTGCAAACCGAGCAGCTCCATGCCCGCCCTCCCCTGCAGCCACTGTCGCTAAACTCTTTCCCACGCGCCCCCCAGACATCGCCAACATTCCTATCAACCTCCTGTCTCCAGTCTGTACCTGGAGCATTCCACTCCTCCCCCATCACAGTCCAGCACTGCAGGCTCCCAGTACCCACTGCACTCAACAATCATCCCTCTGCTGTTTAGCCCTGTTGAAGTACAATACCCGGCTGCTGCACTGCACTGTACTTCAAAGGAGAAGGTTGGATATGATCCCTGGACATACACAAATCTTTAACCATCCCGGGGACCCCACCTCCTCCTGGGTCCTTCCCTTTCCCCACCCCCCTCAGTGCTGATGTGTTTTTTTGTTTGACTCTCTCCTCCAGTTGTTGTTTTTTAATAAAAGAATTGTGTTGATTTAAAGGAATCTTTATTCTATTAATTGAAAGCAAACAGAGCCTTGCAAAGCAACAAACAATTATCTTAAACCTTCATATTGCATCTCCTGCACCAATCACAATCACCTCCTAGCATTACAAGCAATGCACTCCCGAGAACAGCAAGAAATATTAGTGGCTTTCAGCTTCAAATTGTAGCCTCAAGGCATCCCTGATCCTTATGGCCCCGTGCTGTGCTCCTCTAATGGCCCTGGTCTCTGGCTGTTCACATTCAGCCTCCACATGCTGAGCCTCAGCAGTCCAGCCCTGAGTGAAGCTTTCACCCTTCTCTTCACAAATATTATGGAGTGCACAGCATGCAGCCATAAGCATTGGAATATTGTCATCAGCCAGGTCCAGCGTCGCATATAGGCAGCACCAGCAGGCCTTTAAATGGCCAAAAGCACACTCAACAGTCATTCTGCACTTGCTCAACCTGATGGGTACCCATCACCTACTACAGGACAGGCCCAACAAGGAAAATAACAGACCATCAATGGCCATCATGTACAGCCCCCAGCTAAAATCTCTCCTGCGTATTATCAACGATCTACAACCTATCCTGGAAAACGATCCCTCACTCTCTCAGACCTTGGGGGGCAGGCCAGTCCTCGCTTGCAGACAACCCCCCAACCTGAAGCAAATACACACCACAGAAACACCAACCCAGGAACTAATCCCTGTAGCAAACCTCGTTGCCTACTCTGTCCCCATATCTCCACTAGTGACACCATCAGAGAACCCAACCACATCAGCCACACCATCAGGGGCTCATTCACCTGCACGTCTACTAATGTTATATATGCCATCGTGTGCCAGCAATGCCCCTCTGCCATGTACATTGGCCAAACCGGACAGTCCCTACGTAAAAGAATAAATGGACACAAATCGGACATCAGGAATGGTAACATACAAAATCCAGTAGGTGAACACTTCAATCTCCCTGGACATTCTATAACAGATTTAAAAGTAACTATTCTTGAACAAAAACCTTCAGAAACAGACTTCAAAGAGAAACAGCAGAACTAAAATTCATTTGCAAATTTAACACCATTAATTTGGGCTTGAATAGGGACTGGGAGTGGCTGGCTCATTACAAAAGCAGCTTTGCCTCTCCTGGAATTGACACCTTCTCATCTATTATTGGGAGTGGACTACATCCACCCTGATTGAATTGGCCGTGTCAACACTGGTTCTCCACTTGTGAGGTAACCCCCTTCTCTTCATGTGTCATTATATAATGCCTGCATCTGTAACTTTCACTCCATGCATCTGAAAAAGTGAGTTTTTTTATGCATGGAAGCTTATACCCAAATAAATCTGTCGTCTTTAAGGTGCCACCAGACTCCTTGTTGTTTTTGTGGATACAGACTAACACGGCTACCCCCTGATACTTGACACCATGCAAGGTCTTTCAGAGCAGGATGCGATTAATGGTCCTGAACACTTCCGTCAACATGACGAAGTGGGTATTCACCCACGAAAGCTCATGCTGCAAAACGTCTGTTAGTCTATAAGGTGCCACAGGATTCTTTGCTGCTTTTACAGTCGACTTTCTGACTCCAAACTGGCTAGCGACGAATCGGTGGCAGTCTGGAGTAGCCAGCTTCCCCAGCGCAATAACCACACGCTTCTCGAACAGCAGGGCAGCTCTCATTCTCATGTCTTTGTGCCGAGCTGATCACACAGTCCCATGAACGTGGCTTTCCTTATCCGAAAGTTCTGCAGCCACTGCTCATCATCCCAGATGTGCATGACGATGTGATCCCATCGCTCAGTGCTTGTTTCCTGAGCCCAAAAGCAGTGTTCCACTGTGGTCAGATCCTCTGTGAATGCCACAAGCAATCTCATGTCATAGCTAGCATGCATGGCGAGATCAATGTTGCACTCCTTTTGCCTTTGTAGTTTAAGAAATAACTCCACTGCCACTCATGATGTTTTAGTCAGAGTGAGCAGCATATTGGTCAACAGTTCAGGATCCATTCCTGCAGACTGAAGAGCCAGAGCGTGCAATACACAAACCATTGAAGGATGGCGCCAAATGCGGACGGAAGCACAGGGTTTGCTAGGATGCGAAGCAATGCATCATGGGGCATTGGGGCAGGTCAGGATGCCCCGTGACCCCCTCCATCTTCCCACTACTCTTAGCAGCAGAAGAGTAAGAGATGCTCTGTGGGATAGCTGCCCAGAGTGCACCACTCCGAATACCGTTGCAAGTGCCGCAAGTGTGAACACACTATTGCGCAGGCAGCTGTCAGTGTGAACACATAACAGTGTTTTCCCTTCAGCACTCTGAGTGGCACTGTTACTGCCAGCGCTGTAACTCTGCCAGTGTAGACATACCCTGAGTCTAGATTCAGTAATAGCTGTTGTTGATGAAACAATGGAGAGATTCTAAAGTCATGGCCCCACAAGGATAGAAAATGGTAGCTCTAGCTCATAGAAAAGGGGAGATTCCCATCTTCTACTTCTAATACTGAAATGGCATGAGACAGAGCTGAATGTAATTTCACAATAGTTTTAGATCTAGGAAAACTATTTTAGGTTATTTATGGTTTTAATATTTCTCTCCCTCTGAAACTCATAGTAACCAAAGCACTTAACTTTAAAGGTGCAGGGATTAAAAAAAATTACTGGGACTATTTTTTGTGGCATTCTAAAATTAAATTATTTTTACTGTAAAATGTGGCAGATACACAATATGTGATTTGTTACAAGGGATTTATCTTTTGTTTGGAATTATCTGTATAACTCACTTGTAATATAGCATATTAGGAAGTTAGGAATTTAGATGATCCTTGGGGTCAGAGTGCATCCATGCATGGGTTCTCTCGCTCTCTCTCCCCCTGCCCCCCGTGTCTCCATTAGTAGTAACTACTGGTGTAAGCTAGTCCTGAAATACTTGTGACCTTAACAATCCAGTTTGCATGGGAACATGGGTCTGATTTTCAGAATTGCTTTGCACTCACTGCTCCCGTTTACTTTAGCTGGAGTTATGTGTGTTTAGCCCACTGCAGAAACACTGTATAAAAGGGTGGCAAATTCCAGCTCCCTGCACAGGAATGAAGAACTTTTCTTCAGAGCCTTCCAGTCAGGTACCTGAACCATACATAAGGGGAAAATGTAGATAGTCCTGAATTTTCATTTCACTAGATGCTCAAAAACTCAAGTGTAGATAAATAGCTTGTTTACAGTGCAAGCTGTTATGTTATATTGATAATATTAGAGAGATACAAATAATTTTTAAAATAACCAAGCTGTCATGCTTTCCATTTTGTGCTATGTATCTTCCCTTTCAAGCCATGTTCTGGAATGGTCTATTGGATGTTCGGCATTTATCTGAACGTACCCTGCTCTGCATGTACATACATATGAAATTAGTTTACTGCTCCTATGAAATTAAACACCCATAACCACAGCATGCTGCCATTAAACTGCATCAACACAAACTCCTTCTATAAGCTATTTGATTTTCATTACTCAAGTCATTCTCATCATGAGATTGGTGGCACAGCAATAATTGCACTGCACCCCACATGCCACAGAAATCTGTATAATATATATTCAAAGACTTCCAATGTAGGACTGACTGTACAACTACTCTTAAAAGCTTTCTGACCCCCTGAATTTACCCAGGCACTATGGAAACGTACGTTGTAATGAAAACTAACATGGGAGCAGTTCCTTGCTTAGTCACTTGCTTTCTGGAAACAAGAACCCCAACAGAGTGGGTTTATCCCCATCACACTGCTGCTTCCATTTTCCTCATGTTGAAATGCAGCTGTAGCTGCCGCTAGAACCCTAACTCAGCAAAAGCC
This sequence comes from Mauremys mutica, assembly GCF_020497125.1. NCBI lineage: Eukaryota > Metazoa > Chordata > Testudines > Geoemydidae > Mauremys > Mauremys mutica. Next base: position 36,389,080 of record NC_059078.1, on the reverse strand, counting down.
CCAGAAGAACTTGGATGCCGGCTCTGCAACATGCTGACCTATTCAGGAAAGAAGCTAGCTTTATACATACTTTAATCCTTACCTCCCCCCACAGCCCTTTCTCCCTTGGAAAAAAGAAAATGACTTGGTTCCAAGGGGTTGTGGAACTCAGGGAGTATCGGGAGGAAAGTCTAGGTGTTTGCCATTCCTGTTTCCTCTCCTGGACCTTCCCCTTTCTCTACATGAGTCTTGCACAACCCCACTGGGAAAGGGGAAGAAAGGGGTCCCCGCTGTGTCATGAACCAGAGTATTTACTTGTGAGAGGGGAGCAGATATGGAGGGATACATGATTCCGAACTTGGCATTATATGGCTGCGACTAAGGCGGGAAACACTCTCTCGCTATATGGAACGGGTTGCATAGCCAAAGAGGCTAATGGATCCTCTGTGGGGAGCGCAGCTGCAGAAGCTTACTTCTGCTCCACAGAGTCTGCAGTGATTTTAGAAATCAGGAATAAAAATGTGGGACCCCCTCTGCCTTAAAGTAATAATGAAGGATCTAAATAATTAGGTTAATATGAATTGGAGGCAACTGAGCTCTAATGGGATGGCGTCTAAAACAAAACCAAGTGCTGGTTAAATCCTCTGTGGCACATTCAGATTGAACATGTGACTGTTTATGAATCTCTTTATTTAACCTGACTAAAGATCTCAGCAGCCCAGGCAGCCTGCTGGAAGAACAGTTTTTGGAAAGTGTTTTAAAAGGAATCCTCAGAGCAGGCCAGTCTTCCTGAACTTGCTATGCAACAGCCCTACAAGCAGTTCATTCAGTTTGGTCCCGAGGATTAGTCTTGTTCAGCTGGACACTTGGTGCTTAATCCATGCCAAGATGCAGCATGCAGTAAGAGCGAGCACTCCTCAGATATGCCGACAGGACAAATCTGCTTCCAAAAGTGAACCAAATGTGTCAGGATTTCCTCAGATGCTAGAAATCGTCTGCTCCCCATCTTTGTAGTTGGTAACTGCATCAGCAGAACATTTTGCATTCAATTGTCATGAAACACCAACTGGATTAATGAAAAGTACCACAGGACATGGAGCATGGTACTACTATAAATGGTAGCTTGGGACCAAATCCCAGTGCCAGTGCAAACTAGGCACAGGAGAATTTTATGGAGTGACTGATACAGAATGCTCCACCACCTACATTTAGTGGCAATTTTCTTTAGAGCCAGATTCCAATTTGTGACCACAATTAATTGGAAACGTAATAATGACCGTTAGAACCTAAGTACGTGACTGTGCCTGCATATTTGCACCTGTAATTATTGCATGCCTCTAAGTGGAAAATGGGTTAGAATCTCTTAAAAATGTGGCCCATTTTTTTTTGTTTCTTTCTGTGAAATGATACACAGCAAAAAAATAAATGAAGTCATTTGTATTCGGCGCCAGAACTATGACAATGCACTGGAAAAAGTTCAGAAGTGTAGGTATGCAACTAGCCAAAATACGTTAAAGAAGTGACGGGAATAGGAATTTATGAACTGTAGATGATTTGTACAAGTTAATGAAGAAATTCTCTTGGGTAGGGAGTGCAAGAAAAAAATAATCTTGAGAATTGTGTTCAGAATTAAAGAATTCAAAATAATGGACATGAGATCATAAGTATAAAACAGCTGGAGAACACTGCATCAACCATTGTTGGGGTGGATGACAAGGATTGAAACTACAGCATTTAAAACTCACTACTCCACCCTGTTTTGGAAAGTGTAGCTCTGAACATCCATTTGATCAGATCTTTTTATAGGCAAGCTGTTATGTCCTAGGGGCAGCCGGTGTAGGAAGCAATCACTTGAGGCCAGAGAGCAGACAGCTAACCAAAACCTCCATTTTATTTACAGTAACAGAGAGCTCACTCAGCCGGTTGAAACCGGCTGAGCTATCCCTTAATAGTCTAACTCAGTTGCCATAGTAACAAAACCCATGACAACCAAATACACAACACAAGCAACCTTCCTCTGCCTCAAGACACAGATATTTAACATTTGTATTTCTTACTCTGTTGACTGATTCCCTTCCCCAAGCCCAACCACTTTATACAAAATTAAAAACAGAAAATAGAGAATGAGAACAGTGTGTGCTCAAAATATTATAATCTGGGATAGCTGTGGACCAGGTGGAGCTGCACGGTTTGGGGGCCTTACGGAGAAGATCTAAACCTGCCTTGCTGATGGCATGCTGGAGGGGAACCCCTACAAGGAAGTGTTATTTAAGAACATAAGAATGACTATGCTGGGTCAGACCAATGGTTCATCTAGTCCAGTATCCTGTCTTCTGATAGCGACCAAAGCCAGGTGCTTCAGAAGGAATGAACAGAACAGGCAATCACTGCCTGATCCATCCACTCCCAGCTTCTGGCAAACAGAGGCTAGGGACATCCAGGTTGACTGTGCATTGGGTGAAGAAATATTTCCTTTTGTTTATTTTAAACCTGCTGCCTATGGATTTCATTGGGTGACCCCTAGTTATTGTGTTATGTAAATAACATTTACTTATTCACTTTCTCCACACCAGTCAAGATTTTATAGACCTCAATCATATCCCCACTTAGTCGTCTCTTTTCCAAGCTGAAAAGTCCATTTTTTTAATCTCTCCTCATACGGAAGCTGTTCCATACCCATAATCATTTTTGTTGCCCTTCTCTGTACCTTTTCCAATTTCAATATATCTTTTTTGAGATGGGAGACCAGATCTGCACGCAGTATTCAAGACGTGGGCATAACATGGATTTATATAGAGGCATTATGATATTTTTGGTCTTGTTAGGAATCATTAGGAAAAGGATAGATAACAGTCAGTTAGCTTTTTTTTTTTTTTGACTGCTGCCGCACATTGAACAGATATTTTCCGAGATCTATCCACAATGACGCCAAGATATCTTTCTTGAGTGGTAACAGCAAAATTAGACCCCAATATTTTATATGTATAGTTGAGATTATAATTTTCCAATGTGCATTACTTTGCAATTATCAACACTGAATTTAATCTGCCATTTTGTTTCCCAGTCACCCAGTTTTGTGAAATCCCTTTGTAACTCTTCTCAGTCTGCTTGGGACTTAACTTGAGTAATTTTGTATCATCTGCAAATTTTGCTACTCATTGTTTACCTCCTTTTCAAGATAATTTATGAATATGATGAACAGTGCTGGTCCCGGTACAGACCCCTTGTGGACACCACTATTTTCCTCTCTCTATTCTGAAAAATGACCATTCATTCCTCTCCTTTGTTTCCTATCTTTTAACCAGTTACTGACCCATGAGAGGACCTTCCCTCTTATCCCATATTCATGAAGATTCTTTCGTTAAAACATCTCTTACTGGAGTTCTTTATCCAGGAGGGGACAATCTAGGCCAGAAAAAGAAATAATCAGTGCCCAGGCAGCCAAATAACATGGATACTTTTTATTTACATCAGCTATCCTTAAATATTTGTAATGCTATATTGGTCAGGGGCTTTGCTGAAATGAAGGATACAAGTGTCCCTAACAAAGCAAATGTCAGAAGCTGAAATATACATTACATTCTACGTAAGGAAAAACCCGACTGGCCTGTACTTCCATGGTTGGTAGCACAACTGCCTCATTCTATTTTCAGAAGCTTTTGTTTAAAATTAATTGCTTAGCATAGAAGTCTGCTCTAAAATGAAATCAGATTTGCAATTTGCGCAGATGTAACACACCATATTTCCTCTCTACTGTCTGACTATTAGCAATTCCATCTCCCTTGTGGTCCCCTCTCTGGTTTGTTAAATTCTCATTGCCCATTCTATTTCCCTCAGATTGTCTGAATGTTTGTATGGTTTAGTGCAATTACTACTCTACTGTTATTAGTACTGTAGTGTATTACTAGTGCAAGACACTACTCAACATTCATATGAGTAAAGCCCCTATTCAGCAGAAAGAAGCCTCTGTGGTTTCTGGCTCATGGACAATTTGCAGGTTTCTCTGGTTATGCAGCCATGGAAATGGATCCCTGTTTAAAAGTTGTGTTTTCTCCTCTGTAGCTGCTACACAGTGTTGTCTGTCCAATCCCTTTCTAGCATTTGGGAACAGGAGGCCCCCTGCCCAGTATTCCTGCGTCAGAGAGGCCCTCCACCCACCAGCAGATAAATATTGGTTTTTTTATTACTCGTTTCCTAGGCTGGCTGCACTTGGCTTTTTTCAGTTGTGTGTGGCTTACTCAAGCTTAGGGTGGTAAGAAATCAGTAGGTGAAGGTAAGCCATTCAGAGTAGGGAGTTAAGTAGTACAAATGCATCCTTGATATGCAACATAAGCTTCCTGAAGAGCTGCTCCATCATCCCCCAGCCCATAAGATGGCTCTTTGGGGAAAGAGAACCTTTTGCAACAAAGCCTACTTTCCTCCTGAATAAGCTTGCTATGGGGCAGAAGGTCAGGGACAATTTCTGTTCTTATTTAAAAATCTAAGACCAGCCAGTTATCACTGTGCAATTTTATGAAACATGTACAAATACTCATTATAATTCATTTCTATTCTCTAAAATACCTCCAGGTTAAGAATACATCTGCATCAATTCCTCCAAAGCAAGGCAATCCTCAGGAACCATTAGAATATTCTTCCTCTTCTCTGTTTATTAAGACTATTCCATGTTCAGTATTCACTATAAGCTTGCAAAACTAGCTGTTTGTTGTTGTTGTGTTGTTTTTCCTCTGGCAAAAACCTATAACACCACATTCTCCTAACCACATTGTTAAGACAATGATGTCACAACATATCTGCCCAGTTAACCCACCATTAACTAAATGATGTTTGGACAAACAATGGTAGCAAGATGATCCCACTTATATTAATCAACTTCAGAGTCTAATTAGGTCAACTGAAATACTAGTATTATCAAGCACAGGTTTTTGTTCTTTAAGAAAACTAAGGAAATGAAACGCGCAAATCTATATTAGTGAAACACTACAATGCCCAGTTAAAATAACTAAGACAGGAAATGCAAATAGCAAGGGTTTAACATGAAACAGTGTTGCTCACATGTAGTATTTTCTATTTTTTTCTGGTTAAATGTGCCGCTTAATATATTATTATTTACACGTATGTCATAAAATATACACCGTAAACCCCACTGGATCATACACAGCCTGGGTGAATTTCCTTTGCTCTTGGAACCTTGACTTTTGCATTTCCTGACACTTGCAGACAAAATTTCCCATTATTTTTCAGCATGCAAAAGATGGCTTATGATGGCTGATGACTTTTAAGGCATTAAATTAGCTTACTGTTTGGAGACAGTGCTCTTGCAAATTTCTATTCTTTCAATTCCATTAACTGATTTACAACTGAAAATATTTTATATAGTTTATTCTTTTCTTTGCAGCAAACCTACTTCTGCCACTTGGCCATTCTGACATTGAAAATATGGTTAGAAAGGCCCCAGAAGTAGATTCCATTCAGCTGACAAGTTGAGAGGCGCTCCATTCATTCACCCTATTTATCTTCCACATTGTAAACCTTCTGATGAATTGCAGTGAATTTTCGTGAGACTCAACATTGCTAGACTGGAGTTTGTACTGTACTGATCAGAGGTTTGCCCAAAGTGCAGACAGTCAAGGTTTTAGACTGGCTGTTTACCAAAAATTAGGAAAGAAAATCCTGCTGTGTGTACCTAAAAATGCAAACATTCCCATTTTGTTAATCTTGTTTTACATAGTGCTTGTAGGTCACATATTAGAATGTGGGGGTGAGGTGAATGCACCAGTCTCACTCTTGGAGGCTTTAGTTTCAAATCTAGCCTGGGACACAAATGAAATAAATCTACAGTTGATTTATAGGTCTAATCCAAAGTCCACTGAAGTGAGTGGAAATACTTCTCTGACTTCAGTGGGTGTTGGATAAGGCACTATATGCACAGGATGGGGTGATGCTTCTGTTCAGCAGTAGAAACAGGAAGGTGCCTAGCACATATGTTCAACTGTCTTTCTGCTCCTGCCCTTCCATTAGCTCAGCAGGAGGGACGGGATTAAGACTGGTGCTGTGTGACTTGCTTGGTGCTGCCATACTTGCCACAAACAGGTGCTCCATTTCCAGAAAATGTATATTTCTAAAGGATTTTTTAAAGCAGTGTGTTCACAGTTTCTCTGAAGTGGTAACCGAAATCCCCACTGCCTTCTGCAGATGACCCGTTGCTCTCCTCCCTCTGCCCCCATTGCTTTTTCTTGCCGCACGAGCAACTCTGATGGGATAAATCAGGACGGGGGAATAATGTTAGGAGCTGGCTGGAATGGGGATGACCCAATAAGGGTGTATCCCCTCCTCTATGAACAGAGGGATTTCTCCACCCTGACAGAGAAGATGGCTGACATGTGGCCCTCTTAGGAATAAAGACATCTGTGGTGCATTAGCCAATTTTAGGGGATCAACAGCAGAGTGGTAACACTGTGGCGCTGAGTGCTGCATCATGGGGCTACTTTGATAACAAATACTAGGTAGAGATCAAACTCCTTAACTGTGAGCATGGTGGCCTGTTTTCGAATTAGGGTTGCCACCTCTGAAGTGCAAAAAACCTGGGACCTCTGGGATGATCCTGAGCCCATAAAACATCGTGTGTGCTGAGATTTCCCAGGACAGCTACCTCAAAAAAGGATGATTCTGGGAAAAACCCTAGGCAGGTGGGCAACCCTATTTAGAATTGAAGCTCTAAGGAGGGCAAATGGGATCTTTTGAATGAAATCTTATAAGTCTAGCTCTTGTGTACTCAGTGTGAACAATCAGGGTGGGATTTTCAGAACTGTTCTCTTCTTGCATAACTGTTCCCACTGAAGCTAATGGCAAAACTCCCACTGACTTCAATGGGGGCAAAGTAAGGCCAATGTTGATTGCTTTTGGAAATCCCACCCTAAAGTTCCCATGACACTTCTTGTAAGAGAAGGGGTTCTGCCCACTGACCTTGGCCATGTTTCTGCTCCCCACAGTGTCAATTGGCTGCTATCACCTACCCTGGAAGTGGCCACATTTCAATGGTTTACATATGTTTAAGGATTTGGGGAATCTTTTGTGATAAGCACGATGCAATTTTTTTTTGCATGCCAAATATTTTTTCATCCAAATAATGAACTCTGTTTAATGAAAGAAAACACCATCTTCTCTTCTAATACATTAGGAAATGTACGGCACTCTTACACCTACAGTGAAATTAGATGTGCATGTTTACTTAACTCCTTCCATAACAGTTTAAAATAATGTTGTGGGCAAATTTTATTTCCTATATTTGGCTTATTATTTTACTTTCTGCTGTTTGCCAGGTGTCTCAAGCAACCGAGTTCTATCATATAGCAAGATATATATTACACATAAAATTAATCAGGCAATTAATAAACATGCACTCTGTGAATTTACTGAAGGACAGAGCATTTCTTCATTTTAATTTCTATTGTGCACAGATATGTTTATGGTCTGAGAATTGCTAAAAGAAGATGGAATATCATCTTAACCATTTTGCAATAATTCAAATTCAGAAGCACTGAAATATTTTTCAAGCTGCCAAGAGACATCCATTGAAATGGATAGACCTTGAGAAGCTCTTAGAGTTAGGCTGTTTCATCCAGACTGGACAAGTTTGGTAAAATCCAATTCAGTAATACGATTATGTATTAACAGCACACAGGCTAACCTTTGAAACCACTTCTATTGTCACAGTAACACATTCATACAAGGATGAGACTTACAAAACTGAGATTGCTCTGCATTCTCGATTTAGGATTTTATACACTCTTGATTTAAGATTTTTAGTTCATTATGAGAACCAGCGAGGTCTAGAGGACAGTTTTTATAAGACAGGGTCATTATTTTTTATCTGCATTTTTCCTACCAAATTGTTTAAATCTCTAGCAAGTGTCTGCACATCAGCTTCCTTTAAAAAACAATGAGCTCAATAAAGGGGAAACAGCTTGACTGGTAGTTTTGTGCCAAGATAAATAAAAATGTCAGAGAAACATTTCAAAAGACTGTATAAATATATTCTAAGAGGATGGCCTGCTGTTGCTATCCAGAGCACGTTGTCTGAATTTTTCAAATATCCACACTGGACTTTTCATGAAAGGTATGCAAAGGAAAGTCTATTTGATAACAGAGTTCTACTGCCCAACTACATGCAAATGAATGGATACAATTCCCTTCCATGGTCTGATCCACTGAGTCTGCTTTTGACCTTATTCTGGTCAGCAGATACCTCGGTTCCCTTCCATATGGGTTTGGTTTTCCTTTTCCAGTGCTGACCTTACGAAGTGTCTAACTGGTTATTGATTGCTCAGTCAACCACACCTGGATCTCTAGAAGGGCAATTAACTGAAACTGTGACTCAGTCAGTTCCATCTGGGACTCCTGACCAGTCATCTCTTTCCACATCAGTGAGCACACCATTCTAATGAAGACTTGCCAGGCCCCTTTCAGAAGTGAGGTCTTCAGGAAAACTGCATTAGTAGATAAACTGTTCAAATGCTTCAAAGAATTTTAAGTTCCACCCTGCTCAAAGAGCCTATCTACTATGATACTGTTCATCCAACACACAATTCAGCCCACTTGTAGGTCAGTAAATGCAATAGCTCTCTTTGTCCACCTCATCTGCAGATTCTACGTAAATGTTGCCACTGGGTCAGCTGAGATCCCATAAAGGTGTGGAAAGGTCCTTAACGGAGCTGCAGAAGCACAAACAGGAGGGTCCAGGGAAAACAACAGAAATTAAATGGTAGCATTGTTTTCCATCATCGGTTACATAACGTCCTTAACTCTGTTACTCAGGATCTGGTCTATACGTCAACAAATATCGAACTCAGATCTGGCATCTGGTGGTATTTTTGAGAGCCTTAGATATACATATATTTAGGATTTTTTTTTTGGTCAGTCCTGGTTCAAAAATACCTTGCTCTCTTTTATACCCTAACAACCCTTAATAAGTAGTAATCTCTTTCTTCCTATGATCTCTCTTTGCAAGAAGGAATGCAATCAGCTGTCAGGATTCCTTACACTGCCCCACCAATATACCTCAACTGTATTCTTCAGTAGAGCTCGTTGAAACTTGGAATTTCCATTCCATGGAAATTAGTCCACTAGCAACTGGACTGAGATCACCAACTATTTACACTTACGTAACTGAATATAAATGCAATATATGCAGATGGTAGCTAAATTTGGTTGCTACCGATTTGGTTCAAACTAATGATGCAGAGATAGACTCCACCCACTAAGGCCTGGTCTACACTAGGAGGTTATGTCGAATTTAGCAGTGTTAAATCGAATTAACCCTGCACCCGTCCACACAACGAAGCTATTTAGTTCGACATACAGGTCTCTTTAGTTCGATTTCTGTACTCCTCCCCGACGAGGAGAGTAGCGCTAAATTCGACATGGCCATGTCGAATTAGGGTAGGTGTGGATGGAATTCGATGCTAATAGCTCCGGGAGCTATCCCACAGTGCACCACTATGTTGACGCTCTGGACAGCAGTCTGAGCTCAGATGCCCTGACCAGCCACACAGGAAAAGCCCCGTGAAAATTTGAATTCCTTTTCCTGTCTGGCCAGTTTGAATCTCATTTCCTGTTTGGACATCGTGGCGAGCTCAGCAGCACTGGCAACAATGCAGAGTTCTCCAGCAGAGGTGTCCATGCAATCTCAGAATAGAAAGAGGGCCCCAGCATGGACTGATCGGGAAGTCTTGGATCTGATCGCTGTGTGGGGCGATGAGTCTGTGCTTTCGGAGCTGCGCTCCAAAAAACGGAATGCGAAGATCTACGAGAAGATCTCCAAAGCCATTACAGAGAGAGGATACAGCCGGGATGCAATGCAATGCCGCGTGAAAATCAAGGACCTGGACAAGGCTACCAGAAGACCAAAGCGGCAAACGGACGCTCCAGATCCCAGCCCCAGACATGCCGCTTCTACGAGGCACTGCATTCCATTCTAGGTGCAGCCGCCACCACTACCCCACCACTGACCATGGACTCTGACGATGGGATAGTGTCGACGGCCGGTTCCTTGGAGATGTTCGCGGATGGGGAAGATGAGGAAGGAGATGAGGAGGACGAGGCAGTCGACAGCGCTTACAACGCTGATTTCCCCAACAGCCAGGATCTCTTCATCACCCTCACTGAGATCCCCTACCAACCCTCCCCAGCCGTTAACCTGGACCCTGAATCAGGGGAAGGATCAGTCGGTAAGTGCTTTAAACATGTAAACATTTATTTTTAACAGAACAGGAATATTAACAATGGAAAAGAAGGTCAATATGTACGGGGATAGGACAGAAATCCTCATGGGAGAGCTCCACGAAGCTCTCCTGGAGGTAATTGAAAAGCCTCCGCAGGAGGTTCCTGGGGAGAGTGGCCTTATTGCGTCCTCCATGGTAGCACACTTTTCCGCGCCAGGCTATCATCAGGTACTCGGGTATCATTGCCTCGCAGAGCATGGCGGCATAGGGCCCTGGTTTTTGCTGGCTTTCACGCAGCATGCGGTCTTTATCTGTGTCACTGATCCTCATCAGGGTGATGTCGCTCATGGTGGCCTGCTTTGAATTAGGGGAATGTTAGTATTGGGACTGCTTGCCTGTTTCTTTACATAACTGTAACCTGTGGTTTACAGCCACGTGTTGGAGGCGGGACAGGGGCAGCATACAGGGATCTTTCTCGGGGACAGCCGTGAGGGGGTGGGACAGGGGCAGAGTTCATGCTTTCCGGATTGCCGGCAGCAGGAACTGGCCAACGCTAGGAGCATTGCTTTGACCGTGAAAGGAGGGCACTGCTATAAATTAAGTTTTAAGCAGCCAAAAGTCTACGGCTTACCATGTCTGCCTGCTACACAAATTCTGCTGTCCTGCCCTGCTTGTCTGATCTCCAGTGCAAGATCCCAGGCACTGAATGCGAAGGCCGAAAATTCGAACTTATCCTGAGTGCACATGAGATAGGTGCTGTGCATGGTCTTGTTCACAGAGACAGACTAGACTATGTTCATTGTTCGCAAAAATGTATCTTTGTAAGGAATTCACTCCCTTTTTGCCATCACACAGCTGCAACTGTCTCCCGACCTACCCTGGCATCTCCCTCACAGAGGCTGGCGCAGATTAGGCGGTGAAAGAAAAGGACATGGGACGAGATGTTCTCAGAACTTATGGGCTGCTCCCGAGCCGAGGCGGCCCAGCAGACCCAGTGGAGGGAGAACATGTCGCAGTACCAGCGCTCACACAGTGAACGGGAGGAGAGGTGGCGTCAGGAAGACCAGCAGGCGACTCAAACGCTGCTTGGACTAATGAGGGAGCAAACGGACATGCTCCGGCACCTTGTGGATGTTCTGCAGGACAGGAGGCAGGAGGACAGAGCCCCACTGCAGTCTATCTCTAACCGCCCTCCCCCGCCACAAAGTCCCATACCCTCCTCACCCAAAGTACCAAGAAGGAGGGGCGGCAGGGGCCGTGAAAACTGTCACTCCACCCCTGCAGAGTGCTCAAGTACAAGGCAGCTCTCATTCCCAAAATTTTGATAAGTCCTTTCCTTCCCGCCTCACCCAAGCCCCCGTCCCAGTTTCATCCCCTAACTGTCTAGTTGATAATAAAAAATACTTTTCTGTTAATTACTGTTTCCGTCATGTTCTTTTAGAGGAGACTGTGTTTGAAGGGGGTCATTCCTCGAGTTTAGAAGCGGTCTTTACATCACTACACACCCTACCCACCAGTCTGCGTCCCAGTTTCAACCCTTTACTGCGAAATCAGTAATAAAGAAAACGGTGTTAATTAACAAAGTTCCATGTATTTTATTGTTAAACGTGTGTTGGAAGCGGGGGGAACAAACTTAATAGTCACAGGTTACCCTGCTCACTGAGGAACCTAGCTTTCAAAGCCTCCCAGATGCACAGCGCTTCCCGCTGGGCTCTTCTAATCGCACGGCTGTCTGGCTGGGCGTAATCAGCAGCCAGGCTATTTGCCTCAACCTCCCATCCCGCCATAAAGGTCTCCCCATTTCTCTCACACAGATTGTGGAGCACACAGCAAGCTGCAATAACAATGGGGATATTGGTTTCGCTGAGATCTGAGCGAGTCAGTAAGCTTCTCCATCTCCCCTTGAGACGTCCAAAAGCACACTCCACCACCATTCTGCACTTGCTCAGCTGGTAGTTGAAGAGTTCTTTGTCACTGTCCATGGCGCCTGTGTAGGGCTTCATGAGCCAGGGCATTAGTGGGTAGGCTGGGTCCCCGAGGATCACTATAGGCATCTCCACATCCCCAACAGTTATTTTGTGGTCCGGGAAGAAAATACCTTCCTGCAGGCATCTAAACAGACCAGAGTTCCTGAAAACATGCGTGTCATGAACCTTGCCCGGCCATCCGACGTTGATGTTGGTAAAACGTCCCCTATGGTCCACCAGTGCTTGCAGCACCATTGAAAAGTAGCCCTTTCGGTTAATATACTGGCTGGCCTGGTGGTCCGGTCCCAGGATAGGGATGTGAGTTCCATCTATAGCCCCACCGCAGTTTGGGAATCCCATCGCGGCGAAGCCATCTATGACGACCTGGACGTTTCCCAGGGTCACTACCTTTGAGAGCAGTAGCTCAACGATTGCGTGGGCTACTTGCATCACAGCAACCCCCACGGTAGATTTGCCCACGCCAAAGTGGTTCACTACTGACCGGTAGCTGTCTGGCGTTGCAAGTTTCCAGAGGGCTATGGCCACTCGCTTCTGCACAGTCAGGGCTGCTCGCATCTGGGTGTCCTTGCGCTTCAGGGCAGGGGACAGCAAGTCACACAGTTCAAGGAAAGTTCCCTTACGCATCCTAAAGTTTCGCAGCCACTGTGATTCATCCCAGACCTGCAGCACTATGCGGTCCCACCAGTCCGTGCTTGTTTCCCGGGCCCAGAATCGCCGTTCCACAGCATGAACATGACCCATTGCCACCATGATGTCCACGGCGCAGGGTCCCGTGCTTTGTGACAGGTCTGTGCCACTCTCAGACTTCATGTCCTCACTGCGCTGCCGTAGCCTCCTCGCCCGATTTTCACAGTCAGATGCTGAGAAAAGGTGGACGATAAGGTGCGAGGAGTTGACAACGGCCATAACTGCAGCGATGATCGCAGCGGGCTCCATGCTCGCAGTGCTGTGGCGTCCGCGCTGTCACTCACCAGAAAAGTGCATGAACTGATTGCCCGCTGGCGCTTTCAGGGAGGGAGGGCGGGAGTGATGGTTGAATGATGACAGTTACCCAAAACCACCCTCCACACATTTTTTCCCCCAGCAGGCATTGGGGGCTTGACCCAGAATTCCAGTGGGCAGCGGGGACTGCGGGAACTGTGGGATAGCTGCCCACAGTGCACCGCTTCCAATGTTGACGCTTGCCCCGTTAGTGTGGACTCACAACGTCGAATTACTGTCCTTAGTGTGGATACACACGTTCAACTTTGTAATATTGGTTCCACAAATTCGATTTAAGTAGAATCGAACTACTCTGGTAGTGCAGACATACCCTGAGTCATTCAGGCAGGGCTGGCTCCAGGCACCAGCTAAGGAAGCAGGTGCTCGGGGTGGCCGATACAAAGGGGGCGGCCAGTCCGGGTCTTCGGTGGTAATTTGGTCGCGGGTCCCTCAGTCCTTCTCTTCGTCTTTGAGGTGCCGCCGAAGAGGAAGACAGGGAGTGAAGGACCCACCGCCGGACTGCCGCCGAAGAATGGAGTGGCGCAATAGAGCTGCCGCCGAAGTGCCACCAATCATCTTCTTTTTTTTTTCCCGCCGCTTGGTGCGGCAGAAAACCTGAAGCCGGCCCTGCATTCAGTTCCCAATTTTAACTTTTCTTAAATCTGCTGTTTGAGTTCAGGGGTGCTTCCCTTCTGCTTAAAGTTAAGCATCTGAGTAAATCTTTGCAGGATACTGGCTGAAACCCCAGGTAAGCTTTTTCAATGCACCAAGTACAGCCACTCCAGATACTCAGATGTAGACGTATATATTTCCTTCACTTGTCAGGATCCATCAGCATGGTGAAGTAACCCGACCTTGTTAAGTGCAGGTTGTATATAGGTTACAACACAAACTAATGAATGAAGGTGGCTCAAACTGAGGAAAGCCTTCCTCAGTTAGCCTTGAAAAACAAACATTGTATTCACACATATCCAGACACCTGACGTTATTACCAGAGCTCAAGCCAGTCTTGCTATGAATCATCTGTGAAACTAGAAAACCATTCTGGTATTGATATGCAAACACACACAGCAGGCAGTTCACTTTGCTTCAGAATTCCTAGATCTGACACAGGCACAGCAAACAGCTTGTACTGGATGTAGGAACCTCAAAACAAAGCGGGCTGCTTGGTGCATGCTTCTTTGCATACTAATACTCAGAACCCTTTTCTAGCTGACAGCTATTTCATAGCAGCTGCTGGCTTTGCAGCTCTGGGAATGAAACAGAAGGTATAGCTGAGCGCATTCAGCTCTGTTCTGTGGAATTCATTATTATCCTTAAAGAAAAGGAAGAATAAGCTATCTCATAAGAAATAGAATTAGGCACAAGCTGCAAAGTTGAGGGGTGTTTGGTTCCTGGATTTTAGGTTCCGCTAACTGCAGAGATAATGGCCGGATGTGAAGTAGGGATCTAGATCCTAACTCCCTCCATGCCTTGGGGTGGCAAGAAGCAGGATTTTTGACTGGGCCCATTCCTAGAAATAGGGTGACCATATTTTCCCAAAGGGAAAATGGGAAACTGCATGGGGGAGGCCCGACCCCCCCCTCCCTTCCCCTGTGCACAGAGCCAGCTGCAGCCCTCCCTGCCTTCTGCCTGTGAGGGGCTGGCCCTAGGCCCTCCTCTGCCCTGCGTGTGGGGCTGGCCCGACCCCCCCCCCCATGTGAGGCTGGCATCACTGTGCCCAAGCCCTGCCACCCCACCCCCGCAGGGCTGGCATTGCTGCTCACTAGAGCCCTGCCTGGCTCCCACCCGAGCCCTTTCTCCCCCCCTGCGTGGGGCTGGCATTGCCACTCTCCCCTGCACTTTCCTCCGCACCCCACTTTTTGACAAAAGAGAGCATTGGTCCTGTTTGGGACAAATGCCCCGTTTTTCCACAAAAGTCAGGACGGCTGGGCCAGGGCTTAATAAAGGGACTGTTCCGGCCAAAATGGGACACATGGTCACCCTACCTAGAAAGATTCACAGAAAACATTTTGAAACCTAACTCCACAATGCTGTTTAATGCATTTCTCCACCGCCAGCATTTCTCCCAGTGTGGAGAAACAGGCTGAAATCCTAAACTTTGGCTTAGTGGAGAAACTCCACACAAAGACGAGGGTTTGGCTCACCTACACCCAATCCTTCAAGAGTTGGAGTGCTCTAGAGGCAGCACACCAAGCTTCTCAGGGAGTTGTGCTGCTCAACAGTGACTGCTCTATTCCACAAATGAGCAAAGAGTCGTGTGGCACCTTATAGACTAACAGACGTATTGGAGCATGAGCTTTCGTGGGTGAATAACCACTTTGTTGGATGCACCAAAGGGAATCCCATCACATTCTCCTCTGCCAGGAGGTGATAGTGGTCACTGTCTGGGCATTGGAGCTAGAGTTAAAGCAGGAGGAACACAGAGTGCAGCAAAACAGGTTATCTAGCAGCAGGTATGCAGAATAACACTTTTAGAAAAAAATTAAGATCTTCCTTACTCTGACCAAACCTGAAATTTAATTCTATTTACAGTCTTGGCAAGAGAGAGTGATCCTACAATTCTTTCGCTTGTTCTCTGCTACCTTAAAATATCTGAAATGTGAATTTTGTGCTCAAAAAGGTTGCCGGGTCTGAGTGTAGCCTGGGCAATGGAAGAGTCAGATTCCTCACACCACCACACAACTCTTCCTCACGCTCACTCCGGGGGGTTAGGGCGGAGGTTAGGGAGTAGCACAGTCTCCAGGATGCATTCAGTTTTTGGTCCTTCTGCTGAGATTGCCAAGAAGGCTGCCTGTCGGTGATAAGGTTTGTGTGATGCAGACTCCGGGGACTGGATTGAGACAAGCAATTTCATTATTTAGAGAGTCGGACTTGCATATCAAATTGTAGCTATATGTTTTGCTGAGGGGAAGGAATAGGAATTTCTGAAGTGCGGTGCAGTGTGGAGAGATTAACAGAGCAGCCAAGCAAGTGATATTGGAAAGCTATAAAGCTCAGCCAAGTAAGGGCTGGGGTGAGATGAAGTGACAAAACAAATGGTATTATAGATGAGTGCCATGACAACAGGGCTCGAAGTAACACACAAACAGGGAGGGAAGGAAGGAGGGAAATGGTAGCTGAGTAAAAATTCAGCAGTATATTTTCACTGTCCTATTTCCTTCATCCCAGCCTATCTGCTTTCAGAAATCCAGTGTTTGTATCATTCCAAACCCCAAACAGTGCTTTTGAAAATCACTGTGTGCTACTGATTTAACACTGTAAGGTACAGATAAGCTGTGACATGGAATGCAATTGCATTATGCTGAATACATACTTAAACAGGGTGGATTTTTTTCTTCATTTTCTATCTCATCGGTTTTGTTACTGATAAAACAGTGGAATTTTACTTTTCCATTAGCCCATTCATTATACTAATCAGAAGTTATAGAACCACCTTGCAAAACATCCCAGTTACACTAATGCCTCCAATATACATTACTGATAGTATCCATGCGTTACAGTCTTGCTAACAGGAAATGTTTTCCTACTCCCTTCGCTGGAAAGGAACATATCTCAAGCCAGCACACTTTGGCAGCAGCTATCAAACAGGGAGAAAGAGAGCAGTGTCTAGAAAGTAGTGTTATTTTTTCCTCTTTGTAACAGAGTCCTGTAATAGTCTCTAGATGAAACAGTACATGGAGGGGGCATGCAGCTGAACCAACACCCTCTATTACACGTTCTGAATAAGATAATAAATGCTCAGTAGCATGATGGGCCATTTCTCAAACAGCTCTCTTTGATCCCTGTGTTCTTTTCTGTTGATTGCTGCCCTGAGGACTGTCTCAACTGATTCTATGCAAGGCTTAAATCTTAGCAAAATACAGTGGAATGCATAACATCAATATTAAAGTTTCAACTCAGAGCCTGAATAGCTCACCATCTTTTGCCCAGAAAAATTAGGTTTTATTTTATAACTATAACTGTACAGCTTAGGCATTGTTTAACTAATGCCTTTTTATCTGCACAGTGTGTTTTAGCTTTGCCGCTGCAAGAAGAAATCAGATGGGAAGAGCTTAAAATACAAAATACCCATAGCCCTTACCCCCACCCCCTCCAAAAAGCTTTAAACATAAAAGCCTCTCTTGTCTGTTTTACTGTAACTCTTAATGATTCATGCTGTCCTGACTGCAATGTTCACTCCTGAAAATCCAAAGGGCTTTACCCAATAATGTTCTATTTTTTAACAAAATACACTGGTAAAAACTGGAATGCAGTAAATAAGTTGTACTCTAATATAGAGCATTAGAGATTGAATGCACAGATAAAAACCAGTCAATTCACCATAATCTGCAAGTCTTATTATTTTAGCATAGGCACCTGAACTGGTTTCACTTTTTGCAGTAAAAATCTGCGAAAAATTAATCTTTGCCAGCCATCTAATTTTGCTCTTTCCATATACACAGTGCGTTCTAAGTTTCATTGTCTATCATCATTATACAGTAGCTTTCAATACTGTATTTCCTCCCATTTGTTGAGCATTTAAAACATTTCCTCTATAATGATCAGAACTAGTAGTCTGAGTACAGGACTGGGAGCCAGGAACTCCTGCGTTCTAGCCCTGGCTGTGACACCAACTTCATTGTGCAGCTGCATAAACTACTTAATCTCTCTGCCTTTCCCTTGATAAAACTGGGAAATATTTGCTTCCTGACCTCAGAATGGTGTTGTAAATATAAATCAGCAATGTTTGTATGATGTTTCGAAGATAAAAATTTGTATCTGTATGATCTGACACATTTACTGTATTTATTGTAATTTATTGTGTTGTATTGACATTTTTATTTGTATACATTAAAACATTCCTGACAGGGCCTGATACAAAACCATTCAACTCAACTCCAGTGGGTTGATCTGGCTCTAGCTACCCATGCCATAGACATGAAGAAGTGTTCATGTCCCTTTGACACATAACTAACTATCCACCAACTAAACTGAGGATAATAAACTAAACTACTTCTCCCCTCAGGCAACCTCTCCCCAAAAGCCTGAGTAAAATGCCTAAATCAGACCGATTATATTAATGCTACAAATTCCCAGATTACAGCTATCTGTAACTGGAATACTATGACAACTCAACTACTATAGGCCTAGGTTAAAACTATCACCTTAGAAAACAATTCCCATCACTATTGCTTGTATATCTTGGTTTACAGTTGTTTGATTTTTTTTTAATCTAATCTTATTAATACACAGTTGGCTACAGCTCTTAAAATCCATGCTATTGATTCTTTGCATAGAGGGCTGTGATTGTCAGAGCCTGGAAGGAGGCATGACTCTGAATTCAACTGAATTTCAATGGGATTTGGGTGCTTAGACCCTTCGATAACCCTAGCCTATACTGATCATCTTTTGGCTTCATCAAATGGTTTAAAAAAAGGAACCATTAATGGTGTCGCCAATGTTAGGCACAGGTATTATATATTTATAACCTTGGCATGTTTGAATGCAGCTATTTAAACAAACAAACGTTTACTGTCCCTCTCATCTCTTTTCTCAGGCTTCAGTAGATTCCCGCACCTTGTTTTCTAGCCAGTACTAGGCAATTTTAGCTGACATCACCACTGTTTCTCTTTGGCCAGCTTGCAAAGCATCCCTATGCTCAGAGAGGTAGCCTCCCCTCCAGATAAGAAATGTATCACCTCTGCAACAAACCCAGCAATCTCTGATCTGGGAAGATTGGAAACAGCTCCAGTGATGGGATCATCAACTTCTCTTTGAATTCTGCTGGTAGAGGTGTGCACATTAGATGTGTTTTCATTAGGTTTCACCTAAGAAATAGGTCAGCTTTTGAAGTTTGGAAATGCTCTAGAGCAGTGGTTCTCAAACTTTTTTTTTTTCTGCAGACCACTTGAAAATTGCTGAGTGTCTCGGTGGACCACTTAATGATCTTTCTAAATGTTGTTTGTACCATTGGCTAACTATCGTAAAGCGCTTTGGATAAACACGCTATATAAAAAAAGCTTAATAATAATAAACGTATTTTTGGTCTACAAATAAAAGCACACAACTCATATTCTAATATCAGTAGTCTTACCTTTCTAATGCGATGGATGTGCCCTCTCCCCTGCCACAGCAGCCCCTGAGCTGGGGCTGGGAAGGAGCAGGGTGGGTCTCTCCCTCTCTCCCCTGCCGCAGCAGCCCCTGAGCTGGGGCTGGGAAGGAGGGCCATCTCTCCCCGGCAGCCAGAGCTCTGGAGCTGGGAAAAAAGTTGCCTCCTTCTTTGGCCGCTGCAACCCTGGACATCCCAAATGCCCCTACCCCCTCTTCTCACCTCACTACCACCTCCCACCTACCCCCTCTTCCCCGCAAGGCTGCCACCTCACCTTACATGTGCATCTTCTCCAGGGTCCAGGCACCTAATTAGTGAAGCCACACCTGCATAGCTCCACTAATTAGGTGGGTGGCCCTTCATTTTCTTGTGTGCGGCCTCCTAGGCGTGCACCTTACAGGAAACTATCCATGGACCACCTGACATGGTCTGTGGACCACAGTTTGAGAACCTCTGCTCTAGAGAATCTCTGAGGGTTCTACTGCATTTACATGTTCCATTTATTATATCTATATATCTATATAAAGTTATACGTAAGCTATATAAACATTTATAGGTAATATAAAGCTACTGAATACTACTGAGATTAATGTGGTTGACGACTGTTGAAAAACAAGGTTCTCCTGCTCTAATACACCAGTTTGGAAGTGTTTGAGCTAGTGGTGATGTCAGATTGAGAGGTAGTGGAAGCACCACTCTTGTTGTTGCAAAGTTTTTCCATTTAGGATTTTAGGTCCCTTCCTGTTGCCTGATTTGCGCAGTCTTATTTTGCTTAGAGTGAGCTGCAGAAACTTGTTCCTGCTTCTTGCAAATGTGAAAATTCTCAATGCAAGTAGGTACTTTAACTGAAGTGTTTTAATTTCATGGCCCTTGTCCACACTGCCAAACTTCATGAAACTCTGGCTACACTGCAGCTTCCCCAATTGCTATGTCCAGGAGCGATTTATGGCTATTGAGTTTGCTAGTAAGGCTATCCCTTTAATAGCCTTCTTTCTTCTTGGGTGCTACAGAAGCTATGTCTGGGGGATTCAACAGAGGTGAATTTAAGAGTCCCAAGCAGAAGCCTGGGAGTGGTTCTTCAGTTTACCAAACTGGGATGTGTTCATTAACTGTAGGAGCCCCAAGCTGGTGCATCATAGCATAAGCAATATTATCTACAGCTACAAATTCTAATGGTGTTGATGGATATATGAAAAAGAGCTCAGATTTAGTTCACTCTACTTGCTGATGTGGTATATCTGCCAATTGTCCTTCATGAATACAGTTCCAAACCCAGAACTTGGCAAATAGAAACTAAAGTTTTTGTTAGTTTGCTGGGTAGACATTCAGTTTTTGTAGAGTTTTTTTTACCATAAAGAACAGATGGTAGAGTGCCTCAATCTCTCCTACCATGTAAAAAAAATAATGATTTTATCAAGCAGAACTGAGATTTCCCAGGTCCCCTCTCAATTTGATGATTGGAGAAGAGTAACTTTTAGGTTCATTCTGTGCTCTCTAGCAAAGAGGCATTAAATCAGTAAGGTCACTTTTCTGTAGCATCTGAACAGACAATAAAAGAACATCTCTGCTATTAAAGGCCCCAGTTTTTCCAGTATGTAAGCATGTATATAACTGACTTTCGTGAGACATCTCATGCTTAAAATGTGCGTGTTTGCAGGACTGAGGCCTAAATTAGTACTTAAACAAGGGAAAAAATGTATAACTTAACAAGAACAAAAGTGTTATAGAATAATTTAAAAAAATCAAAATCAAGTAAACAAGCTGAAGGCATAAATTCCTGCAATACATTTTTTTTTACAGTATATAAGTTTAAATCTGATGGCTAATTTGGTGAAAGAGAAAGTGCAATTCCCAGTATTTTGTATCTCATAAAGCACATTTTTAACATAATTGCTAATTTGCTGCTTGGGCCTATGCACCTGGAACACTGATTTGAGAGATTAGTGTAAATTATTCACAAGCCCAACCTGTACATTGACAGGCACTTTCCAAAACACTGAACTAAATGGTGAAAGCAGAAATGCCTGAAAACATTTGTCTTTGTGCTAAACTGCACTGTAGGCCACAAAATGGTAAAGTATAAGGACAACAGAATTTGTACATACCCTGGAGAAATACCTTAACTTTTTTATCCATGACCTTCCCAAAATGACATGTACTTTCACCCACCAAGTACCTTTTAATCACCTGATGCTACACTGCTAGCATCTCTCTGTCTGCTTAAGGAAATGCCATATATATAGATGGGCCTCATTCAAAATCCCAAATCAGTACATCCCTGAACTGTAAGAGTGTTCAAAATCTGGACCTAATTTTTTTTACTTGAACTCATCTCTATTCCTTGTGTAACAGATGAATATTTCTGACATTTATATTAGTGAGCATATGACAATTCAGGGGAATTTTTCATTCTGTTTACAAATTTCTCATAAAACATTCATGTGGCTATGAATTTTAACTAAAGCTGTGCCAGACATCTGACTTGAAGAGATTTTTCATTCTTGCACTTCTAGCTGTATACATTAAAATAACTATAAAAAGGCTATCTAGACATCAAACCAATGTATAAAGATTAAGGGCAGTATCTTCTTGACAAGTCATATCTATTCATCTTTATTTTTTAGTTTACATATGAGTTTAGCAGGTTCCTGCCTCCAATTCAGTATGTTTTCCAACATTGGCTGACAGTGTGTCACATTTCTAGTTCATTTGTTCCACCCATATTTCAACTCTGACAACATGCAGTCAAACAAAATTCAAAAGAATTTAAAGTAACAGCTGCATGTATGTAATTAAGTATATAAATAAATCTTACATTATTGTTTTCAAAGCTATCAGATGCAATGACATAGGTAGAAACAAGCAGGACATTCCTTCTATAGGCATATTAAAAACCAAACATGAATTACAATAATCATGACTTAAAAAAAACACATTAGTACACTAAGATAACTAACTTTCAACCACTTCAACCACATGGTTTCGTTATCTATTATATAACAATAAAGTACCTATTCGTGTATACCAGTATCTGAAATGTGGTTTACAAACTATGTTAAGAATCTATTTACAGTTCTGTCTCCAGAACCCACATGACTAATGAATACAATTAAAAAGAATGCCTTTATTAATAACATGTTCTCTGTTTAGATTAAAAAGTTCCTTTTAAAAATTGGGCAGATTTTGTGTGGTTTTATAAAATAAAATTATTTTGCTTCCCTACAATTTTCAATTTGCTGCTGCCTCTGTTCACAGGCAAAAAGGATGTTTTCTCATCCTGAAGGTTTGTTTAAAAAACAGATAAACTGAGAAGAATAAATAATCTTGAATAATGTAATAAATAAATAGAAACTCACCAGAAGTGATTCAGGGTGGGCATGCGCTTAATTGACTAAATGCAAATAAGAAGCCTGAACCTTCAGTCTGGAATCAATGATAACAATCTGCATAACAGTGCATCAGCTCCAATGACAGGCATGTTTATTTCTTGCTAGGAACTCATTACAGATTATAGGAACAAACTAACAAAATATTCCATTAATTCTAATAAGTTAGATGTATACTTTCCCTTGAAAAAATGATTCCTAGGTATGATTTTAAGGAAAGCAACACCCATTCCCTACAGCACTTACTTTAAGCAAAACAAGAGGCTCTATAATAACAATAATAAAAAATGTACAGTACATACTGCACCTAGAAAGAAACCTCTGTCTTGCAAATATTACCCTATTTCTGCATAACAAACAGATTTTATTAACATTTTCCTCTGCCGCTAGACTGTACATTAATTCATCATCTCTCCAGCAAAAGCTGGTGCTGCAGTAACTTCCTGCACTGCATCATTCACCTACCTCTGACTTCATTGTTCCACAGGCCATGAATAAATAAAATCAAACATCCAGGTGGAGCTGTCACAGTTTCCCTTTGCAGTGGATGTGCAGTAATAATATTTTTTTTAAAAAAACGCTGGCTGGTTCGACCAGAGGATAAAGCTGGGTCAATGCCTCGTTATGAAGCAGGGAGTGCAGGGCTCTTAGCTGACGGATATACTGTACTGATCAGCAAATTTACCTAACGTCGTTCTGATGGGCCGGACCTCATGGCTTCTCTGTTCAGCAGCTTTCATTGCCAGTGTACCTAATATTTATGGTGATTCTGGCTATTAAGAAATCTTACTGCAAGCTCAGTGGCCTTTTCAGCCTTACAAGACATATCAGAGGGCTTAAGTGGCAGATGCTGAACTGTATGTATAAAAAAGATGAGACTACATGTGCTTTTCCAGAATCAAACTAGCCCCTGACTTAAAAACATTATATTTAATTGTTATGTCTTCAGCTAAACACTTGACACTGACAGAGACTTTAAATTTGGGGTAATATCCTAGATGTAATGTATGAAAATGGCATAAAGCTAAATCTGTGCCCAATCTGTGATTTCAGTTTTGAAATGTGTTTTTCTGGACTCCCTTCTCCAATGTCCTCTAGTCAGATGTGGCAAAAATATGCCACCTGTCAATCAAACTTTTCTATGTAGCTGGACAATACTGAGCACCTGCTGACTTCATTGGGAATTGTGGGAGCTCAGCACCTCTCGTGGTTAAGCTCTTATTCTCCCAGGCTTGCTCTGTCTTATAAGGGCAAGAAAAGTTGTCCTTATAAGGGGGGGGCTTGTCTAGAAGAAGAGGATGGGACAATCTCTGTATTTTGTTGGCTATTACTGCAGCATTCCCATGTGTCTTGTAACAAAGCCCCACACTTGGGCCAGATTCATGGATGTTCTGTGGCTAGGCTTTGTAGTCGCCTGGGCTAATTTAGGGCAGTGGTTCTCAACCAGGGGCACAGGTACCCCTGGGAGGTATGCAGAGGTCTTCCAGTGAGCACATCAACTCATCTTGATATTTACCTAGTTTTACAACAGGCTACATAAAAAGCACTAGCAAAGTCAGTACAAACTAAAATTTCTTCCAGACAATGATTTGTTTATACTGCTCTATATATTACACACTGAAAGGTAAGTTCAATATTTATATTTCAATGGATTTATTTGATAATTATATGGTAAAAAAGAGAAAGTCAGCAATTTCTCAGTAATAGTGAGCTGTGACTCATTTGTATTTTTATGTCTGATTTTGTAAGCAAGTAGTTTTTAGATGAAGTGAAACATGACAAATCAAACTCCTGAATGGGCTACAGGGGTTTGGAAGGATTGAGAGCCATTGATTTGGGTTTCAAATGGCTCCATCCAAAACTAGATGAAACTTGGTGTGGGCTCAGTTTTGCTTCTGGTTTTGGGTTCAATTGAACCTCAAAACAAATACATCCAAAACAACCCCACTCTCCACACCCAAATGATCACAGGTTGCTGAGTTTCATACAGCTGTTATTTACAGAGGGGCAATAAAAAGAAGACTAAACAGGGTTATTCTTTCTTAGAGCTTGTCTTCATTACCGGGGTAAGTTGACCTAAGTTACGCTACTCCAGCTAGGTGAATAAATTAGCTGGAGTCGACGCAGCTTAGGTCGATTTACCACACTGTCTTCACTGCGCTGTGCCGATGGGAGACACTCTCCTATTGACTTACCTTACTCTTTTCAGAGAGCTGGAGTATCGGGGTCGACTGGAGAGTGCTCTGCCATCGATTTAGCTGGTCTTCACTAGACTAAATCAACACCCACAGCATCAATTGCAGCAGCGTCGATCTCCCCGTAATGAAGAAAAGCCCTTAGTCCCAATCCCAAGGCTTTGTCCACTACATCTCCTCTGTGTGACAGAGGTTTTGATGGCTTTTGAAAAGGGACACCTCCCTGAGCTAAAATTCGTAGCTAATTTTGTAAAGACTTGAACTCTTAAAACAATGTTAGAACACAACTTTATATTAATAAAATAATAGAAGTAACATAAATAAGTAAGTTATGGAATACAGTCTTCCTTCAATCTGTGCAAGGTACTTATATGGCCTGTTACCTTAATACCTGACAGCCTCACTATCTTTTATGTATTCATCTTCACAACATCCCCGTAAGGTAGGGAAGTGCTGTTATCCCCATTTTACAGATGAGATTGAGGCACGGGGAGATTAAAGGCCAGATTTTTAAAGGGGAGTTCAGTGCCTAAATACTATTATATACCTGTCCCTTAATGACTTGCCAAATGTCACACAGGGAGTCTTTGGCAGAGAAAGGAATTTAACTCTGGTTTCTCAAGTCCCAGGCTAGCACCCTAGCCACTTTCTCTCCTTTGCTCCCCCTTTTGTTTACTCTCAGTGTTCTACTGTCATAAAACTACATTGCTCCATTCAGCTTGCTTAGTTTATTGGGTCAGTGGCATCTCATGAAAAACTTTGGCGCACATTATACTTAGAAATAACTTAGCAACATACTAACAGAGAAGGGTAAAGAATATGATTAGAGGCATGGGTAGTTACGAGGGACAGTTCCCATATTAAAAGCAATTTTAACACTCAGGACTATTTAGATTGGAAAATGTAACTAAGAAGAGATAGGATACAGGCAAGAATACTACAGAGAAAGAGAGACAGGTATTCCAATTTCCTCGTTCCTCTAATAAAAAAGAATCAGATGTCACTCATAGGCAACACATTTGAAAAACAGATACTAGGACACACTTTTTATACAATGTGCAGCTACCCTGTGGGATTCACTGCTGCAGGATATCACTGAGGCAAAGTTCAATAAGAATAAAAAAATTAGGGTGGTAAGTGCTTTATAAGTGATTATTAATATTTATATTATAGCAATGCCCCAACTGAGATTGGAATCCCATGGTGCTAGTCACGGAACAAACATTTAGAGCCAAACAACCCTGAATCTCAATAAACACAACAAAGCAGGGAGAGGGAGGATGAGGGGAAACAGAAGCACATAGAGAAGAAATTACCTGCCAAATGCCACAAAGCAAATCAGTGGCAGGGCTGGATATAGAATCCAGGTCTACTGACTCCCAATCTAGTGCTCAGTTCTCTATACCTTAGGCTTACTGCATAGACAGATGAAAGGATTAAATACTAGTGCAGGATGAAGCATTGCCTAGAAATTAGAGCAGGAGTGAAAGTCAGAAGAACTGGATTAGTTTTCAGCTCCATCACTGACTAGCTGGGACACACTAGAAATGTTGAATGCTGTGCCTCAGTTTCCCCATTTGCAAATGAGGATAAAATCCTCACCTTTTATAAAGCACTTTTCAGATTATACAATGAACGATGTTGTGTAAGTGCAAAGTATTATTAGGCTATCATTTACATGAATAATAACTACCACAGTTACACTAGCTATAATAAATGTACAAGGGCTGTAGTTCCTCCTTCAGGGTATAAGTTGATCACTTGCAGGAGCTGGGAAGAATTTTCTCCCAGTGGTATAATATTGTCCAATTAGGGGACTGGGAGTGGATTGGTAGGTGAGCTTGCTTTCTTCTGAAATGTTCAATGTCAATCATTTTCGCAAGCAGGAGATCAGGTCAGATAGACAATTGGTTTGTTTTAATGTGACAAGTCTGACATTCTGGAAACAGCTCTGTTTCTGTATTCTCCTTTTCCTGGACTTTCCCCTCCTTTTTTAATTTGGGGTTATTTGCATGAAAACAAGAGCCTTGTTTCATAAGAGATCATTGGCTTCTGCTGCTTATTCCCCACCTGAAGCCTCCTAATCCTCTCTCACTGTGATATTAGTCAATCCTACAGCAATCACTTGTGATGTCACAAAGAGCATTTTGACCTTCAGGTAAAAGAATTTACCTATCGCTTGTCTCATTGTGGTGCACAGACACCAGGGAAGATTAAGCACATTCACATGCAGAAGAAAATCAACGTGGGCATAATGAAGCCAAAGGACTTACTGATCCTGGGAAAGGAGTTTTTAATGGGAGTGCTGATACAACCTTGATTACAGTTGCATGAGCAATGGTATGAGAATTATTTAAAAGCTATTAACCTGTCTTGTATTCATTGTGTTATAGAGTATCTCAGGTAAACCTCCAGACTGTGAATGAGAGAAACCCATAGATAACATGGCCCTGATTCTAGTCTCATTTACATAGGTGTAAATCAGGAATAATTGCACTGTTATCCATGGAGTTACCCCAGGTAAAATGGATTTAAGCCAGAACAGACCCTGTAACTCTACCCACTCTAGTAGTGAAACTCCTCCATGTAGCATAGGTTTTGTCTTGACTCAGTGCTGTTTGCCACAAAGACTTTTATTTAGATGTGTTTTTAAGTTGACTCACTTCCCCTTTCAGCTTGCCCGCTTCATTTTGTTTAGCTTCTGTGTCACATCATGTCTTGTGAAAGGGGCCAAACAGACAATTTTGGGACCTGAAATACTCTGTTTAGCCACTGAATGAGGACAGCACACAAACATTTCCTCCAGCGGGGTAGGCAACCTACGACATGCGTGCCAGGTCCTGGCCACCGGTCCGGGGGGCTCTGCATTTTAATTTAATTTTAAACATTTTAAAAACCTTATTTACTTTACATACAACAATAGTTTAGTTATATATTATAGACTTATAGAAAGAGACCTTCTAAAAATGTTAAAATTTATTACTGGCACACATATCTGGCTTCAAGACTAAGCTTGATAAGTTTATGGAGGGGATGGTATAATGGGATAGCCTAATTTTGGCAATTAATTCATCTTTGACTACTAGCGGTAAATATGCCCAATGGCTTGTGATGGGATGTTAGATGGGGTGGGATCTGAGTTACTACAGAGAATTCTTTCCTGGGTGTCTGGCTGGTGAGTCTTGCCCACATGCTCAGGGTTTAGCTGATTGCCATATTTGGGGTCGGGAAGGAATTTTCCTCTAGGGCAGATTGGCAGAAGCCCTGGGGTTTTTTAGCCTTCCTCTGCAGCGTGGGGCACGGGTCACTTGCTGGAAAATTCTCTGCACTTGAAGTCTTTAAACCGTGATTTGAGGACTTCAATGGCTCAGACACAGGTTTGATAGAGGAGTGGGTGGGTGAGATTCTGTGGCCTGCATTGTGCAGGAGGTCAGACTAGATGATCATAATGGTCCCTTCTGATCTTAAAGTCTATGATTCTATGATTCTATGAAACCTTAAATTAGAGTGAATAAATGAAGACTCGGCACACCACTTCTGAAAGGCTGCCGACCCCTGCCCTACAGTGTCCCATGCACAGGTACACACGTGCGCACACACACATACGCATAGTTGTTGCAGCACTGGGATTTTTAATTGTGTTTTAACATGTCAACTGACGCAGCTGCAAATTCCAGTGTAGCCACACATGATAAACATGGCTGGGAACTAACATTGTGCCCTGTTTCAACAACCTTTTACAACTGTGTTAGTTAACACATGTTAAAACACAATTAATGCTCCCAGCTAAGTCAGCAGCTATGGAGGCTGTTGTAGCCCATGTGCTGTGAAGTGACTCTGCTGGTGCCTCACAGCAGGAGAATGGGGGAAGGTTTCTGATCCCCAAAGTTCATCCTAGTTTACTTAGGCATTTTAGGAAGATTTGGCCCTCAGCATGCACCTGGAACCATGGTCAAACCTTTTGGCTTATTTCCTAGCCTCAGACACCAGCACTGCTAACAAACAACTGTGTACTACAAGTGAATTCTGCTTACTGTAATGAAAAACAAACATATCAGCTGTTCTGTTTTACCCAAGAATGCCTACATCCAATTTTGGCAATACTAGTAGCTTTTGAAAGTGTGGCTCTATTTATTTTAGGCACCCACAGTTAAGCTGGAGAAGCCTGGGTGCAATAGTGTAAACCCCTGTGTGGTTTTTAAATGTGGAAAATTTCCTCATTTTTAAATTCCATGCAAACCTCCATTGTGTGTGACGTCATATACCCAGCTTCACTTACACTAGGCAAAGTCAAAGAGTGGCGATGAGGCTCTTCAAGGACAACATGTGTCTGGTTGTACACCAGGCCAGTCAACCTAATCTACCAAAACAGGCTTCAGTGTCTGAACTGGGTCTAAGCTACTGATTATGACAGAGGTGGTTTCAAGAATTCTGAGGTTAAAACAAGTGACTTGGTGTGTTCCTTTACAGGCCAATAGCCAGCTGGAGAAAAATGGATTTCAGCTGTGAAATCCTTCACAGCTGTGTTGAAGGATTATTCTCTCTATCTAAAGGCCTGGGCATGCTTGTGGGTGCACTGAGTTCATTACTGAGTGCTTCCTAAGCAAGTAACACTAATAAAGCCAGACATGTTGTATGCAATTTGAAATCTATTAGCGGTAACAATTATAGCCAATTATAACAATTAGAGGATAGAAACTTTAATTCATGTTCCATACGTAATTTATTTTGATCAATTCAACATAATATTAATATTGTATCACATGATTTCATTATCTTTATGATAAATTCAAACAGGCTTCCTCATTTGTAATTCTGACTGACAACACAGGGCTGAGGATTGCTTGTATGCAATGGCATATACAATATATTTTCAATTAACGTTAGACAAACCTGTCAGGAAATTAATGTAGTAGAATGTCTGAAATTAGCAGAGGACCAAACAAACCACACACTTGTAGATATTTTGTAGGGACCAATGTGACACTGGCAAAGGAGATGGACAGATCATTTCCATCTCTGACTTTTATGAAAGTGACAAAGAATTCTGTAAACTCTTTAACATTCTGAGTGGGATAGAAAGAAAGGAGCCTTTTGAGAAAACGAAATAAAGAATTGTATACTATTGTATGATATAGAAATTAAAATAACATCATGGAAGTGCATACCATCTTCTTTTATGCTAAGAGACTGAGGGAAAAGACTTAAATATAAGTTGTCAACAGTTCTTATCTGATTTTTTGAACTGCCTGGCGAGTAGTCACAGGGGAGATGTTAAATGACTAGGCAAGACCTAAAAATAAGCTGTAGCAGAATAATAGTCAGCTAAGGGCAATTTAGAGAAGAGACTGACAGAGTCCAATAAACCCTGCCACTCTACTGAAGGCATCTTTGCACGCTCCATCACAGTAGTTGGTCACGGGGTTACTGCTTGAACAAAAACCTGCACTGTATGTCTGGACTATTGTTGTGTTATAATAATAATAATAATTTGAATTATATAGCATTTTACTTCTTCAAAGGGCTATCCAAACATTAACGGATTATTACAACAGACGTGCGGGATAGGCTTATATCGGCATCTCCACGTCACAGATGAGGAAAATGAAACAAAGTGACTTTCTCAAAGTCATAAAAAATGTCAGTGGCAGAATCAGAGTTAGAATTTAGGAATTCTGAGCCCATAGTTCTGTACCCAAACCAACAGACAACACTTCTTCAGAAGGAAGAAGGACTTTGCCAGATGGACAATGGCATTATATTGGAGTTTGTCATGGCTTAGCCTGACCTCGTCGCAACAGACTAGGGTTGCCAACTTTCTAATTGCACAAAACCGAAGATTCTTGCTCTGCCCCCAGGCCCCTCCCCTTCTCTGAGGCCCCGCCCCTGCTCACTCACTCCCCTCTCCCTCTGTCGCTCGCTCTCCTCCACCCTCACTCACTCATTTTCCCTGGGCTGGGGGATGGGGTGTGAGACGGGGTGAGGGCTCTGGAGTGGGGCCAGAAATAAGGGGTTCAGGGTGTGGGAGGGGACTCAGGGCTGGGGCAAGGGGTTGGGGAACGGGAGGGCTCGCAGGCTCTGGGAGGGAGGGAGTTTGGGTGCAGAAGGAGGCTCTGGGCGGTACTTATCTCAGGGGGATCCGTGGAAGCAGTGACATGTCCCTTGGCTCCTAGGTGTATGGGCGGCCAGGCGGCTCTGCACTGCGTGCGCTGCCTCCGCCGACAGGTGCTGCTCTCGCAGCTCCCATTGGCCATGGTTCCCAGCCAACAGGAGCTGCGGAGCTGGCACTCAGGGTGTGGGCTGTGCGCAGAGCCCCCCTGTCCTTCCCTCTGCTTAGGAGCCAGAGGGACATGTCGCAGCTTCTGGGAGCCATGTGGAGCCAGGTAGGGTGACTGCCAGCCCTGCCAACTGGACTTTTAATGGCCCAGTCAGCAGTGCTGACCGGAGCCACCAGGGTCCCTTTTTGACTGGGATTTCTGGTCGAAAACCAACCTTACGGCAGACCTGTGTGATGTGTTATCCTTTGGTTTATGTAGGCCTATCATACTGATCTTCACTGTGTGTGAGGTGTGTCTCAGGGTATTTCTCATGTGTACAAGTGATCGCTGCTACCCTCCCCCAGTTGGTGTAAGATTCGGTTTTCAGGGGAAGAGCTCAATGTGTCCACTACAACTTTGTTATGTATAAACAGCGGTCAGCTCTCATTTATTAAAACCTACGTTTTTGAATGTTTTGCTTCTCTAGCATATCATGGACTAAGCAAGTATCATCAGTTCTGATATCATGAAATTAGAAATTAGAGCTGGAGTAATCTAATCAGGTAATCTGGTCTATCCCCTGCCAATACAGTATTTTTTTCTACAATATATTATTCAGCACTTTGCTTGGTCTATTTTTAAATGAACTAAGTAATGATGTTTCCACCACTGCAGTGGGCAATTATTCTACAAACTAGTAGACCTCACTGATACAAAATGTTCTTGATATTCAAGCAAGGTCCAATATAGTCTTCAATGGGACTTTGCCCAGGCCAAATTATGGGCTTGATTCTGCAAGTTGCTGAATCTTCTGGTCCTAATCCAACAAAACATGCAAGTATGTGCTTATCTAATACCTGTGCAAGCAGATCCATTGATTTTAAAAGAGCTGCTTGCATGCTTAAATGCTTTGCTAAATTGGTGTTAGAGCAGTGGTCCCCAACACGGTGCCCGTGGGTGCCATGGCGCCCGCCGAGGCATTTATGTGCGCTCGCCTAGTGCCCAGCAGGGGAGAGAAGCCGCGACCCCGCGCCGGGGACAGAGAACTCCGGGGCCCGCATGGTGCGGGTGCCGGTGTTCTCTGTCCCTGGCAGGCGCAGAGCTGCGGCTTCTCTCCGGCTTCAAAGCCGTGGCCCTGCCCCTGCTGGGGACAGAGAACTCCGGGGCTGCGGGTGCCGGTGTTCTCAGACCCTGGCAGGCACGGGGCCATGGCTTAAGCTGGAGAGAAGCCGCGGCCCCGCGCCTGCTGGGGACAGAGAACTCCAGGGGTGTAGGCTTCATTCTATGTTAAAGTAAGAATAATAAATATATTTGGACCAGCAATTCAACAATGTTTTACTTTTTTAAAATACATAAGATTAAAACTGTTTATGATATTTATTTTGTAAAAATTCCTTAATTTTTCTTACAGGTAGATAAAAAAGAGCAAATTCACATGGTAAAGTGAAAGAGTAATTGCCAAATAATTTAATTAATACCTTTTACATGTAAAATTACCCTTTTTATCTTATGGATTCATATATTATGCAATATTAAATATGATCTTTTCCATATTATTTAATGTACAAAATAAGCCTTGCAAAATTGTTGGCGCCTGCCACGCTCTTCTGAAAACATGAATGTGCTACTGGCCACAAAAAGGTTGGGGACCACTGTGTTAGAATGTTCACCATCTTGCAGGATGCAGCCCTGCAGGACCAACTGTCAGCAGGATCAGGTCTTTACCCCTTGTTTATCCCCCTTTTAATGCACAACTTGGGATCAGTTTGGTTCTCTTTTTTTTAATACTTCCCAGGTTTCCCAGCTTGTAGAACTTCAGCAGAAATGTCTCAAATATCCTAGATTTTCCTGTTTTGCATTTTCCTTAGTGCAGAGCTGCTTCCATCTCAACTTCAGCTAGTTTACTAATAATCTCTTTCTTGTCATGATCACAAGTCATGGTCAGCATAATTTAAGCAAGATCTCTTCTACTCCTAAATACTTACTCTACGATCTCCCCTGGAACCACCGCTTTCCTGCTTCCAGCACATCATCTTAGTTACACTCCCTGATTCTATCATAGCTTTTGCTGATCCTGTCCACCCATCTTTCACCTTCTCCTGCCACAGAACTCCTTTCCACTACAGTCTCTCAGAAACATCTCGCTGTCACTTTGCAGGCTTGCCTTTTCCATTCTCGCTGCTCCTTTCTGTTTGCAGAATGCCTCCTTGTCACATTTCATTTGCTTCTACCTTGTTGACACCTTTCTCTATGGGAGTTTTATGGTTCTCGCCCACCATTCCCAACAGCTGTGGCTTTCCCTTAAGCTTTTTATGAAAATTAAGGTCCCCATTCCTGCTAGAACTATTTTCCCTTGATTCCTCTTTTTATTTTGACTGGCTGTCTCTCTAGCTATGTTTGATCCAGATTGATCTAAATTATTCTATAATTGTAACTATTTTTTTAGCTAAGTGAAGAACCGGGGAGCAATTTGTCTTTTACTCCTGACTTTTGCTACCTTTGGATTTTTCTGTGCAGAGATATTCCTGGGCCAAATCCTACTGGAAATCAATGGGTCTACTCATCTGAACAAAGCAACTGGGATTTGGTCCCTATTTGCACTTTCCTCTTATCTCACTCTTTGCTAATTTCTTTTGCTCCTCAACCACTATAACAATTATAACTAGATCGGTTTTCAGTATCCCAGCCTGTGTAACTGCTGCTTTCAAGGGTTTCTAGCCAGTACTGTTCACTTTTATCTCCCTAAGACCAGCGTGAAAGCCTATGCAAAGAAAATCTGCAGAACCCGTATCCAGTGAATTAAAGGATATGCAGTCATGGTTGATTTAAAATGTGAAAAGCCAACTGTGACGGTACAAGATAAACACGTTATCATGAATGAGGCCCACAACTAGACTTATTGTACAGGACCTAAATGTCAAAAAAGGTAACTCATCCCTTTTACCTAGAACAAATCATGACAACTACAAACCCCTGTTTATAGATTTATATCTGCCAGGGTCTTTTCTGCTATTGTTTAAACTAACTAGATTGGAAGGTAGAACGTGATTTAGTCAATAGGTCAATAACGTGCGACCACTGGTAATTAGTACTGAGGGTCAATGTTGGGATATTGAAAGTCTTTTTCCTGAGTGTCTGGCTGGAGAGTCTTGCCCGCATGCTCAGGGTTCAGCTGATCACCATATTTGGGGTCAGGAAGGAATTTTCCTCCAGGGTAGCTTGGCAGTGGCCCTGGAGGTTTTTCGCCTTCCTCCGCAGCATGGGGCAGGGGTCGCTTGCTGGAGGATTCTCTGCTACTTGAAGTCTTTAAATCAGGATTTGGGGACTTCAACAGCTGAGTCAAGGGAGAGAATTATTTCAGGAGTGGGTGGGTCAGCTTTTGTGGCCTGCATCTTGCGGGAGGTCAGACTAGATGATCATAATGGTCCCTTCTCATCTTAAGTTCTATGATTCTATGATTCTATGATACATAGTTCAAAAAAGGGCTAGTATTATCTAAGAAACAATATTTCTGGCTCTAAATAGTAAATGCACCAGTTTAACAGAAATGCTAATGAATGGCCACAAATGATAGCATCAAGTCTGTAATAGACAGGTGGAATGTTTATACTTCACATACTTGGTTATCTACTTCAATAGAAACTTTTCCTGGCGAATGAAAACTCTATAGACACAAAGTGAAAACCGGAGAGATGACAGGCTGTATCAAAAGAAACTGCAACAAAATTAGCAAAGGATAATTGTGAGCTGGAAAGAGAGAGCCTGAGTAACTGCGTCAGAGGAATTAAACATTGTTATGTGACACTGGCCTGCTGCATTGCCTCATCACTTAATAAAAAATACATCTCAAAGACAAACTAATATGTTTATTTTTAAAGCAGGAAACTTTTGTTTTATTACAATGTTCTTTTAAATTAACTTAATTTCTACCCTCCCAAGTGACTGATGGAGATGTATCATTATTCTGTTTGTTGAATGTTACCACATGCGAGACAGCTGCTGCATTATTGAATAACTACCTGAGAGTAGCATTAGCCTTATTGGGTACATCTATATGGGAAAAAAAACACAAAAACAAAAAACCTCAAACCAAACCAACTCTGCTGTAGCAAGTCTCAGAACCCACATCTACAGGCTTGGAACGGAGCTAAAAATAGCAGTGTAGACATACCTGCTCAGGGTGGAGCTTGGGCTCTGAAACACGGGAAGGGAGGTATGTCTCATAGTTCTCAGCTCCAGTCTGAGTGGGAATGTCAAAAGCACTATTTTGAGTCCTGTAGCTTAAGCCCCAGGAGTCCGAGTCTCATGAGCCCACATGTGTAGGCTCTGACTTTGAGTGATGGCACAGCAGGGTTTTTGTTTGGTTGGTTGATTGGTTTTTGTTTGCAGTGTAGACGTACCCATATTTAACATTTATTTTCCAAAATATATGATACTTAAAAATATAAATATTATTCTCCCTACTTTTTTCATATAGGGTAAATAAGGTGCAGAGAGGTGCCAAATAATGAGTCAGTAGCAGAACTGGGAATAGAATCCAGGTCTCCTGATTTTCATTGCTGGGTCCTATCCACTGGCCCATGGTGTCTAGCTAACCTTTATTACCCTCCACTGAGGCAGAAGAGATGAACTATCATCCCCATTTTACAGATAAGGAAACCAAGGCAGAGAGAGAGCACTGCCAAGTCCCCAGGGCGAGTCTATATCAGAGCTGGAATTAGAACTCAGCTCCTGTCTCCTAGTCCTGTGTGCAGATCACTCTGTAGATTACAACCTCACTCATTTAAAAAACATTATCCCACATGCCTGAAAACAGGCACCATAAATTCAAGAAAAGTGTGTTCATTTGGGGAAACCCACATTCTACCAATGCACTGTAACAATACAATGTGAACAGTATTTCCACCAAGACCCTAATATCCTAAAAGGCAGGTAGTTAAAAGCCTTATTTAACATGCATGTGCATTGTTATTTGTGTGGCTCTTATGATGTTTAAGTGTAATTAGAGAGTCAGCCACTGATGTAGGATGCTCTCCATTTTCCTCTCACTCCGTAAAGTGGTCTAACAGATTCTCAGTTTGTATGTTACCATAATTGGCCAATTTCTTTAACCACTAGCTCACTGGATAGTGTTCAAGCCTTGAAATCATGTGACTGGTGCTTTCTGTACCTCTATGAATCCATATATTCATAATGGATTAATATTATTTATTATTATTTATTTATTTACCTGAAGTTTCTGCATCTTTGCCTTTCAAGACCCAGAAATGTTCACCCCTACGTATTTTACCATTTCTAAGAATAATGTGTTAGACAGAAGGCTCAGGATTGTCTTTCATTGCTGAGAGTTTCAGCACAGCACTTTCTAGCTTTCACAAAGCCTCAAACAACAGGAGCTCCTTTCTCCTCAAAAAGACGGAGAGATTTCAGTCACAATGGCGATTAAGTCCATCATGAAATACAATTTGTCCACAAGTGTGCCTGATTTCATCTTCTTAAGAACACATCTAACTCAGGGCATATCATCCCCTAGCTCACAATATGGCAGAAATTCTGTTCCAAAAAGAGATAACAACCAAGTGATTCATTCTGATCATATCTTACAGTGCTTTGGCTAGCACACACAATGGGTAACTCAAAAATCTTATCTCAAAAGTATCAACAAGATACTGAAATTGCAATTTTGGGATTTAAATAGTAAAATTTGAAAATGTCTTTCAAAACATTCAAACTTTTTATGATGGGAGAAACTCTCTATAGATCATGAATAGCAAGCTCAAGATTGTGGTTGACACAGTGCGCAACTACAAGGACAAGAGGAGTACCTTTTCCAAACTTGATCTGCACACTATTTGAAAAGCCCATCTTCACTGGTTCACCATCTAAACTCAGACCAAACAGTTTTCATTTGTATTCTTCTGCCTTGATCTCCACAACTACTAAAGCTATTTTTACTTTCTATTTGATACCACCAGGTGTCCTGGATTCCAAGTCTACCACATCAGCAAAGACAATACAGAATCCCATTCTGAACTAATAATTACTGTCCTATCCTGCCCTAATCTCATGCACCATGACTCATGCAGACTTGTCAGTGGATACGCCAGCAAGCACAGTAGTAAAGCTATCCTTCTCTATGCATTTCTGAGGCTCTTTCCTAACAGATTCTGCAGTCACTCCTCTGAAGTCTTTCATTTTGGGTCAACATTAACATACGTAGTTTGATCTACGATTAAGACATTTTTGACCTGTGAATTGTAGTTTATTTCAGAATCCCTAAAACAGGAATAATCTTTAGCTACTATGTGAGCAGCAAAGAACCATGTTGGGAAACTTGTAGATCTTCTCACCCTGCACTTTATGGAGAATCTAGTAATCAGAGCTTCTTGTGAATAAAGCGACATATTTTCTGCTTCCACACAGTTCACATGAGCATCAGAGCAGCCATGTACACAGAGGGAATTAATTCTAAAGTTCTTACAATCCATTTACAAGAGGACTAACCTTATCAGATAGTTTCTCATGCTTTCTGCAAATTACAAAAATATTTCATATTTCTGAAATGAGAGGGATGCTTCTTTAGCTTTTCATTAATTCTTGAAAATGCCATTTATGTCTATATTTCCCATATTCCTTTGCCTACTCTTCTGTGTCATGTGCTACTTTACTTCATATGACTCAGGACCTACAGTATTACTCTTTGCTGATTCTGGCTTATGGTGGCTTTTTAACCTCCCAAAATACAATAGGGTGGCTTGATTTCATTTTATACATATATACACAGACATATAAATATATATATTTATACACATATGCACACATAAAATCAACCAAGCCTGTTAAAATTGTGAATGTATAAAGTCAAGGACAGATTTGCAAATTCAACTGTCTGGCTCTTGACAGTTGAATCTAAGTTTGTAATTGCAAGAGAATGCAGAAAAATACACGACAGCACCAATGCTTTTTAAAAATCAAATCAAATTGTGCTTTGCAGAAGCAAGCAATCAAACTGTAGTTTATTTTACCACAAAGTCTACTCTGGTTTGGTTGGCAAATTCAACTATTGCTTCCACTCTGGAAAATAGGATTTTTTTTTTTTAGCTTGCAGCTCAATTCCGATCTGTTAAAGCCTGAGAAAATGTGATCAGTACATTATAAATCTATAAATAAATAAATATTCCAGTCCTGTTCCATTCTTAGTCAGACTACAAATCTAAGTCAACTTTGTTTTAATGAATAGTTTGTGATGCAGAGATTCTTTGAGCAGGAGGTTGGACTAGATGACCTCCTGAGGTCCCTTCCAACCCTGATATTCTATGATTCACTTTCAACTAAGCAGAGGTTGCTCGTCCATATATATGACCTAAACCATGTTTGAACCAACATCTCCAAAGTTAATGCGCTAACCCATCGTGCTTCCAAGAAGGCACACCCTGCTTTAAGTTATTTACATATGCACCAGCTGATTGCCACAGCAGATCATTCTACTTCAAGCCTTACTTTTACATCTGTGCCTGAAGGACATCTGGCCACTATACATCCTAACTGGCCACAAGCAGCCACCTCCTCTCCACACCCCCGATTCAAAGTAGGAGATCCCCTCAGTTAAATGGCTATAGTAAAATGGTTTATCATCATATAGTGCAGCATTTAGCGTTTTGGTGGGATCCACAGGCAGTTTGTACCAATGGCCCCGGAATTACTCTGTCTATCCAGGTTACTGGAAACTGGATGGGCAGACCTTGCCTTTCTGAGCACTGTTTTTCTGTCAGACAGAAAACAAGCCAAGGGAAACACCTCATCTCTTTGCAGGTTCCTTTTTCCATTCATTTGGCTTGCAAAGGACAGGTACCTCTCCTGCATACATGTGTACACTCTCCCAGAGGACACTGCATCAATGTCCTCTGTATGTAGACTAAGTAACTTTTTATGCAGATATCATATACACCACCATTTATTTTTCATTCATAGAGAAAATAATTAAGTATATTGGACTCAGAACTCAAGTTTCATTTTTTATGAACTCACAACTCTTTGGTACTTCACAAAAATAGAACAGTAAGGCAGAAGACAAAACTTCTAGATCAGTAAATTCTCTCTCTCTCTCTATATATATATATATATTATCCCTGTTTCTACATTTTATTGCACTTCCCTGGCAGATAACCCACAACTCTCAAACATTTGGGAGAAAGCAGGATAATGGTACAGTCAGCATTTGAGTCTTATTACTTTATTGATAGCAGTGGACAGAAAGTTGTAAAAATTATGTCCCACAAGGCAAGTAATGTCCCCAGAATTCCAGACCAAGAGTAGGGACATAGAGGAAAGTTTTGAAATAGTCAAAAATTAAAGGAACTCAAAGATTCATTCTGGATTCCCAGCAGGCAACCTGGCAAGAGACAATCTTGGCCTGTTCCCAGCAAGATACCAGTTTAAAGGAGGCAAAAGGTGTGGGGGAAAGAAACCTTTCTTTCCTGACATTTCTCACTGAGGGATGATAGTTATTCTGGGTGCTTATGTTATTTTGGTATTGCTGTTTATACTAGGATATTCTGGATACTGTGGTTAAACAAATTTGGAGCCATCCTGACTGCTTGCTTCTTTGGTTATTTAGTTAAACAACTAGTGGTGCCTTGATTACTTGTTACTTCTTAAAAATTAACTCTGGCCTTGTGTGTAGTTCCCTGCTCTATGAAATGCTGACATAGCTTTTTGCATCAATGGGGCATCACCACTTCTTTCAGTCTCATTCTGTCAGTGTTTGGGGGTGGGTTGGACATTGCTTGCACCTTGGTCTCATGCTATGGATCTTTTTGACACGCCCCCACTCCTGTATTTGGGATCCCCAGCTCCCTGCTCCAAAAGCTTCATTATGAGGGATACTGTTGATATAGTCTCTAGATTCTTCTTAGGGAATCATTATTTTATTTATCACTTCCATTGTGCTTTTCATCCTGTCAACACTTTGTGGGGTCTGGTAGGTATGGATCATTATTCCTCTTTTTCCAGACAGGAAGATTAAAACACAGAGGATCCAATCATCAGCTGCTGTAAATTGTCATTGCTCTCATTGACTTCAGAGGAGATATTACAATTTACACCAGCTGAGGATCTGCTGAAGTTTAAATAACTTGGCCAAGGTCACAAAGAAAAGGCTGTATTGGAGATGAGATTAGAACTCAGGACCTCTTGGCTCAGTCTCCCAGACAAGACCTTTCTCTAATACAATTCAGCTAAGGTATCCAATGTTTGTGTTGGCCTGCCCTATCTTTTCTTGGCCTACCCTGTACAAATATTTAATTCTATAATGCATTATTTTGTACCAGTTTCAAAATATTTCCCTCAAGTCACTGGTAATAAAAATAACCACTCATCTGTGGGTGTTCAATATCTAAAACTTCCTGGAGCTACTAACAGTAAATACTATTATTTGCTTTTAGCTAACTTTAAGTAGGAGTTGCTTAATGAACTCTCTTTTCTTGTTATAAATAATGACTATACTTACTGGTTGCCTTGATGACTAATTGGCACCATCTAAGTATTTCTTGCAAATCCTCAGATGAATTGTAAAACAGCACTGAACATGGTGATTAAAAAGAGAGGATTATTTCAAACGCCCCACGTCTGGTTCAAACCCCAAACACAGTCTGATGTACGAGGTGGGGAAAGAAGGTGTGAAAGGAGCCACACAAGCCAATCTTCTCTAAAGCATTCAAAAGTTTGTTATGATGTGGACTAACTACCATGCCAGATTGTACACTAAGACTCTTAGATAGTGTGATCATACAATGACTGGTATGTGTATATGTTGGTTCTCTGCAGAAGATCAATAATGTGTTCCTACTCTTTGGTGCCCTGGCTGTCAGGATTCATATGACAGAGAATTCACACTGTGACAGCCAGGCAGCAATTAATCCAGTGTCTCCAAAATGCACCAGTACAAAGAGGAAATAATATTGAGTATTGTTACAATGCTACACCTGTATTTTTGCACCTATTTTGTTTCCAGAAACACAGTTTTACCAAACACATGCG
Organism: Mauremys mutica; assembly: GCF_020497125.1. NCBI lineage: Eukaryota > Metazoa > Chordata > Testudines > Geoemydidae > Mauremys > Mauremys mutica. The sequence continues at coordinate 36,347,942 of NC_059078.1, read as the reverse complement.
TGAGTATTCCAGCTCTAGCTGATGGTTCACACTGACTCTAACTAGGCCCTGTATTTTGTTTATAAATGATGATGCTACATGTTAATCTTCCACAGAGGCACCTACATACACTATACAATTATTAATCCAAAGAGGAATTACTATAAGAGGCACCATGTCTGGACTTTGAGACAATTGCTTTTAGCATCTCATTATGTTTTTAATTAACACAACAAATGCAGTATCACAACGTCACGCTTTGCCTGCCTCGGGGGATCTCGTTAAATATATCTGCAAACTGGAAGAGATAGCACGGCGTTCTGGTGGGAGAGGGAGAGAGAGCTGCTCCTTGACACATTTCGGACTTCTTAAAATAATTTTCAGGCATCAGTGGTTGTCAGAGACTCTTGCTTACGACTAATGAAAATAAATATCAGCAGCCATCATAAGCAGAGGCACCAGGATGAATGGCTGTAGTCTCCCATTTCTCTCTAGATGTTCCCTAGATGGTGACATTTTAGGACCCCCCTGCCTTCCGACACACACAAAGTTAACATGATGGAGTCAGCCCGGATAGTGTCTAATGCTCTATTGTTTTTACTAGGCTCTGCTCCTGGAATTGTCTTTACCAGATTTTGATTAATCCAACAAAGCACTTTAGCACATGCTCTGTTTTAAGCATGTGCTTAAGTCCCATTAAAGTCAGTGGGGCACTTAGTGCTTTGCTGAATAAGGAAGGGTGGCTGATTCGGGATGTTAGGGACTGAGATCCAGTATCTACTGGAACTTCCCACTGACTTCCACGGAGGAGTGAACTCTTCATGAACAGTGTTAAACCAAATCTCCACTCCCAAGCCAAGGTGGGAGAGCAGTTTCAGCTACAGTTCCTATAAGCCTGTCAGATAGCTTTCCTTTATTGGAAAAAGGAAGGTCATTCTAAGGATTGATCAGATGCTACATCATCAAGTGATGTCACTCCACTCAGCCACAGCTGTGTTTAATAAAATCTCACAAAGGCCAGAAATAGTCACCCCTGGGCCTGATATGGAAACACTTTTGATGTCTTTAAGGACAGAGGAGAGGCTGCACAGTAGAGTCAGGAATATAATGAAAATGGTGCCAGATAATGCAGGGCATTTTTCCCACTTAAAAGTGATCCTTATGCTTCATCATCTAGCAGATAGCAATAACTCATCACCCTTGGTTAGTCCTCTAGCTGCCTGCACATGATCTGTAACTTATGCATTTGTGCAGCCCTGCTATAGAGGGTATCAGGTGTGTGGGTAGGTAGCAGAACAAGGGGATCTAAACAATGAATTTACAGAAGAAATGAAATACCAGCTCCCTGAAAAAAAAATCTTATAAAAAGTGTGCCAGGACAAGTTTCAAAAACCTCCAGCCTTCCCAGCAACTTTGGAAAGAGTGCAGCATTCATTTTCTCTTTATACTCTTCAGATACCTGAATTCATGAGTGCATTTTCACTGGCTTGTGAATCCAGAAGACCAACAAATTTTGCCAACATCTTCATAGCTCAATAGTTTTCTATTTTATAAAGGAAATTTGCTAGCGATGATAAACAATTTTTAGATTCTCCCTTCCTATCATCTTTATAGCAGCAGAGGATAAAAGTAACATTATAGGATACAGCACAAGGGGGAGTAATTTTGACATCTGGCTGACAGAACTAATAGTAATCATGCTTTGAATTTATAATACGTTTCATGACTAATGGCTAATGAATCCTCTCAACAACCCTATGCGGGAGGTATTATTGTCTCCTTATGACGATAGGCAATCTCAAACTGATTATATATGAACATTGGGATGAAGATGTAAAGTCTTCACATGCTATTTTATGTAAGAGAATGTCAGCTATATATGTAACTGAGTTTTTAAGCAAGTGTTTTGATATTATAATATTCAATAACCTATGGTGGACTAAGCTTTTTGATTTAACTACAGTAATAATGCATAAATAACAATTGTGGAGGCAGTGTGGTCTGTTGGACCGAGACTTAGGAAACCTGGGTTATATTCCTGGAATGCTGGGTGACCTTGGACAAGTCACTTCACTGCTCTGTGCCTCAGTTTACCCATCTGCAAAGTAGGGATAATGATATTTTCTTCTTTTGTAAAACACTTAGAGATCTACTGACAAAAGCACTACTTAAGCGATAGCTATGATTATTATATAATAAATCATAATTCATTGTGCAGTACTTTATTTTAGAATTGTCATAAATGTGGGTGTTTTAACAAATAAAACTGAAGTAAGTTTACAAAGGCTGCAAGATCTATAGCAACTTCCTTGTCTAAGGGTACGAGACATCTCAGGGGAGTATGCGGGAGAAATTGTGTAATGGTGGGTTTTATTTATTAATTATTTTATTGCATTTTTCATGATAGGCTACTCTGAAGAAGCTTTAAAAGTCTGTGGGAATTTGTTATATAAAAAATGATGGTTAATTTACTTCAAGATGTACCAAAGAGGACACAGATATACAGAGACGCTGACGTACAGAGCCCTCATCTCCAATCACTGTACAGCACCGGTTCAGTTGCCCAGCAACTGTCCAGTTTAACTGAGCTCAGAACTTAGTTAAGGTTTTTTTCCCCAGTTGTACATGTCGCACGATAACTACATCTGTACATAACAGTCAAATATGGGCAGACGGCTAAAGACAGGTAGTGTTAAGAAAAACACACACAGTATCAGTGATGAGAAGGGTAGGGATATGCAGGCAGGTGGTAGATCTGGACAGGGGTACGTGGGCAGTGGGTATGCAATAAGAAAATGTTGGGAACCTCTGGTGTAGCCTGTAATGTAGCATGTATCTGACGAAGTGGGTATTCACCCACGAAAGCTCATGCTCCAATACATCTGTTAGTCCATAAGTGCCACAGGACTCTTTGCTGCTCCTGTAATGATTAGTAACTTAAGTCAGAATGCTGGAGGTTCTCACACATCACCATTGCAGTTCTCTGTGCTATATTTAGACTTATTATCAAGACAGAACTATTTTAATTTTAAAGTTGGTAAAAGCTAATCTTAAGAAGGAATAATGAAATAATATATCTTGCTTTTGCCACTAAAGAGAGTAATAAAAAAAAAATCTGTTCCAAACCCTTAGTGTCTGTGCTTAGTTTTGAGTCTAAAGTTTCAATTGAGAAAGAGCAACCAGGCGATGATATCATTTGTGTTAAGAAGTAATTGATGATAGGGTGCTGTAAAGCCATATGTACAATATGTCATGTCTAAAAGACTGCTCCATATGTGCAAGGAGTTATTAGTAAAACTGTCTAGAGACGAACACAAGGGAAAGTCAAAGGCACTTTCTCCTGATGTCTGCAAACCGAAACTCTGCCTAATGGAGTTCCAAGTTAGACATTACCAAAGTTATTCCAGTCATTCCAAAGCTCTGAAAACATCCACAGCAAATCAGTTCAGAATGTCTCCACCAAATCTCACTTAATAGGTCTGAATGCAAAACCACTATAAAGAAAACTGCATCTTCTCTAATTGAGCTTTGAAAGACAGAGACTTTGGGATGGTAGACATTAAAAATCATCTGCCCAGCACTGTTCCAATTTAGTTGTATTTCTAAAGGTATATTTAATTACTAACAAATAAAAAAGTCATGTAACAAGAATGTGATCTAAATACACAAAACCAAGAAAATTCAATATTCACTAATGAAACACACAGCCTCTGTTTCACTCATTCTTCTCTCTGCTACAGTCAAATCGGAAATAAGAGTGGGTCTGGCAGGAATACATTACTCTCCAGCAATTTAAGGCCATTCCAGATGGCACATATTAGAACCACTCTCTCTGTGGGTACTTTAACCCACACTAGGACCATAATTTGCCCCTTGCTATCTCCAAGATCAGAGGGGTACAAAGATAGCCGTAAAGTGTTCCTCAAGGTGTGACAAGCATAGTACAAAAGACCAAGAGGATCTGGTCTTTAGATTTTAAACTCATGTCCCACCTGATTGGATAATGTAGAATGAGCATTTCATCATTAAATCTCAGTGCTTTTCTGAGTTTACTCCAGTCTTTTAAAATGTGGCGCCTGATTTTGTTTCATGCCAGCTTGATGTTTGCATAGCTTCATTGGTTCAAAGGATTTACCTCAGTTCTGGGAGTTGAATCAGGCAGAACATTTTTTGAAATTGAATTCTCTTCATTTCTATGGTATTATAATAGAATTCCAAATGGAATGGGGTTGGTGTGGGTAATAGATATTTTTCAGATAATCAGGTTAATGCAAAAGGGTGAATTTTTCAGTGAAATGGTCCATGCCAGAGAACAAACACATTTAGAAAACAGTGCTTTTTGGAGAGAGAGTTCTAGCACATAAACTCTTTTCCTTTGCCACAAAATGCATTTAAAAATTATTTGTTGCATACATCTTAACGAATAGCCAAATGAACAGGACATTTAAAATGCATAATTGGTAGACAGATGTTAAAATGAAGATCCTTCACACAGCACTCTAAAAGGTTCTGCTAGGAAAAATGAAGCATATGTTTAGTTTATGGATCAATAGACGATCAAGATCTACAGTTTCCAGAGACTTTTCAGTTTGCAGTTCCCTGATCTGATACAGTTTAATAGTTCCTTCAGAGCCATTATGAGGTGTTAAGTCAAGTGAAATAAAGTGCCTATCAAGAATTGTAAATCCATGTACCAAAACCCCGCATTAAAATTTTCTGTGACAAAACCATCCTGCATGTGCTCTGTAACTTTGCTTGGGGCAAAAAAAGCAGCCATAAGGTAATTAATTACCTGTAAAACTGAGATACTAATTTACTGTAATCAGTACACTCACATTTATAATACTTTAACTTTTCTTTGCACTTCTCTAAAGTATTACCCCCCCCCTTTTTTAAAGGAAGATTGGTGGGGAAGTGGGAGAAGCGGGAGAGAAGTGTTCAGACCAAAACATACACGTTTCAGCCTAGTGCAAATTGTCAACACTGGGTATCAAACCACAGAAAATGAGGCTCATAATATAAATGAATTAAACCTACTAACTAAAGCATAGCAAGTACCTTTCCCTAGAAGGCTGCTCACCAGTATTGACATTCTGATCCATAAAGCAAAAAAAGGCACAGTATTTTACATAACATGATTGATTTATCGGTATTATATATGTACAACGTGAATGTCTAACCATCAGTGGAATGAAATCTATGAGCGTGATAAATGCAATAAATCTTTACACATTTGTTCCCTGATTTAGTTTGGTAACTGTCTATATCCCACATTCAATTCCTCTTTCTAGCTTGTCTCTTGCAGTTGCTGAAGCTTATGTTTCAATCCTGCACCAACCCTGGAGGAAGAACCTATCAGCATGAGAGACAAAACATCAACATCAGTACAGAAATATGGGAGAGCAAAAGGAGGAGTCCAGGGAGGTTTCACAGAGTCCAGAGGTTTCTTTTATTTTGTCAGTGGTGGGTTGGTAGACTGTCTACTGATAACTTTGACAAAGTAATGTGTGACTTTATACACACAAGTATCAGAGGGGTAGCCCTGTTAGTCTGGATCTGTAAAAAAACAACAAAGAGTCCTGTGGCACCTTATAGACTAACAGATGTATTGGAGCATAAGCTTTCGTGGGTGAATACCCATTTCGTCAGACACCATACACACATTTACTGTTTACAAAATTATACACGAGTACATTATAAATAAGTATCTTAAGCACTTGCTAATAAAGAAGTGCCCCTTTCAGTAGAAGGGGGTAAAGATTTTATGTTGAAAATACTGGGGCCAACATTTTCAAATGGGGATACCCAAGATTAGGCACCAAGGGCCTAGCTCAGCAACCACAGATTCATAGATCATAAGGCCAGAAGGGACAGTTGTGATCATATAGTTTGACCTCCAGCATAATACAGGGCACAAACTTCCTTGAATTAATCCCAGTTTGAACTAGAAAAACATCCAATTAGAAAAGCATCCCATCTTGATTTAAAAATATTTATTGAAAGAAAATACACTGCAGCCCTTCGTAAATTGTTCCAATTGTTAATTACCCTCACTGCTTAAAAACAAAAAAGCACTTATTTCAAGTTGGAATTGACTGGAATTCAGCTTCTAGCCACAGGATCTTGTTATACCTTTGTCTGCTAGACTGAAGAGCCCTCTATTATCAAATTTCTGTTCCCCATGTAGGTACTTACAGACTGTGGTCAAGTCACTCCTTAACCTTCCTATTGTTAAACTAAACAGATTGAGCTCCTTGAGCCATGTTTTCCAATCCTTTAATTATTCTCATGGCTCTTCTCTGAACCATCTCCAGTTTTTCAACATTCTTCAACTGTAGACACCAAAATTGGACACAATATTCCAGTACTGGTTGCATCAGTGACGAATTCAGAGGTAACCTTTCTATTCCTACTAGATAGTCTCCTGTTTTTATGTCCAACGATCACAGTAGCCTTTTGGCCTCAGTATTGCTCTGGGAGCTCATGTTCAGTTGATTATCCATGATAACTCCCAACTCTGTTTCAGAGTCACTACTTGCCAGGATAGAGTCATGGTTTACACTCTGTGCCCAGACGTATGACCTTACATTTGGTAATATTGAAATACATATTGTTTGCTTGTGCCCAGTTTACCAAGCTCTGTATCAATGACCAGTCCTCTTCATTATTTGCCACCTCTAAATCTTTGTGTCAACTACAAACTTTATCAGTAATGATTTTATGTTTTCTTCTAGGTCATTGACAAAAATGTTAAATAGCATAAAATCAACAACTGATCCCTGAAGAAACCCACTAGAAACAAAGCCACTTGCCGATGGTTCTCTGTTTACAATTACATTTTGAGATCTACCAGTTAGCCAATTTTTAACCTATTTTTGTGTGTCATGTTAAGTTTGTATCATTCTAGTTTCTTAATCAAAATGCTGTGGAGTATCAAGTGAAACACCTTACAGAAGTCTAAATATATCACATCAAAACTATTACCTTTGTCAACCAAACTTGTAATAAAAAATGATATCAAGTTAGTTTGATAAGATCTATTTTCCATAAACTTATGGTGATTAGCATTAATTATATCACCTTCCTTTAGTTCTTTATTAATCAAATCCTGTATCAGCTGTTCAATTATTTTGCCCAGGATATCAGGGCAAATAGACCTATGATTACAGTAGAACCACAGAGTTATGAACACCAGATTTACGAACTGACTGGTCAACCACACACCTCATTTGGAACCGGAAGTACACAATCAGACAATACAGTATAGTGCTGTGTTAAATGTAAACTATTAAAAAGATAAAGGGAAAGTTTAAAAAAAGATTTGACAAGGTAAGGAAATTGTTTGTGTTGCTTTCATTTAAATTAAGATAGTTAAAAGCAGCATTTTTCTTCTGCATAGTAAAGTTTCAAAGCTGTATTAAGTCATGTTCAGTTGTAAACTTTTGAAAGAACAAATATAACAATTTTGTTCAGTGTTACGGACATTTCAGAATTACAAACAACTTCCATTCCCAAGGTGTTCGTAACTCAGGTTCCACTGTACTTGGGTCATCCTATTTAATAACCCTTTTAAATACTGGCAAAAAATTAGCTTTCTTCCAATCCCCTAGGCCTTTCCCTAGTGTTTTAAGACTTAATGAAAATCAACATTTATAGTCTAGTTAACTCCTCAGCCAGCCCTTTGAAACTATTAGTTGCAAGTTACCTGTACCTGCTTATTTGACAATGCCTAACTTAAATAGCTGTTATTGTGGGAATGGAAAGTATTTCATCATCATTTGATGCTATGAATAAATCATCTGGTTTTTTTCTCAAATGCAGAAGAGAAATATTTATTGAACACTTCTGCCTTTTCTGCATTATTATTGACAATTCTACCATTTCTATCCAGTAATGGACCAATACCATTGTCAGGATTCCTTTTATTCCTAATATACTTGAACTCCTCCTTATTGTCCATAACTCTGCTGACCAGAGTTTTCTTTTTGTCCTTTTACTTCCCTTATCAATTTTCTACAATTCACAGCTTCTGATTTATATTCATTGCTATCAACTTCCTCTTTTTCCATTATAATATTTTTATAACTGCTTTCACATCCCCCATCCCCAAGTCAGATTAGTTTTTTAACCAGTGTAGCCCTTCTTTCTCAACTGGAGGAGTGTGGCTTTCTGGGCATCTAGTAAATGTTCTCAAACAACCCCCAGTTATTATTCACATTTTTCTATTTAAATTCTTAAGCATGTGTGTAAAGTTAAGCATGTGATTTTAAATATTTATGTGCTTAAAATTATGCACACACTTAAGTACTTTGCTTAATCAGGGCCATAAGATTGATTTTCAGAGATGCTGAGCACCCATCAACTATTATTGATTTCAATTGGAGCTGTAAATGCTCAGCACCTCTGAAAATCAGGCCACCTATTTAGGTTGAATAAAAAAGGGACTTATGTACCTACCTTATGAACCCAATTTTGAAAAATTGGAACAATAATCTTTACCATCGCAAATACA